>NW_028080827.1:11661052-12293905 GCF_014824575.4 Sturnira hondurensis
TCCTCTGTCAGTTCTGTTCTCTGTGGCTCTTGGGCTTTGCGTGGACTGAGGAGGGACCTTCAGCCACTTCATCAGTTCTGAGACATCTGGAATGCCTCTAGGGGGCCAATTAATTAAAAGCATGCCTCACATGCAAATATCTCCAATCAGTTGTTCTGTGTTTGAAGAAGTAAACAAAGTAGGTTTTGTCATTATTGCTTGGTAAAATCAAGTTTTTAGTCTTATTCTCTAAACTTTTTGTCCCCCCTCCACTGACATAGATACTTGTTTTTAGATGGTAGCATGTTTTAAGGGAAGTTATATTCCTCAGCGTGATTTGGATGAACAGACCATGTTAATGTCATGCTGGTTTAAACAATTTGGAAATGTACTATCTCACAGAACAAGAAGTTGAGGCGTAGGGGAGGCTCCAGGATGAATCCAGCAGTTGGGGGACGTGATCGAGGAGCCTGGTTCTCTGGGACTCTGCTTCACCAGCCTCCACGTCAGCTTGGCTCTCACTCTGGTTCTCCTCATCCAGACAAGAGAGTGTTCAGAGGAAGGAAGAGATGTCCCTCTTGTGTCTATATTTTTAGAATTGTGTCTATATTTCAGCCACTGGCAGGCTTCCCCTCACACATTATTGGCCACAATAAGGTCCCATGCCTATTCCCAAACATACCCCCAGGCAAGGCGAAGGAACCCTTTGGGGTAGAATGGGTACTGGGCTGGGAACCATGATGGCTACACTAGTCACAGGCACTATTTTAAATCTGCATTTTTCAGATTGGTGCCTGCCCCAGCACTGTGAAAGCAACATGCTCTTTGCCCACAGCTGACAGTGATGGCATAATAGATTTAGGTTTTAGCATTCAAACTTGTTTAATCCTGCTGCTGCTTGAGATTCCCTAGCACCACAGTCTAGCTAAGCACAGCATAGACAAATTGCAAGGACTCTGTACTGCCTGGAAACCCATGATGCCTATCAGTGCTGAGCACACCAGCAGGAACTTGGGAGTGGCCGAAAGCCCCGCTCTGTGGTTTGGCAGGTCTGTTGAGGCTCCTGTCCACATCCCTCCCTGAAGGCAGGATGGGTGATTAGTGCAGAGCTGGCTTCCTCCACGCAGCTCATGCAGAGAGAGAGGAATTCCCAAAATGCATTGCTCTGAGCAGGCCTCTCTGATTTCTGTGGCTTCATTCACTTTGCTCACTGATATTCCCTGATTAGCTGTGAATGTCAGATGAGGCCTAGACAGTATCACCATGGCCATTTAAAGAATATAGTCAAGTTATGCCATCATTTCACTTTTCCTTGGGGGGTGGGGAAGTTTGGAATACAAGACCCATCAAGACCTTTCTTGTTTCTGATGTCTCTATCACAGACTTGGCTCCAAAGGTTAAAATGTTTGGATTACAAAATGTACATTATATGGGGGTCTTCCTATAAATCAACAAGGCAGGTATGTTAAACACAGAAAAATATCTACAGCTGTTCTCTTACTCATCCTGCTTGTTATTTAACTCAGCCTGGGCCCTAAGGAACATTTTTAGTTGCACTGTCAACAGTTTCAAAACAAAGAAGAAACTGCGACTGGCAAATGAGGAACCCAGCTGGCCCTCTGTTTAGGCTCCCACTGCATATACTTTAATCCTGACACCTGCAAGCTATTTAATCAGGATTTACAATTGAACATGAAGGATGAGGGGTCCGCAGGGCTGTGTTCTTAGTGTTTGGATTGCAAATGATGGAGAAAAACTTTGTTATCGGATGTTGTAGTTATTTGAAGTTGGGTGCCCTCTAACCCACGGGGACCCAGCATCATTTATCACTCCCCAGAACAAACTCAGCTCAGGCGGACACTGCCCCTCATAGCCTAACATTCTATTTTTGCTTCTCCTGTATTCCAGAGTAAACAAACTTGGAATTTATGAATAATGAAAAAATAATTTCTAGGGAGCATATGGCAGGAGGAAGTTCTCAGTGAAATAATGAAGGCGCAATCTTGATTTGGACTTAAAATAAAATGCAGAGAAGGGAATTAGCCTACAATCTGCCCATGGCTTGTGGTATACAGAAGGTTCTCTACTTACAAACGTACTGACTCTCATGAAAAGGAACAAAGTCTTGAGCCAGAGCAAGAGTAGGCCATTTCCCCCACAACACAACAGAGAATTTAAAGTTGTTTGTAAAGGAGCAAATGATCCAAATGGATAAAGAAAATGCACTAATTCTGGACTTGCAAAAATTGCCTTGTGAATAGCCCTTTAGAAGGGAGACTTTCTGCAGGTTGAGGAGCTTCTATAATAAGGTATCGGGAATGAGCCTAGAGAAAAGGAGACTGGTCATGACTTACTGAAGCCCCATTGGGCTGAATGCTTGGGAGTGATGAAGAAGCAGGAAACAGGGCCTCTGCCTTCACCGAGCTCCCATTTTACTAGAGGGGAAGAAAAGACCCCAGTGGAGAAAATTAAAAACAAACAGGATAGAACAGTGTGCAATAAAAGAATTTCAGAGAAGGAACAACAATTGCCCACTGGAGTAGTCAAAGACAACTTTCTAAAGAACGTGGAGATTAAGTGGTGAGTGCAAGTGGATGAGGCAGTGGTTCTCAA
The DNA here is from genome assembly GCF_014824575.4 of Sturnira hondurensis. NCBI lineage: Eukaryota > Metazoa > Chordata > Mammalia > Chiroptera > Phyllostomidae > Sturnira > Sturnira hondurensis. The sequence continues at coordinate 11,663,645 of NW_028080827.1, forward strand.
CCTATTTCGTCCAAAGAGCCACAAATGATAGTCACTGGGCATTCACATTTTAAATCCATTAATTGAGAAATATTTAACACAAAAAAAAGCTGCTGTGAATTTATTCCCATTAAAAATGTGTTTGTATTTTTTGCCATAGCAATATTCACGTGCATTTGGAAAACAGTACAAATAGGTGCAATATAGTATTTGCCCAATCAATGTACAAGGTATGGTTTCCATATGGCTTCATATCTCTTCCTTGTCATCTGCTATTTCACCCCAGGGCTCTGAAGCCTGCAGGCTAGTAAATGCTGGCTTAGAATAATATGTTTGAATACTTATGAAACTGCCCTCAGAGTGACTGCCTAATCAATTGGGAAGATAATCTTGCCGATGACTTCAGAAACACTTCAGGAGTATAGCCGGGCTTGGTTGTGACGTGACTGTGGCAACCAGCCTTCAACCTCCCGACCAATAATTCAGCACCTTCAGTGACTCGTTTCTCCCCATTCCCCTGTTTTGATGTTCCCAGGTTGGTAAGTTGTGTAAATTTAAAGGAACCTAGAGAGTCAAGGCTGGGAATGATGGACCACGTCATTTATTGCCTTCCACTGGACTGGATCACCTTATACAAAAAACTCCTTGACTGTCAAAAACCTATGTGTGTTTTAAAGACTACCAAACAACAAGATTTCATATCTCTCAGAAATTCCTTATGCAAATAAATTTTAAAGGTGCACTATTTTTTTTTTTTTGGTCCTGGATGCTGATGTAATATTTGTTTGCTTATTTTAGAAACATTCAAAATACAGAAAAACACAAAAGAAAACTCATCTAGTATTCTAGTGTGACCGTTTTGGTGTATATCTTTTTAGTCTTTTTTCCTCTAAGGGAATACAATTTCAATTTGATTAAATGTCTTGAATTCTGTAGTTTAATCCCCGATTCTACCATCTCATTTTGGCTTCCTCCCAATTTCACATTGTTTGGGATCTTCATTTGACCATTGGCTAAAGTCCACAAAATACAAGTGAGTGAGAAGGCTGCTTCCCAGATCCATTGGAAAAGTCAGAGAAAGTACAAACCTTCTCCTCATCCCCCTGTTCTGGAAGGTTGAAGAGGTGGCACACTTTGTAACACGTATGTGCTTGGTGGGAGAGGAATTTGGGGTAGAAACTCCCTGCCTGGACAGCAAGAAAAGCTCAGGGCAGGACACAGTGCTTAGACTCTGGCCTGAAGGAGGAAGCTCGGGCTAAGCTCATCGTTGAAGTCTTCATTGCTAGCCAGAGGTAGTGGGTTTGGATCCCAAGGATGGCGATGGCGCTTTTCTCACTTTCATCTCCTTCTATAGCCTTCTTCACTACAGAACTGACATCTTCAGGTGGGCACTGTCCAAGGAAGTGTTATTCATGACCCATGTTAAAAACACCAAGGAAGACTTTTTACAAAGGTGGGGGTCAGTGACTACAATGGGGTTTTGCAGTAGGGGAGAGAGTTTGGACTCAACTCCAAATACAGTAAAGAAAAGTAGGGATTTATAACCCAGAAGCAGGGTTGGGGGTCCATGGTTGGAAACTTATCAAGAGACAGGGAAATTATTTGCTAAACTGACCTAGTAGGATTTTTGCTGAAGGCAGAGCAGGGTGATAACATACTGAGAGCGGGGGATGACGGACTTGACTAGCTATCCAGGGTGATCAGGCCAAGAGTGAGGGATTTTCACTACTGACTCAGTGGGATTCTTGCTAAGACTGAAATAAGAAGGCCAAGGGCAGAGCCCAAGGTTGGGGCCTAGTCAGAAAGTGGACTCAGAAAAGCCTGACTCAACTTTGGTCAAGGAGAGGCAGCATCTCTATCTCTGGAAGTATCTAACCTCTCATATTGATGCTTGTTGGCTTTTGTTTTATTTTTTTATCAGGGAAATCATGAATGTGAGCTCAACTTTTAGGAAGAAATTTAAATTCCCTGTTTTTCAGTTTCATATTTCCCCTTCTCTGTTTCTCTACTGTCACCACTCCTTACCCTAGTCACTTCTTCCCCCTCCTCGCCTCCCCGCCCTGTGCCCTCTTCACCTGCACCCCCAGCCCCCATACCCACTCTTTCCTACACATCTTTAAGCACAGAATTCATGGAATCATCTGCTCACTCTGTCACAGTGCTGCTCCTTTCTCTGGCACCTCTGTGCTGGATGAAGGATTTGCATCTGATTAGACCATGGATATCAAAGAATCTGCTGTCCTTGTGGGGTCTTTTCTCTTCAGTTTACAGTTTATGCACCCAACCTGCTGGATTAACCTAAGCCTCCTATTTAGAAAAAGGTTTGTTATTCTGACCACATTGTCTTACCACGTCTGATGATGTGACTTGTCTAAAAAAGGCGCTTCGAGAGCAAAAGGAGGTGCTGCTATTAATTATGTGCCAGGACAACAGCGTAAGTTGAGACTGTTCCCAGCAAGTTGGATATATAGTCACTTGATCTTAATTTTGCTCTTACTTTCATTTCTAGTCTCTCCACAAGTTCTATGTCAAACAGCATCAAGTGTAGATTACAGTCCTAAGAATTTCGAGTACAACATTTTGGAATTTTGATAAATTAGTCAGAGATTGGGCTAAATCAGGTTAGCATTGTGCTATCAACGAAGAAAAGGTTTGTCAAACAAAAAGCATAATACAGAGACTTGTGGGGAAAAATCAAGGCAGGATATTTATATAGTGATTTAAGCAGATAACCCAAGGGCTTTGAGACATCAATACTGTGTTACTGTCCTTTAAGTTTATTGATTTTATTTGTTCTTTTTTATTTCTATTCCAGATGTTTTTTCTTTCTTTGGATGGTCTTTTTGCCTATCAAACAAATTTGGTTTTATAATAGTCTACCTCAACTGGTATGGCTGTTTAGGTCTAATTATGGAAATTGGCCATTGATAGATACTCATTATTTAGGGCAATTCAAAACGAATCAGACTATGGTAGCCCTGATTTGAGACAAAGAAAATTAAAGAAACAGAATTCTTTTTAAGGACATACTAGCTTATTATATCTTGGATTCATAAAAAACTTCCTATATTTCAAGCACCCTCTAAAATATTTATTTTACTTTTTTCTCTAGCAGCTTGACATTTGCATGCTGATAACTCTCTTTCAAAATACTCTCCCAGCCCATAAATAGGAAACCTAACTACATAAAAAACTGTAGAAGAAAAAGAAATATATTGCTAAATAATTACCTCCCTAAAGCATACTAAGCCAACAGTTTGTCAAATTTCTAAGAGTCAAAAAAATCCCTGTGGTATAACATTCTTCCAGCAAAAAGGAAATCTGAGAGCACTTGAAAATTCCCTTAAAATCAGCATAATCCTAATATAAAAATTTGACAAAGATAACATTCAAAAAACTTATAGCCCAATCTAACATGTCATAAGACATGCAAAAAATGTTACCTAGTGGTATTGAGAGAATAATATGAAAAATGTATATTATGTTATCCAGAAATTCATGGGTGGTTTGCAGTAGAGAAATCCAGGAATGTAAATTATGTATTAATAGGTCAAAGTACAAAAGGCATTATTATTACCTCAATATATAATCAAAAGTCGTAAGACTCAATAGACTCCTTGTTTAAAACTTTCAACAAAGTTGGTATAGATTGAAATGGAATCCAATCTTAAAATCTCTCTCTCTCTCTCTTACATACATACACACACACACACACACATACCCTCTCTTCCAAATCAATAGCCATGCAACATCATTCTTAACCATGAAACACTAAAGGCAATCTAAGTAAAAGAAGAAATAGATATGATAATATCACCTCTATATTTATATTCACAATGTATTATGAATGTTCTAGACAATACTGTATACTTCAAACAGAAAAATAGGTATTGTTACTTCCAAATGATATGATTATTTTTTTGGATTAGGGGTTGGTAAACTATGGCCCAAGGGCCAAATCTAGCCAGTGGACTGCTTTTATAAATAAAGTTTTATTGGAACATAGCCATACCCTGTCATTGACATATTGCGTAATAGCTGCTTTTAAACCAGAACAACAGAATTTAATAGTTGGGACAGAGACTACATATAGCTCACAAAGTTTCAATTATTTATTACCTGTTTTTCTCCTAGAGAAAGGTTGCCAGCCCCCAATCTAGAGTACCTCTCAAAATCAATTAATAAGCCATTAAGATCATCAGATATAAAACACTCCAAAGATAATTACATAACATGACAATAGCAACAACTTATATAAAATAAAAATTCCACAAAAATAACATATTTAAGCATACATAATAGGCAGGCTCTCTACAAAGAAAATTACCCAATTTTAATGAAGGATATAAAATAGCATGTCAATAAATGTAAAGCACAGTATGTTTTTGAATTTGAAGATTGAATATCATATACACGACAATTCTTCAAATACTATTTTAGAACTTGAATGCAATTTCAATAAGATTGCAACCTAGGAGAGAACCAATATGATTCTTAAATTAATATTCAAGAATTGTAAAAAAGAATTGGCTAACATAATGGACCCTCAAATATATAATGCTAGATATAATAGAAGTTGATCTCTCAGGCACATAAAGTCCAAAAATAGACACTTCAGACAGGCAATCAGCTTTTTTCCAAGGAGAGATTCAGCAGCCCAGGCTCCTTCCACCTTGTAGATGCTCCATCCTCCACAGGCTTCTGAGGGGGTCCTGGGGTCCTCTCACACAGCTGAGAGGGGCTATGTGAGGGGTTTGTTTTTCCATAGGCCCTTTTGTAAGTGCCACATATTACTCCCCTCAAACTCCATCAGCCCTATGACTACAACTAACTGCAAGGGAGCCTGGGAAATGCAGTCTAGTTGTGTGCCCTGAAAGAATTAAAAGAATGTGTTTGGTGAACAGTTTGCAAATTTGTTAGAGTACCAGATGAGGAAGTCCAGAAACACACCACAGCATATGTCAGAATTTATAATGTGATAAATAGGGTGTTTCAAATCAGTGAGGAAATTACAGTCAATTAACAGAACCAGGGCAATTACTGGTAACATCTTTCACACTTCACAATGAAATAAATGTCAGATGTGCTACACTTAAGTATATATAAAAAATGAAACCCTTAAAAATCTAGAGTAAATATAATTTGCTTGATATTTTGGCAGAACAGGCCTTCCTAAGCATAAAAATGAAGAAACCATGGAGGAAAACTGATAATGTAGTACCTAAAAATTAATAACCCCTGCATGTTAAAATTAGAAAAAAGTGAAAAAGACAAGTGGCAAAAGCAAGAAAACATTTTCTATTTGACTGCAAAAAAGTCAATATCCTGAATATACAAAATTTCTTGATATCAATGAGAAAAAAATTCCTCAACTGGAAAACAAGAAATAAAACGAGATGTGGTGGGTTAATAAACATATAAAAAGGCCTGGCTGGTGTAGCTCAGTGGATTCAGTGCAGGCCTGTGAACCACACGATCGCGGTTCGATTCCCGGTCAGGCCACATGCCTGGGCTGCAGGCCAGTTACCAGCAGGGAACTCACAAGAAGCAAACATACATTGATATTTCTCTCCTTCTCTCCTTCCCTTCCTCTCTAAAGACAAATAAATAAAATCTTTAAAAAAAATAAAAACAAATGTATAAAAAATAGCCCTCAGTAACAATCAGGGCGAGCCCAGAGGTGCTATCATTTTACAAGCCCTCTCCGAGCCCCAGCTTCTCCACCTGTGGGATTAGAATAATCGTAGAAACTACTCCTAGAATCCTATCTAATTAAATGAAATAATCCATGTAAAGCATGCAATAAGCACTCAACAAATATGAGCTCTTGCCACTTTTATTATTTTAAGTGTTTATGGTGTAATTTTAAGTGAAAAAGGAAAGATTCAAAGTCCGTATTCAATATGACGTCATTTATTAAAACACACACATACACAAAGGAATGAAACCCACTAGAATTTTAGCAGGGGTTGTCTCTTGGTTGTAACCTTAGAAATAATTGTGATTTTTCTCCTTCGTGCATTGCCGCAGTTCCCAAAATTTCCACAATAAACATGTATTGTTATATTTATAATAAAAAAATTAAGTGCTCATCTTTGAATAATACTTGCATGACCCCAAGTGTTTTCTTAAATTTGTCTGGGGCTCATTAGTTTCTGACACCAGAATCCACTTTTAAACCACTATCTGGGCTCTGAGCAAGGAAAAAAAAAAATCTCCAAATATGCTTTGCTTCATTTTCAGCCCAACTACAGAATCTCCTTTTTGCTGGTCCAAATTAAGTGTGAAATCGTTACCCAGGAAGGATTCCATTACCAAATGGAAACACGGAAAAAAATGGATGTTACAGACAGAATTGCAAGTGGGACAAATGATACAAACAGAGCAATGGCTGTGGAGACAGGGCAGTTGGTGCGGGGTACCCTGCTCATCTCAGTCCTGGTGCTTTTTCTTGCTTTTTCTCGGTGTGGTGTCCAGCCTCCCTTCCTTCAGTGATTCCCCCCTTTATCTCCCATTTTCTCTTGTGGGCTTCCCTTTGCTCACTGTTCTGTTTCTTGGGAAAATCACTGAACCTGAGTCTCAGTTTCCTCATCTGCAAATGGGTTGCATACTACCCTGCTAAAGAGATTGTACTATAGAAAACATTTTTTTATAATGGCGGGACAGAATAGGTGCTCAATAAATGGATGTTAATATTCTTCAAATGACATTGTGTGTGTTCTCCAAATGTCAACATAAACAATCCTATGTTCACTTTTTCTGCCTTGTTCCTTGGATGGGAATTGGAGAAGAGATACTGGGGCTTGGGTGAAGTTCATCTCTGCTCATGCCTGGATAGGTCATTTGTAAAGAACTTCAATTAAACAAGTTTTCATTATGCATTTATTATAGCTTGTCCTTGAAATGAACAAATCAAGAGTGTATCTTTAAAATGTCCACTCGTGGCAGCATGCCCACCTGGGGTACCTCCTGCTCACAGTCCCTTCTAAGAGAAGGGGCCTCACCCAAAGCCCCTCCTATAGGCGTAGGGGGATCACCTGTTATCTCTGGACAGCCACTTCCCCACTTGCCCACAGATCCAGCACAGGCTCCTGACGAGGGCCACCAAATGAACTATGGTGACTCAATGGTCTTTGGAGATGTTAGAGGGAGACTTTTTTCACTCCATTCCTGCTGTTCTAGAAATAACTCCTGGCGCACCTCTGCCCCAGGGAGAGGCTTATCTGATCATTTTGGGAGGAGGCTGCCTCCAGGGAACCCTGCATTCTGCTCCTCCTTCAGGGTGGTCCTTGGGTGGCTGAAGGAGAGGGTGGGGGAGAAAGGAGCCTGTCCCAGTCCTCGGCTGCCAGTGACAGGTGCTGGTCGGCCCAGGCAAGGGTTTGCCTAGAAGAGCCATGTGGCTGTCCGTGGTCTATGGGCTCTGTCGCCGGTGAAGGTATTCTGTTGGTTTCTGTTGTCTGTGTGTTTTATTTTTAGCTTGTAAAAACTTGAGTGGGAAAGAGGAGTGCTCTTTATTGGAAGCCCTATGATCCCGACAGATCTGTTATGAAAAAGCAGTTGGGCTAATCATCTCTCAGACATAGAGAGTGAATTAACTACCTGGCAGAAAACTCTCCACCATGTGCAGAAGGGGTCACAGGTGAGCAAATTCACTACAGAGTCAAAAAATTGGAAACTGATCACATTTCCATCAAAGGGGATGCACAAAGAAAATGTGTTTTTATGTGCTTTTATTTTATTCTATTCATGTCCTTGATGAAATATATACAGTGGTTAAAAAGGGTAAACTGGGCTTTTATGTTTCAAAATGGACATAGATAAATATCATTATGTTGAATGAAAAAGGAGAGTTATATCATGTATAATAGTCACGGAAATGAAAACACACATACAGAAGTAGAGACCATATATTGTTTGTGGATATGTGTGTGAGAGAGCGAACTAGAAGACTTCACCTCAAAACAGAGACGGTGGTTGGTACAGGAAATCAAAAGAGGAGGAAAATAGAACTTGGTTGGCTTGAAAGAATTTTGTCTATAGTATTTTACTTTTTTAAAGAAAATGTGAGCATGTATTGCATAATTCTGGAACAGCGTACATGTAGGGAAAAATTTAGGAAGAAAGCGTTTGCCACTAGCAAACATGACAAAATGCCAATGAATCCTGCATGGTAGGGAAATGGGTGTGCTATGTCATTTGTTTTATTTTTCTGTAAATACGCTTTTCCAAAACAAAAGAAAGAAAATAAAATGAAGGGTCTCACACAGTCGTGTCAGAGGTGATAGCTGGAAGGCTGTCTTGAGATGGAGGAGAGGCCGGGGCAGACGAAGCCACAGGCAAGCTGGTCGGGAGAGATGGGGGCTGGAAGGGGCAGCCAGCACACAGAGGGCAGAAAACCTCAGAGGGACTGGGCCTAGGGAAAGAGACCTGGTGGCCCCCAGGAGAGGGGGTGTTCTCCACTCCTGACTGAGTTCCCATTTCAGTCCATATTCTTAAGTTAGATCCCTTTGTTTGATGATGGCTTAAATCCAACCAAACGACTCATACTGAGCTGCTGTTTCTGTGCTTCGAGTTCTCTTACAACAATACTAAAGATGCCACACTTGCCCATGTCTGCTGATATGAGGGGGGACCCCCCAAACCCTGGAATTTATTTGTGAAAAATTTTGTATTTATCCTTACATATTTAAACTTCAATCACCTTCAAAGTGCAACACACCTGTTGAGATGGTCTTTCCGCTGCTCAAAGTGGTTTTGGAACATGTTGATTTTAATGCCTTTTAAAAGTGCTTCTGCCATTTTTTTGTTTCACCTCTTCCACATCCGCAAAACGTTTCCCTTTGAGGACTTTTTTCATCTGGGGAAACAAAAAAAAGTCACTCGGGGTGAAATTGGGTGAATAGGGAGGATGGGTCAAGGGGTCATGACATTTTTGGTCAAAAACTGCAGAACACTCAACATAGTGTGGGTAGGTGTGCTCGTAAATCACCCATCATGAATGGGGGAAACCTGGTGAAAGAGTCTTTAAAAAAATTCACTGAAGCTGAACACAGCCTCTCACAACAACTCCAGCTGGTACACTGATACAGATGGGTTCCTAGAATACTCATTTAATGAAGGGAGCCTGCACTACAAGGGGCCTTCCCTCCAGAAGATAATTCCAGGTGTTTTTTGGGCCCCACCTTATGCTTCTGTGTCCTGACCATTTCCAACCTGTGCTGAACTGATGTGAGGACAAATGCTATAGCATCTGTGGGTTTTTCTTTCTCCTGGTCTATATTTTTACAATAAACTTTTAATTTAATTTCATATTTATTATTTTTCAATTATAGTTGGCCTTCAATATTGTGTTAGTTTTAGGTATATAGCATAGTGGTTGGACATTTATATAACTTCCAGTCAACTTCTAATTTTAGAACAGTTCTATTTTAATTTTTCAAAAGATTTTATTTATTTATTTTTAGAGAAGGGAAGGGAGGGAGAAAGAGAGAGAGAGAAATATCAATGTGTAGTTGCCTCTCTCGTGCCCCCTACTAGGGGACCTGAAAGCCAGGCATGTGCCATTACTGGGAATTGAACCGAGACCATTTGGTTCGCAGGCTTGCACTCAATCTACTGTGCCACACCAGCCAGGGCTAGAACAGCTTTAGAAAAATGGCCAAGAAGTATTGCATTCCCACACACCCACAGCCAGTTTCCCCTGTTATTCACACTTGGGTATGGATGGTGTATTTGTCATAATTAATGAATCAGTACTGATGCATTCGTATGAACTAAACCCATAGTTTATTCACCATCCATCAGATTTCCTTAGTTTTTAGTGGTTTTTTTTTTTTTTTTTGGTGCAGGATCCCATCCAGGACAGCACATTATGTTTGGTCGTTATGTCTCTGCAAGGCCCTTTGGGCTGTGACAGTGTCTCACTTTTCTTGTTTTTGTTGACATTTGTGAGGAGGATGCCCATCTATTGGGATTGGCTGGTGTTTTCCTCATACTTAGACTGGGGTTATATATTCTCAGGAGGATGAACGCAGAGCTAAAGTGCCTTTCTCATCCCACCACTTCAAGGGAACTGCCAATCAACAAGATTCGCCACTGTAGGTCACCTGGCAGGTTACATTTTAAAAGTTGTTTTTCTTGGCACTCTCTTGGCCCAAGGAGTGACTAAGAGACGACTCCCGTCATCTCCATTACAGGGCGCACCAGATAGGCTGCCTGGGTCCCAGGGGTAGAAAGGTCTGGCTCAGTCTGCAGGCTCCTTTTTGCTACATCCTCCCAGAGGGCAGCTAGGACTCAGTGCAGTGCCTGTGCTCCCAGCCTTTGTCCCTGCAAGTTCACTTCCCAGGATGGCAAACTTCCCAGGATTGGTTACAGCTCCCAGAGCACAGAGAAAACCCACTAGTGGAAACGGCATTCTCCTTTCCTAGGTGGGGAAGGGTATCTCAAAAGCACTTGCACTGACATTAATAAATATTTAAAGAAAAGAACACACTTCATCTCCCATAGATGATAAAGGCCCTAGGAAATATTTGCATCCTTGCTACTTGCAGCTGTTCTTGAATGCATTCTAGTTGAGCCCTTATCACAGGCCCTGCGCCTGCTATTTCGAAACTTTTTCTGCTTTCATTCACCCTCAGCCACACCCGGAGTGATCTTCTTAATCTCGGGAAGTTATTTGCTTTCTCTCTCATTGGGAGGATGAAAGCAGGAGCCCTCAGCTGTCCCCATGGCACCTTGCCAGACCCTGTGCTCACCTGCTTCTCCCTTCCCTCTGTTGCCAGGGATTGAGGTCAATGACGACTCTTCTGACCAACCCTACAGATAAATTCACCTCCTTTAATCTGCCTCTCCCCGCTGCCTCTTCTCATCCAGCTCACCACACCCCACCTTAGTTACTTCTCCCTGAAACTGGTGTTCTCTCAAACTGCCATCTCATCCCTCTCTTTTCTGTAAACGTTCCTTAATGATCTGACCCCTGTGGCTCATCCATCCTCATCTCTGCATTTCCTACTTTTAAACTCCAGCCAAACCAACCATCTATAGTTCTCTGAATGTGTCAGGCTCCGTCTTTCTTCGGGGACTCTAAACCTGCTGTGTCCATGGCCTGAAATACCGTATCTCCCTGCTCCCCTCCACCCTATGTCATTGCCTGGCCCACTCCCTTGCTTCCTGTCTCACATCCCGGCAGACCCAGCTTTCAGAGAACTTCCTCCAGGAAGCCTTCCCTGACTCCCAGGAGCCAAAACAGGGACTCTGTGTGTACTCACAAAGCAACTTGGGCACTTGTCTTAGCACTTACACATGGTACTAAAATTGCCTGTTTATTTTTCTGTTTACCAACTCCCCTACACCTTCAACTGGAGATTATAAGCTCCTTGAGGGAGAGGAGCACATTTTCCTCCTCATTTTGTTTCTCAGCTACTATGCCTGACAATCAAAAATATCTGCTGAGTTAAAAGAACAGTCTAGTCAGCTGCTTCTACTTTGAACAAAAAGTCTTGGGCTCCTGCCATTGATGACACTCTCATCACCCACACCCTGTCCTTCGTTTTGCCTTCTGCATCAGAGGCCTTGTGAAACCGTGTTCCAAATAACCGCCTAAATGTACCAGCCTTGTCAGTCCTTGGCCTATTCCACCTCTGTGCAGGCTGTAACACCCTCGTCCAATTTTTCCTCTCTTGTAATTCCCCCTTCCTTTGATTTCTGGAATATTTCACTCTCCTGCTTCTCCCAACACTTCCGTGACTTCTCTTTCTCACCATCCTTCACTCTCTTCCCTTTCTTCCCCTACTGTAGTGGATACAAATTACTTTTGCCGTTTTTCCCTCCTAGATTTGCTCCTTGCCCTTGGTTCCCTGTTTCTGTGAACAGCATCAGCATGTTCTATGACATGAAGCTGGAAATCTCAACCTCATTTTCAACTTCTCACTCCATTTATGAGATTTTCTAATTAGGAGCAGCCACATCAAATAAATTCTGCTTCCTAAGTGTCACTACACATCTATCGCCCTTGCTCTATTTCACGCCCACATTGCTTCCTGCCTGGATCACTGGTGATTGTTATCACCTCTTACTGTTCCCACTCAGGCCCCATTTCAGGGTCTCCTGATCTAACCTTCTATTTACACTGTTCTGGTTGATACACCACTGCTTAGAACCTCCAGTTACCGTTTGCAGCTTCTGGAATAAAGATAAAACCTCTAAGGAAGGGTTCAAGACCTCCTTAAGTGGCACAACCAACATTTCCAGCCTTATCTCTCAACCCAGCATCACTCTCTGTACTTGAACTACTTTCTGCCCTTCCCTGCCTGCAGCCTCCATGCCCCTGCCCACCATTCTTTTCTTCACGTGGAAATCTCACCAAGTGTTTATGCTTTGTATAAATGTCTCTTTTCCAGGGATGTCTTTTCTGATCTCTTGCCTTTGTGCTCTGTTTTAGTCACGATAGTGTCACGCTCTGCCACCTTAATAAATAGACCCTGAAATCTCAGGGTCTCAACCCAGGTATTTCTCATACACGTTAGAGTCTGATGGGAGTCAAGGAGCTCTCCTGAGTGCTCTTCCCCAAGAGCCATCCAGGGACTCCAGCTGCTTCCATCTGTCACCTCTGCCGTTTCAGAATTGTCGGCTTCCAGTGGCGGGGAGGAAAAGGCAAAGCCTGAAGAATGCATACCCACCCTCAATTGTCTCAAAACGGAACCAGCCCATCACTTCCACTCACATTTCTGCTGATGAGAGCTCAGTCATACGGGAGGCTGGGAGATACAGGAAGCACATGGACATTTGGTTAGCGCTACTGTTTTGTCGGTCCTCCAGCAAGGGCAACCATCCAATCCACCTGGAAACACTTGATTCCTGGGAAAACCTTCAGTCCTGGGAGAACTCAGAAGGTGGGTCACCCTACCTCTAGCCCTAGGCTTATACAACCTGTGCCATATTTTCCTGTTTCCACGTTATCTGGATCTAGATTACAGACACTTGGAGATCAGAGACTGAATCACATAGATCTTTTTTATGCCTGGAAGTCAAGAACATGATCTGTACCTAGTAGATAACCATAAATTGTATAGAGGTGTAAAATAATTTTTGGTTTTTGATTATGTGAATAACATATATTCAGTGTAAAATAAAAAGCCAAGTAAGCTTAAAGGAAGAAGACTATTAAAAAAATTAGAAGACTAAAAATTAGAAGACTAAAAAAATTACCTTATTACTGGCCCTCCTTAGAAATGACTATTTAGCTTTTGGAGTGTGTGTATGTACACACAGACACACATACTCTCAAGTGTGTGCACATGTGAACTATAAAGAAAAACTGGGTCATATTTCACTGGCTGTTCTCTGAGTTTTTTTCCTTACTGAGCAATATGCTCATAAATGTCTACGAAATTAAATTAAAAATGATATAATTAAATAACTTGCCTTTATTGGGCCCAAATTGTAATATACCTGGGAATGCTGATATGATTAGCAGCAGTATCATGTTCTATAACTTGGCATACTAACCATTTTGTATAATTGACTGGTTATATTTCCTCTTTTTGAAGTAAATGCAAGTAATATAAATTGTTCCAGGACATTGCAAAAGATGGGCGGCTACCCAGGTCATTACATAAAACAAACATAACCTTGGTACCCAAAATTGATCAGGATATCATTAAAAGAAAGAAAAACTACAGACCAAGCTCACTTAGAAATATAGATCCTAAAAGAAATGCAAGCAGGTAGACTGTGAGAAGATAGCAAATAAATTAATAATAATGACGACAACAATAACAATACACACTAGACCTTATAGAGCTCTCTCTCTGTGCCAGCCACAGGCCCGCACACTTTACACACCCTGACTCACCAGCCCTCCTCGCGCCCTGTACCATTCACAGATGAAGAAGCTGAGGTGCAGAGAATGTAACTTGTTCACAGCCACGCTGCTATTTACTGTACAGCAGGACCGCCTAGGGCTTTTATACCAGCAATGCGTGAATGGATAATTACTCAAAAACCTACTGACATAATAGAGTACAGAAATTGGTTTAGTAAATAAGAAAAGATAATCTTTTTAGGCTAAACATTCACTCATGAAAAGGTGATGCCTCTTTTAATAAAAATATTATTGCAAAATAGGAGCAGAAGGGACTTTGTTTGTACTAAAGTGTATTATATTTCAAACCAATGCATTTCTGTTAAAAATCAGCCTCAACCTACAGATTCCTCGTTTCTTTCTGCTAGCAAGAAAAATATAAGTTGCCCAGGAAAACTTTATAGGACATATAAAATTTTTTGTCTTTCTACGAAAAGTATTTGTTCTTTGTTTGAAAATTTTCATGGAAAAGCCTAGAAATTAAAATGAAGAGAATAGAAACTTCCCATATATCTTTGTTCTGAGATAACTCTAACTTTATGTGCACGTATACTTTTTCCTTACTAATTAGGATGATGCAGTTATACTGTTTTATGACTTGCTTTCTTCTTTCAACATGTACTGTGGGTAATATCCTTTGTCATTAAACACTCTGTCAAACCTAAATTTAAACGGCCGCATAGTACTCCATCAGAAGGATCTACCATACTTTAACCTCTACTGTTGAACACTTAGGAGGTTTCCATTTGAGGGGGGGCTATTATTAAATAATAATGCCATTAACATCCTTGTCCCTAAACCCTTTTTCACAGCCCTTTCACAGCTCCAGAACTTTTGATGTATCTCGCCATAGTACTTTCTTAGAATATTTACACTAATTTATACTTTACCAGTAATGTTAGAAGACTGCCATTTCCTCCACACTCTCATCTACCAATAATTCAATGAGATTATTGAATTGCTTAATTCAATAACTAATCAATTACTATTGATTCATAATAATAAATGTATTTATTTATTTTAAATAATCACAACCCTCGGTAAGGTTTCCACAATTTCTTCATCTACATCACACACCTGTCTCACTCGGGTTATTGGCAGATGAGAGAGTGGAGGAAAGGGCCCTGTCCTACGTGACCCCCAGGAGTATGAATGAGTGCAGATATTCTGGGCAGGTAACACCTCATCATCCTGAATGGAAGGAATATATGCCATGAAGCTGTAAGTGCTTCCCAAACTAATTTACAAATTTAATGCAAGTCCGATAAGAATTGTCTTAAAACCTGTCTCAATGATTCTACAAGTTATCTGAAAGAATATGCAAAGGTGAATATCAACAAATACTGTACAACAGAAAAGTAAAGAGGGGGGACTATCTTCACTGAATTTTTGAAAAGCAAGTTAGTTCAAGCAATAATCATGCAGACCCAAGCACACTCCTTCTCCTTTGTGCCAAACTACTTACCCTTCCACACAGACTAGCTGGTGGGGAATGGGGTTTTCTCACCAGCTGATAAAACTGTGGAACCTGAGATTGCAGCAACCACTTCATTCCCTAGTGTCTATAATTAAATAAGAGCAGAGAAATATCCAAATGTGTTTCTTATTTTTCACAAGGCTTTGCTTTCCATGAGTAAGGGGCCCCAATAATAACTGGGTCTGCTATAATTGGACCTAATCACCTCTCTCCTACCTCACAGCTTATTTAATATGATAAAGACAACTATGTTTATATCACATTTTTGCCTTTTTAAATAATTTTCTAGCACACAAATTGAATGCACAGGCAGGAGTAGGAGGCACAACTGTATCTCCAGATGGTAGGCCGTGAAACTTGGAGAATTCCCGTGCTCGTGGAGGAGTGGGGGATGTGGTCACACACTGGCTGCTCTTGGCCGTATGAGAGCCTGCTGATTGAAAGATGAGAAAATGGAGCTGTTTGTACCCCCAAACCCAGATTTTTTTTAAATACTAAGTAATAGATTCTTTTCCTGTCTACTTTTGTTAAAAACAGGGTCTGCTGAGAACTCTCTTTATATAAACACAAGTTCATTTGCTTAAACCCATCTATGGGAAAATTTTTCATACAATGTTGTTCCACAGGCCTTTCCACTTAAAGAATAATTTTTAAAAAGGACACCAATAACATGTAATGTATTTAGAGAGAAAGGCACCCACAGTCCCCCATCCTGTCCACCCAGCCACATGTGCTCACATACAGCGAAGTTGAACCAGTTGGCATTGACACCCAAGCCCTCTGAGTTCAAAGCAAGAGCCACCTCAGAGTTCCCACCATCTGAAGAGGACCTTGGCTTTTTCCTTTGAAGTGTTTCCTTTGAAGGTCAAGGTAAAGGGGCCATGCTGACTCAAGACCTTGCTAATCTATAGAAGGATGTGGCCTCTGCTCCATCGCACATTTGTAATGTTCACATGAGGTTAACAAAACAAATGGTTTGATTAATGCATGAGTAGAGGCCAGCTTTTCTCCTCAAACTGTCCCCATCCCAGGAATATTCCTCAGGATAAGAAGATACCCAGGCAAAGAAAGAACTGACTCGGATCTAAAACCAGTTGCTGAGTTCATTTCAAGTCTCTTGAATCTCTGAAGTCATTCCATGAGAGCTGGCGTCCTGCAGTTGGCTACTGTTTGCCGAGACCATGAAGACCAGACTTCGGAGTCAGAGGACCTGGATCCAAACCCTGACCCCTCTGTCCCTCAGTGAGCCGTGCCGTCCCTGACAAGTCTCTTCCCAGGGTTTCTTCTAGGCCAACCACATGCTAATCCTGATGAAGAATTCCTTAGAACAAGCTGAAAAATTTTAGAGCCAACTATTTCTGGACAGAGTTTTTGAGCACAGAATCCAGAAGTAAGTAGGACTTACAAGTTGAATTCTAAGAAGTAGATATCTTGTCACACAAGAGAAACTTCATCACTGAGATACCCTGAGCCTGGGTAGAATTTTGCCTGTAGAAGTGAGTGGGTAGCAAATAATGGCATGTGTTAGCAAGCTCCTTTATACTCAGAAAAAAAACCCTTTCAATAATGCAGACAATCATCTCTAGAAGATTTGCACCAGATGTATTATTTATTTTGATATTTTCAGTACCTAGCACAGACCTGAGCACACAATATTAGTCAAATTCAATTTATTAGGAAATGTAGCATGTTCTCTCCATACTCATCCTTACCCTCATTGAAGCAAATATTTGATCTACATTGTAAGTGTATTACATACTACATACACTTGATCTTAGCCAAAAGGCCGAGAAGTGATACATTGTAAGTATATTAGAAATGATGTGCATCACAAATCAAATCTAAAAGCATTTCTCCATCTGGAGAAAATTGGTTGTCTGGCAGGGTAAAAAAAAAAAACAAACTGAAGATATCAGGTAACTACAAGAAACTTTGATCAAATATATTGTTTTGAAGTTGATGCAGGTAACACACCTCCCCCTTCCCAAGCCCTCACCAATAATATCACTCTTGGGGTTTAGAATGGATGTTGCATATGCCAGCCACCAAATGGTCTGCCTCGGAGCCCCAAAGGGTTGTATGTTTGGATAAAGTCCCTTCAGTCTCTCTGTTGTTGTTTATCCCTAGTCCTAATTCAAGTGGTTTCTTCCATCACGTTTTTTTGTTTCCCAGGGATACCACCTAGAGAGTCAGGAGATCAACAACTGAGTGTTTAAGGTGGATGGGGATAGATTATATTCACTTAAAAAGGTAAAACAACAGGCATGCTTGGAGCTAAAAGAGTGATGTTGGCCACCCCAAGTAAGGATTTTACATATAAAATCAATACAAATAAATCCATATATAAATCTATGAAATCTATCTGTCTATCTATCTGTCTATCTATCTATGTGTCTGTCTGTCTGTCTGTCTATCTATCTATCTGTCTGTCTGTCTATCTATCTATCTATCATACACCCAGGTCAGGTGTCCCTGTATCTGCAACTAGTTATATAGGGTATAAATTACATTTTTCTAGCTATGTTAGTGCTGGGGCAAAAAGAAGCCCGTTTTCTCCATATCCATAGCATTTTGTATCTTTCCTATGAACTAAGTTTACTGACTCTTCATTAAAACACTGTAAGGTAGGAAGGGTGAAAATAATTTTTTCTATGTGAAGGTAAGATGTTTGCTGAGGTCACTGAAAGGCTAAATCTCTTCTCACTCAGGAACCGCACTAACCCCAAGCCAGCCAGGATGCTCCCCCCACCCCCTCAGTGGTCTGGATCCTAGAGGAGGGTCACGGATGTCCTTTGTCCCATTCCTCCAGATGTTCTCCTAGGTGGGTGGTGGGCTTGTCACCCTGCAGCCCTCAGGCGACCATGTGAATGAAGGCCCCCACGTGGCACTCTGAGGAAACCTGTCAGGAGAAGATGGCTGAAATCCAAGTGTGGACACTGGGTGTGCCAGTGATGTGTCCACCATTTGGTCTCCTCAAAAGATGTTGCTTCAGCTGCTTTGGTAGGGATGGGAATGATATTTGCGGATGCAGGGCCGGAGGCCCAGATTCTCTCTGAGGGTCGGCTTGATGGTTGTGATTAATTGGGGAAATCGAAGTGGAACCGTTTTGTAGGAGTTAAAAGGGCTCGTGTCTTAGAGACCCAGGAAGGCGGAACCATGAATTTTGTTGATAATAAGCAGTTGTTCAAACTTTCAACTCAAAAAATAAGCGCTTGCAATAATTGTTTTATATTCAAGTCCCTTTCAGTCTATTTTCCCCATTGCTTCCAGAAGCGAACCAGGTGTTGCGTGTGTGTGGCCTTGATTAGAACCCTCCAGTGGGGAAGGACAGTAACAGGAGTTTCTTTAGGTAGTAGAGACCTAGGTCATTTTTCCCCTTCTTCTTTTTACTTCTCTATGTTTTTTTTCATACTGTCAACAAACAAGTATTCCTTCAGAACATTTGAAAAGTATTTTAAAAGAAATCCTACATGTGTTCCTTTGTCCTTAAGATGCAGTAAATATTTGCCCTGATGACAGGACCTTCCATCTCAGGTTCCTGTTTTCCTGCTGAGGGAATGTCCAGCCCTGGGCTACACATGTACTCCACCCACTCCCTGCTCTCTAGCCACCAAAATACTCCCACCTCTCTCCCCTCCCCCCTCCCCTTGTGCCCTTGCCCATATCTTTCTGCACAAGGCCCTCATCCTCTTTGTCTCCCTGGCTAAACCTAACTCAACACACCAATCAACTTTAAAAAATAAAAGGAAGACAAAAAGATGGTAAAACTTAAATAGTGATAGGTAGTCTATCACACCCCCCAGTTTTTAATTATTTTAATACAAATATTGGTTTTTACAACCATCATATGCTTATTTTACAATCAGGAATAAAAAGAAAAAAAGAGAAATAAATTTAAAAAATAAGATCAATGGCTAATACTGTGGAAAACCCAGACTTATAAAAGTATTAGAGGCAATAGATAAATGGGAAAAGGGCCAAAAATGTACATTAAAGGGAGTTAACAATGTACATGGTAGAAGTTGTTCATATTCAGACTTGCTGGTAATGAAAGAAATCCAAATTAAGAACCAATACATGACTAAGTTTAAATTAAAAACATAAAATAATTTCCATTGTGGAACATGTTAGAGTGAAATCAACTACACTGTTAAAGAGATGGGGCAGATCAAATTAATCTAATAGCTCTAGAAAAGCAATTTGGCTTGGCACATCAAGAATGGTAATGTTCACATCCTTTGAAATATGAATTCCTTATTGGGATATGTTTGTAAGGAAATTGTTCAAGAGGGAAAGGAAAGATAAAGATATCTACTGCAGTTTCACTTAAAATATTAAACCAGGATATATAGTAGAGAACAAGGTACATCATGGCACATCAGTCCAATAGGCTTCTTGTGATGTTATAAAAATAAAGTGTATGATTACTGTCTTAAGTGGGGAATGAATGCAGAAGGAAAAATTGTATGTAGACTGTTTATGACATTAAAAAGTAGTCATTATGAATACATATTTTTGTAATTCAATTTCATCTTGATTAAACCTTGTTTTCAACAATGCCCAAAAACCAGAGGTAAAAAGTATCAGGATGGATGAAGGGGAAAAATATTTATACACTAATTACTTATACATTTAAACATTTATTGGTGACAAGGACCTTGTTACACATGCACTTGCAATGTAAGCATTATCTTCATTCTTAAATGAGTAAAACTGCAGCCCTAAGAGGCGAGCAACTTGCTTGAGGTTACATACTCTTACATTTTAGAATGAAGATTTAATCCTTCTTCCGACTCCACTAGGCCACTTGCCTCTAAATGTGTATGTGCTACTGGCTGTTGACCTTTATGTCACAGACCTCTTTGAGTATGATGGAAATTATGAACCATCTTTCCCAGAAAATCTCACATAAACACACACAAATTTGCATGTTCAGCACCTTCTGAGGGTAGGGTCATCAAACATCCTGCCCTTAGGGTGGTTTATGCCTGTTGTTCTGGAAAAATTCTTAATAGAGCCACCTCTCACTTTCACAATTGTACTAGTAGGGACCATGAATGACACAGGCAGGCGTATTCTTACCTTTTTTCTCTTCTCCCCAGTCTCACTGGTTTACTTTTACGAGTCACCACCAGCGTGACTCCTTTAAGTAAAGCAGCCAAAAGGGGGCGTT
Organism: Sturnira hondurensis; assembly: GCF_014824575.4. Lineage (NCBI taxonomy): Eukaryota > Metazoa > Chordata > Mammalia > Chiroptera > Phyllostomidae > Sturnira > Sturnira hondurensis. The sequence continues at coordinate 11,684,135 of NW_028080827.1, forward strand.
TTCTCCACTTACACAATGTGGGCAGGAAACTGGTGCCCTAGTGACTGGCCATCTACTAGCGACTCACACCTTATCTTGCACTGTGTAAGTAGCCTTCACCTTGGGAAGTTGAAAGCAGAGCCTGGAAAATTGGACAGCAGGCAGTGGGTAAGGTTTGGGTTGGGTAAGGGGCAGTCCTGGGCAGGACTGCAGCCTCTGGTCAGGACTCACTAGCAGCCGGCAGTTGGGATCCCGAAAACCCAGTAGGGGTTAGGAGGTCAGCCACCACGAGGTTATGTCTTAGCAGATACCCCAGTCATGCTCCATGGCTACCCCTGTTTTGCCTTTCAAGTTGTTGATTTAAGATAAAGATATTTAAGCAAATACCAACGCACAGTACACCGAAATGGGTAGGGGTCTGGAAAGTCAAATGGAGTGAGCTGCTTCCCGAAAAGCCAGTGCTGAGCACCCTTGGGCTTGCTGGGTGGAGGAACAGGGATCCAGGACGTGTGGCTGCTGAGATTCCCACAGGGAAAAAGACAGATGAGCATCCTATTCCTTACAACTCTCTCCTCCAGCACAGAGGGCATGGGAAACGCCAGCTCCAGTGGCAGAGAACAAGGGCTTCGAGGAGGTCTGTTGCTGGACCAGACCGGCACCACTTGTCCACAGCCGACGAAGCAGGAGAAACAGATTAGATACTGGCTGCAGAGCAACTGTGGCCATTGCTTCCTTCAGGCTGGTGTCAGAGGGGCTTTGCCTGTCCTTGCAGCAAAAAGGACATTGAGGGAAATCAGGAAGGGTGTCAGGGAGAAGCACTGACCACCGTGAGGATGGAAAGAATCATAATGGACAAGCACATGGTGAAGAAATGCCTACTTGTTTCTGACTTAATTTATCCAAAGCAAGACTTCTTGACCTGGAGTCTGTGGATTCAGATAAGAAAATAATAATCTCTTTCTTTAATCTCTTCTAATTTTTTTCCTCCCCCTGTCTATTTTGTACCTACCATTTATGCTTCTTATTCCCTGTATCTTTTTCCCCATTCTGCCCCTCTGTTTCCATCCCCACTGATAACCTTCCACGTGATCTCCATTTCTGTGATTCTGTTCCTGTTCTAGTTGTTTGCTTAGTTTTTGTTTTCTTTTGTTTTGTAAGTTCAGTTGTTGGTAGTTGTGAGTTTGTTGTCGTTTTACTATTCGTAGTTTTGATCTTCTTTTTCTTACATAAGTCTGTTTAACATTTCATATAATAAGGGCTTGGTGATAATGAACTCCTTTAACTTGACCTTATCTGGGAAGCACTTTATCTGCCCTTCCATTGTAAATGATAGCTTTGCTGGGTAGAGTAATCTTAGATGTAGGTCCTTGCCTTTCATGGCTTCAAACACTTCTTTCTAGCTCCTTCTTGCCTATAAGGTTTCTTTTTAGAAATCAGTCGATAGTTTTATAGGAACTCCTTTGTAGGTAACTGTCTCCTTTTCTCTTGATTCTTTTAAGATTCTTTCCTTATCTTTCATCTTGGGTAATGTAATTATGATGTGCCTTGATGTGTGTTTCCTTGGGTCCAACTTCTTTGGGACTCCCTGGGCTCCTGGACTTCCTGGAAGTCTATTTCCTTTGCCAGATTAGGGAAGTTTTCCTTCATTATTTGTTCAAATAAATTTTCAATTTGTCTCTCTTCCTCTTCTCTTTCTGGCACCCCTGTGATTCAGATGTCAGATGTTTAAAGTTGTCCCAGAGGTTCCTAAGCCTCTCCTCATTTTTTTGAATTCTATTTTCTTTGTTCTATTCTGGTTGAATGTTTATTTCTTTCTTTTGTTCCAAATTGTTGATTTGAGTCCTGGCTGCCTTCCTATCACTGTTGGTTCCCTGTATATTTTCCTTTATTTCACTTTGCATAGCCTTCACTCTTTCCTCAAATTTGTGACCATACTCAGGCATTTCTGTGAGCATCCTGATTACCAGTGTTTTGAACTCTGCATCTGATGGGTTGGCTATTTCTTCATCCCTTAATTGTATTTTTTCTGGAGCTTTGCTCTGTTCTTTCATTTGGGTCTTTTTTTTTTTTTGTCTTGGCACACCTGTTATATAGTAAGGGATGGAGCCTTAGGTATTCTCCAGCGTGGGGCAACCCACATCTCTGGGTTGTGGTGCTGTATGTAGGTGAGGGGTCAGAGAGGGAACAATGCTACTTGCTCGGCTCTTGTCCTACTTTCAGTCACCTCCCCTGCTACTCACAAGCTAACTGGGCCCCTCTGATGCTGATTCCTGGGTGGATGGGTTTGTGTATATTCTAGGACCCTGTGGGTCTCTCCAATGAACTCTCTTGTGAGGCTGGGAGTCTCTCCCACCTCTGCAACCCCTACAGGTTTTTTTAGTTAGAGGTTTTGAGGCTTTATTTCCCCACACTAGAACCCTGGGTTGCACAGTCCATCTCACTCCTCAGTGTTCCTCCCAGTTTATCTGCTGGCAAATGTGGACCACCCACTCTGCCATCTGCTCCACCACCCTGCCACAAGTTCTTCTGCCCTGGCTGCCTATCTCCGCCCCTCCGACTGGTCTGGATGAATATTTCTTCCTTAACTCCTTAGTTGTCTGACTTCTATACAGTTCAATTTTCTAGCAGATCTGATTGTTTTTTGTTTTTAAATTTGTTGTTGTCTGTCTTTTGGTTGTGCAAGGAGGCACAGTGTGTCTACCTATGCCTCTATCTTGGCTGGAACCCAAAGGTTTTTAAATTGATTGGTTTTCTGTAAGCTCTGGACTACGCTGCCAAGATCAGGGATGGTCTTAGGACCATCTATTTCTCCAAAACTTTGCCTTGTATTTGGTTGATTCCCAGCACATGTGAGTTTTAATTGAACTGCGGTCCTTGTTCAAGGGTTACTATAGCTGTACGTTTCACATTGAGCATTGAGAGGGTGCTCTGTGGGTATGCTTCTCTGGGTATGACAATGCCCTTGGTTCCTTCCATTCTTTCTCCTACCCTCTTCCCAGGTCAGGAACTATAGCTCACTTGCCTGTGTGTGCATAGTGCCTAGCATGGTGCCTGGCCTGGAGTAGGAGTGAGGTACACTTTGGAGATCCCTGAGTACACACTGGAAGGAATAAGCCCACGAGTCAAGATGCATTAGGCCTGTTTATCCCAGGATCCAGGTCCAGAGTCAAGATCACAATGGAAAGCTAGATGCATGACACATTAGAAAACAAAATACTACAAGTAGCTCTTTTATGTCTGAACTTGAAAAGTTAAAATAAAAGATAAAATGTATAAAATTATGCCCTGGCTTGTATTATGTACAATGGATTACTCAGTCACTTAAGCATCATATAAAGCAGCATGCACTGCCCTGACCACAGTATGATTCCAGTGCCATCTTTGCTCCCTTCTTTAGGTTATTGGTGAAAACTTATCAGGAAGTGACTGGGAGGGTATTTTTCTTGTTCTGGCTCCATTCTTCTCTTTCTTTGTTGCTGAATTCTTCATGATTTTCTAATCTGCATCCTACATTGGTTTGCATGTCCACTGTCCCTCATAATAAATTTCTTTTTTAAAAAGATTTTATTTATTTATCTTTAGAAAGGAAGGGAAGGAGAGAGGGAGTGAAATTATCAATGTATGGTTGTCTCTCGTGTGTCCCCTGCTGGGAACTGGCCTGCAACCCAGGCATGTGCCCTGACTGGGAATTGAACCATGATCCTCTGGTTCATAGGCCCGTGCTCAATCCACTGAGCTACACCAGCCAGGGCTCATAATAAATTTCTTAATTAATAATGAATAAGTCATGACCTCAGATTTTCCACCCAGAGTCTTCATCACCTGTATTTCTTCATATGGATCAGCTCAGAGCTTTTCACACACGAGGGTGTTGGTTCAAAGTGCAGACTTGGGGGCCTTACTTTCAGAAACTATGACTTAGGGTGTTTGTACGGATGGCCAACGAGTTCCACTTTGTGAAGCACTGCTCTACCTTTGACCGTTGCTAACATGCACCTGTAGTTATCTCTGTAACAACAAAATGTGAAGATTCCTCTCCTCCCATACAGTCTCTGAGGAAATTTCCTGACACAGCTGATTTTACCTGAGGAAAAGCTTTGTTCATGTCAGTCAGCTTCTACTATAAGCAGTGTTTATGGGCTGCCGTAACGAAATTCCATGGACTAAGTGGCTAAACCAAAATAAATTCATTTCTCTCAGTCTGGAGGCTGAAACATCCAAGGTCAGGGTGCCAGCTGAGTTGGCTCCTGGTGAGAACTGTCTTCCTGGCTTGCAGTGGCTGCCTCGCTGTGTTTTCACACAGTGGAAAGGGAGCCAGCTTCCTGGTGTCTCCTCTTATGAGGATAATCATCCTGTTGGGTCGGGGCTCCATCCTTATGACTTTCTATTCACTTCATTATTTCTTTAGTCTAAATATAGCCACATTAGGGGATGGGAGGCTGGAGCTTCAACCTCCCCTGAGGTTGAATTTGGGATATTGTGGGACACAATTTGGCTCTTTGCAAAAGATCACCTTCAACGTTGGTGTAAATAGAACCTTCACATGTTGGAGTTACCTGGCAAAGGTTATCCTTAGTACTGAGAAACAAAACCCAAATCAGGTATTATGAAGTAACCCAAGAGTAGAGAGACACAGACTAATTGTGGGCACTACAATAAACTGAGAGAAGTTTCTTGGCCCACTTTGTCTTTCTGCACATGAGCAGGTCTGACTGGGTCATTGTCCTCTCCGCTCAGACACACAGAGGATGGACTAAGGATGAGATGTGCAAAGAGCTGTAGGGGAGCAAAGAAGAACCTGACCATCCCTGCCCTCAGGAAAGCTTAGTTGGTAGCTATTAGGAATAACGGGGGTATATACTAAATTAGTCTGCTAAGTAATTCACAGTTGCCCAATGCTGTGTAAGCAGTCATTGCTGGAGGGATAGGGACAATGACAAAAGACAAGGCATCCAAGTGGGTTTAAGAAGAATCAGGGTAGATTTTGACAGGCAAAGACTCAGGCATGGCAGCGAGAAAAGGGAAAAGGGGGAAGGTTTTGTAGAGAAGAAAAAATGTTTGAGAAAAGGCCAAGGTGGCTACATACTTTGCAGGGTCCAGTGCAAAACGAAAATGCAGGCCTCTTGTGGAAAAAGCAGAAAGAAAAAGCACCAGTGAAGGTACTGAAGTATAAAATTCCTTCCTTCTGCAGTTGCTCTCTTGACTTGGCATGGTGTTTTGTTGTTTGTTTTTTTTTACTTGCTATTTGATGTTATTTAAGTGTTATTCCTAAGTGAAGGAAATTGCAATTTTAAATTACTAGCATGAATTTTATGCTTCATTTTTATGATGCACAATGCCAGTTTTAAATGCAAATGTAAGAGCATTACCTTGTGTGCAAGAGCACCAAAATTATAGGATTTTTATTTCATGGATTGCACATACGTACACATTTTGTTCTCACCAGAACAATGGAGATACTGCCCAAAACTTACTCAGCTTTTTATTTCACTTCTTGAGAATCACTCATTTCACTAGCACTCTGCACTCCAGCTTACTGATAAGTAGGAAAGACTAGAAGGAAACAAAATGATGGGTTGCCTTATCTTTCCTTTTGCTTCTATGTCCTCATTTGCAGCATACACAGTCGGCTCATCCAGGGAAGTCATGTGAGCAAGAAAGAATATGACAGGGTTCCTCAATCATTAGTGTTTCTTAGAACTCTATTGTGTTCTTTCTGTATGTGAAGCAAGTTCTTGTTCAAATAAAAAGCATGGTCTCTGAGGGCGATTAGATATCCGCAGGCTTAGTCATAAGGGTGACACACTGACCTTGGACTGGCTGTGGGTCTCTGTGCTGCCCCCCCCACCCCCCCGACCTGCCCAAACAGTGAGCCCATCAGAGCCCTGTGCTCAGGTGCCGTCACGAACCCTATAAGCAAATGTTAGGAAATCAACCCATGTGAAGTGTGTCTCCTCTGCTTGTGTGCACTTAATAAACACAACTCGAAGATAAAATCTTTAAGAATTTAAACGTGGCAACAATAGGTGATTAAAGCAAGTTCTAGGCCCTTGAGCAAAGAGACTTGTGTGATCGCACCCAGGAAGCTGGCCCTGGCAAAGGCAGAGAAGTAGGGAAGTAGATTTCTAGTTTAGAGGAAGTTGAGGAATATCATTTGTCTTGAATATAAGGCATAAGGTAAAACAGACAAAAAAACAAAACAAAACAAAACAACAACAACAAAACACCCTAGATCTCAGAGAGCCTTGAACGCCACAGCTAATAGTTTGGGCTTCATCTTGTATGCAGCTGTGCAGATGGAAGTTTCGACTGGAAGAGAGGCATTACCTGGAATGTGCTTTAGGAAGAAAACAACAGCAGCAGCAGCAGCAGCAGCAACAAGAGCGCTTAAAGTGAGTCAGAGCTGGTAGCAGCGGTAGGTGGGAAGGGACCAGCTGCAAAGTCATTACATGGGTGCAAGTGAGGCCCCGAATTCAGGCCGAGGCTGGGAGTGCGGAGGCACCTCCAGACAAAAGACACACTTTGAAATTCAATTTAGAACAGTTCTTTCTGCGCTGCTTGTCTGGTTTTGTTTTCAAACTTAAAAGTTTATTTTAAAAATAAAACTTTCTTTTCCCTTTGGAATTCTGAAGTTTCACATGTCTGCAAAGAAATTACTGGGGTTTTAGAAATTTACTTTGGAAGCTTAAGGCTGTCAATCAATTTATAAGCTCTGCCCAAAGACCTTGCAGCTCTCAATGCTGCCCTCCCCCAAAGCAGTGCTGGTAAGGTCCCAATGTCGCGCTGCGTGAACCGTTAGAAAACCACGCTTCAGGCAAGTAAGGTTTAAGTGCCTTCCACCTTGAGTAAATTCCTTTTGTCTGTTTCGGACCATACAGAAATGATGTAGCAAGAGTAAAACAAAAATCTAACTGAAAACATCCTTTTTGGGAATTAGAGGATTAGGCTCCACCTTCAACTAGTCTTACAAAAAACCTTTGGAGGCCAGCGAATGAAAAAAGACCCGTGGCGGCCCACGGGGACAAAGTGTGTGCTGGTGAGCTGTGTCCAAGTTGGATGAAATTTAGCCCTGGCCTTGATCTCACTCCCCGTCCTAGATAAGGCAAAGCCACATCTGTATTTATTTAATGCGTCCAAAAGACCAGTACAAGGGAGGAGGGAGGCAGGATTTTCTAGTTCACACCTTGTTAGGAATATTCTTTGACAATGGCTGGGTGTAAACAAAGGTTGCGCTCAGCCGTCAAAGGCTTGGTTTGCTTTTGCCTTTATAAACTCAAAAATGTTTGCCGAGGTCCGTGTGCCAGATACTTTTCAATAGGAAAATGATTTATTATTTTGATAGAAGCAAAATTTTGCCTTGGCTTTGAGGAAGAGAAGTTTTTAAATATTTCATCCACCACTTCAAACAAGGGCAACAAGCCCGACCCAGGGTTTCAAAATTCTTCTCACAAGGAATTCTGACTCTAAACACACCATAAATGTATCAATACTTTTGTTTCTCCAAAGACCTTGAATTGCATTATGTCATTTCTTGTCTCTCCTGTTCAAGGATGATCTCGGGCGTTCTGATTTCTTCGTGCATGAGAACATGGCTACAGACTGTTGTGGGGCCACGAGCCCTTCCACGCAGGTGGACTTCTTTTTGTCATAGGATGGCTTAGTGCTCTAAGCAGACTAGCACTTTGAGCTGAAACAGAGCAGGTCAGTGCCTAAGAATGAGGAGTATCTAGAAGGACAAAATGTAGCAAGTTCAAGGCTGTCATTATAGTATCTAGCAAAACATCAAAGTTCTCAGGCCTGGCAATATGTGAAAGTATATTTATTTATCTTGGTGCAATAGTAATTTTCAACGGGAGCAAATTTTGTCTCCAGGGGATATTCTGCAGTGGCTGAAGGTAATTTTGATTGTCAGTACTGGGGTTGGGAGGGTGGCCCTACTGGCATCCAGTGCGTGGGGGTTGGGAACTCTGCTAACTGTCCTGCAATGCACACAGCAGCCCCTCACAACAAAGACGCATCCAGTGCGAGATGTTAATAGTGCATTGTTGAGAAACCCTGGGGTAAAATAATTACTGATTAAAGGGAAAATCTGTCAATATTCCTGGGGCAGGGGTACTCTAACCATGCATCAATCCCAACAGATGCCACGTCTGAAGAAGCTGGCAGTCTAGGTACAAGAAGGAAACCGGCATGGGGGGAGGGGTGATGAGTCTCGGGAATGCCTTCCTCCCATTACAGGGGAATGCATCCTTAACTGGCACCATGTGTCCCTGTAGCAGACATCTGCTGTTTTTGTCTGTCCAATGTCCATTTCCTTTCCATCTGGGGAGAGCACCTTGATTTTCCTTTGAGGAGTTACCCTTCCCTCAGCCACTGGGAGAAACATGGAGCCTAAGCTCAGCCTCTCAGCATCTCTGTCCCAAAAGGAATGACACAAAGGTGGCCAATGGCTGGGCCAATTCATTCTTTGTGATGCTGTACCAAGACCTCCAGGGCAGCTCCAGTTTCTTCCTTTTCCAAGTCTGGTAGCTTAATTTTATTTGTCCCCATGTATTTCAAGTGCATTCTTTTGCTGGCTCTTTCAACTAGCACAAGTAGACTGCACACGAAACAAAATGCCTTTGGCTCACTCTTCTGAGCACCTGGGTGATATGGATTTGAATGATACCAGATTCATGAGCTGCTTCACGACTGGTGTCTAGGTCCTAGAGCTTCATGGAAACTAACTGCAAACTCTCCAGCCCAGTGCCCACCTCTGATAAGGGGCTACGGGGTCCCCTAGGAAGAGCAGCAATGACTTTGTGCACATTCTGACCTTAAAGCACCTGGCCCCATGAGCAGGTAGATCCAGTAACAATGCTGAGGGAGTCATTGGCTCAGAAAAACAATGCCAACAAAAGCATGAAAAAAACTGAGAAGTACAGTCTGAAGAATGTCGGATCTTCCCACTTGATCACCAGACAACCGCCCATTTCACTAAACCTGTGTGACGACTGGTGGAGGAAATGCCCTGAGTCTACGTTTGATACATACAGATACCTCACAGAGAATCCCCCTAACTGAATAAAACATCATGAAATCTCTTTCAACAACTTTGTCTCCATTCTATTTAGCTTTTTTTTAACTACAAAAGAAACTTCTCAGGATAAAAAATGTAAAAGCAGACCTCCTCTTTCCCTCCTCCCATTTCTTATTCATTCTTTAGAAAACTAACCACAGCAAAGAGGTGGCATATGATATGCTCTGTGTCATTCCAGACGCACAGACAGCATTTTGTTGCCTCCCTTGTGAGCTGTAAAATCAGGATCACACTATACATTGTTTTTCAGCACTTTTCTTCTTCTTTTTTCATGTATCTTACACACCCTTCCAGGTCAATACATTTAAATTTTATTTCATTGCATTTTTATTTGTATGTTATACAGAGTATTAGCACATTACTGGTTAATTTCTGAAACATTTAGAAAAACTGATTAAAAAATAATGGTGATTCTAGGAGCACCTCTGGCTAATCTGTGTTTTTGTCCTATGTGATGATCTCCTGGCCTGCTGCCCATGATATATTATTGCTGTTGTTACAAAAGAGCAGAAATATGCCTAGAGTAATTCCTCCGACCATCAGACTTTTCGGGTAAGAGGAAGGACCTGAATGAACTGCTGAGCTGAGAAAGGTAGAATGTCCTGGAAATGCATTCCCAGACCAAACAGGACCCTATGAAACAGAGCAGCCAATTTCTCCCACGCATCCCCTCCCCCAAACCTGCAATCAGCCATAATTTTGGAGAAATAAAGCAAATGGATTGCCACATTCCTACACGTCCATTACACTTGACTGTTTTTTGCAGGAGCTACTCAGGACCAAATGTTTGGAAAGGAAGTTGGCTGGCCAGAGTGTCTTTTTTTTTTTTAAACTTATTCTGCTGCAGCTGCAAAATAGAAAAAGAAGAAAAAAAATCCATCCTCACTCTACCAAAGGCCTTTTTGGGGAAATTCTCCCAACTTCATTTATTTATTTTATTTTTTTGAAAAGCACTCACACATTACACATTTGTGCTTACATATGCTGAATCTCCTGATAATCCACTGAGGCCTTTTAAATTTTTTTTTAAGTTAAGAATTTCGAGATGCATTTTCTCGCAAACAAGTGAGTCCTTTGAGTCAGGATTAACTGTTGAATTCCTTGGCTTCTATGTAGCCCTAACTGAGCTCTAAAGACAGCTTGTTTTTTTAAGGGCTATTCCCGTGTGGACCAACAAAACAACAATTAATATTGATTATGACAAAGTGCTTTCCACCATCTGCCTCAGTGTTTGTGTTTAGCATGTGAAACCTTTGCTTCTCTTCAGTCTGTATCATTGCTGGCCTCTATTCTAGCAAATAGTAGCAAGCATCATATTACAAGGGAATTTATTCGCTGTCTTGGTGTGGCACTGCAAACCCTTGGGTCCTTCCAAATCTGCCTCCCTGGCCTGCAGCCTCACCTAGCACGCTCCGAGAACACTGGGCCAATGTGCAATTGCTTCTGTTGTCACAGCATTGGGCCTCCTCTGCCTGCGGGGCCCCCTTACCTTCTCCCCTGACACCTGGCAAAGGTGTCCTGGTCCTTCCAGGTCCAGATCAAGGGCCACTTCCTTTTTGACATTTTTCTTACCCCCTTCTTCCTCTTGCCTTCCTTAGGCAGCATTAAGCCCCCACAGTTAGGAGGCATTTTGCACACAGCCTTACCACATGTGTAGTGCAATTGTAGTTATCAATACTATTACTATTATTATGATAACAGCAGCCACCTTCAAGTACTCACTAGGGTGAGAAATTGAGCTAACTGAGCTTAACTGAGGTCATTTGAGTCTCCTTTAATTTTGCCTCATTTAAAAGAGGAGGAAATTAGTGTCCAGAGATATTAAGTTGCTGAAAAACATACGCCAAGCAAGTGACAGAGCCAAGCTCCTCCAGTTTAATTCCAGAGCCTGCGGTCTGCACCCCTGGGCTACACGGCTCACTCGCACCTGTCCCCTTCTCTTTGTTGGTGTGGGAGTTTCAGGGGAAGTTCTCTCTCTCATCCCCACTTGTGTTCCTTGCTCCAGGTATAGCAGGCATTGAATAGTGCAGCATTTTCCTCTTTAAGTGGGTTTTCATCCAGATGTGAAGGCCTGATGAGCAAATGGGACCAGGATGCTCGCTGGTGGGGCGGCTGAGACCTCCAACATTGCCAGCAGCTCTAGGGACACAACGCTGCTATTCCCACAGAGATGTGGGGGAGGGGTGCAGCGGAGCAAAGGAGGACCCACTGCCTTGGGTGGCAGCCCAGGAGGGAGAGAGATTAAGTATGAGGACCCACAATATAGGTGGGGTGCTGGTGCCCAGCTTGTTGAATTTTGCTTTACACTTCTTTCCATTCAATCTCTTGTTTCCCATTTTCAGGGGGAAAACAGAGACTCAGATAGGGCTAAATGATTTGTCCAATGTTACATGGCACGTAAGCAGCCAAGATTCCTATCCAGGCATGGGGCCAAAGCCCATGCCACTGGTAGAAAGTATGCTCATGTTAGTCTCTGCACAAAGGAAGAGCACAAACCTCATTGTGCTGTTCCTTCATGGGACCATGGCTCTGCATATAATGTGCCTCGTGGAAAAGGAGCCCATCCGCTTCACATGGTGCAGCAATATTTAATGCACTGCTTAGCAACAGGGGGGGTGGGAATGCCTCGCTCTGGCATGGGGGGATGCCACTGAACTTTGACCTGGCACACTTAACCAGCATGCAGAGAAAATGGGCTGCAAAATGTAGACAGCTGACTCTACTTGACATGGGGAGTCTGTGGTTGAATCCTGCAGCGAGTGCTCTACAAATACCCAGGATGGGGAGTGACTGTGTAGAGAACAATCATTCTTTGAAGTACATCCAATCCGCAGCGGCACTTTGATGGGGCATGGGGGAAACTCCAGGGGTGGAAGAATGGTGATGTCACCCCTCAGCCTCACCTCCCACAGCTTTGAAGGTCTAAGTCTTCCTTCACGTTTGCAGGGCTCACATACCATGTGTCTAAATATTTAAAAGTTATAAATCAAACCAACTAACTGTTAAATAAAATATGTCCTATCCTCCTACCTTGACAAATCTAACTCCATAACAACGTGGAAAGCCAGGCTGGATTTACAGTTCTCAGGCTTTTGGAGTTCTCTGCTGGAACAAGGTGGTACAGGGAGGGGTGGCCCCTGGGTGGAGGCCCGCTCACCTTCACTTTCCATCCCCCGCCACGGAGGCCTTGAATGCACATGTGTGGATACCCCAGCCCAAGCTTTCACATTCTGTCCATATACCCAGCATACAGATATTTTGTGGCCATTCTGAAAGTAAAGTTTCACAGTTTGAGCAAGGTCATTTGAGTAGGAAATACTAGAGTGCCAAGCACCTGGAATGAGGCCTGGATGGGATTTGTGGGCCCCGTGCTCCTTCAGTGGGGGCAAGGCTGGAGGAGAGCCAGAGGTGGGCCACCCAGGGCAATGAACCTGGGTAGGGGTATCTCTTGCCTGCATTTACTCTGAAGCAACAAAAGCTGATAATGAAGAAATTGCATTTGTGAACAGAAGCCAAAGGCGGACACCTGGCCAGTTTGGATCATCACTGTAGACCTTGCCCCCAGCACGGTGCCTAGCAGAGTGCATGCTGTCAATCATGACTGAGTGAACTGCAATCATAGCGTCCAAGACGGGCTTTAAGTCACTGGTTGTTAGAATACCAAGGTCACCATATACTTTGAATGTTTTCTGAAGTAAAGTTGGATTTGAGCGCTGATTGATTCTTACTCTCTGTGTCAGGGTTCAATCTCTCCTACTCCCCACCCTTGGGCAACTCAAAATACTAAAGATAAATAACTTATACTGCATTTTATTGAAACCTATAATGGAAACATTGAGGAAAAAGGTGTTTTCTTTAGGAAAGGTGACAATTTTCTATTATCTTTACGCAGAAAAAGCTTTCTATCTTCTATCACTCCCCAGCTGGAAAAAGGGTGATGGGATCATGCCTGGACTTCTTCAGGTCTGCACAACTATCCTCACCCCGTTATTTTCTTCAGAGTAGCATTTCCTTTTAGTGCCGGGCCTCCCATTTCATTCAGAGTTGCCACCTTGTGCCCTGCTTTCTGGGGTCATAGTTCTGCCTGTGTACAAATGATGTGGAGCCCATATTGGTTCTATCCCAGTTGTGATAGCATCCTTCCTTATGTCACTCAGGAGCCCAATTTCATTTTATTGACATCACCATGACCCACCTTGTGTACTTGGAATTTCATTCCTTAAATAATTGATGACAAATTTGAGTGGCTGTCAACAAAGCAGATAGCTGAATCTGTACAAACTTCACAGGAGGGGATGCCATACCGGTGAATTTAGTTGTTCACAGTTTCTCTTCTATTTTCTGGCCAAACATCATTAGTCTTCCCATTTCCTTGCCTTTTTTTTTTTGCCAAGGTACATGTAAAATAATTAAGGTTTTGGCAACTTACAACGTGGTGATCCCAACCAAAGCCTTAAGAGATAGGGAAGGATAGGTCAAATAAGTTTAAAAAATGGAGAACAGTGAATTACTTTTGCTGACATCAACTTTAAATTTGGAAGTTTGAGGGTTCAGTTCTTCTCCCACTCCATGTCTGAAGAATATTGCTGTCAGGATGGAAGACTTTGACATATTAAATAGAATGTGTGTGGTTTGAAAGGTTTTCTCCAATTTTTGGCTGGACACCCCACAACTGTCTTCACGGCCCTCCCCTTCCTCCTACTCAAAATGTTCTGTCAAGCTAGAGCGTTCTCCAGGTGACTGCTGCCCTCCTACTAAACAGAAAAGGCAATGCCACCAAGAAACTAGGGCTCTCCTAACCCCCCAAAGGTCCCCAGAGTTTTAGACTCCTCTGTCCAAGAACCTCAGAACGACTTCCCACGTGGTAGAGAATTATTCTTTATTCCCAGATAAGTAAGACTCCAGCTAAGGAATGTGTTTCTCCTACCTGATCAAGCTCAGGTTCTGCCTTCAGGGCCATTCCCAGGGTTTTTCTTTGTCCAGAGGGAGAGCTGTGTTGATGTCTAGCAATCAGCCCTAGTTAGTTTTTTCAAATTTTCATAATAGTTTCTACCCAGACATCTATGACAGCTTCCTATTTTGCCTCAAGGGTGGCGTGTATATGTGATGCAGACTTTTACTTTGAAAAATGTTTCAGGAGTCTATAATGTTCTTCAATAAACAAATATGGCATGTTATACAAGGTTTTCTTCTTATTATTAACAGATGAATTGTGTGCTTGGTTGTAGATGTTCCTTAGAACTAAGTAAGGTGCCTACCATGTAGTTCTTAGGAAGTGTTTGCAAAATCAGCCAAGTATGGTTTTTGTGAAGATCAATATGGCAAAAGAATAGCTGGTACAGGTGAAGACCTGTTTTCTTAGTAATACTCTAGGGAGAAGGGAAGGTAAAGGCAAAATTCTTTGAATGAGAAAATGCTTTGAATGGGATAGAAAGAAAGAAAAGGGGTGAAACTATTTGAGATGAGCTTATATAGAAACTCAGGCTCAGACTCCAAGTTGAAGATGATAGACCGAGTTCAAAGTCACCCCCCAAATCACTTTGAAATCACAGGGAAAAACATAAATAGTGCTGGAAAACAGAAATAAGTGTCACCAGAAATTGAATTTCTAAGCAATAGTGAAGATGGAATACTGTTAATGGCAGAGAAAAAGGAAACACCGTATCCTAAGCTTTTGAAGGAGAAAGCTCAGGTAACGGTGACTTTTCCCAAGTTTGGCCAAACCCCCAAAAGTGAACAGTTGCACAAATCTGCCCCAGAAGTGGTATGATCAGGAAGACTGAGGCCTGCTAGTGACCAAGTCATCATACTCTGTCTTCACACTGACCTTCCTCCCACTCCCCTATTTTCTAAGTGGTTGGCTGGACCATTGGAAAAAACAATTCTTTAAATAAGAACATTTGTGTGTACTCTCAGCATGGGAAAAAGTGTGGTTTCTAGCTGGACATTGAAGCAGTGAATAAACCCAAACAAAGAAAACAAGCCCAGAGTGTGTGTGAGTTCTGTGTGCATGTGTAGATAGGGTGCACAGAATGGGTATCCACTGGGGGAAAAGAAAGTCAGTGGGTGTTTGGAAGGGATTTTAAGAAAACTCTGTTCTTCAATCTGCATTGTAATACTTTCTTTGTTTTCTAACAAAACTTTAGGAAATGCTCAATATTCTTCAACTGGAATTTATGTGTTTAGGGAAGAGGAAGGTGAAGATAGTAGCCTCAACTCCAATAAGGGGAGGAGAGATCAAGAAGAACAGAACTGAAAAAAAAAACCCAACCCTGAAACAATTGTTTCCAGGATATTAGAGAAGACATTGTAGGCATAAAACAGAGAGAAGCCATCAAGTGACTAGAAATTTTTAAATGTTACTCAATGTATAAGCCTAATGTACATGGGGCTGGAGAAAGAATTAATAATTTGAAAAATAAAGTCAAAGGTGTCTACTGGAACAGAAAACAAAAATTCTGAGATGATGCCAGAACTTTAGAGATTACACAGAAAGTCCTAAACACTTTCAGAATGAAGATAAACAATTTAAAGAAAAATAAACAGAAAAAGAATAAGAAAAAAGAAATCAAAACTAAGGAAAAAGAAATCTAAAAGTCTCAGAATCAAACTGTACAAAAAAACAAAACACATGGTCAGTTTGACCACAGGCAGTAAAATGAGAAATTATTAAAAGAATGAAGAAAACATATGAATTTTAAAAGTCTAGATAACTATTGGGTTAAATGAGGTATAAAATAAAAATTAGACCGTAGATAGCATTAAATGCAAACCAAGCTGGGACTTTCAATAAGCCAGGGGAAACACCCTTCTGGAAAGCATTGAAGAGCCCAGGGAGTAACGAAGACACCCTACTGAGCAGTGGTGTGAGTGTGAAGGGAATTGTTTTAAAGATGTGGTGAGTAAGTACAATTTTCATTCAAATATTTGAAGTCTGGATAAAATAAATGATTTTCCACAAGAAAAAAATGACCATAACTGGTTTGAGAAGATATTGGAATACATCACATTTACTCCCATCAGTGTTCACAGGCTTAACCATACGAGTGATTTGCGTAAAACCTTTAAAGAACGTTTAATTGCTTACTTACGAAGCCCCTCCATGGCAGTAACACACACGGGCATAGCTTCTAACTCATAGTGTGCCACCACTGTAAAATCAAAATAAATATCAAATAAGATAGATCATTCAAACTACATCACATATGAGCCATTTTTAAGAACTCAAAGTAAATTTTTAGCAAATTCAACCATATAGAGTATTGAGAAAATAGTACATCATAACCAAGTAGGTTGTTTTCTAGAAAAGTAAGGATGATCCCACATTAGCAAGTCTCTATTAAGTTAATAAGATAGCAACAACTGGCACTTTCCAAAAATGCTGGAAGGCATTTGATAAAATTCAACCACCATTGCCAATTACAAAAAGAAATTAGGCTAGAAAACTTGGACCTAGTCCATCATCTTTATTTTATGAGATGAGGGAACTTCAATCTTTCCTATAGCTAGCTATTTGGGAACCATAAAAAGGGTTAGATGTTTTCCTCTTTTAAGCTTGCAAATGATTTCTAGGAAAAGAAATATAGGTTTCGAACTCAAGTAATATTCTGGTCCAGTTTAGAACATGTTCATAGCCATCTTGGCCTTCAGAAGTGGTAGGTTAATTGAAAACTCACAGATTTCTAAACAGATTTCACCAAATGGGAATTTCAAATTATACTTCGAAGGTACCCAATTCTGGCATCCCCGTCAAAATAACATCAGATGAAACATTCAATGGTTCAAGGTTAATGCATGATTTAAGAGACATGTCGAGGGCTGGGGGGTGGGCTGGGGTGGGAGTAAAAGGCAGAAAACTGTACTTGAACAACAATTAAAATTAAATTAAATTAAATTTAAAAAAAAGAGACATGTCAAGGTCACCTCCCTTGTAGAAATTATTTCAAAGCCCAGCTAGCCATTCTGTTTTCAGTTTAGAGACAAGCAATTCTGGGTAATTGGTAATTCCATTTTTTACTCTTACTCATGGGAGTACTCATGATGCATGGGACATTGATCAACTAACATTACCATATTTGGAGAGATGGCTTTAGCCTTAATGCAGTGTCTCTTCAGTGTAATAAAGTAGAATCAAACTATATTCTATGTGATAGACCCACAGGTGGTATCTCAGCTGCTTAGCAATCACCATGGTAAGGGCACAACCCACCAGAATGGATCTCCCGCGCTGCCCGGGCCATCCAGACCTGCGCTATGAAGGCAACATGCAGAAGGTTCAGAAATCTAGAGGAGCTAAACAAATAGAAGGTAATGAGAGCTATAGGGAGGAGGGCTTCCCAACTTTTCTGACTGGTTGTTACCTTCACTGCCAAGTAGGGCCTATAGATAACATGATTTCTGTTATAATGTAAATATGTAACTAATTATTTCAAGAGTCATAGCCACTTGTGTTCAGAGGTTTCAGATAAACAATCTCAGGAAAAGCTAAACAGGCCGGTGGCTTTTGTTGCTCACAGAACTCAAAGCTCAGGGATCAATGATATTTCTCATAGGTGGGGAGAAGGCAGAAAGGAATGGTTAGAAATAGACCCTCACCCAGATGGTCAGATTTTGTTCCTCTTGCTTTGTGATTGGCTAAGACTCAAGGAAGTCATCTGGAATCTTTGTACATACATGGGAGGCAGTGGATTGGAAGGATGATCCAGGTGCTTGGTGAGAAAGCACCTCGTTATTGGAAATGAGGGTAAGGGAATCAAACTCAGAATAGGCTCCAGTTTGGGGCTCTGATAAACAGGAGTCCTTGCTCCGAAGTGCTGCATGGCTGCCATCAAGGAACGAATTGTGGGTCTGCTGCTCCCCGTGGCCATCCTTAATGTTAGAAAGCAAGGTTTGTGAGAAGTGGTGTGTGGGTGAGCAGGGACTAAGTACTAAGAAATTAAGGGTGATACTGGGGCTGTAAGATGCTAGCTCATTATTAAAAGTTGTGGAAATAACACGGGTTTGGAGGCTCTTTGAGGACAGGTCTTTCATCTGCTTCAGTCTCCATTGCATTCCCACCACCCTGCACACTACCCGGCCCCTGGTGGTGCTCTGTAACTATTTGTTGAATAAACAAGTGGTGACCTGCATTTAAATCTCGGCTCTGCGCCTTACTAACTGTGTGAACTTGACAAGTCTTTAAAACTCTCTGAGAGTCGTTTTTATTTTTACCATTAAGAATGAAATACCACATGCACAAAGCACACAATAAGTGCTTAGTAAATGGTTGTTGGAATTGTTAGTTGTCGTGCCCTGTCTCCTTTCCTGACTAGAAGCTCCTTGAAAAGAAGAACTTGCCCTATACATCTTTGCAGACTGTGGATTCAACACACTGGTTTCACTCCATAAAGACTCAGCAAATATTTCTTTGCTGAGTAGCTAAGTACATGGTGCTTACATGAAGAGCAGCCCAATGTTGTGTTAGCAGCAGGGACTCCAGGGCCAGGCGCTGATGGCCAGATCCCGCATCCACTGCAAAGGAGGTATGTGACTTTGGGAAATTGACTTAGCTTTTTCGTGCCTCAATTTTCTCAGCTGAAAAATAGAAATAACGCAGCACCTTTCTCACATAGTTATAGTAAGGTTTAAATGAGATAATATGTATGTAAAGCACTTAAGACAATGGCAGACATATGGTATGTGCTGTTTAAGTATTTCCTAATTCTTAATTTGAACCCAGTTTTTAAAATTTTAATTTTGAAATAAGAGTTTACTTATACCCTTACTCTAATATCAACCACATATATAATATTATATAACCACAATGTAATGACTGATACAAGGAAATTACTACTAGTTAGTAGTTAATTGCAGTTAGTTAATGTAAGTTACTATTGAATCAAAACTACTAAATACTATACACACTTTATTTGAATTTCACCAGTTTTCCCACCGATGTCATTTTTTTTTTTGTCTAATGCTGGATGTGACATTGCAGGTAGTTGTCACAGCTCTTTAATATCACCCAATGTGTAACAGTTCCTCTTTTTTTCATGTCACTTTGAAGAATACTAGCCAACTTTTTTTCACAAATTCTTCAGTTGGGATTAGTCTTGTGATTCCTCAGGGTTTAAGCTAAGGGCGTGTGTGCAAAAGCACAACAGATGTGATGTTGGGTCCTTCTCTGTATCAGAGTGGGAGGTATGAATGGTGATATGTCTTAGGATGGATGTGGCCTTTGATCGCTTGGTAATGGTGGTATCCAGATTTCTCCATTGCAAAGCCCAGTTTTTCCCTTTATAAATGTGTCTTTTGGAGAGATACGTTGAGACTGTGCAAATATCCAGTTTCTTATTAAATTTTTACCTACTAATTTTAGCAATCCTTGATGGTTCTGACCAGTAATAACTATTACTATGGTATTTACCTAATGGCGATTTTTCTATTTCCATTATTCTTTCTTCATTTATTAATTGGAATTGTGTATACTATAAGAAGAACTGTTTCTTCTCCCCTCTGACTTATTTATTTGATTGTTTATTATACCAGTTAAATTCATGATTATTTATTCATTTTTTTTACCACTACTATATATTTTGTTGCACAGATGGTCCCAGCTTTGGAGCTGGGAGCTCCTTCAAGCTGACTGGTCATAATTTTTTTTGAAATGCTTCCATACTCTATAATATCATAAACTGTCCTAAGGTTGTATTTTTCCCTGCTGTTAGCCCTGGGATCAATTATTTCTCTAAGGAGTTTTGTCTTCTTTTATTGGAGAATGGTGTTTAGAAACCAAGATCTGGGTGCTAGGTGTGCTTGTGGATATTGGGATGTCATTGCTTCTAGGTCTTCTTAGTGGACAGAATCAAGAAAGAAAGGCATACATACTCACATACAGATATACACATTTCTTTTTATTTAGTTTTAATTAGTTAAGAAAACATACATTTTCTGTTCTCTTCTGAGACATTTACCAAACAGACACAGACCATGGACCATCAGCTTATTTTTAATTCTGCATATTTGCACATTTACTTGTTGCTCCAGTAGGTAACACAATATGAATGCTGGCTCAACAGAATCAACCCTCTTGATTTGAGAAAAAGGAAACAAAAAGGCTTTGTGCCCTCTAGCGGTCAAACTGAGCAACTGGTATTTCACAGCCTTGGAAGAAAACTTGAATATATGGATGAGATAATGGAGGGACAAGAAATTTGTTAAGAATATTGACCAATAGGGGAACAAATATAATCAGATAGAATCAGAAAGTGGCTATCCTGTAGCATGAATGAACCTAGTAGGTGTAATTTATAGGTAATACTTGGCTGCAATTAAAACTGCCATTTTACACAAGGCTTTTGTGCAGATCAATCTCAGTGGAACTTCACAACAATCTTGTCAGGCAGGTAGAGCAGATTTTTAGTATCCTCACTTTTCAAATAAGGAACCAATTTCCGAAAGGTTAAATTGTATGCTGGAGATTGGATTGAACTTGTACAGTAAGGAAACATTCATCTGTTTTGTCATTGCTAGACCTCTGCTCTTTCTGCTAAAGGACTTTTAAAAAGTGTTACACATCTCATTACAAGTGAAAAAAATACAAAACATGAACCCCAAAATTTGACCCAATAATTCAAAAAAGAAAGGAAGGAAGGGAAAAAGGGAGGGGAGGAGGGAAGGCGAGAGGGCAGAAGGAAGGAAGGGAAGAAAAAACATCTTCTGTATTTTGACTCTTGCAAACATTTTTAGCAGTTCATAAAAGTGAGAAAAAGACAATCCTCACTATCAGTGAAGTTCTTTATCAAGTTAACACCCAGTTAAAACAGGTAATGGAAGCTTTATAAATACGAAAGCCAGACTCTCAATAAACTTCCTACCACCAGATGTGGGCTGAGATATGCACCAGTCTGGGAAGCTGGCCACCATAAACCTTCTGAGAGTCATATAACCATCCTGCTCCACGTGACCACTGGTCTTTGTAGTGTTACTGCTTTGGCTGAAGAGAGATCCCACCATAAACCCTCTCCTAAGTAAAAGGATGCACTTTCTCATTTTCAGCTATACAGATTTGAAAACAGGGAAGAGATTGATCAACATGCTCATCATTCTGCAATCATCTAAGGGGCCAAAATGGCCTTAGGGATGATGTATGACACTCACAATGTGAAGCCCTAAGAGCTCTGGCCTCTAAAGGTTATTATGGAGCCCACCATGGGAAGTAATAAAGCCGTGTCATTTATTTAAAGTGAGGGCCTTCATCTCGTCTCTCTTGGTACTTCCTCTCCTTTCTCTACATCCGAAGTGCTGACTGCACCACATGAAGAGAAGGAAAGGGGCCTATTTCCAACCATCAGGACGTCCATTTGGCCAGCTGATTCTAGGAAGGTAAAATCTCCCGCATATTTCACAAATAAAAGTTGATGTTGGGTTAACTTTCAAACTGATGCCAGGTTGAAGCTTTAGGATGTGTCATTTTTGCCTGAGAAACAATGCAGGGATGACGCAGAAGGACTCTCCTTCCTGTCCACTGGGACTAATGGAATTCCAAGTAGAGCTGCATTATTTGGGTCTGAGAGAGCTAGCTGTTTGTGTGAAGTTCAATGGAACTGTTTACATCTCTGATGTACTGTGAAATGTAATTGCTAAATCTGGTTTGGCAAATCAAAACGGGCAAAATGTACTGTGAAATAGAATTTCCAAGTCTAGTTGGAAAAATAAATCAAGAAAAAAAAACCTGCGAAAATGCATGTATTAGATACTCTTTGAGGTCAGGGTATACAGGGAAACCACAGGTTCTATAAAATTCTTATTGTCTTTTCTCCCCTTGTCCTCACCAGCCACTGAAAAGGCAAAGGGTAGCTGTGTCAATATCTGGCTAGTGTGTAAACAGGAGCCATAATGCTTTTCTCCCACACACAGGTGTCACTGTGTGATGTCTGACCACCACATGGCAGAGCCCAAGGGAGGGAATGCTGGGAACAGGGTGTATGTGCCTTGTGTTCTCGTCCAACGCTCCCATGGACAATATGCTCAGTGACGCATGAAATACAGGAATCCTCATTTTCATCCAGTTCTATGCAGTAGGGAACACAAAGACCATGGCAATTACTCCTGCCTCCCTGTCCCCAGGAGAAGGAGGGTATCTTCAGTATATAGCCATCTGAATCCTGCTGATCAGTCATGGAAAAGTTATCTTCTGGGACTAAACCATCTAAATGGGAGGAGGGGACCCTCCTACAAAGTGACTGACCTTATAAGATGACTTATAAACATATTTGGGTGCCACATAGCAGTTCAGACTTGCTCACTCTTCCAGCCACCTCTCTCACCACTCCACACAACACTGGTGCTTCAGCCTCATTGGCTCTCTTCCCAGTAAGTTCTAGGCATTCTGTTTCCTCAGCCTGGAATGTATGGGCCAAGTTGCTACTACGCTGTGGCTCTGCTCAGGCGTCCTTCCTGCAGGAAGTCTCTGAATCCCCATGTCCTCCCTCACCTTCTTCTCATTTAGCCAAGTGAGCTCTTCCTTCTCTTTCCCTGTGTGATTTGTGCAACTCCTATGGTGCTGTAGTGCTCATCACATTAGTGTGGTCTCACCCCAAGTCCAGATTATTCATCTTGGTATCATAGTGACAATCTCAGTGTTTGAGACTCAGTGATAATTAAATAAATCTCTGCTGATTGCATGAAAAATTGATGAGGAGACGTGAGAAACAGTCATGTTGATTGGGTCATATCCAAGTCTAAAATGCAACTGAAGGAAGTTCTAGTCCAACCTAGTGTTTCCTGAAGTGTGGTCGGTGAAACATACGCCCCTTGGCTGTGCTCTGCTTCCTTTCCCCCACCGAAGACTAGAAATTTTTTAAAGTATTCTGTCATCAACTAAGTTTGGGAAATGCTGCATACTGTATGTTCCTCCTAAAGAATTATGTGTACATGAGCTTTATAAAGGCCCTGGGAAGACCTACAGTTATCCAAGCTCTTAAAAGTTGAGTTCATCTAGTGTTGAGCAAACCAATTCTTTATAAGCCAGATCTGGCAATTACGTACTTTTTTATGAACTAACTCTGATCTGTTGATGGTCAATTGGAGGAAAATTTCAAACAGAGGGGCTTCCATTACAGCAGTGGTTCTCAAAGTGTGGTCTCCAGACCACCGGCAGCAGCATCTGGGATCTCGCTGAAAATACAAAGTTAGGTCTCTCCCCAGACCTTCTTATTCAGAGCCTGGGAACAAGGTTGCAGCAATCTGTGTTTTAACACACCCTCCATACTATGAAGTGTGAGGACCACTGCACTCGGGAAACACTGCTAAATCTTGGGGGCTCCCTTACTCTCTCTGAGGGGTGAGTCTGAAGAAGGAACCTCCTGTGTGACTCAGCCCCTTTTTAGTTCCTGTTGTCAGAACTGTTGTCTGCGGTGAGGGTGCGTTCTGGTTGGCTTTACTGATAGGCTATAAGCTCAGTGAGCCAGAACCTGCTGTGGGGAAGGCCTATGGGGAAGGCCTGCACCTTCCAGTGCAGCCAGTGACTAGATGGGACACTGTCTAATCCAGAGACAAAGTGTGAACAGGGCTTTTGCTCACAATTTGGAAACCCCACTTACAAGCTTACCTTTATTACAACATTTTGATCACTGTTTGCCTATCTCCTGTGTCTTATTTCTATTTTGTAAATCTTCATCCAAGGACATATTTCTTGATTTTAGAGAGCAAGAAAGGGGAAAAGAAAGAGAGGGGGAGAAATATTAATTTGAGAGAGAAACATTGATCTGGTGTCTCCTGTATGTACCCTGACCAAGGATTGATCTCACAACCTAGGTATGTGCCCTGAACGAGGACCAGACCCGCAGCATTTTGGCGTATGGGATGATGCTGCAACTGGCTGAGCCACCTGGCTAGGGCCTGTGTCGTATTTCCTCATTGGTCTGAATTTGGGTGGGAGAGAAGAGGGGGTTTTCAGGGATGCTATGATGCACAGCACAAAAATCAGTGTGCCTAGTGCTCTCGAAGGTGTACATGCAGAAGTCCCCAAAGTATGTTAACCCCATTGAACCCCGAATTTCTTGGCCATTTAGAGTGCTAGTTGAGAAAGATCCTGCGACTGGCTCTGGCTTTAGTGAGAAGCAGTGCTGAGATCAGGTGAGGAAGTCTACACAGGCCTGGGAAAGAAAGTGGTGTGTTGGTCAAATGTCCGCTGTTCTAGGAATGGTTGTCATCCCAGCAGTTCCACAGCTGAGTATAGAGTTTGGGACAAGAGTGGCAATGCCGAACTTTGCCACTCTTCCCCTTCTTCTCTAAGCAGCCCTCTAGTCCTAAATGGACTAGCGTGTCAGGAGGGATTACCCTGAGCCAAGGACCAGCTACAGGTAACTCACTAGACCATTCTTTCATAGAAAGTAACAAATCAGCCTTTGGGTTTATCTCTAAGTCTTTTGGGTTGCTTAGTACAGGTCCAAGTGCCGGAGCCCAGCCACCTCTAGTGCACTGAGAAAGCAGGATTTATGTGCTAGGAAGCTGAACCAAGGTTCTGACTACTACAGGCCTTGTATGGGATCGCCTGAGCTCTCTGAGGACGTTTTTCATCATAAATGGTAGCTGGGCCAAATGGACTTTCTCTCAACTCATGCTTTTCATTTCAAGAGGCAAAACATTTGGGCAAAGGGAATTGAAGACGAGGGGATTATATAGAGAATTTGATATTTGTGGTAATTTTTCAAAATGTTCCATCCGTTCCTTTCTTCAAGAGAAAGAATTTGGTACCTGCATTATCTAGATCATGACATTACTTCTTTTGGCATTTGAAAAGAAATTTGTTTTGTTTGTCTGTGAAAAAGAGATTTAATGTATTTATCTTCCTTTGATGCCTGCTTCCTCTTCGAGTTTCTATTACTATAACCAATGCTGCCCTTGCATGTAGTTTTGTAATGTGAACCCCCCACCCACAGTTTTGGGGGGGCAAAATTACTTTTCTGAAATTACTTCAGAGCTGCCAGTCCTGAAAAGTAGACTTTATTGAATTAATTTTGAACAACAACAACCTCAATTTAGTTAAGGTAGAAGAAAGCTGAGAGGTACGGTCACTACCGGAGTTTTCACAGCTAATCTCCTACATATCCCCACAACTAGAATTCATCAAGAGGCTGTTGCTGTGTAAAAGAACGAACATTTAGGAGGGAATTGGGAGGAATGTTTAGGTGCTGAATTTTATCAAATGCTTTTTCTGCATCTATTGATATGATATGTGGTTCTTACCCTTCATTTTGTTTCTGTGGTGAATCACATTTATTTGCAAAGTGTTGTACCAACCTTACATCCCCAGAATAAATTCTACTTCATCACGGTGCATGATCTTTTTGATGCTTTGCTGTAGTTGATTTGCTAATGTTTTCTTGAGGATTTTAGTATCTATGTTCATCAAGAATATTGGCCTATAATTTTCTTTCTTTGTAGTGTTTTTGTCTGGTTTGGAAGCAGAATAATGTTGGCCTCATAAAATGAATTTGGGAGCCTTTCTCCTCTTGAATTTTATGAAACAGTTTGAGAAGGGGAAGTATTAGAGGATATAACCCTTTATAACTAGTGTTACACCCTGCTGTGGGAATGTTTGGTAAAATTCACCCGTGAAGCCATCTGTTGCAGGGCTTTTGTTGGGAGTTTTTTGATTACTGCTTCAGTTTCACTAGGTGTCTTCTGTCTATTCGGCTTCTTTGATTCTTCCTGATTTGGTTTTGGAAGATTGTGTGTTTCTAGGAATTTACCCATTTTTTCCAGGTTGTCCAGGTTGTAGGCATTTAGTTGTTCACAGGATTTTCTTATAATCTTTTGTGTTTCTTTGGTGTCATTGTTATTTCTTCCCTTTCATTTCTGATTTTATTTATTTCAGTCTTCTCTCTCTCTTTTTTTTCTTGGTAAATCTGGTTAAAGTTTTGTCAATCTTTTCAATCTTGTTTATCTTTTCAAAGAACCAGTTCTGGGATTCATTAATCTTCGTATCATTTTTTTAGACTCTATTTTGCTTGTTTCTGTTCTGATCTTTATTATTTCCTTTCTTCTACTCAATTTGGGCTTTGTTGTTTTTTTTTCAAGCCTCCCTTAAGTGCAAAGTTACATTGTTTATTTGAGCTTTTTCTCTTTTTTTTTTGAGGTAGGGCTGTGATGCTATGAATTTCCCTGTTAGGATTCCTTTCCTAGTGTCCCACAGATTTTTGGATTGTTGTGTCCTCATTATCATTTGTTTCAAGGTATCTTTTGATTTCTTCCTTGATCTTGTTGTTTACTCATTTATTATTTAATAACACATCTTCGTGTGTTTTTAAGTGTTCTCCTTGTGATTGGTTTTTAGTTACATAGCATTGTGGTCAGAGAAAATGCTTGATATAATTTCAATCTTCTGGAACTTCAGGTTCCTTCCATGGGAGCCCAGCCAGCCCTCTTGCACCTCCTCCACACTGCCTACTAGTCTCGTTGTGGTGGGGAGGTTTCTTCTGTCTGTTTGTGGTTATAAGGCTTCTCTCCAGCTAGTGTTCAGGTGTTTATTTAGGATGATTTCTCTACAATTTGGTTATAATTCCATATTGTTCCTAGGAGGAGGTTCATGTAGCTTCCACTCACTCTTCCACCATTTTGGATCTCCTGAATTTATTATTTTCTACTGTGATGTGCTTTGATTTCCTTTTCTTTATCTTTTGTGTATCTACAATAGGTTTTTGCTTTGTGATTACCATGAGGCTTAACTAACATATCTTATAGTTATAACAGTGTGTTGTAAACTATTAGTAACTTCAGTTTTATAGAAAAACACTGCCCCTTTACTCTCCCCCATGTTTTACTTTTTGACGTCATAATTTACATCTTTTTATATTGTGTATCCATTAATAAAGTATTTAGCTATAGTTATTGTTAATGCTTTTGTCCTTTTAGCTTTATACTAGAATGAAGTGGTTAAAAAACCTTCATACTCTGGTTCATTTTTCTGAATTTGACTGTGTACTTACCTGTACCAGTGTGTTGTACATTTTCATATGTTTTCATTTTACTAATTACTGTCCTTTTATTTCAGCTTGAAGAACTCCTTTTAGCATTTCTTGTAAGGAAGGTCTAGTGGTCTTGAAGTCCCTCAGTTTTTGTTTCTTTGGGGAAATATCTTAGATTCCTTTCTAAAGGACATCTGTGCTAGGTAAAGTATTCTTGGTTGGCAGGTTTTCTTTCTGTTAGTGTTTCATGTCATCCCACTCCCTCTTGTCTTCAAAGTTTCTGCTGAAAAACTCACTAATAGCCTTATGGAAGTTTCCTTGAATGTGTGTTTTTTTCTTGCTGCTTTAAAATTATCTTTTTGTCTTTGACTTTAGACAGTTTTATTATAATGTGTCTTGGAAAAGATTGTTTTAAGTTAAAATTTTGCTGTGACCTATTAGCTCATAAACTTGGATGTCCAAATCTCAGATTTGGGAAGTTCTAGCTCATTATTTCTTTAAATAATTGCCTGCCTCTTTCTCTTTTTCTTTTCCTTCTGGAACTCTAATCACATGTAGATTGAGTCTCTTAATGGTATCCCATTGTTTATTTTATTTAGGCTTTCTTCACTATTTTTAATTCTTTTTTTTTTTGGTCTGACTGAATAATTTCATATGTACTGTCTTTTACTTCACAGATCCTTTTTTATGCTTAATCTAACCTGACATTGAGGCTCTCTACCATACATTTTATTTTATTCTTTGTATTCTTCAGCTCCAGAATTTCTGTTTGGTTCTGTTTTATGATTGCTATCTCTCTGCATTTTGTTCATATATTATTTTTCTGATACCATTGAATTTTCTTTTTATGTTTTCTTGCCGCTCTCTGAGCTGTCTTAAACAGCTATGTTGAATTCTTTATCAGGCACATACATCATGGATCTCCATTTCCTTTGGTCTGTTACTGGAAAACTATGGTATTCCTTTGGTGGTGTCATGTTTCCTTGCATTTTATATTTCTGGAGTCTGAGGTGATTTTGATGTGCAGTCAAATGTGGGAACCACTGTTAGGCAGGTCTCTGGAATCTTACCTGTGATCATGGCAGAGCCCTATCCACTTCAGTAATCTATGCCCCTCTCCCCCACACATCTCCCTTTCTTCCTGAGGCCAGTGGAGAAAGAGGCCCCAACCCACACTGATTTTCACAGAATGTTTTAATGTCAGCCATTAGGTCAAAAGGTTGCACAATGGCCCCTGGTCTTCACAGCAAACCATGGAGACTTTGGGGTTTAGGCTTTCCTGGTGGAACTGTCTCTCTAGAACTGTCTTTCAAACCATCTGTGGCAAAGAACCAGGTTTTCTCCTCAAGCTTTTGCAGACCAATGCTTTTGTAAGATACAATAAAATTTTATTATAAAATACAAAAACCAATACAAATGTAGAAATGCAAGCCTTAATTTTCCCCCAAAGTTAATATGTAAATTTTAAAACATACAGACATGTTGAAAGAATTTCACAGCAAACCCCCATGTGCCTACCACTTAGGGTCTACTATTGAGATTTTGTTATATTTGTTTTATCACTTATGTACTCATTCATTCACTGATCCAAATTATTTTTGACACATTCAGAGTAAGTTGCAGACATTAGTACACTTTATCCTAGACAGTTCAGTATGCATATCTTTAATTAGGTTTCAACATCTATTTGTGGTTCTTTTTGAGGTAAAATTTATGTTTAGTAAAGTGTGAAAATCTTAAATATACCACTCAAAGAGTCTTAAGAAGTACATGCACTTCTATAACCCAAAACTATATCAAGATATAGAATATTTCCATCATCACAGAAAGTTTTATTGTGCTTCTTCCCAGCTAATTTTCACAATGTATCAATCATGTATTAATCTTTTATTATTAGGTTCAACAAAAATAAAATTACTTTGTCAAAACTGTGGTTGAAGTATGAAGTTTAATTTTTAAGTGAACTGAAAATGTGAATTACTGAGCTGAGACTGCTTTTATTACCTGTAAGGGACCACTAAACTCATGAGACTTGTCTTACATTTGATCTAGGAGCAGAAGAGAAAAAAATATAACAGAATAAACTTAAAGAAGTAGAGGGAACAATGGAAAAAAGGACTCTTCATGATTACACTCCATATGCCATGATAATTGGAGGTAATGGTTATACTATTATTTGTTACCATGATCCTGGTAGGGAGATGTTACTGAGAGAATAGTGCTCACTCACGGAGGGCAAATACAGAGGTTAAGGGTGTTGGGAAAATCCATAGAGCAGGTAGGTGGCAGATCCAAGGACTGAGTCCTGATTTCTTTCTCTACAGTCTTCCTTGTCAACAGAACATTTAAAATTCCAGCCTTGCAAAAGTGTCACAGCTCCTGCCACCCTCTATCAGGCTCCCAGGATCTACCCCATTTAGAACTTTCTATGTGGAATACCCTACCCCTTAGCTTCTTAGTGGTCCTGCTGGGTTGAATCTCTTTTTGAATGACTCAAAGCAAAACATTCCTAGTCTGGTTTGCAGCTCTTTTTGCACGATTCTGTCTGTGTCTTGGACCTCCCATTAGCCTCTTTTCTTTTAAAAATATATTTTATTGATTATGCCATTACGGTTGTCCTATACCCCCCTTCATACCCCTCTACCCTGCACAACCCTCCCCCACCATCCCCCCTTTCATTTATGTCTGTGTGTCACACGTTCTTTAGATTCTATATTCCCCATACTAATCTTGCCCTCCCCTCTGTCTATTTTCTACCCACCGTCTATGCTACTTATTCTCTGTACCTTCTCCCCCCTTCTCCTCCTCCCACTCCCCTGTTACTAACCCTCCATGTGATCTCCATTTCTATGGTTCCGCTCCTGATCTATCTGTCCTCTTGGTTTGCTTTTGTTTTAGGTGTGGTTGTTAATAACTATGAGTTTATTGTCCTTCCACTGTTCATATTTTTTATCTTCTTTTTCTTAGATAAGTCCTTTTATCTGAGGATCTATCAGACCTGTGCAGACCCAGTGTAAATGTGCCCCAAAATTTAGAGGGTACAAAGCACACTTTCCAATGATTACATTGAAGCCCTCTCTGGGCAAAGGATGCAAAGGAGCTAGACCCTTCCTTCACTCCAACTCCTACTAACCAGGTGACAGCAGCTCTCCTAAGAGATACTCCTGCCAAGTTCATGCTCCATCCCTACACTTCAGCTTGTTTATACTCTTCTTGTGATCCTATATCTGGTCAAGTTGCTACACTTTCTTATGAGCCTTAATAGTTTTATTCTCCTGTTGATATATTGGTTT
This sequence comes from Sturnira hondurensis, assembly GCF_014824575.4. Taxonomy (NCBI): domain Eukaryota; kingdom Metazoa; phylum Chordata; class Mammalia; order Chiroptera; family Phyllostomidae; genus Sturnira; species Sturnira hondurensis. The sequence goes on from NW_028080827.1 coordinate 11,714,437, forward strand.
CCCCAGGAATTTCACAATATTTGCAAATAATGACCATGTTATGTCTTCACGTTCAAACGTCTTACTTTTCCCCACTTCATTTCTTACACATTGACAAGGTCCTTCATTATTGTGTAAACTACCAACATTCCTGACTTTTTCCCAACCTTAAAGGAATATCCATGCAGCCTTATTGCACCCCAGACCAGCTTCTGAGGCTGTCCACAACCTCTGCAGTCACACAGGCCCCTCGTTCAGTTTAGTGCTTTGCTGTTGTTGTCTTGAGACCATAACAATTTTTGAACGAGGGGCTCTGCATTTTTACTTTGCATTGGGAACTTCAAATTGTGTAGCTAGTACCATCCAGAGAATAGTCAGGGACATAAGAAAACCTGCAACAATCAAGTGTGAACAAAGTGGAATTTTCACTCAGGAGCTTTGTCTTATTTGGCTAGCAAAGTGCCCTTTTGTTAACATGCCAGAGTTGTATTTTCTTTTTCTTTTTTTGCTAGGTAGATTTTGAATTAATAGGCTAAAACAGAGTGGGGCCATGAGAAAGCAGTTTTTCTAATTGCTTCAGAAGTCAAGTCATTGCAGTTTGGGTTATCAGAAAAGGAAAACCAAAATGATTAACGTGGAAACCATTACAGGAAACTATTGGTCAGATTCCCTTCTCAAGTGGGAAGACCTTGCTGACATTCACTGGGAGTTAATCATGTTTTGTTTTGTTTTTTTCTTGGAAGCCAATGGGTTTAACCAAGTGTGACTCTTGTCCTAATCCTCCGGGCCATCACACTAAGCTCTGAGTGCCCTTCCCTGTGCATGTTCACATGTTTTTGTGAAAAGTCACTCCTGGTACAGGAATTGTGTTTACTTCAGTGAATGAGAAACTGGGGTGGGGAGGCAGGGTTGCCAGGCCCTTGCTGGTTTCAATGAGGTAAGGGGCAGTGCCCCAGGAGAAGGGCATACAGAGGGTCTAAGCTCCTCCCCTGAAGAACTGGTTTCCAGGCCCAGCCTTGGAGCTTGGCTGTGGGTGGTGGGCCAGCCTCTCTGGGTCCCCACTTTACTTAAAGGAGACTGCTCTTGATCCATGACTTCTTGGCTGATCAAAGCATTCCCACCTTTGGTGGAGGGCTGAAACTGGAATACCGCCTCCAGTGAAAAATGAGGTAAAACAAACAAAACACTGACTGGCTGACAAGATCAGTTTAAGGCCTTTCCCAGAGAAGGGAGTTGTCTCTGTGTCTGGTGGTTCTAGAACAGAAGCTCTGTCTCACATCAAGGGAGACTGAAGAAGGGGATATGTTTAGCCCAGAAACAAATACTTAGGAGGACCTGAGGGTATGGGGGGACGTGTCTGTGGCCTGCTAAGGGCAGAACCAAGACAGGGGGTTGCAGTGGCAGCGAGTCAGCTTTGAATCAATACAGGGAACCACTTTGTACCTGGAGCCCACCTTAAGCCCAGCTACTGACATAGGGCAACTGCAGAGGGGTTTGGAGGACTAAAGCTTTTCAAAACTGAAAGATATCAAATATTCACAGCAATGTGCACATTAATAAACAACTCTTTTAAATTTAACATACTCCCCACAACTACGCAACAGCACCCACATTGCTCCAGCTCTCTGAGACCCCTTCCAGTCAACACCCTTCCCCAAGAGTGACCATTAGTCCAAATTCTAACAGCTCCTTTAGTTTCACCTGTGCTGTCTTTTTATAAATGAAATCAGAAATTCAGATCTATGTTTTATGCTTGGTTCTTTAGCTCATCATTGATTGGATTTGTGAAATTCAGCTGTATGTTGCTGACGGTTGTAGATGATTCATGCCATTATGTTAACATAGTAGTATTTAATATAACCAATGTACTTACTGATGGACATTTGAGTAGTTTCTAGTCTGGGTCTGTTATAAAGACAGCTGCTCTCAATATTTGGGTACATGTCTTTTGGTTGGCAGACTTGCTCTTCTTTGGCAGAGTCAATTGCTGGGTTGCAGGGCATGTGTTTTAGTAGATAAAGCAAACAGCTTCACAGTTTGTGCCAATTTACCCTCCCACCAGAAGTGTAGAAGAGTTTCAAGGCTTTGTCACTCCCTCAAATGTTTTCCCTCCTCCTCGTTATCCTTATGAGAAAGGCCTGAAATGTCACCATTAGCGGTGCATCGCTGGGGGAGAGCCCCGCCCTTCTGATCAGTCACTTACACTGACTGGGGATGAGTCCCTCACTAGAAAACTGAGAGATTTTGACAAGAGTCAAGATCAGAGCAGGATAATGTGGTGCACTGGGCAGGAGTGAGAGTAGATTGGGGGCAGCAGAAAGGCCTATGTTCCTGCACTGCAGCTGCGGCCCTGAGGTTGTCTCTCTGGCTGTAAGGTCTGTATCTGGCCTCAGCTGCCACCCAATGAGAACCACAGGTTTGGCACTTGACTCTCAGGTTTCGTTCAGCCATTGAGGAGATACTGAGGCCCTACATTCCCTGGGGAGGAAGAGAGCACAGGATTGGGTCCCCATGCTCCTGGGAGCAGTGGACCCCGCCAGCAGTGCATTCACTCGAGTCCCTAGCTTCTCTGACCTGGTCCACATGCCTTTGACCATACCCTCTTCTCACCCCTCCCCAGTAGCATTCTTCTCTACATTTCTCCAAAACGGAAATTATTTTTCACATTTTCTTTTTGAGTGCAAAACTAGGAAAAAGAAGAGAATGGCTAATCTGGTCCAGCTTCTGATTTTGCTACTTAATACAGATTTATTTTTATAATAATTATCTTTCTGGTTTTCCCTCACATCTGCACTGCCCCTTCCTCCAATATATACATGCCCTTTATAAAACCAACCCTGTAAAATGCAGAAAGCATTTCTTTCTCAGTGTGTCCAGAACTGGTATCCCCCCAACTGAAGGCCTCCTCCTCAGTATGCCACGCCCCCACACTGGGATTTTCACCTCTTGCCTTGTGCACATATATTCTGGTTGAATCTTTCTGTTATTAAACACATCTCACTCTAGGTGATGTCCTGGCCTACTGGCATCACAATCTTACCCTTTGAAAAGTTTGGTGCATGGGCAGAGATGACAAGAAGACCCCCACTGTGGCAGCCTCAGTGAACAGGCAAACTGCAAAGTGATTCTCATTGCTTTGTGAATTACAATATGCTAAACTGAACTTACACATTCAATTCATTGATTCAACTTGCAGCTCCAGAGCACCTAACTTATGGCAGGCTTGGTGTGAGATGCCAGGGTGGGTGTGGGCAGGTACTTGCTACGCTGCTCGCAGTGAGGAAGTTCGTTCTAGAAGCCGGTATATGTGGAAATTTAGGACTTACCACAAACTGGGGCTCTTGTGACCATGGAAAGAGCCTTTAATAATATGTCAGCACAGCAAGCACAAACTGGAATGATCTTGGGCAAATTGGAACCAATGTGCACCTTATCTGCAGGGGAAAGCATTTTGCCTATAACTTAGGGCACTGGCTTTAACCAGCTATTTCATTTGGGTTATTAGTGGAAAAGGAAGTACTAATTCCCCCAGGATTCATTTGTAGGGACCCCTTTTCCAGTGCAGTTTCCTACTTTAGTCAAATCCATAACCATTGAGGAATAGGTTTCTGGTCCTAGCAATGCCTCACTCTATCTTCCCCAGAAGCAAGTACAACCTCACCTTCCATCCCTCTCCTCTTGCCTGCCTCCATTGTAGATTGGTGGAGGTGGGGCTCCCTCCAGGTTACAGACTCCACTCTCTTATTAAGCCATTCCACCCTTATCTTTTATAGCATCTCAAGTCAGATACAGAAATTCAGACAGGAATGTAGATAGAATATTTGTTCCCAGACACTACATGGGTCTACAATTTAAAACACCATGTTTTGTCTAAAAATGTGGACATTTTTCAATGCAATTTCTGAAGTTACTTCTAGGAGGCAGTTGTAAAAGTCATACTTGGCTAAGCAATTGGAGAAGAAATCATCACATCCAGATCCAGGTTACATTTCCTTGGAAAGCTTATGGGAAGGGATTTTCATTAAGAGAACAGAAACAAATTATCTCATTTTTTGGTTAAGAGAACCCAGTAGCAGTCAAGAGGGAAGTGTAAATAGACATGGCTTGCTTCCTTGCAAAACCACAGCAAAAATTATAACTAAACTATAGAACAACTACCACCCAGAATCATCAGAAAATCAAGCTGCATGGAAGTCAGAAAACCAAGAATTAAAGAAGTCACATTCATTCAGATAGGTGAGGGGGGGTGAAGATATGGAGACTTGGAGACTTGGAATGGGCAGCCCCACACGCATGTGTGGTAGATAAAAATTGGGAGGGGCATTTTGGGAGCAAGGGATCCCAGCCCCACATCAGACCCCCAAGTCCAGGATTCCAGTGTCAGGAAGATAAGTCCCCATAACTTCTGGCCATAAAAACCAGTGGGGTTTGGGAGGCTGGAAGAAACTGTGGGATTCTCAGATGTCTCTTCTTAAAGGGTCCACAATGAACTTGGGACTTCTGCAGACTCACTCCCTCTGGGCTTTAACACTGGAACAGCAGCTTGAGGGACACCAGTGGCATATAGGGAAAAACTGAAGAGTCCAGCATCAGGGCAAATGCCAAGTGACAGCTTCCCCCTGGACAAAACTCCAGAGGCCAGGCAGTGGCCATTTTCCCTTTTCTGAGCCCTACCTGACACAGAGCCATAGAACAGTGACATCATATCTGAGACTCCATCAATCTGGTTCACACAGGTTGTCCCACCCTAGTAATTACCTAAAGCTCCACCCCATCCAACTTATGAGTGTGTTCTTCTACATTAGGCCAGTCTACTAAGATAGAAATTCAAAGCAGCTCTACCTAATATATAGAAACAAACACAGGGAGGCTGCCAAAATGAGGAAACAAAGAAATGTGGCCCAAATGAAAAAACAGATCAAAATGAACATAAGATGCAGAGTTTAAAACACTGGTTATTACAATACTCAAGGAACTCATTAGGTACTTCAACAGCATAGAAAAGACCCAGGCAGAAATAAAGGTTACACTAGGTGTAATAAAGAAAAATTTACAGGGAGTTAATACTGGAATGGATGAAGCAGAGAATCATATCAATGATTTGGAACAGAAGGTAGAAAAAAATTCAATCAGAACAGCAAGGAGAAAAAAGAATTTTTAAAAATGAGGATAGGGTAAGGAGCCTCTGGGACACCTTCAAATGTACGAACTCCGAATCATAGAGATGCCAGAAGGAAAAAAGAAAGAGCAAGAAATTGAAAACTGATTTGAAAAAACAATGAAAGAAAACTACCCTAATTTGGCAAAGGAAATTGACATACAAGACCAGGAAGCACAGAGAGTCCCAAATAAGTTGGAACCAAAGGGACCCACACCAAGACACATAATTAAAAAGCCACAGGTTAAAGAAAGAGAGAGAATCTTAAAAGCAACAAGAAAAAGGCAGAGTTATCTACAAAGGAGTAATAATAAACACAATCATCTTATTTCTGGAAAGAAAACTTTGCAGGCTAGAAGGGACTGGCAAAAGGTATTCAAAGTGATAAAAAGCAAGGACCTACAGCCTAGATTACTCTATCCAGCAAAGCTATCATTTAGAGAAAAGGTAGATAAAATACTTCTGAGAGAAGGAAAAGCTAAAAGACTTCATAATCACCAAGGCATTATTATACAAACTGTCAAAGGGACTTATTTAAGAAAAAGAAGAATGTCAAAACTATGAACCTTAAAATGGCAATAAATTCACAACGATCAACAATTGAGTCTAAAAACCAAACTGAGCAAACAAGCAGAATAGAAACAGAATCACAGATATGGAGATAATGTGGATGGTCACCAGTTGTGAAGAGGAGGTTTGGAGAATGGCAGAAAAGATGCAAGGATTAAGAGGTACAAATTAGAAGGTATACATTAGGCAGGGGGGTGTTAAGAACAGTAAAGGAAGTGGAGTAGGCAAAGAACTTATATGCACGACACATGGACATGAACTAAGGGGGCATTGCTGGAGATAATGGGAAGTACTGGGTAGAGGAGGAAAAGGGAGGAAATGGGACAACTGTAATAGCATAGTCAATAAAATGTATTTTTTAAAAAGAACCCAGTGACACGATTTTTCACATTCTCTGCGTAAAGACTCTACCCACTTATGAAGCTTCTAATTTCCATCTCCTGTAGGTTTCTGCTCCAGAATTGGGAGGAAATAGGAACTCGGAAAGAAGAGGAAATTGCATCCAAGGTGAATTACTGAGGCAGCAGGTATTGAAAGAGGGTAGTATGCTTTATCTATGTAGGTATCTCCAACTAACAGCATCATCAGCATTCAGTATAAATGCTTTTCAAATGAGTACATAAATCAATGAGTGAATGAAAGAATGAAAAAATTAGATTATTGTGCTTGAATTAGAGAAGCAACAAAAAGAAAGAATAAATCTTTAAAAAATACCTACCATGATGACATTTTCAGAGCAAATGTGGTCACCATGATTCCTTGGGTTGGCCACAAACCTGAGTGCTTCCACATATCTCTACAAATTGGTGAGGCTGGAAGCTGTTGGTGATGGAATGTGGATTCAGGCCTCTTTGTAGCACACACAGCTGGTGACTGAGAAGCTCTTGTGGGGGCAGCTATCATCTTTGCCTGCCCAGCACCCATTCCCCTTCTATTGCTAGGGACTCATAAGTTTTCCTTTGGTGGATCCATCTCTTATCCACTCCCAATCCACGTGGTTCATGTGGGGCTTACTATACCCCCTGTATCCCGTGATGGCCACATGACTTAGATGTGTACAATCTAAGTCACAGTGATTGACTTAGAGGTGGGGACATGACCAAAGCTGGCCCAATAAGAGTCAATTCCTATACTTTTGCTAGAACTATCAGACAAGAGTAGGGGCTGTCATTGTGCTAAGCTGAAAGATTTCCAGCCTGTTATTGTCAGTGACCGTGTTTGCCACTCAGTAAGGAGATGACATAAGCTAATAACAATTTTTCTGCACTAAGTAAGAATAGGTTGACTTTTTGTCACTTACAGCTGAAAAAGCCAGGATTAGGGCTTGCTCTCTGTGCCCAGAGGTTCCAAAACCACCCAAGTCCTCTGGCCCTCAGTAAGACATTACTAATTTTCTGTTGTCCACATTGGATGATGAAATTGAGGGCAAAAGTTCACAAGTTTAGGGCTACCATGTTTTCATTAGACTGCCCCTTTGTGTTTGGGCTTCCTGACAGGTCCACACTGAGCTTTTCTTGGTGGCCAACACATCTTCCTGTGGACAATGCATCAGCATTCTGAGAATGCGGCACACTTTCCCTGGTGGGGCTCAGCTTCCAGGTTGGCCTCAGCTGTTCCACAAATCAGTGGCGGAACTTCACTGTCTAGGGGACCCTTGAAGGGGTCCCTTCATGCTTGGGTAGCTGGTCCGAACAAGCACTATTCAAAGTGCTCATCCACAAACTAGTGTTACTGGCCCATGATGAGGTAAGGGGCTTGCACCAGAACATACATCAATGCACTGTTTATTGCACAGGGAAAGTCTAGCTGCACACACACACATACTCACATACAACTTTAATGATGTGATTCTTTCACATGATTGTGCAACCTCTTTGAGGACCAGTAATGAAATAATTCATGGACTGGCAGTGGTCTGCAGATCATACTATGAGTAACAGTGGCCTGGACCACCCCCAGGTCACAGTCACACAGGGCAGTCACTCTCAACCGCTAAGTCCTAGATGTGATCATCTTGGAACAAGGAACACTTCCCATCTTCTAAGTATGATGGACCTAGTGCAGTGGTTCTCAACCTTGGTTGCACATTAGAATCCCCTGAGGAACTCTCAAAATATGGACTCCACCCCACATATTTTGATTTGATTGGGCCAAAGAGTGGCCCGGATATTTGGGAATTTTAGAAGTCCTCCAAGAGACTCTAAATGTGCAGCCAAGCTTGAGAACCTCTTCTCTAGCTCTAGTTTCATGGTTGTTCAATGTTAATATACTTAAGTATCACTTAGGGCTTGTGTAAAATACATTTCTGAGCACCAAGGCCAAAAAATCTGGTTCAGTAGGATTGTGGAAATTGTACTTTTTTAAAGTAACCCAGAGAGATTTTGAAGTAGGTGTCCACAGACCACAACACTTTGAGTAGCACTGGACAGGTTAGATCAAGGTAGGCTGGAGTAAGCAAGGATTTGAAGAAAGTTTTCTTTTTAAAAAATTGTATTTTATTGATTATGCTATTACAGTTGTCCCAATTCTCTCCCCTTTGTCCCCTCTACCCAACACCCTGCACTCCCTCAGGCAATTCCTACACCATTGTTCATGTCCATAGGTCATGAGTATAAGTTCTTTGGCTACTCCACTTCCTATACTGTACCTTACATCCTCCTGGCTATTCTGTAACTACCATTTTGTACTTCTTCATTCCCTTAATTGTACAACCTTGAAGAGAGTTTTTGGTGCTTGAAATGTTGAAGCCTCACCAGGTGCATTTGTTTGCTTTCCTTTCCTGAGGCTCTCAACTGCATGGACTGTTGTAGCAGACAAGTGGGGAATGAGCAGCTAACTGTGTCCAGTGAAAACCAGGAGTCTTAGAGCTGGACAATCTATTGCTCATAATAGACTGTCTTATTTCATGTCTCTGCTCCTGAGCTCTTAAACCATGTTTCTTTAGCCTGAAAGAAAGTGCTACGATAATAGACCCAAGATAGCCAAAGCCAGGCTTATGGGTGGTCAGGCTAAAAAAAATAAGTCACAAAGGCACTCTGACTGAGCAGCATCCATGCCATCAATCTTTGTACAGAATAGGAACATTTCACTAGGTGAATGGCTTTATAATGGCAACAAGGTGAAAGACATTTTTTTGTTAGGATGAGGTTGTATATCCATTCAAAGATTCATATGAGCCAGTCTTGATCAGTATGTCCAGGAGGCTGAAAGTCAGAAGAGAGCAATCAGTCTCAAAGATAAACACACTAAAGTCTGGGGTGTCTTGAAACAGGAAGCACATACATCTTTCCACCTCCTTCTAATCAGTCTACCTCCTCAGGTGAATACCTATGTGGCTGTGAGAGGCTCTAAATTCGGGCCCAGAATGACGATATGGCTTGTGTTTAGAGGAGCGTGGGCCCTGGAAACCAGTTCTATGAGGCAGTTCCACTACTGAATGGCGGGCTGCTTCTGCTGGCCTAAGGCACCTGAAGTCTGAATATTTGTCCAGGATTCTCTGAGCATGGGAGAAGAGTGGTTATTAACAGAGGGTCTTTTTGATGATTTCTGAAATGGGTTTTTGATGATCTCGAGGCCCTAAGTCAACTGAACCTTAGGTTATTGAGCTAAATTCAATATACATTTTCTGTCTACAGGGAGCCCCTGTTCCTCCTAAAACCTGGGTATGTGTGCTTCAGAGGCTCTAATTATTTCAATTTCCCCTAGACATGTTCTGATTACCCAGAGCCAGTTTACATAGATTGTCCTTGCATGATTAGTAAGTGTCCCCTTCAATCAAAAGGGTCTCTGTTTGGGTGACAAATGGTATGACCAACCCATTCATGGAGATTTTTAAAATTAGTAAATCAATCAATGTGTTTTGTCGAGGGAGGGGGGAGCACCGGGGGGTAGGATGGGATGGGAGTAATAGACAGAAAACTGTACTTGAAATATAATTAAATGAATTTTTAAAAAGAACTTAAAAAAAAGAAATGTTTGTATTTAATGAAGTGCAGAATCTAGATTAGGAAATGGAAATTGAAGAAATATTTGTTTAAAAATAACTATTTCAACATTTGCAAAGTTTTCTATGATGAATTCAATAAGAATCCAACAAGAATTTTTAAAAAATCTCTCAGGCCTTAGAAACTTTTTGATGGAAACAGTTGACTCTTCTCTGCCACAATGCCCTTTCACCTGAGGAATCTATGCTTGCTAAAGGGCATCAGATAAAAAATGTAATTGCATTAAAAAAACAGAATTGTTTTTGAATCTTACAATGGACATGTAGGAGGTTAGCTACAAAAGAAAAGAGAATCAACTCTTTTGTTGCAGGGAGAAACCTCAGGAAATGAGGAGATATAAACAAAATGTTCTGCCATGAAACTATTTTCTCTTGAACAGTGTCTGATTTTTAAAAAAATGTGTATGTCTTCAGACTCAAGTGGATCTGAAACAGAGTTGCCAGGCCCTGACACCCAGCTTCTTCACTCTTTCTGTGTCATCACTGGGCTCAGTTTCTAGCTTATTTCTAGGTCAACCCCATCTAATGTGGGGAATGATGACTCTATGAGCAGCTTCTATATCAGTGGAACCTAAAACTTCCCTCCTCTAGTGCTTCAGGTGCTCCGAGAGTTGTGGAAATGTGGCTGGTCAATCACATCATTATCATCTTTATCATCAGCTCTGCTTTACCTGAGTTTTTACCATATGCCAAGAATGGTTTCAAACGTTTTACATCAAGCAACTTATTCTTTACAGCCTTCTAAGGAGGTACTACTGTAACCTTCATGTAGCAGATGGAGAAACTTAGGTACAGATGGGCTAAGTGACTTTCCCAACTTCACACAAGTAGTAAGATGCGAAGCTAGGATTCATAATGAGGAAATCTGATTCCAGGGCCTGTGCTCCTAACCTCTTTCTCTACCGCCACTCTAGCATAAATGACAATCTGGATTTCTCTGACACCATTTCCCTCTCTGCTACGCCCTCCTTCCCTTTTATAGCAAAATTTCTTGAATTCCTCAAACTACATGACTAGATTTGCTATCTCCAATTTCTCTGCTCCCTTTCCTTCTTGGATCCCTTCCAGTCAGGCATTTATCCCACCACTCCACTAAAATTGTTCCATCGAAGTAACCACTGGCCTTCATGGTTAGAGATCCAATGGGAATTCGTAAGTTCTCCTCTTCTTTCATGAACCAATAGCTAACAAGCTGGTAACTCCCAACACCTTAAAGAACCCTCTTCATTGGCTGCCAGGCTGCAGCCCGTTCAAGCCTTCAGATGACAGCAGCCCAGCTGTCGTCTTGATTGCAATCTCACGAAAGACTCCAACCCAGGACCACCAAGCTATGCTGCTCGTGAACTCGCAACCCCAAGAAATTGTGAAATAACAAATGTTTGTTATTTTATACCACTAAATTCTGTGATAATTTGTTACTCAGAAAAAGATAACCAAATAACACAGCTGGATACCCTATTTAACAATGCAGCCTCTCTCTTCCCAATATTGTCTATCCCCCTTTTCTGATGTACTTTTCTCCACCACATTTATTACCACTTAATATACTACATATTTCACTAATTTATCTTAATTACTGACCTCCCTCCTGCCCCCTACTAGAATGTAAGCTCTATAAGGATAGAAATGTTTGCTTGTTTAACTCATTGCAAATCTCCCAGGCACATAGACAGCACTCAATAAACATGTGTTGCAATGGATAAATCTCACATGCTACTCTGATTGATTGGTCATGGCTGCCATAACCAATCATGGTGAAACATAGTTGTTAATGAAACATGGTGTTAATAACAAAGGCTGCCTTAGCTTAGCAGGAACAGTGCCACAATCAATTAGTGATGTCTGCAAGTAGCAGTAGCACCATCCTTGCCATGTTCTCTCTCTGCATCTTTTTCTTCATGCACAATTCATATTCAGCCTGGACCAATGATAACAGAGTCTATGCCTTTTCAAGGGCTCCAGATAAAGCAACTCATTCTACAGTTTAACTTTCATAACATTAGGAAAATATTTCTTTTCTAACTCAGTAGAAATGCCAAGATTCAGTTTGTCTGTTGGCTCTTAATTATCTTCTGAGGAGGCAAAGAATAACCAGTTACTATCATCTTTGAACTAATTCTACATAAAACAAAAAAAATAAACATTAAGAAATGAAAACTATAAGGCTTACAGTGGGGGAATTTTAACCTTGAAAACTGTCCAACAGTAGAATTCAGAGTTTATGTAGGAGTTTGAAAGTAATTTGCAAAATGGGTAAAATATTTGTGTAGCCCACGAGAATACCAGCAGCCTTGCTGTAAATTTCAGGATGGAATATGATATTCATAAAAATCAAATCTGCAGCGTTGCTTGTGGACTTAGTGGCCCTCTTTGAAAACATGATCCTCCTTCATTCATTCAAAACATATTTTTCTGACCGCCTACTATGTTCTTGGCATTGCTTTAGGTATGAGGAACTTAGTAGGGAATTTAACAGAGTCCTTGACTCAAACACCTTACTATATTCTCTTCCTCAGAGAGCATGATTTGGTGGCTGGCTCTGCTCACCCCTAGTGAGACAGTCAGAACCCAAGTGTCTAACCAATATCTTTGTTCAACATCAGCTCTTTGCTCTTTATCACACGGGATGTAAGATATAGAGTGGGAGAACCATGAGGTTCTACTCAGCCTATCAGTTTTCCATTGGTTTTCTTCATATCCAAAACCTTTTTTCTTTCATAAAACAAAAGACAGAATTTCAGTTTCATCTTCCAAGCCCAAATATGACTTTTGTAGGATTGTGGTTATATTTAAGGTAATGATTGTCTGCGTTCCCCTGGGGAGTCTGGAGAAGTCCAGTGTGGGAAAGGCACCCAGAAGCACAGTGGGCACCATTGAAGACCTACTCGTCAGTCTGAACCTCAGATGCATCATAGGTGCACAAAGCAAGTCTGGGTAGGGGTGTCAGTAATGTAATGGGTTTTCAATTAATTGGGAAATGCGAGAGAGGCCTATTAGCAGGAAATAAAGCCAATGCCATTTAGTAGTGTATCATTATACTGGTGACAGTTGACATGCAGGAACTATAGACCAAGAAAAAGGGGGCTGAGGATGGGGCACAATGTTTTACATACATTATCTTATTTGACCATCACCATAGCCATTGGGGTAAGTAAAATAGAAATAATTTTTATCTTTTTCATAGATGAGAGGTGAGAAGCTCTGAGAGACTGGGGTTTGCTCGAGGTCTCACAGAGCCAAGTCAAGAACAGGACTTGTGGGACCCTCTTCAGCAACATCACTGCTTTGTGACATGACTCTCTAGAGAAAAATAAAGTATTACTATTATCCAACTTTTTTCTTCATTTTTGACTATTACTCTGGCAGCTTCCTCCTAATGGATGGGAAAGGAAGAAGAGGTTGCTGCAGCTGGACTCTTTTCTCCACTGCAGAGGAAACAGAAGACTAGAGCCTAAGCGTCTTGGATTTCTCCTGTCACCCTGCCTGCAGCTGACAGCCCCACATCTCCAAACACATCTCTGTTTTTCCCCATGAAAATCTGAGCTGGGGAAATGTGGCTTAAAGTCTCATAATCTTTGTGTTTTTGTAGCACAGTGGTTCAGACAAAGATGAACAGATTTAAGCAAAAAAGTTGTCTTTAGTAAAACAAGCTAAAGTAATTTCTTGCAAATGCCAAACTTCACCTTTGTGTGCCTTGAAATTCCTTGGCAAAGCACTTAATTTTGGGGAATCTGAGTTTATGAGAGGAATGCTGGGAGGAAGCAAGCAGCCTGCCCTCCCAGTTTAGTGTTAGATTTAGTGTATCTGCACAGATTTGCTGGAGGGTGTTAGGACTATAAGACACAGGGATGGTTTGAGTCTCTCTCCTGCGTACCTGGAATGAGGAAGAGGGAGTTTGCTTGGCTCTGTTTTACAGCAATATCTAGGTGGTAGGTGAGCAGATCATGAATTATAGTGATTTTTGAGAAGAATAGTATGAGCTTATCTCATCCTCCCTCCATCTGCTAACAAATCTCCAGGAACTTCAAGGGAAGAAGGGTAGCCCACGACCTCCCTTGAAATGTTCAGTGGAGGATATAGAGGCTGTTTTTCTTGATGAGGTATTACCCATGGGAATTTCATTTACTAAGAAGTGTACCTCTTGAACAGAATAATAGAAACTATCCCTACTGTTTTATCAAGCAATTTATCTGGGTACTGGGCTACAATGTTATAACACCACCTCATTTAATATTTGCAGAACACCAGTGAGAAGTCTCATTTTCTCCATTTTACAGATAGAAAAAAATCCCGAGATTCAGAGCTACCACTCAACTTGCAGAGGATCACAAAGCTGATTAGGAGGTGGACCAATGAGTGTCTGACTCAAATGGTTGAAGTCTGGCACTCCCCGGGTGGGGACTCTGTCCTTAGGCCTGCAGCCCTTTGGGAGGGAGTTCATTTCAAATTTGGCTGGGTACTTTCTGGGTCACTCTGCCCCCTTGGATGGGACTCATGCAGCCCCTGATCACATCACACTGCAGTACAGTGGGGTTGGAGAGCTTGCAAAGAGTGGGAGCTGGGTTGCCAGATTTGGCCAATAAAAATTTGAATTCCAGATAAATAACAAATCATTTCTTGGTGTCAGTGTGTCCCAGATATTACACATGCTGTGTGTGAATGTGAGTGTGAGTGTGTGTGTATGTGGGGTTTATCTGAAACGGAAATGTAATGGGCACACTGTATCGGGTCTGGCAGTGTGAAATGGGAAGGGAGAGCCACTCCGGCCTTCACCAGGGCAGTGCTGGCCTCTGCTCTCCTTCCCAGCTTGGTTCTTCAGGCAGCCCTTTCCTCCCCCAGATTTTCTAAATCTCCAGAGACTCAGCCTGCTTTGTTCTCTCCTTTCACAGATGCTACTTCGCTCTCCCAAACGAAAGACATCCAGTGCCCTCATGGTGCCCGGATTCCATCTGCTGGCCTTCAAAATAAACACGCACGCCCGCTTGCTTCTTCTTCGGGGTGTTTCATCTACCCGGTATAAGCACATGAACTGGGTGGTAACAGGAGTACTAAGTATGGAGAAATCACAAAGCTTCCAAAATGATTACAAAGTTCTCTTGGTATTCATTTCCTGCTTTCTCAGCAGCAGCCCCTCCACCCCCATCTCTTCCTTTGCTGGTTCTAGAAGTCTCCCCAGGGTGGTGCCAGAATCCCTGGGCCCACAGCCTTCAGGCTATGTCTTTTCATTCCAAGAGGGAGAGTCATTCGCTGATCATCTCCCTCCTCCGCCCCTTAACTGAAGAAAGGCCATCTGCCTTTGCCCCAGGCCACTGCACTGACTCTGTTCCTGCCTGGAAGCCTTTTCTTTTCTGCGCACCACGCGCACACGCTGGGAGCCCACCACTCCCGGCACAGCCAGTACCACAGTCTACTCTCAAGTCCTGCTGATCCGGATCTCACACTGTTAGACACTTAAGGATGAGCCATCGCCATCTGGCAGCCCACTGGCTGACTCTGGGCCACAGATTTTGGGGGAGATTGGACAGTGTACTAAATAATTA
The DNA here is from genome assembly GCF_014824575.4 of Sturnira hondurensis. Taxonomy (NCBI): domain Eukaryota; kingdom Metazoa; phylum Chordata; class Mammalia; order Chiroptera; family Phyllostomidae; genus Sturnira; species Sturnira hondurensis. The sequence goes on from NW_028080827.1 coordinate 11,729,687, forward strand.
GCTGACATTAGATTTTCTCATTGTAACTCATGCCTCTGGTTTCTCTTTAAAAATCAGAAGACCTGATGCTACCAGGCCCTTACTCCTGCACATTCCATGATGCCGGCACTCCCTGGTTCCCCACCTCCCTTCTCCAGTTTCCTGCCAGGCTTCTGTCAGGACCAAGGGCCAGCCCTTCACTGGAGGATTAGAGGTTTTCCACATGGAGGTGGCAGGCAACGAATGGACTCCCAATAAGCTCACCACATAGCTGGTGGAGAACCCATAGAAGTATAGTATTTATGTAGTTAAAGCAGTTCCACAGGAAATCATCTATTTCCACCTATGACTGGATGTGCTAACTTGAGGAATATTAAAGTATGACATATGAATGTGGTTATTTTGATTGTTCTTTACAGATTTAGAATCAATTTCATTTAGTAGAATAAAAACACTTAGATATAAAATTGTTACATTAACCCTGGCCGGTGTGGCTCAGTGGACTGGAGCATCGTTTGGTAGCCCAAGTGCTGCAGGTTCAGTTCCCCATCAGGGCACGTACTTGCTTGTGGGTTCCATCCCAGGTTGGAGTGTGTATGAATCCTGGTTCAAGAGTGCACAGGAGGGAACCAATCAATGCTTCTCTCTCACATCGATGTTTCTCTCTCTCCCTTTCTCTCTCTCTAAAAGCAATGAAAAAATGTCTCCGGGTAAGGATTAAAAAATTGTTTTTAATTGTTACATTAAATTGAAAAAGAAAAGTTTATTGGTCAATAAGTATATATGTGTTCATTGCATTTACTTTAAAATACTTTTAATGTTATAAGTGGAGCTACAATCTGCCAAATTACATGGAATTCAGTGTCTCTTCATTTTTGCCAATATATTAGCAATAGTCAAAAAAAAAAAAACCAAACCAACCCATGGACAAACTAACAGAACATGGAACTTTACTCTTCTTCTGCTAAGACCCAGAAAAAAAACAACAGAAGCAAAGGTCATATTGGATCCCTTTATTGCTTCTAGAAGCAAAAAAACCATCTTGTGCTGACTTTTAAGAACAGTATTGCTTTGCTCAAAGTTCAGGACCTGGCATCATTTGCTACAGCTGAGCGTTTCACCTAAAAAGTGACCCTATTGAATGACTTAAGAATATCTTTTCTTTCAAGCATTTGAAAATCATTTGGGGAAATAAAACTTCCCTAGTATACTTATCACCTAAACATATGCAAAATATTAATATGTCCATTATATAATTATTATATTAATCACATTATAGAGTACATCTTAATACAGAAATTTTCTTTTTTGTTGAAAAATCAGACATTTTTCCCCACTAATGCAAATTTGGCCCATATTAGAAGATCACAGAACTATGGAGTCACAGATTTTAAAGCTTCAAGGTACCTTGGTGCCTTGGGGGATGCATTTTAATCTGTTTCCATCATCAGAGTTAATTGGAGGAAATTCAGAACAGTACTGGCTCACAGAGAGGGAGCTGGAAGTGGACCCCACCTGGGCAGAGCATATGTCCACATTTTGTCCACATTTTGAATATGAAGGAGCTGAGTCCAAAGAAGGGGGGGATAGGTCCAACGTCTTATGGCTGGTTGGGTGAAGGGGCAGAAGCGCTGGAGCAAGGTCTCTTCATTCACTATCCTTCCGAACACGGCCTCCTCAGATAATGCAAAATGGCAGTGAGGGCCCTCTCTACAAAATGTCATGGGGCGTATTGTACACTGTAGAAGGTTTTCATTAAAATCATGGAATACACAATATTTTTACTTAAAGAAAGAAAAGGATATCTATATGTATGACTGTAAGAATACTCACATATACCTTGATGTTAACTGTGGTTAATGTTAACACTGGAATAGAAGCTCCCCAGAGCAGAGATGTTTGCCTTTTTGCTCTCTGCTGTCTCCACAACACCAACCATTTGGGGGCATAGTAGCTGTTCAATAAAAAGGGAGACCATGTGTGCTGGCTTGTCCGGGACAGTCCCACTTGTCCTGCAGTCCTATCCCTGAGTGCTCCCTTTCTCAAACATGTCACCTAGATGTTACTATTTTGAATGGCTAGTTTATGAAGGAGAGGATTATGGATTTGTTTTTATTTTCTTCTTTCAATTTGCATGCATTTACTGAATTGTTCATAATGATACATGTATTTGCATAATAGAAAAAATATTTCTAGATTAAAAGTAAAAAACTTGGCTCCTGAATAAATCAGTTTCAATTGTTCAAGATATTTAGTTACACGAATCATTTCATTTCCTGATAATAATCTAAACATTATGATAAATTTCCAAAGCACAGGGTTAAAGAACATACAATTTACATATATAACGTTTAAAAACTCTAGAACACTAGAGTAAAATTAAAAATCATAAGTTAAAAAAATTCAAATACAAAAAAGTGTGGTTTTCAAATCAAAACACTCTATTTTAAATAATTCAACAATTGGGCCTCTATAATTAATAAATAATGAGGCTTTGAAGATGTGTTAATTTTTTTAGTTTTTTTAAGCTTTTATTCATTTATCTTTAGAGGGGAAGGGAAGGAGAGAGGGAGAGAAATATCAATGTATGGTTGCCTCTCGTGTGTCCCCCACTAGGAACTGGCCTGCAACCCAGGCATGTGCCCTGACTGGGAATCAAACTTCGATCCTCTGGTTCGAAGGCCCGCGCTCAATCCACTAAGCTATACCAGCCAGGGCCCAATTTTTTTAGGTTTTAAAAATGAATTTTTGTTGATTTCTCTCTAGGAGTGTTTTGTCTCTACATCGTGTTAAGAATGCCCACTTGTCTCCATTTTTATGAACGATGGGTATTCATAAAAACTTAATGACCATCTATCTGCCTGTCCATAGCTATGTTAAAATGTAACTTTTCTTATTCTATTCAGTTGAGGGAACAAAGTTGATTTTGTTTTCTTTACAAGACCAGTGCTCTAACCCCTGAGCTATGGAGCCAACCTTTTTTTTAAACGAAGTTAGTATTGTAGAAATACACTTGAAAATTTAGAAGATGGAGTGAGAGAGAAAGGGATGGTGGCTGCTGAGGGAAATCCCGCCCCCTTTCGACAAAGAAACTGAATATAACAGGAGAGTGAGGGCAGCAGGACCTCTGATAGGGGAAGAGACACTTCTGAGCACTGTTGCCCAGAACATCATTCCCCTCCTGGCGCTCCCACTGCCTGGTTTCGAAGACACTCCAACTCTGCAGACTTGGGTTCTGTCCCTTTCACCATCCCCCGGGCTCAGTCCCTGGCACTCTGCTGTGGCTCCCCTTAATGTGTGCTGCACTGTGGTGTTGGCCTCCCACTCTTACACCAAGAAATGTCCGTCTCACCCAGCATCACCCTAAGAGCACACATGTCATGTGGCTTTCAGATCACTTTCCTTGAGATACCTTGTCATCACTGGAATATAAATGAATGAATGTGAAAGAGCACCTACTATGTGCAAGCTCCTGTGATGGATGCATTTTAATCATTTTACATCATCAGAGTTAATTGAAGGAAGTGCAGAACAGTACTGGCTCACAGAAAGGGAGCTGGAAGTGGACCCCACCTGGGCAGAGCATATGTGCATGGGACCCATTTACTGCTTTCATCACTTGCCTTCATGGGACGGAGCCACATCTGGTTCCCATTACAATTATGAAAGGTGCAGGCTTCATGCTTGCTCCAAAGCCCAGCTCTGATTTCACAACCAGCCTGGAGAAGCAGGAGGTGAGTAAATACTTCCTGTTCCATTTGTAATCAACATGCACTTGACATCAATAAAGTGGGATAATTACATTATCATTATCATTACCATCATTATTATTGGACACAATCGAGGAGACATTAATAGAAGTTTCTGCAGAATCTTCCTGGGACAGATGGAACTAACATTGGTATACAGGGTGAAAGAGGTACCATTTGTTGATTTCCTTAGCCAGGTAGACCACTCTTTTAATGCTCTGAAAAGATGTGAAGATTTCAGCAATAAGATAGTTATCAATTGCTTTCATTGTTTATTCTACACAAAAATGACAAGATATGTAGGCCTTTAATATTTCCTATAACCCTAGAACATTAGAGGAGGAGGTACTTTAAAGATAGTCAAGTCCAAGCTCTATCTCTTTGTATTGTATTGTATTGTATTGTATTGTATTGTATTCTATTCTATTCTATTCTATTCTATTCTATTCTATTCCTGTTGAAAACATGTAGGCCAAAGGACTTACCAGCATATTAGTTTTGCAGAACTCAAATAGAACTCTGGCCCTGGCCTCCTTCCTTCCTCCATTGGTTAAGAAGAGTTTAACCAGACCATCTTCACACTCTTTAAGGACAATTTCAGGGATCAGACTTTCTAATGGCAAATGAATCTTCATTTTGTCCCTTAGGTCTTCTATAGCCCAGTATCTACAGTCACATAAATATTTAGAAAACAGCTACATGGCCTCTCTTCCAAAGACAGAAATAGGATGCATAAACTTTAAAGCAGATTAGTTCTGCTGAAAATTCTCTGGGTTAGACACTGGCAAGAATCGTTATGAGATTATTCCTTTCCAAAAATAGCTCTATATTGGTGATATGTATAATCTACTCTCTCCTGGATAATTTCCTTGTCATCAGATGAAGCCTGAGGGAATAGGGCTGGTGGTAGAAAGAGAAAAACATGATTTCGTTCTCCACTGTTTTGCATGGTATCACACCTATGATTCTGCTGTGTTTTTAAAATTGTTCATGTGAACAATGGCTAAGTTACCTAGTGATGAAACTACTTTGTACACTCAGCCTCACAAATATGATGAGCACCTACACACATAAATACTACCTCTTTTATCTTCATCTTCATTACCTTTCACCCCATCATCAAAAATGTACAAAGTGAAACAAAACCACCTAGAACCTATATACTCACAGCATTGTCTGATGTCCCAGTGCACAGGTGGAAATTACCAAATGGGATCGTCCTTGAATGTATCCCTAACCTTAGGAGTCTTTGATTCTAAAAGTATTTTAATTATGATTAAACAAAATATGATTAATGAATAAGTATTTGCCCACAGGTACCTCCCAAGTCATTTCTTTGGTGAGCATGTAAAAAATTAGAGAATAACTCTTAGCAGAAATGATCAATCATGTCCAAGTGAAGGACTTTTCAAAGGCAGCTTTTCTGTTCAGAAAAAGGGGCAAAGGAGCCAGTTCAGGGTGAATATTCCCAAGAAGTGGCTGGGCATACACAGTGAGGTGTAGTCTTCCAAATCTGGGCCTTGGGCTCATTCCATTTAATTAGCCCACCTTTCTCGTATGAAATGACCTTCTGATTTTCCTCAACATCTTGATGATTTATTGTAACTAAGGGTTATTTATAAGAAATCTTCTTGGAGGAATAGGAGAGTTATGTAATGGCTTCCCAAGAGGCCAGCTTAGCACTGCAACTCCCCTCACTACAATTCAGGGCAGAAACAAGAAAATAAAACTTCATTTAACTGTTTATTCAACCCAAATAAATTTGGTTCCAGGGCCTGCCAAGATTTTACAGTGCCAGAGGCAAGGGGCTGAGAAGCCAGAAAAGGAAAAGGGGAAAGAGATTTGTAAAATGTGGGCAAGCGAGGGAGGAAAACAGCTCACAGCGCATGAGCTTCCTGCCCCCTCAAACCCTGTTCATGAAATCTGAGCTCCTGGGTCTCCAGCACATGGAGGCAGGATACCAAACGGATGGAAAATGAGAAAACCTCAAGCCATTTCCTGACTTCTCCAGTGTGTTCTCACCTTTTACCAACTGGACCCAGACTGAATAGGTATAAACACCCCTTCACACTGGGTCCCTGTTCCCTAGTCCTTCTTCCTTGGCGTTCAGAGGGGCTGCAAACTAGCAGGCACCTCTGAAACTCATCCCGCTGATCCCTCTCACTATTAAAGATTGCATACTTTGTTTTGGAATATTCTATAGTCCCTGTTGCTCATCTGCTTCAAGGTAGAACCACTCCCTTTCCAAAATGTTTTCTACTTAGAAGCAAGAGATAAGGGAGTGTTATAAGAAACAAATGCTGGCTTCTATTCCTTCCACATGCTCCTCTGTCTATTCCCTTCTGTCCTATGTGGCAGGAAGGGCAAGGAGGTTATCTTTTTTAGAGTAAGATTAGGGCACTAAACCCTCAATCAGCATACCTGAACTGAACCTCTTGATTTAGATCTCACAGATCACTGATGACTTAGCCCAGGCCCTCCTCATTTCATTATACCCACTGACCTCTAGAAACCTATTAGGAGAGAATGCAAGTCCCTGTTTATCTGAGAAGGGAGGAGAGATAAGTGGGAGCGGAGCTCCAAGAACAATGCTGCCTAACTTGAGGCCTCAGACCTAGAGTGGTGAACTTCAGGGGAAAAGCAAGAGCAGGACAATAGGCTGCTTTCCAGCAGGTGATGGCTAAGGGTTTAGTCTAAAGAAGAAGAGGTGTCTGTCATTTGTTGAGAGAAACATTTTGTCATCTTGAAGGACTTGCTTTTAAAGTTTAGAGGTCCTTTTTAGTGTCACTATTCTAATTTATAGTGGTTGAAGCTAAAAAGAACCTCAGTGTGGTCATCCAGAAGAAAAGTTAGGAGAGTGGATAATAAAGTCAGGTTCATAGATTTGAAATATGTTTCTGCACTGTGTAACCCTGGGTAACTTATTCAAGCTCTGTATGCCTAGAGTAAGGTAAGAGTAAAACAGTGCTTTCCACATAGGGCCACTGGGAGGATTGAATTAATTAATAGGGGTGAAGCCCTTAGATCAGTGCCTTGTACAAAATAAATGCTTAAGTTCATAAACATGGAAGCTTAAGAAAAGGGCTTGAGATGACTTGATGAAGTCCCACAACTTCATATCAGCATTATTGAAACCAGAAATCAGACCTGAGGCCCTTACAGCACTTATCTTTCTATAGCATCCAGATACTGAGAAGTGGATGGAAGATTAAAATGCAGAAGCAGTGAGTACAAAGAACGACTTTTAAAATATTAGCCATGAAGAGATGCTAATTTTCATGGTATAAAAGATGCCCAAGACTTAAGAGAGACTATTTATTTATTTTACTTAAGAAGAGAAGATATTTGATTGTGTTTATGGGGTAAGAGAATGGAGACATTGAAGAGGGTGTGATCGAATGATGAGGGAGGAGAGGATTTTTAAAGGGAAAAATAATGAATGGAACTAGAACCAGGAGGAGATAAGGAGATTTGGGGTATGAATTCAGCCAGAGGAATTAGCCTCAGACTTTGCCTCCTCTGAGAGGATGAAAACAAGGTGAAATTATTCTGGGTGCAGATAGCTTGTAGATGGAAATGCAGGCAGCCTTCCTCATAGCAGAGGTCAAAGTCTGCAGCTCAGTGAGAGAAGCAGGGGTCAATAGCAGTTTTGAGGAGAGCACTAAGGATTTTTAGTGGCCACTGTGGGAGTGGGAGAAAGTATTACCGAGGGAATGAGAAGCTTTGCAGGAAAGAAAGGAAGGTACTGATGAGTGGTAGTTTGTATCCAAAGTTGTAGGATTTTTTTTCTAGCATTGCTCGGGTTCAGAAGCCCAGATCCAGGCTTGTTAGGACAACCCAGAGTTGGAGGTTTGCACAAAGGCGTGTGTAGGAGGCTGAGGGATGAAAGTTGCAGTTGCTGATAAGAAGGATCTAGATTCAAGGGAAAAGAAAGAGCCAGGAGGAGACTGAATGATGGGGGGAAATGGAGGAGTTAGAAGCTGGATGTCATGGGGAAGTTGTGGAATTGAAGGCCTGGAAGTGAGAATGTTGGACTCAGACACTGAGACACTGATGTGGAGCAGGTCTGGGAAATAACAAGGTTTCCAGGATGGCCTTGAAAGTGGGTAGCTAGAGGTGAGTGTAATGTGAGACCAATCTACCCACAGCTTATTCTTTGGGTAGGGAAACTGGGGCCCCTGCCCAGATCCCACTGGGTGGTGGTGGGTACATAGTGGCCCTACCTCTTATTCCTCTTTCCTGACCACAATTTATACTCAAAATTTCTATCACAAATGTCATCCTGGAGACCCTATAAAAGATGCTGACAGTTGATACAGCCTCTGCAGGCACTATATGCTTGGCTCAGCTCTGTACTTCATGGCGGGTTGACCCCGGGCCTCATCCAACCATGCTAGTCTAAATTGACCCTTTTCATCTAACCTGGACTGAGTTTTCTGATAGAGGCACTGACAAAGATTCTTTCCTTGATCGAACGTTAGTTAAGCTGCTGAAACTTCTCCTAGGCCCATCTGTGCACTTCTTCATAAAATCCAGTTTTAGCAAGAACCCTGTTAAGTCAGTTTAAGTAGAACCCCCAGTGCTCAGTCTCTAATAGGGCTCCTCATCCTCTACATCTGCCAGGTGGTGTCTGATCATTCTGCTCTGTCTTCAGCCTGAGTTAATGCTGCTGGGCAGGGCTGGTCGGACTCTCCCCCTACCTCTGGTATTACCTCTTCGCAGTTTCCCACCCACTGACCACCATCCTGCTCCTTGGCTATAAACACCCATGTGCCCGTGCTGTCTTTGGAAGTGAAGCTTCATATTCCCTCTTGCAACAATCCCGAATAAAATCTCTTTTACCACTTTACTGCCCAGCTCTGGTTCTTCTTAGGCTGTACTAAAGGGTTTGAGGAGTCTTTTGGATTTCAATATTGAAGGCTTAGGGATATATATCAAAGAATCATAGCAGCTCCTAGTCATTCCTTAATTATTTCCTATAAATTAATCTGAAGTCCTTTGAACCCATTTGTATTTGGGGCATGTACCCTACTCTGGGATGTGTCACATAAATTTATGATCTACTCTGGAAAGTAACAGGCTCTATTACTTGCCCTGATATTTGTCCTTTTTAAATTTAAAAGGTATTTTGTAACTTAAGAATTCTGGATTCACATACTTGATGAGTTTAGAGACCATTTTTCCTCAGTCTTCCCCTTTGTAGAGTTGAGTTCTAATCTACTTGTCTGTTCACGTTCGGTCCAACTCCCTTGTCATTTGTCCAACCCTGAGAGTACCAATACTTAGGATGGTGATTACTATTTGATTGGCTTTTCATCTTTCAAAGCATTTTCTCACAACTAATCTTGTTTGAGTCTCAGTGTACTCCTGAAAGGAGAAGAATCTTTTCCATCATACAGATCAGAGAAAGGACAGACCTGATTTATGACTCTAAGTTCGGCGGTCTCTCCATCCCCCGCACTGAAGCACAGTATGAGCATGACTTTCGGGGTTCTAGGTTCACATCTTCACCCTGTCATTTTCCCTGAGCTTGAGCAAATTATTTCATTTCTACTAGTTTGAATATCTTCATCAAATAAAACAAGAGTAAATGTTCTTTTTCAAAAAGGCCATTAAGTGGAGTAAATAAAATAATATCTATAAGGATCCTGTCTACTTCAGCGACAATTCCAAATCCTCTATGTCTTTCCTGAGGACAAAATATCTGGTCTTTTTCCTGAATTATAATAGAGAACTTGTCATTCATCCTTTATAATTATAGTTTGAAAAATTCTTCCATTGTTGCACTGCTTGATACTTTGTCCAATTTAAGCTCATTTGCACGTTTTATTCACTCACATGCCATTGACACAGCCCAACAACAGCAACAGTTACATGTTTTTAAGTGCACAAGAAACATGCACAAATACAGAGCCTATTCTGGGTCATTAAACAAGTTTCAGTAAATTTAGAAGGATTAAAACCATATAAAGTTTATTGCCTGACCACAATGAAATTAATAGCAAATAACAAGTAGATAACTAGAAAATCCAAAAATATTTAGAAATGAAATAATATACTTCTGAATAGTCCATGGGTCCATAGATCAAAGGAGAAATTAAAAAAGAAATTAGAAAGTATTTTGAGCTGAACGAAAATAAAAGCAAAGCATATCAAACTTTGTGGTATATATGGCAAAATCAGTACTTAAAGGGAGATTTATATGCTAATAAGATAAGCTAATATGCATATATTAGAAGATTTCAAACCTAAACTTTCATATTAAGAAGCTAGATATATGTCAAATGTATTTTAATAAAGAACAGTAAAAATATAATTTTAAAAAGGAGTAAATAATAATAAAGATAAGAGCAGAAGTCAGTGAAAGGGAAAACCATAAAGAAAATCAATGAAACAAAAGTTGGTTCTCTAAGAAAGTCAATAAAATTAATAACTGCCTACCCCAATTGATTAAAAGATAAAATATATAACAAAAATTAAGAATATCAGGAATGAAGGATGTATATCACTACTGGTCTTAAATATAGTTAAAGGATAACAATAATTTGAATAAATTTATGCTAACACTTTCGACAGCTTTGCTGAAATGGACAAACTCTTTGAAGAACACGACCTGAAAATCCTTATCTATGTGTTAAAGAAATAGAGCTTGAAGTTATAAACTTTTCCACCCCAGAAAAAATATATGTATACAAAAAGTGTACTATATCGTGGAAAAATGGGATTTATTTAAGGAATGCCAGATAGGTCTAAAATTCAAAAATGAATGCAACTAACCATCTTAACAGAGTAAAAAAAGGAAAACCATATAATTATCTAAGTGGATGCAAAAAATTTACAAAATACAACATGCATTTATGATTTTAAAAACTACCAAGAATTTAGAAATAGAAAATAACTTTCTCCACCTGATAAAGGCTAACTGTGGAAAAACCAATAGCAAATATCTTACTCAATACTCAAAGACTGATGTTTTCCCCCTCAGATTAGGAACAGGGTGTGTATGTCTGCTTCCAACACTCCTATTCAAATGGTACTGGAGGTGCAATAAGGTAAATAAATAAATAAAAGGCATCTGGATAGGAAACTGTATTTTAAGAGTCAGGAGAGCTAATAAGTGAGTTTATAATAGCAAGATTCAGAGAAATTAAATTTACCAAAATCTACAATCAGCAAGTGGTGAAATCGGAATTCAAGTCTAGTTCTGTCTGCCGTAGGCTCCTCTGTTTGTGTTCTTATCCACCATGACAGAAGCGGAGGCACTCGCATGTGATGGCTAAGGAGACCCTGTGTGTTCCACTTGGCCCCTCCACAAAACAGCAGAGCCTCTGTCACCAGGGTTCCTTCACGCCTATGTGGAATATAAACTTGTGCACGTTAAGCCACAGATTGTGGGACTGTTCCTTACTAGAGTATAACATATCCTGTTCTAACTGATACAACCAACAGGCTACACTCCCCAGTAACTTCCTTTTGTAAAACCCGAGGATCTGTGTAAGAGTTTCAGGTTACAGCAGAGGAGAGAAAGTTGTTGATGGCCTTGAATCCCAGTCTTAGAAATGTAGACTCCACTGAGTATGTGATTGGAACTCTCACACAGCTGGACAGCCTGGACTCAGTGCTGAGAAACCATGAAATGCAGTTGGTGGCCCAGCTGCAAAGCTTTGCCGACTCTGTGTCTTGGCCCGTAGGGCTCTGCCTAGAAGCCATTTTCCTTGGTATCGAAAAGCTAACTGTTTCACTGGCAACCTCTCCAAAGGCTCAGCCCTGTGGGCACCAGGAACATCCAGACCCTTCCTGTTTGGGATTAGTGCCCTGGCTGGCTCCTGCACTGGAGGGCAAAATTTGCCTGTGCAGATTGCAATATTCTGTGGAAAATGAGAAGCAGAAATTGTTGTGATAAGCCCGGAGCTCAGGGCCCTCTGAGGAGCAGCCCTGGTGAGCTGGGTCACCTCATTTCATGAGGGCCAGCCCTGGGGGAGGCTCCGCAGGCTTAATTAAAGCCAGCAGGGGCCTGTTTGAAACAAGAGGAGCAAAAGAGTGAGGGCAGCAAAGAGCAGATGAAGCCACACCCAACTCCTCCCTCTAGAAACCAGCTTGGGGAGCCCCATAGGCTGGAGTCCAGTCAAAACCAGAGCACAGGATGAGTGAGGGGCAGCACAGGGAATGTTGGGGGCATCAGCAGGGCAGGTGAGGAGGCCTGGGCAGGCAAGCAAGATGGTTTAACTAGGGCCAGGGCAGGGTGGCACGAACAAGAGATCACAGCTCTACTTTTGGAAAATTGCCCAGGGCAGAGCTGCTGGTTATTACCAGGATGACCAAATGGGGGTGTGGGGTCAGGGGACACAGGAATCCCAAGCAAAAGTTCTCATCATGGGGCCAGGAAGACACGTTAAAGCCAGACACTGCCATTGTACCTCCTTTTGGTAGGTTTGCTCTTGTGCCCCAGGCCAGAGAAATCTCTCCCGTCTGCAGAGGGTCTCCTTCTCCTCACTATTCGTTGACCCCTGCATGGGTACGTGTGGGCAGTGGTGGCTCCAGCTTCTATCCTCAGGTGTCCCTAACCATAGCTACCCTGGGCCCTATCCGCAGACAGGGCAGGTGCTGCTTCTGGCTCCTGGGTCCCATGCTATGCTTTGGTCCAAAAAGCAATGGACAGCGTTTTCCTTTCATACCAACGAGCTTTGGGGTTGTTTTGTAGGAACTGGACTTCTGAACCAGTAGAAATGATAAAGGGGTTAACAGCAGTCCCAAACATGTCTTTGTATGTTCTCACAGCAACTTAAGAGTTTGCAAAGCCTTTCCACGGATCTTGTTTCATTTCCCCCCTGATTAACTATGAGGCTGTTAGAGCAGGAATTCTTATTCCCTTGTCACACAGGAGGGGGTAGAGTCCCAAGGAAAATTACATGACTCTCTAAAGTCACAGGAATAGACTCAGGAGGTTACTGCTTCACCTGTGAAAGTTCTGGGGTTTGTTTGTTTTTTCTATCACGTTGAGGTATTGGTAAAAGATTTCTCTTGCTTAAAACATACTGTTTAAAATAGTCATGAAAATTTGGAAGATCAGGGTTCTGTTTTTTATTGAGGAAACAGAGGCCCAAAGAGGGGAAATTATTTGCCCAACTTTACCCTGAGTAAGTGGTCAATGGGGGCCAGACCACATTTCTCCTGTTTCCAGGACATTTTCTTTTTCACCCTAAGTATGGTCCTAGGCTGGAACTGTGTGGTGTGGTTACTCTCTCCTAAGTCCAGGCATGGCCATCCTTTCTTACAAGGGTCCAGACAGAATCTCAGAATTGAGGGCAGGAAGGAGACTCAGTCCCAGTGTGAGGAATGGGGTTTTACATTTGACAAAGGCTGGGCAAAAGTGACATTTCCCTCATCTCACGGTAAGTTAGAGGCAGAAACCGGATGAACCCAGAGCTCATGGGTCTATAGGGCAGCATCCTCCCATTTCACCGTGAATCTGTCTCCTCCCTACCCTCTGAATTGTCCTCCTGAAGTTGCCTCCTCCCAGCCTAGGCCCCGAGAGATTCCTGACTCTTTCCTCACTTACAACCAATTACCTCCCAACTTGGCCTGTGATAGGCCCACCCCTCAGAACCAGGAGAGCCCACTTTCCAACCCACTGGGCCATTAGTGGTTTTCCCTCTCCATCCCTGTCCTCCCCCTATGACTCCATGCAAGGCAACACATTTAAGACTATCTGTGTCCAAGAGAAAAAAAGGCATCATCTAATACAGAGTAGAAATGGTGGAGGTGAAGGAAGGAGGTGTCCTTCTGCCCAGTTCCCCAATTCTGGAAAACTTTTCGGATTTCTCCCCTGGAAAGTCTTAACGCTACTGACCACAATGCTGGCACAGGACCCAGAACAGCCTCCACGAGGGAGTTCCAGCTCAACCATTAAGCGTGGGTCCTGGTAGATTCACACTCTCCTCTTGCCTTAGACATGTCTGACTCTCAATTGCATCTCAGCCTGTGTGGGCTCACTCAGCTTCGTGTTCTCATTACATGCACACAACATTAGGAACAGTGCTTTGCACATAGTAGATATTTGCTTACTCTTTATTATATATAATCCTATTGTATTACATTATCGTAATATTTATTAACATATTTATATATTATTTGCATAAATAATGTTGTTTATGTCTGATAAATATATACTCATTAACACATTATTATATTTATTATTATATATAGTTATGTAACACATGGTAATATGTAATGTTATATAATGTAGTAAAATAATATATTATGTTATTATATATTAAATAATGCATCATAATATGTGATATGATGTAATGTATTATATAATATACAACAAAACATTATTATACTAAATATTATTGACTAATTAATAATTAATACATCTCTGTATATTTGTACAGGACCAAACCCCAAGGGACACAGAAAAGGATTCTGAACAGTGTATTTCATTAGTCAGAAAAACAAAAGCTCAATCCCAAATACATCTCCCAAAATACTTTTCTTGTAAATTTCCAATATCTTTAAAGATTCCTTAGAACCTCAGTTCTCATTAGTTTTCACCACCTGATCTGATGTTCTAAGACTGACGCTCCTGACATGCTATGAAATTCCTTGATGGTTACCAACAGGATACTGCGTCCCAGCCAAACCAAACAGACGCCTCGTCTAGTGGTCTGGGGTTGGCTAGGAACGCACAGTCTGCAAGTTCTGCAAGAGTTCTAGATCTGGGAAATGCCCACAGGTGTCTGAGGGTTGGAAGGGCCAATCAGTCGCACGTTCTGGCCTCCTGTGTCGCCGCCTTCACGGCCCTCAGTTTACTCACCTGCAGCGAGGTTGAGTGAGGGGCTGGAATAATGATGCCTCAGACAGGCTGTGAGAAACAATTAGAGAAATACTGTGAAGTGTTTGAATGAACAAATTCATCTGAAAAACCATTTGACTGAGTCTCTGGGGAGCCACAAGCAAACTTTTACAAGTTCACAGTTACTTAGCTTAGATCAGGTGATGATATTTTATTTCAGGAAAAAGAAAACACCATGTGCTAGCAGAGTTGCTCATGCTTGTGCCGAGCGAGGGCCTCTGGGAGGCGGGAGGTGACGGCTGCCCTGGTCCGGCAACAGGCCCAGGGGGAGTCATCACCCTTTCCAGCCATACGATGGCAGGGTCTTCACAGACACCCTGGGACCTGCCATCTCCCTGCCCAGATGGCTTTTCCTGACATCCCCTTCCATGGCACGCTTTTAGCTTTATGTCTTCCTGGGTTTTCCTTTTCTTTGCTTTTGTGTCCTTTTAGAGAACTAACAGACTAAAATGCCCCATAGAAATTTCAGTATTGAGCTTTGACATATGGTGGGAGCTGCCTTAAAGCCTCTGTTTTCTTTACCTCCCTATTTTCCATACTACTCTGTAAGAATAAGAGGGTCATATGTCTTATTTCGTAAATATATTCTTTCCCTTCCCTTCCTTTCCCTTCCCTTCCCTTCCCTTCCCTTCCCTTCCCTTCCCTTCCCTTCCCTTCCCTTCCCTTCCCTTCCCTTCCCTTCTCTTTTCTTTCCTCTCCTTTCCTTTTTCCTTCCTTCCTTCCTTCCTTCCTTCCTTCCTTCCTTCCTTCCTTCCTTCCTTCCTTCCTTCCTTCCCTTTCCAGGGTTCTAGGCTCTGTGGATAAGGGAGCTCAGTAGATAACTATGTATAATCTGTGAGGCAGCATAAGTAGCTTTACCAATACCCACAACTCAGGGAAATATTGGTCATGCTTTATCTCCAAGTCCTACAGACTTGTCTGCTCTAGACCTGAAAAGGCACACATTTATGTTCTTGGGAAATCAATGGGGCCTTCTGGGCCTCAGCTCCCACCTGGAGTAACTGCAGCATGGAGGGCCTCTCTGGGAGGATGGAGATGGACAAATCCATGCACATCAGCCTTGCCTGTGCATGTGGCCCCGTTCCTCCTCCTTTAGGGTCACAGGGAAATTAGCTTAAGGCAGGAGACCCAAGGCTGGGCTGGCTATGCAGTTACTGCCATAGTATTTGGGCTCATCACCTAACTTTTCTGGGGTTTAGTTTATTCACAAATAAACAGGAGATGCTTGGACTAAATCACTGGATATCAAAATCTTACTTCTTTTTTTTTCAGCCATGGAATACTTTGCCCCAAATCTTGCATCTGCCTCATTATAGGAAACAGGTAAAAGTGAAGCTGGTTGAAGACTAGGAGAGGACTTGCTCGTCATCCAGGGTCCAGGGAGGGGCCAGTGGAGGAGATGTGCACTCTGGTTCCTTTCAGTCCCGGTGCTCCACGATCCTGGTGCCTCAGCCCCTGACTCCGGCTGAGGGTGCAGGAGAGGGGGCAGGATCCTCAGCACCACCTTCTCTCCTTGCCTTCCTTCCACAGTTCACAATACCTAGTTGAAAATAGAATCTTTTGGTTGCGGCATGACATTGTAGAAAAACAGCCAGCCCACTCCCCTCCACAGCGCCACAGCCCACTGATGCCTTCTTCCTCAGCCTCCCAGTTTCTGAGGCCCTGGCAGCCGCAAAGGCTGACCTGAGACCTGGGAGAAGGCCTCGGGCAGGGGGGTGGGTCGCTGGTGACCTCACAGGGGAGGAGATCAAAGGAGGCTGAGCTCATCTGACCCAGGCCACAGCGTCCAGTCCAGGACAGCTGTGAGAGCAGAGGGAGGGCACCAAGCGCTCCAGGCGGGGAGGAAGGAGGCTCCTGAGCCTTCTCTGACTTCCAGGTGGTACCTGCTTTCCCCTGCAGGTATTTTTGTGGGGACAGTTGGAGAGGGAGAGAGTGGGCCAGTAGAATTCCTGGTTGTTTCATTTCTTTTAACTAATTCCTCATCCTGTACTTCTCTCCCATCTCCTCAGACTTTATAGGAATTTTCAGTTACTCAACACACCCTCTTTTCTGTCAGATGATATTTCATTTCTCACATTCCGAGCAGGGCCTAGGCTAGCAGAGCCCAGCTGCCCCAGTTAACCTAGGTGAGATATTAAACCCCACCCGCCCTAGGAGTCACCCATCATCCTCCCGAGGCCGTGGTTTCTCTCCCTGGTGAAACAGAGGTGATAACAGTTCTCATGGTATTTTCAATTAAAAATTCCTGAAATGTGTCCAACATCAGCCAGCCAGAAAGGAGGGCGATAGAGAACAAATGGTGACAAGGAAGAAAGAGAGAGAAGGAGCGAGCGAGGGGTGGGGAAGTGGAGGAGGGGGAGACAAATCTGTGAGCAGCCAGAAGTCAGCAAGGGAGAAGCGAGACCTGCGAACCGAGACCCACAAACTGAGGGAGAGAAAGAGAAGCCACACAGAAGAGAGATGAAGGAAGGGAGCAGATTAAGCCACTAACATGGCCTGGGAGGCCTGGGAGTGAAAGCAGAACCTGCATGTGGAAAAACTGAAATAGCCAAAAGATAAAGTGCTTTGGCTCTAAGTCAAAAAAGTGTAACAAAGGTAGCTGGCACTTAGTTGGCATTCTTTTGCCAAGTTTTAGGTACCATTCTTAATTATTTTCCCTTTATTATTCTTTATCATTTCCTTCATTACACCCCCCCAGAAGGAGCCATCCCAAGAATGTACCTGAGGTCACAGGGAAGGGAGCCACAGACATCTAAACTCTTAAGGAAGGAGGACACTTTTATCCCAAAGCCTTGTTGGCTTTTGAGTGATTCCAGAGAACTAAGCCCAGCCCTGACCTCTGAGGCAGGCACTTGGCAAATTCATTTTGTTGAAACCGAGGTGGTCACCCATCCTGTTGGGGAGGGAGGTGCACAGGCAAAGATAAATATGAGAGAGATGGGGAAGGGCCGTTATGCAACATTCCCAAACACACCACTTCAGAGGGCGTGCGGAGGAGGAAATGAGAACCAGTCGTTTCAAAAGCAAAAAAGTAAACAAAAAAACCCACAGGCCCCCACTTCCACACCACGCTGTGTAGAAGAGGGAAGTCACTGGGTCAACAGGAACCCCAGCCACCAGGAAAAAGCCGCATAAATGGGTTCTTCCAAAGAGTGTGGGATCCTCGCCCAGTGCCCCCCAGCCCAGGCAGTGACGTTGCCCACAATCTAGTTTGTGGCAGTCAGGAACCCTGGTGTAAGCTGCCTACCTCCTCTACCTCTTCACCCTCCAGTATACTTCATTATATACACATTATATGTGTCTGGAAATCCCTCTTCCCTCCGTCTTCTGTGGAACCACCCGGTCACACCTCCACTCCTTCTCACCTGTGGTACAGAAGTAGCTCCCCAATGCCCCTCCCCTGCATCATCTCTTGCTCCCTCTAATCCCCCATCACCCATAGCCAAGGTGATCTAATCATTCAACTCTCATGGCATTCACTTCTGAGAGTTTGCTGATGCTTCTCATTGACCTTGAATCAAGTTCAAAAGATCAAGCACAGGCTGTAACGTCTGCCGGGGCTGGTCTCTGATCCTCTCTACCCTGCACAGTGTGGAGTGCCTAGACTTCTTTCTGTTCTGTGAACGTACAAAATTCCTTTCTGCCTGGTGTTCTTAGCATTCTAACCGATACATAAGGTCTCTCCTTTCTTTGGCACCTACTGAGGGAAAGGAAATATCAAAGGAAGGGGCTGAATAGTCTCCCGGCTTACAGGGTCCTCTGCTGGTCGGTAGTCTTTGCCCACCAAGGAATTGCAGGGTGTGCACAAGGTGACCTTATTAGGCAATCAGGTCCTTCTCACTTCTAACACCACTAGGGTCTGTTTCCACGGACAGATCACGTGCTAACTCCAAATCAGTCATAAGTAGTTGTTTTCCTGAAGGTTTAAGAGAACATCCCCAAATTGTAGTTAGTGGGCAAAATGGGAGTTCTGACTTACTGGGCTAGTAGGTCGCTTGGGCTGAAATGAAGGTCAGGTTGGAAAGCTTTGCATAGCTCTCTGAGTCGTTGGTGCCCCTACTCCACACTCACTGTCTCCCCAAGCATCCTTGGACTCACTTTGGGCCTCTCTTTGAACTCTCCACATTCAAAGCTGGTATGGACTGAACGGTTGTGTCCATCCCCCCCGCCAAATTCATATGGGGAAACCCTACTCCCCAGTGTGATGGTATCAAAAGGGGGAGCTGCTGGGAGGTAATCAAGTTTAGAATAGTTCCTGAGGGCGGAGCTCTCACAATGAAACGAATGTCCCTATAAGAAAAGGAAAAGACACCAGAGCTTGCTCTCCATGCCCACCAAGGAAAGACCATGCAAGGGCACAGTGAGAAGGTGGCCAACTGTAACCCAGGAACAGGGCTCTCACAGGCATCGAATTTGCCTGTGCCTTGATCTTGGACTTCTAGCCTCCAGGACTGTGAGAAATAGATGTCTGTTGTTTAAGCCACTCAGTCTGTGGTATTTTCTATAGCAGCATGAGCTAAGACTAAAGTTCAGTCCCCATTCCTCAGGATACTCACCACCCTCAACAGAAACCAGAGCCCTGTTTCTGTCCACTGTGCTGCTGGCTCAGACGCTGGTAGATGCTAATGGGGCATTCCCCTGCTCAGGCTGCTCCCTGCACAGAAGGCAGAGGACACACCTGCTTTGAAGGCAGAATGATAGTGATTTCTATATCTACAGTGGTGTTTATACTTGGGGAATGCCCACCACTGGTTTCTTTCTGGATAATCTTGGAGCACGTGTCCCTGTGCAAATTCATTTTTCTCTGAAGATGCTATAGTCTAGTCTATGAAGAAAACATGCTTTTTCTCTCTACTCAATTCAACCTTGTGAAATAAATTGGATCTTTTTCTCTCTATATAAATTTGCCTCCTTCTTGAACTATGCTCATTACA
This sequence comes from Sturnira hondurensis, assembly GCF_014824575.4. Lineage (NCBI taxonomy): Eukaryota > Metazoa > Chordata > Mammalia > Chiroptera > Phyllostomidae > Sturnira > Sturnira hondurensis. The sequence goes on from NW_028080827.1 coordinate 11,749,204, forward strand.
AATAGTCCCTGGTCTCCATCCCCAACCCTGCATTACCTGAGACTACATGTCTGTCCATGGTGGACGGCACTATCTTTATATAGTTTCCTCCTAATGCCCCCTGTTTCTTCCTGGGAAGTGAAGGAGAGTCTATTTCAGTTTCTTTACACCAGCATGCTTTTTCTTCACACTAGAATGTTCCTTCCTCCCTAGACCCCTTCTCTAAATGGACTCTGTTTGTCTTTCACTTTTCAGCTCCAACTTCCTCAGGAAGTTTGTTTATTCATTCACTCATTCATTCATTCATTCTCTAGCTACTCCATGCCCAGCCCTGGGCCAGATGTCAGAGATACAATGATGAACAAAGCAAATATATCCCTTATGGAGCTCACAGCCTTGTGGGAGTATAAAATCCAGTAGATAGACAGGAGAGTCCCACCAGGATGTGCTCCAAGAATGCATTATTGGGGAATTGGACCTAGTTAGGGAGGTCAGGGAAAGCTGTTAAAGAAATGAAGGAGACTTATGAGCATTATGGGCAGAGGAAAACCCTGTGGAAAGGTCGTTCATCCGGACGGAGCAAAATACATATCAGGTCCTGAAAGAGGGCTGAGATGGCTGGAGCAGAGAGTGAGGGCTATTTCACTGAGCATGGGAGAGAGGGAAGTACAGAATATCCAGGACTTCAGAGGATATGCTCTGCAATTTATCTTGATACTAAGAGCAAAGAGATTAAGATTTTAAGTGGGAGTACTGAAGAATAGAGGGAAAGGGGTTAGGGATAAAGTATGGCATAATTAGTTTTTCCTTTCAGAAGATCTGTTTGGTTGCATAATGTAGAGTGGACTGCAGGGCTGTGTGTGGGTGGGAGTGGACCTGGCCAATGTACTACTGTGTTGCAGGCAAGAGATGATGGTTCTACTGGAGACCATGGCAGTGAAGATGGAGAGAGGTACAACATTCCAGAGGACACTTGGGAGCGAAATCAAGAGGATTTGGTAAGGAACTGGTAATAGGAACTGAGAGGGATTGGGGATGACTCCTGGGTTGTTGGCTTCCTCACTGGGGAGTTGGAGGCGAGAGTGTTATGCTTTGAGATGGGTAGGAATAAAATAGGGCCTTATTTAAGTTCTACTATGCCAACCCTGTACAAAACCAACCAGCACTCAGAACCATTGTAATTCATCATTATTTGGGTAGTTATGTGTTTACTGTACGAATTTCCTGGATAATTATTAGCATCACGAGGGTGGGACTTGAATGGGTCTTATTCACCAGGAAATCCGCAAGGCCTGACTTGTTGGCATTCAGCAAGTGTTTGCTGAATAAATTAGTGACCATCTGCCTCATTCCATCTACCCATGGGAAATCACCATGTGAAACATTCTCCATTTCTGTAGCCTCCATGCATCCCAAACAGAATTTGTTACTAACCTCACATGTTGAAGTTGAAAAGCACTGGGCTTAGAGTCAAAAGATCTGGGTTGAAGTCCCACCAGTTATGTGCTGTGCTAGCAGAAAGGTCTATAGACAAATCCGAAATAGTCAGAAATATGTTCCCTGTGGGGCCGAGCAACCTGGAAGCCAGGCCAGTCAAAATACAAATGCAGCAACCTGAGATTATCATTCTGAAGGTGTTAGCTTTAACCTGCCTCACAATGGTTCATTTTATTTTATTTTATTCATTTTTGTTTTTTTAAATTATTTTTTAATGGTGGAAACATAGAGGGACCTCAGAGTAGATCAGGGATCTCCAACAGTGGGGCTTCCCTGAGAGGACTTTTTCTAGGTGTCATTTCTTTAAGAGACATTTGCCGCCCATCATTCTGTCCTTGGGAAGAAGGCTACATTAGAGGGGTAAGGGTATGAGAACTGAGTCATGTGGGGAACACTGACCCAGCCTTAGGAGTTCTGGTTCCAGACCCAATCTGCTGTGTGACTATGGACAAGCAACAACCTCTGTCCCAGCCAGGGCTAAGTGTCTGCATGTAGAGAATGAAGGCATTGTACTGACTTAATGACTGTTTATGGTGGAGCTGGATATTAAAGATGCTGTTACAGAGGCAGAAGATGTGGCAGTTTACAAGGCCAAAGTCAAGGAGTCTCAGAGCTGGTGGAATGAGGGTGTTCACCTGAGATACTAGGCGACACACATTCAAATCCCTATCTGCCTAGATCATTTCTATTTGTTCATCAATAAGGTACCCTCTTGAACCCCAACCTAAAGTAGGCCCCTCACTATATCCTATTACAGCATCCTATTTTTTAAGTAAATCATAAAAATCATACAATTTTAAATTAAATATTTGTGTGATTATGTTTGAAGTGTGTCTCTATCCTATAAGTTCCATTAAATTCCCCTTCCATATGAACACAGTGCTGGCCAGGCATAGATTAAATGGAGACCTGTTCGATGAATGAGTGGATGAATGAATGAATGAATGAATGAATGTCTGCCTGCCTAGCTCAATAGATGGATAGATGGATGAATGGATGGATGGGTTAGTATGTGAGAGGGTGAGCATAGAAACAATAGCTCTCAAGCTTCGATATTCCTTGTTGTGCTAGGACTTCTGCTTTCAGTTTTTGATTAGTTTATTCCCCTCCCCAGCCCTGACAGAGCCCAAACCATTTTCTCTGTCCCAGGGAGAAAGACCCAGATCTCCTCAGCTATCTTGCTGGACCTGGCACTGTGACCTTTTTTGCTTATTATATGGCTGCTGTCCTGTCAGTGTTTGCTTTTATGATTAAAAGGGTTATAAATTAGCCCAATCTTAAAGGTTACTTCAGTGGACCAGCTGCCAACCAATTTCTGCCAAGACTTCTAAGATGACTGTGATTCTGACAATGATAGCAGCAGTTTTTACTGTTTGTCAGGCCAGTACTGAGCATCACTCAAACATCATCATTCATTCTCCCAGCCACCATGGAAATAGGTATTAAAGGTAAAGCAAATAGCAATGGGCTGAGCTGAATTTGGATTTAGGAAGTCTAAGTACAGAAATTGTGCCCATAACCATTACAAAAAGCATGTTCCTTCCCGTTGAGTTCAGCTCCAGCTGTGAGATTTCTATTCTAGGGTTCATATTGGGTCTCCAAGTAATGCCCAATTGCAAAGAGGGTGGGTGTGGACAGGCCGCTGTGTCCCAGAAGAGGAAATATCTTGATTTTGGATGTCAATGGTGCATACAAGCTCTGCAGATGGTCCTCCAGGGGCTTCGGGCTATGCTTTCAGGAAAACTCAAGTGTCTGCTCTGGATGTGATCAGCCCACAGAGAGGGGTGGATGCCCACTCCCTGAGTGCCCACAGCATCAGTGACTCTCACATCGTGGCTTCCCCGATAGAGGGCCTGATGCTAAAGTTCTGCCACAGCAGAGGTCACCTTGGTCCCTGCATTTATTTCACTTTTAACCAATACAGATTTAAAAAATCAAATTAGGGATTGAATCCCAAAGTGTGCCAAATAGCAGACGGTAACACACGGAGGATCAATGAGTATTTCACAAAGCACCATCTTACAGTAACAAAAACACCCTGAAATCAGTACATTTAACCCTTTTTGAAATTGCTTGGATGAAAATCAACTCATAAGCCTGGAACCAATATGCTGTTGTTTCTTCTGTTTGTATCAATCTTAACAGCTGTTGCTTTGCTAGGATTAATTTGTCTCCAAGGGGTTTCAACACTATCCTCCCTGGTGTATTTTCAGAGCCCATAATGTCATGTAATCGGGACCATGTTATTTTTGTCTGAATCTCTGGGAGTGATGTAAGAGGAAAAAGGAAACTAGCTAACTCCCAACCATTTGACCAAAGGTTAAATTACTCTTGGCCTTTCCCCAGCTGGACAGAATGCTGCTCAAACATTTATTCCACCCGGCAGAATGGAAGTCTTCTTCCTTTCTTCTTGAATCCTTTGCCTTAGGGTATCCTTTCCCATCATGTCCATAAATAATATACCAATACTCTGTCCCCTTTCCTATTCTCCCTAGCTCCATGATGTTCATTATGGATCATTAGCACAAAGGGAAAATGTGTACAAAAGTCACACGAGGTAGAAATAGATCATGACATGACAACTGGAAACATATTTTCCTTGAGAAAGACTTCCAGCCGTTAAGTGACTGCAAGAACACACTGCTCAGCCCCTTGGCCTTGTCACCAGTGCAGACGCCAAGTATCACCGGGATCTCAGGAACACCCTGATGGCTCTAGTCACAGTTTCTTCTGAAGAGGCCAAGGCCAAAACCTCGCCTGAGCCCAGTAGCTTGTCCTCTTTCAAGACACAGACATGTTGACTTTCATTCTATCAAACTTTTACTTCCTGCAGGTACAGGAAGCTCTCTTGGGATGTGAGAGTAGTTATTAAAAATTAACATCCCTCCATCAACACTATCTACTCCGTATGTATTTGAAGTAACTTCAGGACATGAGTTGTGACTGTTGAATGATATGACAGGCCCAATGAAATAGTTATGTTTCCTTTTGGTGTTTTCCTGCTGTCAGCAAGCAGAAATCCATCCAGTCGCAAAAGACAGCCTTCTGATAAGGAGTAGGGACACTGTGGTCCAGGAGAATTAGCCAGGACTTTGGAGCTAGAAGACCTGTAAGAGCAACAGTGAACATTTATTGAGACATCACCAGGTCTGTGCCAAGCACTATATATGCACTATTCCCTGGGGTCTGTGCAAGGAACCCAGGAGGCAAGTACTTTTCTTGTTCCCACTTTCAGAGAATCGACACTTGGAGAGTTTGACAAACAGGCCTTACGTCCCTGAGGCAGGAGGCCAGTTTGGGATCATTGGGATGAGCTTCTCCAGACTGTTTCTTCCTCCCTGAAATGGGAACAATAGGCTCTGTCCTTTCTACAGACAAGGTGGTTGTAAGAATTGAATGAGACACAGATGTGAAAATAATGACACTGTGAGACAATGTGTGATATTATTCTTGTGGCTGAAAAACGATGAGCACCAGGGACCCACTGCCTCATCAGCTTGTCTGTGGCCTGAGCTCTTGTAATTGGTAGGACAGTTTGTGGTGACAGAGGCCAGTATGGATGGTGGTGGTGATATTTCAAATCTTATTGAATGAAGAGTAAAAAAGAAATAAGAATGAGAACAGAAAAGGAGTCTAAAACACAGAGTGACATAGTGTGGCAGGGAGAGAGGACAGGAAACAAGATGTTGAAGTATCAGCCCTTGGGTCAAGCACTCTCCCTCTTACCTCCCAGCCTGAAGTCCACGTGGTCATGTCATATTAATCCAGCAAATTCTATCCAGTGCAGACTTCAAAGAGCTCTCCAATCTGACTTCTCTCCTTCCTCTTTCTAATGGTTTTGGTTCAGGTGACCATCATCTTTCACCCTGACTTTGTTAAAACCATGCATCCAGTCTCATCCCCATCCTCCATCCTGCTGCCAAAATTCTTATCCTTTGAAGACTACTCCACCCTTAAAGGATAACATCTGAATTTTGAGCATGAGTTACTACCCTTCACTCCCCCAACCCCGCTAACACCTGCAGACTCAGGTGAGCCACATCTTACAGTCCAGCATTCCAGCCACACTGAACCACTGGCCACGGTCCACACTTGACTTTTCCTCTTTCAATATCTGTGCTTTTAATGTTTGGGAAGTGAGGAAGATGCTCTTCCCCTCTGTACCTACCAAACACCTATGCATCCTACAAAGCCCAACTCTCAAATTGTCCTTCTGTATATTTTGATTGCTCTGTATTTGAGTTACCTAATAGTATTATAATTATTTAATACCTTGGGCTTTCTAAGCTACAGAAATTGTGTGTTAGCCTCTTTAAATCCACAGTCCTGGTGTCTGATACATAGAAGGCACTTGAGAGAGGCTGGGTAAAAAGATAAATGAATCTTTAAGTTTAGATTGGGCTTCTATGAAAGATGGCTTTTCTCCTTTTCTCAGCTCAGTTCACTGACTGTGTTGTCGTACACATTTTCATGAGCTTCCCAACAGCTGTAGAATTGTATTCATGCCTCATGAGGTGGTGCGGTGACTCCTGACTCTTCCTGAGTTGGGAAAGTGGGTGGTATGTAAAATATTCTAAAGCAAGCAAGAAAAAAGAACTTTTTTTAAAGTTGAAGTTTTTATTCAAACAAGCAGTTTTACTGAACTCTGAAGGGTCTTGGAAAAGATGTTAGTTTAGCGCAAGGTTTGAACAAAATCTCCGCCAGTAAATTAATCCAGGGAAACAAATCCTCACACCTCCTTTATTCTGCTCATCTCATGGGTTTAACAAGAAGGATTGGAATGGTGTTGACAACACCGTGTTATCCAAAGGAGCAAGATTCAGAGCTATTCTTTCCATTAGAAAGAAACAATATAAACCCTACAAAGAGGAGGCATATTTTCATTTTTTTATCATGAAAATCTATTCCAGCTCAGATTTTGGTGATACACTGTATTAGATGCACAGCCCCAAAGCCAAATTGTTAGACATTTTAATTGTTCTAGTTGACTAATATACATCGGTATGTGTACATACATGCATATTCTGTTCTGAATTTGTCCATCAACTAGCGTATATAATAACCTGAAGAGAGAAACAGATTAACTTTTAATTTTTACTGGTCCGATTACAAATGAGAATTAAATCATGTGGCTAAAAACAACAGCAAAACTTCAGCCAAGTTAAAATGAATAACTTCCACAGAAAGTTTCTTGTTAGGAATATTTCTTAGGCTTAGCCAAAGTTCTAAGTGAAACCAATTATTTTCTGGGAAGTTACTGTACTGGGAATGGTAATCTGGTTCAGTGGTTCTCAAACATGAACTCAAGGATTAGGGTAGGGCAAGTAGCATACAGACCTCAAGAGGAGAATTTCAAGAGTGCTGTTCCCAGACCACCTCCCACCCACAGATAGATACTGACTTGGGGTGCCTGGAGGGCACCTGTAAATCTGTGCTTTGGCATACTCCTAATTGGTTTTGATGCAAAGATGGGTTTGGGATCTACCCCTACCTCATCCCTCACCTTGCATGGGTATAACTTAGGGTAGCACCTTTGTAGCACCTTGCATGGGTATAACTTAGGGTAGCACCTCTTTAAGTGGCAGCTCTGTGCAGGGACCCAGTATGTGTGTGGCAATGCCCTGCATGCTGGAGTTCTATGGTAAGAGCCACACACCAAATACAAAATATGTTTGCCACTCAGAGAGCAAGAGTTTGGTGTTCGTGGGCAGTCAACAGCCTCTTCATATGTAAGTGATTTGTCACAGATTACTCTGGAGTTATTCTATTGTGCAAGAGCAGTGGAATGGCCTAAGTAAAACCAGTCCTTGGCAGCCTCTGCTCTCACGAATCCTGAGGTTTTTCTCAGATCAGGGTGGGAAGGACCCAGTCTTTCAAGCTAGACTGTCCTTTTCATCTGGTACAGATCTGGCCCTGGCCTCCAAATGCAAGGGCCTTTTCCACGAGGTCAGCAGAAACCAGATACCTCAGCCTGTTCTCTGAGCTGTAGATCAGAGGCCTGACTGATGGATAAACTCACTGGGGAAGCTCCTCGGGAGTGAATGAGGGTGCAATTACCTTAGAACGCACAGTGATGGCTGGGACCCTTTTATTTAGAAAGCTGGAACAAGCAGAAACATGGCAAGTTATTGGGAGATGGCTCATGTCCAAGGCAGCAGGTGACCACTAGACATCAAATGGTTTCCTTTAATGGAAATCATTATTCATTTTAAGCTTCCTCCTTTGTCATCAGATGTGTATAATAGATTTTAAAGAATATTTTAAATGTTTAAATAAGTTTGCCTGCAAAAATTGAGGAGGGAGATAGTTTTAAAAAAAAGCTTTAACTTAATGTACTATTCTCATCTAGACCAAAAAAGTAATTTAAGTTTGGAAAAAGTAGCTGAGTCTTTATCTTCATTTTTCTTTTAGGTGTGAGTTATCATCAATAACTAGAGATTTGTGCTCTTCTTCTTTGTTTTTGTTTCTTGATTTCTTGTTATAAATTTCTCCAAAGGAAAAACAATGAACTATGTAATAACAGACAAAACTGCTGCTATGGAGAGGTGGAATATTAAGTGGCATGAATCCAAGGGTTCGGGAGATAACTTCATAACTTCATTAAATATTTGACATTTCACCCTTAGCCCAAAGTATCTACTGTATATAGAACTGCATACAGCTGGATGCAGTTGCATACAGGAACCCTTGGTTCTTCCAGGTGAAATGAACCTTAGCAAAGCCCTTATCCAATCCTGGGCTTGCAGATCAAGCACCAGAATCCAGAGGGGCTGGGTCCTGTCTCACACCATAAAGATGATAATGGTTGTGCTGGCTCTACAAAACCTGAGCTAACAAACCCGTACCCTGGCCCTCTTTTTCCATTGTGAATGGTCAACCCTGGAAGGCGGGATTAAGATCCTGACCAAAGGAAACGACTGTGCCTTTGACATGTGTTTCCAATGACAATTAACTGTCATTGCATGTTCTTGTTTTCAGGGTCTCTGTTTCTCCCCAGGCTCCAAAAATCAGTGATTTTAAAAGTAGCTGTTTTCCTGTACCATGTTCAATACCATCACATGCTCCATTTTTCTCTTTGGTAAATTTTCAAGAGAAGTAAACTATGAACTTGTCTATCAGATCAGACCAGTTCCTTCTGCAGCAGAGAGCAGCTCATGATTCTATTGCTTTGCTCCGAGGAGACCCCAAGGACTCCCACACGGAGCAGCCACACAAAGTGTATGCTGTCAACGCCTTGACATTTCTCCCTTCCTTCCTTCTCCTTTCCACAGTGCCTCCCTTCCCTTCTTTCCTTTCCTTCCCTCTCCTCTCTTTTCCCCTTCCTTCTTTCCTCCCTTCCTTCCTTCCTTCTTTCCTTTCTCCCTCCCTCCCTTTTTTGCTCCTGCCCTTCTCTTTCCCTCTTTCTTTCTTATGCTTTACCCCCATCCCATATCTCTGGAGCCTACGATCCGTTGAATGAGCCCCCTTGCCACAGTGGCCGGAGGCTTCCTTCAATGCTCTTCTCCACGTTGCCTCATCATGGCCATGTTCATAGGACAGTCTGTCACCACCAGGAGATCTTGCCACTCGAGTTTCCTTTCGGAGGATGTTGCAACCTTTGCTGCTAATGTAGTGAACATTCCGCTAACTTTGTAGATCCTCTTTCTTTAAGGAATTGAGATTCCTTCAGTGACTGTGCAGCCCAGTTTTCCTCAATATCATTGGTACCATATGCTTTCCTTTTCTTTCTTATCAATTTATCAGGGATGGCTGCTCTGGGGGGGCTAACTTTATATTGGAATTGGGTTCAAGACATGACAACAATGTGTGGATTCTCCATTAGCCCAAAAGAGAAGTCATTTCATGAACAAGCTTTTAAAATATTAATTTTTCTTGGTAGCACTCACTTATTATTATTACAAGTTTATCCACTTCTTATAAGGGATATATATATTTAAATCTTTTGATATACAGAGAGGTATTCTTTGACATCTACTGGCCTCATCAATAAGGAGCTCTGAAGTTGGGAGAGAGATGTTGAAAGTAGATCCTGTGTACCAATGAGTAGACTCAACCTTTGAGACAGATCCTCAGACACTGCAAAAGAAACAGATGCCAAGGGCCCTCTCCCAGCTGCATCTAAAAGATGGTAGGCCTGTGCCAGAATAACAGAAATCCTCAGATGCTACGGTGAGAATTCGATTACTGAGGTCCTCCAGGAGGCAGCGGGAGTCTGAACGCTGGCTGGGCTGAGGAGCCCACACGCCATCCATCACCTTCAAAGCAGCATCCCGGTAGGTAGAGCAGGAGCTCTTCCAGGACATGCTCCACTAGGCAAACAGGCATCCCATTTGCATTTCTTTGTTGTGCTGTTTGCACTTTGCACTTCACCACCTGTCCACCAGAAGGTAGAGATTCATTAAAATATTCTCCTGTGCAGTCCTTCTCAGGAGATAGGGTTTCCCTTATCCCGTAGGACTGCCATCCCAGGCCCAGGCTTCACCTCACTGAAGCTCAGGCAGCCCCCTTTTTCTTTTCAAGAAGAAGGAACTTCCCACGCAGAAGCTTCTCCATTGTTTTCTGAGCCCCTTCCTGTTCTCATTTATATTAAGAGTTTATGCCTCCTTGGACATACCTACCCCACTCTAATAAGCCTCCGTTGATTAACTTTGCGGGTCAGAGAGATTAAGTGCTTGGTTCTATTCACATAAGATTTTGGATAGACAGAGAGTCTGACTGGACAAAATGGGATCAACTAGCACATCTATGCAGATACATCCCCTGCATTTGCGAGCTGAGCACCTTGGCTCACAGAGGCATCTTTCTAGAGCGATAAGCACTGACTGTCATGGACACGAGTATTTCCTTTAATATTTCTATTACTTCTGGGCCTATCAAGATGGCGCTGAAGGAAGGGGGCCCCCATGTGGTTCATGGTATGTTTGGATGGGTTTTGAAACATTTCTTAAAAGATTAATTGGTTCTATTTGTCAGTTATATTTACTTGCCACCTAAAACTAAGATTAAAGTATAACAGTTAGAAAGTATGATCTGTTTTATAATGATACTTACAACCTTTAATATAGTTCAAATGAAAACATTTTTCCATAGAAATGGTAACTATATTCTCAGAAGTACATATCAGGATGAATACTTTGTCAGTAAGGCATGGTTATTTGACACTTGAAAATCGTTCTGTTAAAGGATATCTGAGATGTATGCGGTTACTATACAAATATGTTCTAACCTGTTTTAACCTGTCTCTATCCCAAGCTTGCAAAAAATTCCTATTATTCAGTTTTTAAAAATTAATTTTAAAGTTGCCATTTAATTTAGCAGAAAGTTAAATCCTCTCTAAGACCTGTGGACAAACTACTTAAACTCTCTGAGCCTCAGTTTCCTCTCTGTAATTTGGGAGTAACAACGCCATCTGCCTCACTGAGGCTTAGGGACTGAATGAGATAACATGTGAAAGTGCTTTGAAATACAAGTGTTAGTTCTCAGTGGTTTATTTCCTTGGAGCATTGATTGGGAACAAGAGAATCACTGTGCCCAGCAAAATATTTACGCCACGAGTCAGGCTTTTATTTGAGCTGCACTTGCACTGAGGAAGTCTGGTGAGCTGCGTGCAAAGACAGAGACACCAGCGTTGCACAGGGACAGAAATGGAGCCAAGTCTGTGTGTTGTGATGCCCCAGAGACCCTGATTTTGGATTGTTAGAGCACGAAATCTCGGGAGCCAGAATCTGGACTGAGAGTGTCAGTCGTACCTTGTCACTTGCACAAATCAGTGAATCTCCTGGCCTTAGTTTCCTTGGCTGTGGAATCCTGTTGGGCTAAGTGTGGACCTTCCCAACTGCAAAATGGGATGATTTTTGCTGGCCCATTGTAGGAAGGAGGGTAACGGTAATAAAAGCTGTATTACTGGTCTTTTCCACATGCCAGGCACTAAGTTCTTCACAGGTGTTGACTCATTTATCTTCAAAACAACTGCCCCTGCTAAGTACTACCACTATGTTTGTATCAAGGATGAGGGAACTAAAGCAAGAGAGGATAGAGGACTTGGTTTCGCCCACACAGAGTAAGAGATGGGGCCTGGGTATGCACCCAGGCAGTCTGGGTGCAGAAATGTCAACCACACTCTATGCTGAGGTAAATGGTCACATATATGTTAAATGTTCCTTTATTTAAGGTAAGCATTTAAAATGACGTGTGAACTCATTCTTATAAAAATTGAAACTTTCATTGTGAGTCTGCAGTGCTGTGATAACTACTACAAATGAGGATCTTTTCACATGCTAACTACACTGGTCTTTTATATTCATTCATACGTTGTCCAGTTGTCTATTGGCTTGTCTTTTCTGATTGGCTTCTAGGAGTTTTTTATGTATTTTGAATACTGATAATTTGTTATACATATGGCAAATATTTTTTTCATAGTCTGTTGGGTGCACACTTAAAATTACATTTGTTGCATGCTATGAGCCTTGATACGCATTGATAGTAATCCTTGTAGCAAACCTATGTGTTACTCTCTCGTTCAGTTTATGGTAGAGCAACACGTGAAGCAAAGGATAAGCATCTTGTTGCCAGTCACACACACGTCGCAGAGCCAGGATTGAAGGCTGCCTGTCTGATTCCAGTTCCAGTCTCAATACCAATGTCAACTCTGTCTATTCTAACAGTACTACTTGGCAAAATGCAAGGACTATTTTTTTAAACATCAGGTCATTGTTATAACAGACAATGAATACAAATGCTTTGATTCAACTAGTAACATTTTCTGTTTCTATTTATGTCACTTGGCGTGACAGGATGCAAGCAGGCCCAGAAAGTATACATCTAATCACACACCCCGTGAAGGCAGGGACCAAGTTCTGCTCCTGGCGCTACGCCGGAGCCTGCTGGGGGTGCTGGGAACTGATGATGAAAGGTTCTGTCTCCAGCAGGCAGAGTTCTGCTTGCCTGTTTTTCCACCTGTGGAAGGACTTGTGTTCTTCACTATCCATGGGAATGTCTTTCCACCAGTGCATCCCAGCCTGAGGCCCTGTGCTGGGAGCTGTGTGAGTAGGTGGTATCCAATAGTGGGTTCCTTCCTCCTGACATTCACTGCTCCCCTTGGATTCCAGCAGAGCAGCTTCACATCACTTGCCAGCCTGGGACGCTAGGGAAGCCTTGATGGGAATCAGGAACTTAAGGTCACAGAGCAAAGGAAAAGTGGATCCTGGTGTTGAGTTTATCTTCAAGAGCATGGCCCCTCCACCTCTCTGTGAGGTCCATTCAGAATTTCAGAGGAGAGCAGCATAGTGGTGCCCACCTGCTGTCTCAGATTCCCCGTCGCCATCCTCTCCCTCCCTGCCAGCACCTCACTGTTTGTTACCCCCCTGACTGATAGATGTGTTCCCCTTGCGGCTGATTCCAGGTACTTCTTTTGTTGCTTACACCTGCACGTTTCTTTATTCCCTAGAAGCTACTGTGCTGGAGGGAGTCAGTAGGACTTGTGTTAAGTAAGGTTCTGCGCTTTGAGTATGACTTCAAATGTTCTAGCTGTGTGCCCCCAGGCAAGTACAAAAATGCCCGATATGTGGTGGGCTTTCATAACAAATCATAATGCTCTCAATCTCTGATCCTGACCCTATATTGGGCCTTCTAAAATCCTTTTTTTTGGAAGTGGGAAGGTATTTAAAAATGCAAATGACACCTTCTCGATAAAATTTTTCCCAAACTAGCCCCAGACCCTGCTCCCCTGTCCAAATTGATCACTTCCTTCCTCAGCCTTCCCACTGTAGCTTTTCCAAGTTCAGCACTCACAACGTTAGAGTGGTTTATTTGTTTCCCTGTCCCCTCCGTTAGACTGTGAGCTCCAGAGGCCCAACACACCTCACTCTCTAGGTCTCTGAGAACCTGGTGCCGACATTGAACATGGGGAGATCATCCTGCTGCAAGTATGAAGCGGGAGTGGGGCTGGGTTTGGGGAGGGAAAGTTGGTACCAGTGAGCAGAGAGGGGGAACAATGTGAAATGGGTGAGCTGGGGCTGGAGGAGGAGATGTATGGAAAGTGGAGAGCAGTAATGGAGATGTGTGGTGGGACGGAGGCTGAGGATTGGGGTCCCATCGCCTGCACCGATGCTCTGCCTGAATGCTGGGAGAAGTCTGGGCTGCAGCTCTGCACTGCCTCTCAAACCCCTTTGCCATCAACGAAATGAGATTCCTCATGCATCTCGCTCAGGCAGGAACAATGTAACGTGAAGACACTGCATGAATGAGGCACCAGCATGAGGAGAGGAAGTTGGCCCTGAGTGCCTGCAGTCAGCACACAGCTGGGACCAGAACCCAGGTGCCTGGACTCCTGCTAGGCCCCCTCTCGCCACATAGGGCCACCCCCACAGGGTCTCTAAAGGGAGGAACGTGGATTTTAAGTAACCCAAAGGAATGCTTCGTAGGATCACACACAAAGCCCAGATTCACGGCCAGCTCCGAGGCCAGCCAATTGGATGTTGAGAAACAGGAAACAACCAAGCTATGAAGTAAACTGACCCAAGTGTTGAAAAGATAATTTGTCCAAAACCTGGCCTGTGGTGAAGCTTCACTGTTATTTATTAGCTGAGGGCAGGAGTATGTGGAAAAGAAGGTTGCTTCGACCATTACTAGACGATCTTTAAGGCCATTACTGACTCGAGTATCAGGAATGAAGACTCTTTGCTCTCTCACATTTCCAGCTCCTTTTCTGAGAAGGTTTTATTGATATGTAATTGGTCAGCTTTGGGAAACAATCTCTGAGTTGTGGCACTTCTGATGCCACAAAGGACAGGGAGAGGAGGCAAAGACGCAATACCCATGGTGAAGTTCACACCTCTCCAGGGGCCAGGGGCCAGAGAGGCCTGTTTTCTTTTGCCAAGCTTCCTTCTAAGACCCGGCTCTGGGCTTGCACAGTCACGCATCCAGCTATCCTGACCCCTGCCAGGGGGCCACTCCGAGTGCAGAAGCCCTTCCTGACACAGTGCCACACCAAGGGGAGAAGTCAGCTATCTGCCCCCTCTGTAGACCAGAGAGGTTCTGGGGGTGAATGCACCACAGCCCTCCAGCCCGGATGAGCAGTGGCCCTCAACAAGACAATGGCAACAGCAAAACAGGCTGGTTGCCTTGGCACCTGGAGCGGAAAGCTAGGGGCACTATGTATCGGAGCTGCTGTCGTTGCCCAAACACTCTGTGAGGCATAGTTTTGACGTCTCTAAGCCACTGTTCCCTCATCTTCAGGACCAGAAAACTCTAGAGCAGACACCCAAACACCTATCTTGAGATCAGATGCAGCACAACCACTTGGGCTACGTGCCAAAAACGTCGATGACCCCTTTGGAAAGAGACCAAGAAACTGATACTGGGTCTGCTCGGTAAAGTGGGTCTGCTCAGACGGCGTGAATGACTGGGGTTGAGGACAAGGTGTCGGAAGGAAATCTTCCAATATACAAACACTCTTCTTTCTTTTGGCTTTTGAATTTTGAGCCTAGAGCATGTCATTGACTATTCAAAAAAACTAAAATAATTCATATTTAAAATAAGATGAATCACAAACATAGTGATCACACCCAGCCCAGTTGAATCAAAATATCCAGACAGGAAATGAGGCAGTGTTTTTAACCAATTCTCTAAAGTGACTCTGATACCAGGTTCACAGACCCCTGCCTGCCCTTGAGGACAACACCGCCCTCCCTACAAGGAAAGCTCTTTTACAGATAAGCAAACTGACCTCTGAGGGGTCCAAGTCCCACTCTTGCTTAGAAACAGAACAGAAAAGCTACTAAAACCTGGGTTTCCAGTGCCCAGATCCCCCAACCATGCTATTCTCTCCTTTTCCCCGCTGCGGCTCCCAGAAGGCTCCCCTCTCCATTCTGCAGAAGGACTTCCCTTGTCTCGGGTCACTTGCCCTGCAAACCCTGCTTTCTTCAAGCTAATCTGGGAAACTGGGCGATGATGTGTTTAGTGGGTACTGATGGGTTAACGGGCTCTGTTAAAAGACACTGCTTCCACCCTTCTGGAAACATGTGCAATTAGTGACTGGGTTTTACTCCTGTTAAGTAATATGGGGGATTCAAGACAACAATTTCCCCTAAATTCTATCCCAGGAGGCAAAGGAGAAAAAGCTTTGGACTAACCTGTGGAACTCATTTCTCTTTTTGGATTATTTTCTCTACCTATAAAATGAGAGCATTGGAGAAAATAATTGTAAAGGTACTCTTTAACTCTAAATATTCTATTTTATAATCCCTAACTCTGTCTTTTCCGTTTCAATGTATATTTTCCATGGTAGGCACTGGAAGATTCCGTTGTCCTTCGGAAAAGAGTTCCTGGTGACCCACACACGGATCTCCGTGCAGCTCTGAGCCCCAGCAGCGCGGTGGTCGCCACTTCAGGGTTAGGCGGGAGGGGAAGGAACCCATTCAGTGCAAACGTCAGCCTTGGTCACAAGAAAGAAGAAGAGCTTGGGATTCACTGCAAGAAACCGAAACCAAGTGAGAGTTTACGGTGGAAAAAAGCCTTTTGGAACTGAAGAGGACCCAGCACAGGAGATGTGTGCCCAACACCCCAGGCTTTCCTTTCGGGGTTGGGAGGGCCTGGCTCAGCGTGTGCGGTGGCCTGCAGAACGTTTCCCTCCCAAGCCTGGACCTTCCCGCCTCCTCAGCGGAGGGCACGGATGTGAGATTCAAACCCATGTAGGAGCACCTCTGCTGAAGTCTGAACGACCTTCAAAATAGGAAAGAATTTAATTGGAGGCTATGGGAACCTGTCTCCTAGAGCAGGGATTTAAAGGTTACCAAAACATTTCTGAACAATGTGTTGAATAGACAAGACTAAAACTGTCATTTAGTTTTCTGAAAAGAATTCCTGACAGGCTTATTTATTACAAAGCCCTTGATATCACTGAGGGTAAGTGGGGGGAAAAAAGACAAGTGTTTCCAATATGTATGTGGCTTTGTGCATTCGATTATTTGTTATCTTTGAGAAGAAAAAGGGAAAAAAAGCCGGATCAGAATCCCGGGTCATCATGCACCAAGCCAAACACTCGTGATAAAATCAGAGTGGTTTTATTTTCCCCAGGTTTTTTAAGGTTATTGATTCTTCTTGTGGGCAAGCCTTGTAACTGGGTTGTAAGAATAACAATTGCTTGTGGGAATGAAACAGGACAAAGACGACAGATGCAGGTGTCCTGAGCATTTTTAAGCGTTGCTCTCTGTGGTCCCTCGGGTTAGGCTGATTTTACCAGACCCCTGCCTGGGAGAGTGTTCCTATTTTCAACATCCAGGCCAGAGCAGCCCTGCCCCTCCGAAAGGGCCGAGAGCTTGCGGATGGCCACCCTCTGTAGCTCTGGGGAGAGCAGGCGCCTTTCTAGAATGTGCCTTCTCCAGGGGTGTTATGGCCCCCTTTCTGAGAGTCTCTACCGGGCTTCAGTTTAAATATTCAAACCAGGGAAGTGACTCCCCCACTAGGCAAAAAGGCTACCATGTTCTTGGACCGAGGTAACAACAATAACACAATAAAACAATAACCTCAACACCACTAACATCTATCTGGTAAAGTGGCAAAACCCCTCTTTTAAGTTAGCATTTCTCTCCCTCACCAATTCGCCCTGTATTACTTCTTCTTTATTCGTACGAGGGCCAGGACATCTTCTGGGTGAAGAGATCTCTAACACTCAGTGACTCCGAAGAACAGACGGGGCACAGACCTGGGATCGGTCATCGTCCTTCCAATCTCCCAGCATTCACAGGAGTTCCTGGCTCCAGTCCGCTAAGACAACCTCTGTTGCTATTAATTTATTTTCCAATTACAGTGACATATAATATGGTAGTCATTTCAGGTGTACAATGTAGTGATTAGACATTTGTGTGTCTCAAGGCGAGGCTGCCCTGGTAGGTCTAGTGCCCCTCTGGCACCGAATGTGGTCACCCCGGTACTGTTGACTATATGCCTTCTGCTGTACTTCCCATCCCCGTGACTGTTCTGTAACTACCGACTTGTACTTGCTCATCCCTTTACCTTTGTCACCCAGCCCCCTAACCTCTCTTCCTTCTGACAACCATCGGTCTGTTCTCTCTAGCTATGAGTCTGTTTCTGTTTTGTTTGTTCATTTATATTGTTTTTAAAGATTCCGCATGTAAGTGAGATCATCCAGGATTTGTCTTTGTCTGACTTATTTCACTCAGTGTAGTGCTGTCTAGGTTCATCCACGTTGTTGCAAATGTAAGGCCACCTTAATGAAGGTGTCCTGCCTGGCTTCTGTCTGCATGGGAACCCAAAGCCACACATGTGCTAGTCCAACCCCCAGGGAATGTGAGATTTACAACCCCTGTGTGACTACAGCTCTAGTGAACAATGATTTATTTATTCATTTTTATTAATTGCTACCATATTACTGAGCTCTTACCATGGGAATGATTACGCACGTTACACACAGTTTCTTATTCTACTCTCATGACAACTGTGTGAGGGAGGTCATTTTATCACCCCATTTTACCGGTGAGGAAAACTGAGGGTTTGAATGGCTCATTTTCCAAGGGCACACACACAGCTACTGGACAGTGAAATACTCTCAAATTCTGCTCCTTTGTCCATTGGGGAAGGTCTTTATGTTCCTAACAGGTTTCTCTTTCTGGAATTAGTGTGTCAGATCTGAACTTAAAAGACATGTGACGGGTGGACAACCCTATACACACACGGTCCCCGGCCTTTGCCTGACAAACCCCTGCCCCCATGCCCCCTTGGCAGGGCAAAGCACTTTTTAGCACACACAGTTACGGGCTGGGAGGGGACATTGCTTCAGGCTCTGAGACTGTTTGTGGCCATTACACCTCCCTCAGAGCCACTAGGGAGCATGAGCTAATTGTATTAACAAGTGACATCTGGAATTTATTCAATTTTACACGAATCCTGTGTTGTTTATGAATGAACCTAACTTGGGAAATGGAGACTGGGATCTCAGCTGTTTAACAAACAGACCCTGCCCATGGGTTTGCTGACCTCTGGCTAGGGAAGGACCGTGGGTTCTCGTTCATTGCGACTTGGCTATCCCCATGGAAGGCTCGAGGGTTCCTACTCTAGCTTACTAAACAAGAGAAACAGAAAAGCTCTATAGGATCCTTCTATAAATTGGACATAGCTGCATGGAATCGAAAACAGAGGGGTCTTGACAGTGTCCTGAAATCACTGTTTGGCTCCAGACGGGGCAGAGGTTGGAGGGATTCTATTCTCGGCAGCCCTGGACTGCTTAGGCTGGTGAGCTTTTTATCCTGTTCAGAGTATAAAATATGAAACCAGATGCCCATCATGACGAACAGAGTGCAGACACTGTGTTGTAGATGAAATGAGGCAACTGAAGCCTGTTTGATAAATAACATCTATTTCATATGAAAGGGAAAAAGGACAGGGACCAGCTCTTGAGAAACAAACAACAAAAGCAGAGCCTGAAGACCTTGAAACCATTACGAGGCGCTCATGCTTCCGCAGGAGTGGGGCCCAGGCCACGCTGGTTTCAGGTTCCCCTTCGCTACAGAGATAAATGGCCAGCGGAAACATTATCCGAGCAGTTTCACATCAAAGGCTAAATGGCAAGCTGATCTTCCTTTTAACCTGGCCAATGACCAAGTGAGAATTAGACAATGTACATGCTTAGGAAAGAGGGCTTCGGGCTGTTCCAGAGTGGATTTCCTGTGCTCCCATTCCATTCAGTCTCCACTGAGGAGAACTTGCTGTGTGAGACACTCAGGGTGGATGACAGCCGGATGGAGCCTTCGGGTCTTGTAACCACCCCACAGGGTGTCTGGAAGGCGTGTTGGATAAACAGGACCTAGGGAAGCATGGGAGCTGCATTCATCCCCCCTACCCCTAGCTGTCTCGAGGAATTCTGGTGGGGTCCACCTCACTGGGAACCCACAGGAAACCTACGCTGGAGAGTCAGGGTCTACCTGATGGCCGCAAAGCTGGGGGAGAAACAATGAATTCTCATGTCCTACAGACTGACCAGCAAAGCAACAGGATCATTTGGTTTTTACTTTTTGTAGTTGTCTAGAGCTGAGTGTGTGCAGCATGATGTCACAGACCAGCTGGAGAAATGTGTCGACCATGACGTGTATTGATCCTCACACAACTTTGTGAGGTAGGCAGGGCAGAAACGAGCATCGTGATCCCACGGAGGAAGCGGAGGCCCACTGAAGTTAAGTGACACACGGCTTGTAAATGGCCAGTAAGGGACTCCAAGTGAGGACTTCTGATCACCTTTCTGACCCCCTGATGCAGTGTGCTTGTCACTGTGCCACAGTGCTAGTCAGCTACCTCTGTGGGTGAAGTCATTTCTTCTGGATTACGGACTGAGAGGACGTGGGAAAGGTTCTGTGTTATTCTTCCATAAACTGCATGTCAGCGCCTGGCGAGGCGTTTTACAGTGAGACAGCAAAGAAAGCCCCTGACTCTTGGCTGTGAGTGATCACATTAAGCTCCGAGCTTTACAAGGGTGGGAGCTGCGCCTGGCTCCCAGCACCTGTATCCCAGCTCCTGTGCCAGCACCTGCAGAGTGAACATTTGTGGAGGGAGGGAAGGGGAGACGAAGCAAAGGCAGGAGGAAGGTTACGTTCTTAGGATCACTGATCTGCTCTTCCCTCATCAGATAAGAAGAGTGATGGAACTTTGTAGAATCTGTGTTTCAGCCTCATTCTGGCTGCATTAGTTTCCAAACTTTGTTCTTTCTTTTAAAAACCCCACTTTTAATTCATATAATTTTTTGTTTGTATTGTTCCTGTTATATTTTAAGCATTCCTGTGACTGACTTTAAATATTTCTGGGATATCAGTCAACCAAAAGAAAAAACCCTAGAAAAGCACTGAATGACTGTATAAATACATATTACTGGCAATAAGCACTTCTGTTCTGATCGCAGCTGCACCCCTTCCCCAGCCAAGAAGGCAGCCCACACGGCATGCACAAATTCTGTGTAAAGATTTTTTTCTCCCGCAGTCTCTCTCTCTCTCCTCCTGACACCTTTCTGAATTCTACTCACTCTTCAACACTTATTCCAAAGTGATTTCCCTCCTCCCTGACCTCAGCCAGCTAATCCAGCTCTAGTTTCTTCTAACATAATGTGGCATGCATTAATTGTGAGTTCATGTCCTTTCTTGCCATGGGGCTCTGAGGTGAGTACTGGTGTATTGCAGAGGCATTTGCACCATGGCTCTGGGGCGGCTGTTGCTGAGATGGTGCAGCCCTGTAAAAGCCTCCTGGCTCAGCTAAAGCACGCTCATGGTGGTGGTTGCTGGCACCTCCCTCAGCCAACAGACACCAGCAGGCTCTACTTCCTAACTGAACAAACTCAGAATCTCCTAAAGCAGGGTCTTCCCAGATCATCCCCATTCCCTCCACCTCTTCGCTGCCCGCCCTCCTGAGCTCTCTCCTGGGTGTCTGTGGGGCACAGCTGACGTGACTTCCTCCAATCTCTCTCACTACAGCCTCCATTTCTTTTGCTCCGCTCCCTCTCCTTGGCCCTGGTTTTGGCTTTACGCTTGCACTGAGCCATCCCTTTTCTGCTCACACCGTAGCCCGGTCAACTGGGCCTGGTTCCAATCCCTGTCTCTAAATGCCCACTGGGGATTTCTCTCTGGGTGTCTCTCTTACCACTCTCAAATTCACATGTGCAAAGCCTGAAGGTGACAATCTCTCCCCAAAAGTTTGTTCCACATTTCAACTTCTGTGGCAGTGGACCTGCCATCTCTCACTCAGCTGGACCTGAATGCTCACTCATTTAGTTTTCATTCTTTCAAACTCTTCCATCAAATTCTGGCGATTTCTCCACTGGTTTGTATCCTTCCTTTCCATCCCCACAACCCAAGCAAGCATTCCACCAAATCAGTCCTTTTCTCTTTCCATCTGCTCCGCTCCACACCAGAGTACTCTGGCCACTGCTTCATCACTCTCCAGCTCAGAATTCACTGGAGACACCCTGTATTCTGTGACATGGACATGGACCAGCAGCTGACCCCACAGTCCTCTGCAAGCTGACCAACTGCCAGCTCAGGACGCCTGCGCCAACCAGTCTCTCTCCTCACGATCACATAAAGGTGCCTTGGCCTCACCTCTAGCTTTGCAGCTTACTCCTTTTAACCTGAAATGCCTTCTTCTTGCTCCCTGGCCTATTGAAATTACATCCCTTTCAGTTCAAAATCAACCTCTTCTACTAACTTCTCTTCGTTCTCTTTTCCTGTTTTATCACAGACCAATAGATTCTCTTTCTGTTGTTTAGTTCTACATTATAATATTCTTTCCCTTTATTAGTTAAAGTGTCATGGAAAAGAATAAAATCATCAGTATGA
This sequence comes from Sturnira hondurensis, assembly GCF_014824575.4. Classification (NCBI taxonomy): domain Eukaryota; kingdom Metazoa; phylum Chordata; class Mammalia; order Chiroptera; family Phyllostomidae; genus Sturnira; species Sturnira hondurensis. Next base: position 11,771,013 of record NW_028080827.1, read on the forward strand.
GTGCTCTGAGGATGTTGGGGAGAAAAGGTGCAATGGATGTCTCCGGGGTTAAATATATAGTGCTGATGACAAATAACCAGTGTCTCTGTTTCATTTATGACATTTGTAACGCTGCCTTCATCTTCCTTCATGTCAAAATCACAAAGGGATAAAGTCTGAGGAGCTTTGTGCTTTGAGGAAGAATGTATCTCTACCTTATTCCAATTCCTGCTACAAAGAAGCTCTACAAAGGCACCCACCCAAAGGACTTTTAAATGAGTAGTGTGTGCTCATCTCCTTCTCCCTTCATTCCTGAACATGAGGGAGATCCGCAGGAAGTCCACCTCTCACATAGGGAGTTGAATCCAGCAGCCCGGGGACCACCCTCCCCACCCTACACACACACCATCTGCTCCCCTGAGGGACGCAATGTAGCAGTTGGACCACTGAGTCCCACTGCTCAGGAATACGTGTCTCCAAGTCCGGTTTCCTCTGTGGCCAAGTCATCGGTTTTTGTTCTTGTCTCACTGGACAGGACCTGGATGGAGCTTCCAAGGGTTGGGAGACGGGGATGTGCAGGTCTAAAGGGTGGACACCACTCCCCCAAAGCTCAACTCTGAGAATACTGTGAGAGCAAATAAGCTGTAGCTGGTTGTGCAGTCACCCCATAGCTTCCTCTTTACAGCTAAGTATTACAGCAAAAATACTAAGGTTGTCAGCTTTGACTTCATTTTGTTTTGGTAAATAAAAGCGAAGCCACCGCTAAATGCCATCAGCAATGTCTGCTCTCACTGTGCAGCCCCTGTTTGGGAGGAACAGGCCTCCCAAACTCTGCTACAGTTATTTTGAGTGAAAATGGTCATTTCATGGGTTTCATTGATTGTTATAAAACTGTATGCATACACAGTTTTTAAATACTGTCAGAAAATAAGGGTCTCGTCCACCTTACTGCGCTCTGTAAGAACATTCTCCCAGGCTTGTGCTCCCTCCCTGGAGAGGGCAACACAGCAGATCACCCATCACTGAGAGAAGGGCTCAGATGTGCTTGGTATGATGCAGAGACTCAGACACACAGCCAAACAGTCCCAAGGAGTACACAATATAAATGCTTTATTGCTAGCACAGAGGTTTCTTTTTAAGTAAATTAAAAGAAATAAATCTTCATTTTCACATTCTATATTGCAGTTCGAAGGTAACTAGCTGGTTAATGGATATGTTCACTTGGACACACACTATAAGGGGTCAGCATGACATTCACATGGAAAAATTCAGATGTGTGGCATCTCTCAAGGCATCAGGCCACTGAACGCACTGTCGTCTATAAGTAACAGCAAGTGGAGATTCCTTCAAAACGTTGTGAATAGACAAGGGTTAGAAACAGACAACCAGTATGGTTAGAAGGCAGAAAACAGTTAACTACAGAAGGCTATATACGTGTTGCACATCTTCCATACACTCTAGGTTAGGTTTGGCACTTTTAAATAAATGACCTTCCTTTTGGTTAGAGATCGAATTGGATTCGGCGGCTGGGGAGAGGGAGCAGGGAAAGACAGCTGACACTGCTCCCATCACACTGGCAGGTTCACTGGGAAGAAGAGGGGTGTGGGGGTGGGAGGAGAGGGAGCCAGCCTGCTTGTCACCTCCCCTCCGGAGGGCGGAGGCAAGACGGGTGTGCGCAGAAGCCACTGCCCGCTGCGGAGCAGCTCTGACAAGACGTGGCAGTTGTGGCACACTGGGACTCGGCAAATGGAAATGAAAACCTCTGGGCTTGGCCAGATTTTCCAAGGTTATTGCCAGTGGAATTGGGGCATTTTAAGGTATAATAGACCAAAGAAACACCCACAGCACTGGGAGTAGCAGATGTTGGTGCAGCGGGGACGGGTGGGGCAGATGAAGCTGTGGATCCGAATGCAGAGATAATTCACTTAGTTAAAAATTGTCAGAGTATTGCAAACGAAATTATTTCTACAAGGCACACAGCATTACCTTTTTCCAAATCCTCAAGCTTACTCAGATTGTTTTTTGGTTGATTTTAATTATAAGATTTGGAGACGATCTCATTAATCTATAAAAACAACCCACCCCCTTACTTATTCTGGAACCAGGAAGGAATGCAATGGCTGTTCATGCGCGCATGCGCACACCTCCAAAACACGCAGCAAACACGGAAGCTGCGAACCAGACATGATCTCTGCAGCTCTGGCTTCCTGGTCTTTCCCTCGTATTATTTATGGATGTAACCAGATTGCGTCTGGAGTATCCCAAGTTCTTAGTTACTTCCTAGTGTATCTGCAGCATACCAGCTTCTGGCATTTTCAGTCTGGCCTGGATCTAACTAAAACCATTTCATGTTTTGCTTTGAAGAAATGGATAACATGAAACGGTAATTTGGCAGCAAACCCTTGGAAAATTGTTCCCGGCCCAAACATCTGCCCCAAATGAGCTCAGCCAAGGTCTCCTTGGGGGAGCAGAGGATGAGAAGGGAAAGCCTGGAAGGGGGAAATGAAGACAATGGAAAGGCGACCTTTCCTTACCGGAAAGTTTTCTGTGACAAAAGGCATCAGAGAGTACAGCTCTCTGATTCATCAGAAAGAGGACTGGATGCGCCCTTGCCCCTTACCTTTGTCCCAGTATTTGGTGTCATAAGGTGACCCCTTACAGAGTGCCAAGAAACCGTGCCCACTGGTTTGCTTTAGCTATGCAGTGACTGGCCCAGCCTACTTGTCATCATCTGAATCTTTAAATAAAGACTGAGTATCAACTTTGGATTCCTGAGAGCTGGGCCCCACAGGGAAAGCAGAGAGGGAGGGTCGTGCAGGCAGGCCTCCACCTTCCTTCTTGGCCTTCTTAGGAGTTCTTCTGGGGGATCTTGACCGTCACAGTCTTAACTTCAGAGTACTCTCGCAAACCGAATTCTCCCCTGAAAAGCAGAAAGACAGTGTCAGACACCGGAGGCCCGAGCGGTCTGACCTGAGCAACGGTAAGAGTCCCGAGAAGGTGCAGGTCCTGTGGGTTCATGTAAAAATCCCTAATGGAAGCGCTGCCGTTATCTGAGAGGCTGGAAAAGCTGTTATCTTATGAACAGTCGCTGTTTCTTAAACGTAAAGGATGATTTTCCTTCACAATATTGCACAGAAAGGCCACAATTCCCACCTACTCAGAGAAACAGGCCCAGAGGTTTGCCTAGGCTAGCAGTCACCCAGAAACGCTGGCTGTGCCTGCATGGGCACCACGGTGAGCGGGAGACCCTGGCCTCGAACACTGGGCTGAGCTCCCGCCCCAGGCAAACTGGCAACTCAGGGCCAAGTGTGCTCTCCTCTTCACGAACCTGGTCCTGCCACCGGACACTCAGGACGCACTGGTGCTCTGCGGGAGAGCTGGTCAACTCAGAAAACCCTGAGATTCCCAGGCTACAAGGTGTCTCAGTTTGGGATTTGAAATTCCTTCTCATAGGTCCTTAGACTGAATAAATGTAAATGAACACTGAAAGGCCTACCTCACAAGAGCAGAAATCACCTGAAATGCCTTAAAAACAATCCTGAATAAACAACTGTCCACAGCACTCACAGTAGTCAAAATGACTGATGGAAAAAGAATTGGGAAGCGCTAGTAACCTGCTCCCCCCACTCCCCATCCCAGACTCTCCTTTGGCCATTTTCCTTCCTGGCTCTCTGAGGCCTCTGGGATCTTGCTTATAGAGGAAGGATTGTCCATTCATTTGGTAAACAAACATAATTGAGCTATTACTATGGGCAGCACTCTTCTGGGTTGGGCAAAGGAGAAACTAAATAATGGGTCCCAGCCTCTGAGGAGCTTGCAGGTGGTTGGGCTGAGACAGAGGGACTGGGAGCCGGGTCACCTGTCTAGGTGGCTACAGCAGACTGGGGCAGCCCTTCCCAGCTCTCTGGACATCTCATGGCATTTCCCAGCCACTGTTTTGAGGATGCTGGGGTGCACTACAACCTTGTGGCTACGATGCTCTTTTTCTCCATTTTCTCTTCTCTAGGCCCTTTCATTTTTACCTCTCTTTAATTGCTTTTTCCCTTTTCTCTACTTCACTATAAAATCAAATATGTCCTATTTATTCTTTAAAATACTTGAATTTATTTCCCTTTCTAGTCTGTAAAGTCACTCTTCCATGAAGCTTTTCCTGAAGCAGCTCCCCTTCTCTGTGTTTGCAGAGCACTGTGGACCCTCCTCTACCCCTGCCTGTCACACTGGGGGCCGCTTGCCCATGTTGTCTCCCCCACGGACTTGAATCTCACTGCCCAAGCTTTCTGCCCCCCATGAAGCCTCAAGCACAACCTGTAGCGTCAGGCTCACAGAGGGCACTTGACAACTGTGCAAGGGAGGGAGGGAGGGAGGCTTCTTCCCATGCTGGCTTCCTTAGTTCTACCCTACTGACATACCATCTCTGCTAGGAAAAATGTAGCAAAAGAGCACTTGGAGGTGTTTTTGAGTAAGAAAGGATTAAGAGAGGCTGCCTTTTAAAACAGTCCTGTATAAAGAATAGGAAGTTAACAACACTGGGCTTCGCCATGCAGGCCTGCTGTAAAGGATTCCTTCCGCTTCCGTCCAGGAATCCCCGCATCCCTGCACAAGGCTCCAGTCCTCTGCCAGCAGGTCCTCTGAGCACCAGAGGCACCTGAGTTGACATGCCTGCTGCTGCCAGGACATCAGAGGGTTGCCAAGGAGTGACTGGGATGAGCGTGCTGCTCTTTCTCCGGCATTGGCCACTTTGTTTACAGGAATAAGAGGAATGAATTTGGAATAACCTCACTTGGTATTCCATTTCCTCATTAGCTCTATCCAGGCTCTGAGTTTCTATTATCAGCTCCACTTTGGCTCTCTCTGTACTTTTTCCTGACCTTGGGCAATTCTGAATGTGTCTCTTCATCACAGATATCATTTGCCTCCTGTTTGAAGTGGGGTTACTCCCCTCTTGTTTCCTGGCTTGTGCTCACACTTGGGGTAGACCCTGAACCACTTTCCTCCTGCTCAGATCTCCGGCAAGGTTGTGAGAAGTGTAAGGACTCTACAGGGTCGGAAGTCTACAGAAAGCAGACAGGAGCCCACAGAAAGTGAGCAGGGCTACTTCTAAGTGTGACTGTTGGATCCTGCCATCTTTAGGCACAAAAGCAAGGGGAATCCTGTTGGACTGGAGGTGCTCCCAGTGGGGGTCCCAGGCAGCCATCTGCCACCTCGGCCTGCTCTGAGACAGGAGTGGACTCAAGTGCGCCACAGAAAAGAACACTGCCCAAGGACCCAGGGCATCAGAGAAAGCCAGTGAGAGGTCCCAGGGCAATGGACACAGAGCAGAAAAAATACTGGAGCAGGGGGTCGGCAGACAGGACTGGCACCTGGGCTCTGCCATTCACGGGCTGTCTGACTCCAGCGAAGTCACCCCCATCCTCTTGGTACCCCCCCTCCCCTCTCAGGCCGTACCCCTGAACATCAGCACACCTAAGTACCACCCATGAAGCTTGCTTCAGGTATAGATTCCTGAACACCACACCAAAGATTCGGTTTCTCTAGGTCCAGGAGGAACCGTGAGACCCTGACACAGGTGTCAGTGGCTCGCCCTTTGAGAAACACAGCTGTGAGGTCTCTGAAGGCCTGAAGTTCAGGCTCCAGCCATTTTGCCATTTCATTCCAAGGTCTTTCTCTCAAATCTACTTAAATTCAAGTTAATCCAATGAAATTCTATAGTACATCCAGTTCCACAAAGAGGAACTCCACTACCACCTGAAAGGCAGATACATTATTATTAATGTGTCCCAATGTCTTTTCCTGGTCGCCTCATAGCTAGACACAGGTACACTTAGAAGCCTATTCGTGTTTCTCAGCCAGGCTAAGTTATATTCCTTAAGATGACCCAAACCTGGCTTACCCACAGATAAAGTAAGGTGTTAGATTGTGGTATCTCTCAGCCAGTCGTCTAAGTAAATCAGTCACACTCACTTAATAACCAAATAGGGATTTCTGCTTAGGGTGTGTCTTTCCCTGCCTCTTTCTTTGGCTCACAGCAGCATTTCTCAGAGCAGGGTCCCCAGACCACCTGCATCAGAATGATTCCAGAGACTTGTTTAAAAATGCAGATCCTGGGCCCTAGCCCAGATCTGCTAAATCAGAACCTCTGAGAGTGGGTCCCCAGATAGACACGCTTAGCAAAGCCCTCTTCTAGACCGCAGGGGACTTTCTGTGCAATGCATACCATGCAGGAGCACATATGCACAATACACGTGTGCACACCTGTGATCTTGAGATGCCCTTATTTAGAGTATCCTAATAATGCTTCTCATCTTCAAAGCTTGTGTCCTTCATTTTTAAATGCTAAGGTTCACAGCTTTCTATTCCCTTGATTGTGACACACATTTTATAGCTTGGGCTCAGAGGAGCCTAAATGAGGAGGGGAAAGGATGGGACAAGTGAAACAGACAGAATTAGCTGAACAGGCAGAACTGAGAGAAACGCAGCCCAAGTCTCTGACCCCAGGAGTCAGGGGCCAGCTCATCAGGTAACCTGTAGAGGGCAGCCCTCTCCACAGGCTGTCTCTGGAGGGGATCTCAGAGGCTCCCCAACCTTCTGAGGAGCTTATTTCTAGAAAGTGCTATTTTCTGTCCCTGTTCCTCTTAGAGGTGGGCAGGGAGATGTCAGGGACCAAAGCTGCGTGGAGTCTGTAGGCCATGAGAGAAACAATTTCTTCTACGTGCTGTGTGAAGGGGAGTTTCTTGGATTATATTACATGAGAAAAAAGAGTGGGGGCCCAGATAAGGCAGGTTCTTTATGTGAAGGGTTTTCTGCCACTCCCGGTTATTCAAGGAAGAGAAAACATATATTTGGGGGCAAGTGAGGACAAAAAAGCACACAACATAGACAAGATGAAGTGAGTCTGTTTCCTGATTGTCCTCTAACCACCCTGGGAAGGCCAAATCACTGTAGCGCCTACAAGACAAGTCAAGAGGCTGTTCTTCAGTATCTCAGGCTGCTGTTCTGGGTGGTTTTGACACAGCCAAACGGTCACCTGGGCCATCTTCCTAGACAAGGGGAATGTTTCTGACAGGCACGGGCTAGACTTGGACTATGTCACAGCCCAAGTCAAGGCAGGAGGCTTGACCGTGATGAAGGACCAGAGCAAGCCTGGGGTCAGGAGCTATCAACCAGCACTTATCTATTACGAGTATATTTTATGCCCAGGATTCATCCTGTGAGTGACTGCAACAGGGAAGGTGATGTGAGCAGCACTTCCAGAACCAAGGCTTGCTCCAACCCAGGGACCGGGGGAGCACAAGTACACTGGCAGGAAATGAAAGGACAAGGTGAATACAGTGTGACAAGTGGAAGAAAAGTAAGGCCATGTGCCAGTTAAGAAGAGATACCTGGAGTGTATGAAGACTCTATAAAAGCTGAGGAATATCAATAACTGAGCAAACAGGATCCAGGTTGGTTCTGGCTGTAAAGCAAGTGAGAGGCACTGAAGGGCAGAAGCAGAGGTTCAAGCACAAGCATCATGCTTCCCACACAGCATATGCTTAGGACCTGTTAGCAGACTGACTATAAACTATGCATCTGCTCTAAAAAAATGCATTCAGTAATGGCAGAAAGAAAGGGCAGGGAATATGTTTCCTCTTGTGAGTCACAGGATTTAGAAAACATAGATCCAACTCCTTTCAAAATAAAGGAAAAACATTTAGGGATTGAGAGGGTGGGTGTCAGCTCAAGAAGGCCCCAGGTGTCATTAATCCTTTGAGTGCCGCTCAAAAAGTCCATTCATACATGAAGCCTGAAAATAAAGTCCCTCTTAAGTCTAGATTTCCTCTGCCACAGTCCCCTTTTTCAGGCCCTTAACATTGCAGGACCCTGCCCGATCCTGTCCCTGCAGCTTCCTTGGTCTGTGTATTATGGGAACCAAGTGCATTTGGAGTCACTGAAACCTATGTTAAAATCTCAGATCTGCCTCTTACAGGCTGCATGACTTAGGCAAAGTATGTAACCCTTTTAACTCTTAGGTCTTCCTCTGAACTATGTGTAATATAAAGGTAAGTATTTATCCTATAGTATCATTGTGAAAATCAAATCAGACAATGTTAGGAGAGAAGTTGGCATAAAGCAAAACACAGATCAGGCATTTAATTAATGGCATCGTTATTGTTATTGCAAATTACTTCTGGTGGGTCTTCCTCCTATAATCTCTGCCAAAACATCCTCTACATGCCAGAAATCTTGGCCTTAAAACCTCTGGGGTCTCCTCAGCTCCCACAGAATGCCCCTTAAAGCCTTTTGATATTGGGTTGAAACCCCTCATTCATCCCATGGCCTTATGCTGCATTCCCACGCTCACAGAACCTACAGGTGCTAAGCAAGTAACCGCAGTGAGTGAATCACGTACGTGTAAATAAATGACGACCACCATTCAGGCCCCGAAACCAACAGGAAGGGTGGGGAAAAGACGAACTGCAGAGCTCACACAGCAGCAGGTCTGCTATCCAGGATGAAAATGAGTGAGGGATGTGGATTTTATTCAGAGCCTCCTTATTTTTGAATTGCAGGTTAAGATTTTTAAACGTGAGTCAAGACATAACATCTCTGCAGGCCAGCTTTGTCCCTGGGCTAGCGTAGCGGTTGGTGACCTGTGTTTTAAGTACACCAAACTCTCCTTTGTTCCTGACTATTCTATGTTTGTTGTTCCTTCACGCCTTTGTTCTTGCTATTCTCTCTGCCTCAAACGCCTGCTCCTAAAAAACTGGTACGTTATTTTCTCTGTGAAGTCTACTCTGACCCCATCAGGCAAAATTAATTGGTTTGCCTTATAAGAGGTTTGACAGACTTCTCTAGCAGCCCTTGTTATATGGAATTATTGCTACGTTAACTTTTCTCCATTGCTGCCTAAGGTAAGAGAATTGTGTTTGTTGTTCATCTTTGTAACATGCACAGCACAGTGCTTGGCTTACAATGATATATGTTTAACTGAATGTTTGTTTAATGAATGAATAAGAGAACGAAAGCAATCCTTTGTGCTGCTATTCACAATCCCCTTTTCATCAGCAACTTTGGACACTTACATTTCTCTTCCATTTCCAGACATCTTGAATCCCCCAAAGGGGCTCTGGGCATTTAAGGCATTGTAACAATTGATCCTGAAAGACAAAAACAGTAATGCTGTTAGTGTGGATTCTGCTTGCACAGAAATGATCCCACAGGCATGATACCTTTTGTAAGTTTTAGTTTTTCTTTCTTTTTTTCCCAGATGAAAAATTTATAATTTACTTTGATTTCCTTATCTGTCCAGGAAAGACTGCACCACCCCTCAGGGTGAGGTCTAGTTGCATTTGGTCTCCCCAAACTCCCAGAAGCTATGTGTGTACTTTACCCAGGCTCTGGAGAATTACGAGGCCCCGACACCACCCATGGGATGTGTTATGACCAGAACAATGGCACAGACTGATCTTACCAAACAGTCCCAGCCTGCATCGCAGAAGATACCGTGAGGGCCTTGTTGATGTCATTGGTGAAGACAGCCGCCACAAGTCCAAAGTCAGAGTTATTGGCTCTTTCGATAACTTCATCCATAGTCTTAAACCTCAGAATTTCCTGAACGGGGCCAAAGATCTGTAACAAAGTAGTTCGATCCAACATGGTCACTTTGCCGTTCCTTCACCGGCTTTCCACATTTCAAAGCATGTGTTCTCTGCCTTTCTTATGTAAATAATGTTTAAGTTTAGCAGCACAAAACTGTCAAATATCCCAAACTTTCCCAGAATAAGATTACATGGGAGTCTATCCTTTGAGTTTAATACCCCCACGGCCCAGCCTCCCAGGCATCCATTAATTCCACGGGGTGCACTGCAGCTGCGTGCCCTTGAGCCCCAGGCAGGACAGGAAGGACAACTCCTGCTGCAGGCTCATCAGCACTGTTCCTGCATGAACTCGAAGATGAGAGCATGTTTTTTCTGTCCTGGTTAACAGCCCGGTGACCCACCGACTGCCTATTCTGACGTTTTTTTTGGCTAATAACAATTGCAATCAGACAGCATGTCACCCAGCTTTCCTTCCTTTTTTTTCTTGAAACAAAGTTTTTCATAGCCATGTTTATTGCTATAGTACAATGCACACAAAACAGAAATCATTTTAACTCCGATACCATTTACTAGAAATGCTCCAAAAACCATCCTAAGAAAATGCGGCTTTTGTTAGGACCCCGTATTTGATACCTCCTCCTTGGCAATGCGCATGTCATCGGTGACGTTGGAGAACACCGTGGGTTCGATGAAAAACCCTTTCCGGCCCAGCCCTTTGCCGCCACATTCCAGCTTGGCGCCCTCAGCCACACCACTCTGGATGAGTTCCAGGATCTTGTTGTACTGTTTCTTATCGATCTACAGAAAAAATTATTTAATGACTCCAAGTAAAACCTTCTATGAAAAAGGAAATAAGCATGTTCTCAAGAATCATTTGTGATTTTTTTCAAAGCTTCCTAGGCAAATCATATGAAATACTGTTACTTAAAATATTTTTGACCCATGAAAAATGGCAATTCTTTATCATTCAAACTAACATACCAAGAATTCCAATAAATGAACAGTTCTCTAAGTGAAAAACACCAGTTGAAGATTTAAACATTTCTAAATGATGGAGATATTGGTGAACTGATTATTCTCTTTGTGGGGAAAAACTGACCTCCATAACCAAGTGAAAAGTTTCACAAGTTGTACCAATACTAAAAGGACAAAAGCAACAGATGAGCTAATGCGCAACCTCTTTACATGGATCCTGCTGAGGTCAATTTTTAATGGAACTACTATCTCTTTAGAGGAAAGGGTTAAGTTTAAAGAGTGGGGGCTAGCCTCCTACTCCATAAAATGAGGTCAGTATTCTTTCCATAAGTTATAGGTCTATCACTCAATTATTATGGTAAATAATATAAAAACTTACATTCACCTGAGTTTGAAATGCTCGGCAAGAATGTCAGTCTTCTCTCAAATGGCCCTAAAACTTAGGAAGTGTTGTTTCTCACTAGAAAAACTCAGGCTCTAGGGATCCAGATGAGATCTGGTCCACGTATTCCTTTAAACATTCTCAGATTTTCTCTACAGTTTAAAACCAGAATGCCTTCTGGAAATGCACCCTGATGACTGTGCTGAAGAGCGCAGGCTGAGGGGACTTTCGTGGCCTCCCCACCCCACCACAGTGCACGAAGCACTGAGTAGGAGACACCTGTACAGCACAGGAAGGTAGACAGCCCTTCACGGCCTGTTCACAACCTGCAAATGATCTCCCAGGTGGCCTGGGGTGGTGGAGAGGATCCTCTGCAGCTGGAAAAAGAATGACTGGCTTCTGTGGGTGAGAGGGCCCACCTCCCTGACCTTGGCATCCGCAGGGATGTCTGAGGCCCAGTGGTTGCGGCTGTGTCTGGCCACTAACGTCAAGATCCACCCTGTCATGACTAGGTCTACAAAGACCAACTTACTTCCTAAATTCAGAGTATCCTAAGGTAACCCTAATCCTTTAGTTTTTCAGAAATAAAATTTAGAAATGGAAAGAGAATTGTAAGCTGTAAGCAATGCCTCACTGGCTACACTTCCAGTGAGGTAGAGGAGTACAGAGGCAGTGGGAAAAAGAAAGATGGTGCTTTGCTGGCTCCCACTTGAGTGTCCGCTTTCTGTGCTCACCAGGATTGAGTAAAGAAAGGAAATGCTTGTGATTGCTCTACCTGGGGTCCCTGCTCAGTGGTGGGGTCAAAAGGACTCCCCACTGTGCGTCTCTTGGCCCGCTCCACACTTCTTCTCACGAACTCCTCGTAGATGGACTCCTCCACAAAGATGCGAGACCCCGCAGTGCAGCACTGGCCTTGGTTGAAGAACACACCCTGGTGAGCCTGCTCCACAGCATAGTCCACTACGAGAGGAAACAGTCATGTTCTCACGCTGCTGCACCTGGGGAGGGCCCTGGTTAGAGAGCCACCTCTCTGCCCTCTCCAAAGGCCCAGGTACCATGTCCTGCTCACTGCAGAGCACACGAGTAACAGGGCTGAGAATGTGACTTAGTTCCGGTTCTAACGAGACCCGGATGTTACTCGCTATGTTAACATGGACATCTTCACTTCTTTGAATCTCTTTCTTCTTCTGTAAAAAAAGGATGGGAGCACATCATCTGTAACAGGAGTCTCAAGCCCCAATATTCAGAGGGCCTGGGCAGATAACGTAATGCTGTGAATCTGCCAGGTAGTGAAACAGTGTGATGGAGGCTCAGAAGGAAAACCACTACACTTGGCTGTTGCTGTGCATATATATAAGCCCATGGTTGCCAGATTTCCAATTTTAAGACAGAAATCAATATTTTAATGTATAGTTTTTTAAGCACTGTGTAATATTTTGACATATAAATGTGGTTATACCCAGCATTTGGCCTATGATGGCCAATGTGCAACCCTAATCTGTAAGGCCTTGTTACTGTTATTTCCTTTCTTCCTTCCTTTTTTTATTGATCCAGAGAAAGGGGAAGAGAGGGAGAAAGAGAAGGAGACAGAAACATCGATGTGGGAAAGAAACATGGATCAGCTGCCTCTTGCACACACCCCAACCAGGGACTGAACCTGCAACCCCGGCATGTGCGACTGGGAACTGACCTCCTGACCTTTCAGTCTATGGGACGATGCCTAACCAACTGAGCCACACCTGCCAGGCTGTGGCTGTTGTGTTTACTTAGTATTTTGGTGAACTGATCTATAACAGCAATGCCTTTTGTTTGAAGCTATTAAATTTCTTCTATATTCACATGAAATTGCATAATAGCACATGATAACTTACATTTTCATCTCTTATACTTCAAGATAATATTAATAAGCATGGTGTGTGCTAGTTGCTAAATGACTGACTGACTCAATCCATCAACATCATGTCAATGAGGCGCCTATTCCTCAGGAGGATTTAGGCATAAGAATTCTTATCCCCTTGACAACTAGTATAAAGCTGAAGCTGAACTCTGCAAATTCCAAACTGGGGCTGGAAACCAGGAAATCTGCTTTCTGTTCTCTCCAGTGGTGAAATCAGGGAAACAGCTCTGCCTGGCAGGATGTGAAGAAGAAAAAGGATGACTGAAAGAGATGTGGGAATTTCATTCCCTGGGAAGTTTTTCAAAACAGAGAGACCACACCTGTGCAGAGTGAACTAGACAGCATCCTGCCTGGAGACATGGGGTTTCCTAGGTTACTGCCTCCAGCCTCCCTGAAGTCCTACTGCCAAGGCGTAATCACCTCCAATTTAGGTCTATTCATACAGAACTGACCATGGTGTGTGGTCAGCCTGACCGAAAGTCATGGGAACAACAGAAAGGACTTGGAATGACTAAACAGAGAAGGGGGTGTGCATCTGGGAAAATGTTGGCAGGGCCAGTAAAGGAGAATTTTTTTAATGATCCACTAGGCACACTTGAGAAGTTTCCGGTTTCTTGAACCCGGGCAGGGAGGTTATATTTCAGGTGTTCAGATGCTTAAAGCTGGTCTTTGTTGGTCTTTGCACTTCAGAGCACTCACCCGGCCTTCACTCCTCTACCCTCATCTACATCACCACACCGTTCAAATGGCTTAGTGCCGCCTAGAAAATGAACCCCATTCAGTTCCCAATTGACGTGTCCTTTCCCAATATTGAACTATTTCCCCCTTAGAATGAAGGGTCCATATTCTTCTTCTGGAATGTTCCTTAGTTTCGGAGATCTTTTTCCTAGTGTCCTGTCAAAAGTAGAGATATGAGAGAGTGCCAAAGGACAGTGTGCTGGAACATGTGTGAGACTTGTGGTTGACTTACAATCGGCATCTGCAAAAATAATATTGGGACTTTTGCCTCCAAGTTCCAGAGTTACTCGCTTCAAATTGCTTCTTCCAGCTGCTTCTTGGATAAGCTTTCCGACCTGAAAGGAAATGGAGAGAGGTTTTGCACAGTGTGCAGTTGAGATGGTCAATGGCCAGAGCCAGTCTGGGGAAACAGCGGCATGCAGCACTAATGGATCCTGCAAAGCAAACCCACCTACTGGAGGACCCGGGAACAGCTCCTGTGGTCAACCCGTGTGGACCAGATATAAGTCATTGCCTCAGTGACTGTTAGTGCTGTTAGCTTCTTCAGAGGCTGCCTCAGCTAAAAAGAGCTCTCTTGTCCAAGAAGAGACCCTCCCCTGGGTGTCCCACACCCACCCACTGATGATGGCAGGGGTCTTGGGGCCCCACCCTTTCGGCCCACCACAAGACAACTCTGAGACCACATATGTTCCACCAGCCCACACGTGGTTGGCTGAGGTCATCAGGCCTGTACTGCAGCTCGATTTCCCATGTCCATTCCCCTTCAGCAGAGAAATCTAGTGAGTGGTCTGCATGCCAAAGGCATCTCAGAGACGTCTCCTGGAGAACCTGACCACTAACCAAGGGCTGCTCCACCGGAGGGCAGAGGCCATTTTATGGAAAACGCTGAGCCACTGTGGAGACCAGATAGGCAGTTTGCTCTTGAGATGAAAAGTGCTACTTGTGCCTGAATCCTACCAAAAGTTAAGTATTTTAAAAGTCCAGTGAAGAGAAATGCTGAATTTCCCCACCCCCTGTTGAGATCCTCTGGTAGGACTAATCATTCCCCAGGCAATATAGAGTCGTGGTTAAGAGAAAAGGCTCTGGAGCTTGAATTTTTTTTAATTTTACTGATTCTACCACTTACTGTTTGATCTTGAGAAATTTATTTAGCTTCTCTGAGCCTCAGAGTTCCCTCCTTTGTAAATGAAGCTAAAAATAGTGTCCACCTCAGTATTTAGTTGTCCTGGGGATTGACTGATTCAAGATATATGGCCCTTATAACCAGACCTGGCACACAGTGACTACACATGTTAACCACATGAAGGTACGAGAAGCCAGAACGCTTCTTCCTCCAACTTCCATGCAGAGAAAGGGAGGCGATGGTAAGGGGAGGTACCCAGACCTTCTATAGCAGGTCTCATCTTGCATCTCCGAACTGTTTCAGGCAACACTGAGGAAACTGTTTCTCTGACTTCCCCCTCAGTCTCCAGTACTACTCATTAGCTACGTTAACTGCTTTGTGTTTTTATTAGAACCCGATCCCATGGCTAGAAATTTTAGAAAATATACTCTTATTCTGAGGAAACCTAACTTTGAGGTAAAATTAGCATCTCTTAGTTTGCAGAACAATGTTACTTACCAAGGGGTTGAGACACACTAACATCTGACCCGAAAGATGAATGGGCAGATGTCAACCCACCAGCTACACTGCCTCCTCCCTCCCTTGCCAGTTCCTCTCTCTTCTACCACAAGGTAAACTCCCTAAGAAGACAGGCTAGCAGAGGCCTTGTTCTCAAACATGCTCTCTCTCTTTCAAGAAGAAAATACATGAACACAAAGGAAAGGAGAATCTGGCCCTCTGTTCTGCCAAGAGAATGTCAACCAGGTGAAAATTGTGACTGTAGCCTAAGACCCATAGTGACGGAGGGAAACCAGCACTTACAGGCAGCTAGGGCAACACTACCATGGCACATCCCCAAGAAAGCTGTGTCTACGACCACCTATTCTGAGGAATCTTAGTGTATGTGTGTAGTGTTCTCTGCCCTGAAAAAAACACATTAATTGATGGGGACTCCCGGTCAAGATGGAGGCATACCTAGATACACTCTGCCTCCTCGCACAACCAAAAGAACAACAACAGATTTAAAAAGAAAAAAACAACCAGAACATCCAGAAAACCAAACTTCATGGAAGTCTATAAAGCAAGGAGTTAAAGAAGAAACATTCATTCAGACTGATAGGAGGGGTGGAGATGGGCAGCCTGGGAAGAAAGGACTCCCAGCAAGGTGGCGGCTGGAAGACTGGGCAGGTGAGGTGGTGGTTGGTAAACTGGGTAGTCCCATGTTTGCGTGTGGATAAACTGGGAGGAACAACTGGGGAGTGAGACAGACCATGCAACCAAGGGTTCCAGGATGGGGAAATTTACCCTCAAAACTGCACTGCAGTGGGAGAAACTCCCAGATTCACAGGAGAGTTCTTTGGAGAGACCCACAGAGTCCTAGACTGTACACAAACCCACTCACCTGGGAATCAGCATCAGAAGGGCTCAGTTTGCTTGTGGATAGCAGAGGAAATGACTGAAAGCTGGCAGAAAGCTGAGCAAGCACCACTGTTCCCTCTCAGACCCCTCCCCCACATAGAGCACCATAACCCAGGGATGTGGGTTGCCCTGCCCTGGAGAATACCTAAGGCTCCATCCACCCCTTACTACATAACAGGTGCACCAAAACAAAAAAAAAGTGACCCAAATGAAAGAACAGAGCAAAGCTCCAAAAAAATACAACTAAGTGACATAGCCTACCTATCAGATGCAGAGTTCGAAACACTGGTAATCAGGATGCTCACAGAAATGGTTGAGTATGGTTGCAAAATAGAAGAAGAAGTACAGGGCATAAAAAGAGAAATAAAGGAAAATACACAGGGAACCAACAGTGAAGGGAAGGAAACCTGGACTCAAATCAACAATTTGGAGCAGAAAGAAGAAATAAACATTCAACCAGAACAGTATGAAGAAACAAGAATTCAAAAAAAAAAAATGAGGACAGGCTTAGGAACCTCCAGGACATCTTTAAACATTCCAGCATCCAAATCATAGGGGTGCCAGAAGGAGAAGAGGGAGAGCAAGAAATTGAAAACTTATTTAAAAAAAACTGAAGGAAAACTTCCCCAGTCTGGCAAAGAATGTCCAGGAAGCTCAGAGAATCCCAAAGAAGTTGGGCCCAAGGAAACACACACCAAGGCACATCATAATTACATTACCCAAGGTTAAAAATAAGAAAAGAATCTTAAAAGCATCAAGAGGAAAGAAGACAGTTACCTACAAGGAAATTCCCATAGGACCATCAGCTGATTTCTCAAAAGAAACCTTGCAGGCAAGAAGGGGCTGGAAAAAAGTATTCCAAGTCATGAAAGACAAGGACCTACATCCACGATTACTCCATCCAGCAAGGCTATCATTTAGAATAGAAGGACAGATAAAGTGCTTCCCAGATAAGGTCAAGTTAAAGGAGTTAATCATCACCAAGCCCTTATTATATGAAATGTTAAAGAGACTTAGATCTAAGAAAAAGAAGGTGATCGTAAATATGAACAGTAAAATGACACAAACTAACAACTATCAACAACCAAACCTAAAAAAACAAAACCAAAAATGAACTAAGCAAACAACTAGAACAATAACAGAATCACAAAAATGGAGATCACATGGAAGGCTATCAGCAGGGATGGGAAGGGGAGAATGAGGGAAAAGGTACAGGGAATAAGAAGCACAAATGGTAGGCACAAAATACACAGGGAAGTTAAGAATAGTATGGGAAATGTAGACGCCAAAGAACGTATATGTACAACACATGGACATGAACTAAAGGGAGGGGGAATGAGGGCAGGGGTTGGTAAAGGGAGAGAAATAAAGGGGGCAAAAATGGGACAACTGTAATAGCATAATCAATAAAATATATTTTTAAAAAATTGATGAGGCCCTGGCTGGTGTAGCTCAGTGGACTGAGCACAGGCCTGCGAACCAGAGGATCACAGTTTGATTCCCAGTCAGGGCACATGCCTGGGTTGCAGGCTGGTTCCCTGCAGGCCAACTCCCAGCAGGGGATGCACAAAAGGCAACCATACACTGATGTTTCTCTACCTCTCCCCTTCCCCTTTAAAGATACATAAATAAATAAAATCTTAAAAAAAATTGATGAGAACTCATTTTAAAGTCTAGCAAGATAAATGCTTTCTCAAAGGTGATAATCCCTGGAAGTCCTGAACATTATTATTCATTGTATTCAAAAACTAGTATCAAACTAAAAATTTTTGCACAGCAAAGGAAATAATCGGCAAAATGAAAAAAGACAACTAGTATTTATTGAGTTGATCTGTACCAGACATTTATATGCATTCACTCATTTAAGGCTCTCAAAAAACATTAAAAAGTAGGTACTATCTCATTTTAAAGGTGAGCAAAGTCAAGAGTTAGAAGTCAATGGATATTAGCAGGTTACCCAGCTGGTTCCAAGCAGAACCTGTCAGACTCTGTGCAGGCTGAATTGAGAACACAAGTGTGAGCTCACTCCCTCTCCTTCCCTCCCTCCCAAGATTCTTCCCTTGGCACCTTCCTTTCTTACATACTGAACACCTGATATGTATGTCATACCACCAACACCTCATCCTTGAACTCCAAACTAATTTCAAAGTGAGGAGAAACATCACCTTTTGTAGACATAAATGATGATCACAAATCAGTCAGAAAGATATTCTGCCTTCAGACAGACATTTAAAAAATAAGAAGTGAGAAGAAATCGCAGATTTTATACATTGCAAAATGTGCAAACATGTAATAAACGTTTGGAGTTGGTAAAGAGAGTGTTGGCCCTGGTGGCATTGTATTTCTGTTAGCCCTACCCCCTGACCTTCCTCGAACCCTCTATGGGCTGATACGTATATCCACTAGGAATGTTGTCCAGTGATTATTTTCATGGCTACAGTAATGATACAAAAATCTTGCTCAGTCTGTGGACATCAGAGAAGAATACTTAAGAATAATTTTTCCCATATCAGCACTTTGCCAGCTTTTCCTTAGAAACCACATTTGTGCTAAACACTGCAAAGTAAATCTCAGATGAACAATGAATGCCTTTCATTTTCATCTTCGGAGGAAGGTCAAGTTGCACCCAGTCTCAAGAAAGAATTGGATATGTTAGGTGATGGGAGAACCACTTCCATTTGGAGTAGCCTCAGGACAGGACACTCTGAAAAGCCTGATTTCACCAATCTCCTTCATTCAACACATGCTTCTGGTTCTCCTACTGTATGCTGGGTGCAATTTGGGCACAGTCCCTCAGTGACAAGCAACTCACAGCTAAGAGGACTCCATGCAAACCCAGCAGGTGCTCAGTAAGTGCAGTTTTGCAGTCGCCTTAGAGGAAAATATGGGTCTGGTTAATATTAGATCTAAACAGATGAAATTATGGTTTTGTAGCACTTCATTATGACCCAGAGTCAGACCACTCTAGGCCCTACCCATTAAATTGGGCTAGGATGCAACAATCTTCATTAATTACGGAATCAGGCACTATGTGCCTTCCCATGACATTCTCAGTTTCCAGGTCAGACTCTCGTTGGAGAATATATTACTACTCATGAATTCTCCCTGCCAGTGGAGCAAGGCTAAGTGACCCCAAACGGAGGCATGCCTCATTATCATTATCATGAGGGGGAGAGGTGATGGGAAGGAGAGCAGATGCAAATCCAAAGTAAGTAACTGTTAATAGGAAAGAGTAATATTTAAAAGCAATGAGTTCTAGTGAGAAATGACTCTGTGTCTGCTTGTAAAACATGGCAGGTCCTATGCAAACTATCACTTATACAAACACTATGCAAACATTTCCCAAATTAAAACCTATGGGGTCAAAAAGTCTAAGGACAAACGAAACAACAGGCATCAAACAACTGCACCAAACAACAGCCTGGGATTCACTGGGCCATCTTAAGTGGAAATGTAATAGGTGGGATTCCTTGGGGACACGTGCTACACTGGTCATACTGAACCCCCTAATACAACTCATGGTTAGAAGATGAAAGTGCCTGGTGAGATGAACATCTGACTGGACCTTCAGGTCTTCTGAGCAGTTACAAGTCAAGTCAACAGGGATGGACTTAATAAAACCAAGCCCTATTCTGATCAAACAGGTTGATCTGTAAGATAAAACAAATAAACATACAGTTTGGGAAACATACAGTAAGTGCATATAGATTAAACAAGAGAAAGGAATAGAGACCAAATTTAGAATTCAACATTATTTATTCCCCAATCAGCAAAGATTTCACAATATACCCTTATTATACCTCCTGCCCTATCTCTGACAAGCCAGCTAATTATAACCATGATCTGGCTTATGGACTATCATTTAGCCCATAGGAGTCGGAAGACCTAGGTACCACAAACGCTGGCTTGGCTCCTAACACATAACCCATCTTCAGTTTGGGAAAGCCACTTCTGCTCCTTGGGCCTCAGTTTCTTCATCTGATGAACAAAGGCACAAGCCAAACACTCCATCTGTCCCTCAGGCATCTGGTTTGTTGGGGTTAAACAAAGGCACAGAGGGCTCCTGGGGCCTCTGCTCACTCTGGGAGTCAGTCCACAATTCTGCATCTTCTAGCCTCATGGAGCAGTCCTTTCATAGAAGCACCACTGAATGGTAGAAAAATCTGCTCTTTTTTTAGTTTCTCACATACAGCTCATCATGAAAAAGTGACAGTGCTCCCGTCATGTGGTTTCCTAACTTTGCACTCCCTTCGAAGTCTCTCAGCTGTATCTACGAACCCCAAACAGGCAAGGGCAGGGAACTGGGGCTACCCCACACATCACAGAACTGGGCTAATTCTCAGCAGGAATGTTGGCACAGACCAACTCTGACTCCCATCCTAGTTTTGAACAGTCTTCAAGACTGATATCAGAAGTATCCCTGGACCAGCCAGAACATACCGGAATCGTGCTCACGGCAATGCAACAGGCTGGAAATGCAGCCTGGCACTTTGCATGGAAAGTGATTAGTTACACAGGATTAAAGAGAACACTGATTGCTTTCCACACCTTGCATTCGAGGCTATTTCCCCCTGAACAGAGTTTCTAAAGTTGGGTAAAATTTTACTTTTTGTTAATTAACTACCCATACAAGGATGAATTTATTCTCAAAGATACTTCTTTTTCTTAATTAGTTAATTATGTACATTAGGGTGAATCACCCCAGAGATACTCCACTTTTTTTATAAATAGAAAAATCTGTAGTCAAGATCTCAATATACTGGTTGAAGACGCCTGCTTTCCACAATATATTTTCATTTCTTAAAGGCCAAACAGATTGACTCTATTCTTCTACCTTCCTCTCCTTTCTTAATTTTCATTGTTGTGCTCACTGCTTCCCACTATGATGGAAACAGAAATGCCAAACGTGTGTATTATCGGATATTGCTTGTCTCTCTGAAATACTCAGCAATAACAGTCCAAATCCATCTGCTTACATTTCCACCAGAAAGTAACAGGACCATGGCATCTAAGTAGGTCCTTAAGTTGTAATAGCAATTCCAGAACTATACTGTGAAATTCAGATTACGAAAACCAATATAGCCACTAATTACAATCCAGCCTCTTTCCTACTAATCCCAGCACCATACACCCATTACTCCAGCCACATAAAACCTCTGGCCCCTCCCAGAATATGCTGGTCTCTGCATAAGCTGTTTCATCTGAAATGACTTTCCTCCTCTTGTTTACTTGATAAGCTGATTTTTTTCAGACCTACCTCTGTCACCTCACCCAAAAAGCTTCCCAGACCCACCCTCCCCGCGGGGTTTGGTGCCCCAGCTCCGCTGCCTGATCCCACGTAACCAACACACTGTTTTTGTTTAACAGCTGTCTTCCCCTGCGGGCTGACTTTGTGGCGGAGAGACTATACACACACACACAGTTTTCAACAACATTTGGTGAGCCAGTGGGCCTGAACATGACAGCTGCTCCTGAGGTCTCTGGAAGTCAGAGAACAAGAAGTCATCAGAGAAACAGAAGGGAGAGACTGGAACACGGGATGCTACTTCCAAGGCTTAGTTTTGCCCCAACTAGCAGCATGGTTTTTAGCTTTCCTCTTCTTCCCTTTGGCTTAAACGTCTGCATTGTTAATGAAGGCATGGCGTTGGGGTTCTGATTCCACACTGGAGTTCCCACGACTTAAAAGCTTTTTCGATGTCTGGGCCGTACACAGAGATTCTGATCTTCGCCCGGAGTGGGGCACTCAGGTGTGGGTATTATTTTTTAATTCCCAAGAACATTTCAATGTGCTGCCAGGGTTAAGAACCATGACATTAAGGATTCTTTAAGGGCATTTCTCAAATGCTGTCTCTAACCTTTCATTGTTGGTTCTATTTTCTAACTGTTTAACATGATTGTTTATTGAGCACCAATTGTCTGCTGCTTGTTCTCACAAACATTATATAATCTTCATGACAACCTTGTGAGGCAAGAATCATTACCTCATTTTAGAGCTGAAAAACAAATCGAAACAAAACAAACAAACCACAACCCAGAGAGGTCAAGAAATGACTTGCTGACAGGCGCCCAGCGAGTGTCAGAGCCAAGAGTGGCCTCTGAGGCCCTCACCAAGCCTCAGGCTCTTCGCCCCACGACTGCTTCCCTCTGTGGTTCCCACTTCTCTTCTCCAGATGTTCTCCTGGAGGCTAGGACCCCTCTGCTACAATCAGAATTCTGATAGCTAAACACACTACCCACAGCTCATAGACACTCTACATCTCCTGCCCTGCATGCCTAGCCGTTCTTCTGTTACACATGACTCTCCCTTCCTATTTCAGATACATTTTTAAAAATCAAGTTTGGATTTTTTTCAAGAAGTCTGGTGAGTAATGCTCAAGTCAAAGGTACTTCCTGTGAGTCCCACTAACTAGGTGAACTGCAGGGTGCACATCATAGGGCCTATTCATGCTCGGCCTGAGCTCTGAGGGGAGAAACCTGCATACACGCAAGGAATGAGACTGCGGCAGAGACTGCGGCACACTTTCTCTCATTCTCCAGTACTCAAGTTTAGATCACAGTATTAAAAGAAAGCCAATGATTTAAAGACTGTATATCCAATGTACTGACACATCAAACTGGCATATTTGATTCAAATGCTGGATATTTAATACGATACAACCTTAGAAAGAGGCCCATTTGCTGTTTTAAAAAAGTAGCTAAAACTGGAGCACACTGCTTCCCCACCTACACAGAGGGAGAGGCTGCACAGAGGAGAGACTGACCTGATTCACTCCTCCCGCAGCGGAGAGGGCGTCCGTACCATGCACTTAGGAAATGAAAGGAGAGCCCCAGCTGCGTAAATTAGAATCAGTGATAATACAGCTGTTAGCTACAAACATTTGTTTGGCATGAATCAATCTGGACTCTCCTGTAGTTTGCTTTGATGGTCTCTCTACTATCTTGTTGACTAATGATGAAATCATGGTTTGTTAATCTAACTGAATAAAGAAAACACCATACAAGGCAAAATGCAAACTGTTCTCCTATACTTCACTGAGGTTGTTTATTGACTCTGTGTTTGTTAGAGCCCTTTCATAGTCACTTATTAAATATTTACATGTATTGCCTATGCATTTAGCTGCATAAGTAGAAATTAATTCTGTCTTTAATCTGAGTAACTTTGTTTGCTTTTTAAAGGCCTTTTGCTAAAGTAAATGGAAAGCAGCCACCTGAAATAAGCTTCTTGTTGCTCACTGTTACGGACATCTTGTGATGGACCAATAGGTCCCCTTCCCCTAGAGTATCATATGAGGGGCCACGTTTAAATCCACACTTAAGTGACATGTTCCCCCTGAAAACATCTCTACAATTTCCCAAGTAGCCTACAAAATTAAGAAAGGACAGATGGATAAAGAAGTCAAAAATACATAAGCTGAAAAGGGATTTGAGGATTATGTGATCATTTGATTGGCTTGGGAAAGTTGTCCCTCTGACACCATTAATGTGGATAATTATGGGTTGGCTTTCGTATTCTAGACAAATGCTTCTCCCTTGGGCCCCCTATTGTTTGTCAGTGATACCATTCCAGAGAAGAAACTAAGAGATATTCCAGAGGCCACAGGATTGGTTCTCATCCAAGTGAATGTAAGCCTCTCTAGAGAGGGAAATATCAAATGTAGACTCTGTCAGAAAACTTTAGCTGAAACTTCCTCTATTCACACTGCTATATGCCACCTCACTGTGTGAATAGTCCCAACAGCAAAACACTTCATAGGATCACCTTCCACCTCATTCTCTTTGTCAAATTTTCTCTTTTCTCTTTTTCTATAAGTTCCCCCATTTAATACCTGTATCTTTGAAGATTGCATATTTAGTTTTTACTGTTCTTCTTAGTGAAGATAAAAATTCCTCTATTATATTATATAAAGCTCCAGTGAGCTTTATATAATACAATACATTATACACTTATTAGAATGGCTAAAATCAAAGACCAACCATACGAAATGCTGGCAAGTGTGTGAGGAGCTGGAAGTCTTATACATTGCTGCTATTAATGCAAACTGGTTCACTTGCTTTGGAAAACAATTTTGCAGTTTCTTAACCTAATATGATCTAGCCCTTTCATTCCCAGATTTTTGCCCAAGCAAAAAGGACATGTACACACAAATTTGTACATGAAATATTCTTAGGAGCTTTTATTTGTTGTAGTCCCAACCCAGAAACAATCTGAATGTCCTAAATGTCCATCAACAGGTTATTGGATAAACAAATTGTGATATAGCCATAAAATGGAATGCTACCTAGCAAAGAAAGAAATGAAGGAATGAAGTATTAATACACACAACAACATGGATAGATCGTAAAACAGTAGTATAAATAAAATGATTGAATAATTAAATTTTAAAATAATTAGAGCTGAAAAGGAAAGAGAACAAGTGAGGAGGGGGGAAAGAAACAAAGAAAATCAAAAGATGGTGAAGATAAAGAACATATCAGAGGCCAATAAAAGATATGATTGGAACTAAAAGGAGGCAGCATTTGAGAGTATGAATCTAAACAAGAATAAAGTGTTGTCCTCATTATAGAAGTTAGCCAGTTCTCATTCATCTGCACAGAAGGTGGAACAAAATCACTGAGCTAAGGACTCACTAAGTAGGTGGGAAGGGAGGTCATTTCTGGCAAGAGAAATAGTATTTGCAAAGTCACAGAACTGTGAGGAGGGATGGCAAGCAGTGTGATAAAGCTACATAGCAGGAGAGGGTGCAAGGGCAAGATCACGAATCAACTTGTCTGCTGCCTTGAGGAATCTCCACATCCATCTAGAGGTGTCTACTCTGCAGTTAGTCATAGAAGTCTGGAGCTCAAAAGAGGGGCTAATAACAACAAGTGAGCTATTTCAGGGAAATATTCTAAATGAAATATTAGTGTTGACTTACTCATTGATTACTTTCATATTGGTAAATAAAAAATTTATTTGTAAAAAATTGTTTTTACCAATATTGGTAAAAAAAATCAAACAGATTGATCAGGTTACTTCAGGTGGAAAATCTTCTATACTGATGGTTTTATACAGAAGAGAGTTGGAGGAAAAAATAGTAGTTAATTTGTTTAGAAACCAATAGTTAGACAGAAATAAACTTTGGACCTTGTCTTAGGAATAGTGCTTTTATGCAGATAAGAACTGAGTGACCAAAATTTGCTTATAGGAAGAAAATCTTACCAGCTAAGCCTAGAAGATAAAAATTTCTATAAATTTGTCAGAATTTTCTACAAATCTCTTTCCTTCATTCAACAGCCCCTCCACATACTGGGGCTGAGGACATAATGGTGCCGTGCAGTGGCATTAGGTATGTGCTAAACCTATGAAATTCTCTGGGGAACACACCTGGAGCACAGAAGAAGTAGAGAAGAGAGAGAGAAATAAGCCCATGAAGAACTCAGTTCTATTTAGCAAGAATCAATGCTATGCTCATATACTGAGTGAAGCCCTGAGTTGTTACATTTGTAAATTGAGGAGTGACTTAAGGATATTTTCTCCAGTGCTCAGCACACAGAAGGAAATCAATGGGATGAAACAGGAATCTTAGTTCTAAGTTCTAAAATGATCAGTCATCTCTCTTTTGGAGCCAGCCAGCCCGTGAGTGCCCTTCTGGGTTCTCAAGCTGCCCCAGTGCACAAGGGGCAGGGGCATGGGAAAATGTAATCAACTACACACAGACTGCAAAGTGGCAAAGAACTGCTTGTTCATGAGGTGTGGCTTGTTTAGAAACAAGCCTGAGAACTTGACAATTGCACTGTGTGAGAGCCTCTCTCTGAGAAATACAGTCAAAGCAGAACTGCTCACATGGCAATGAGTTCCCTGTGTTCAGTCGGCTGTTTTCCCAGATCACCAATACTGTATATATAGTTTCACAGTATGTCTAAACTTTGGGCAATATTTGTAAACGTTTAATAAAATGCTGGCATTTTTTCTTGTTTCTTTGTTAAGTGGTTTAAGGATGTAGGGAACGCTTTGGAGCATGTTTTCGCTTTGCTAAACTGATTTTGAATTAATTTCTTCTTTCCTTCAGGTGCTTGGGTGAGAGATTACTGGTAGAATGGAGACTACAGACACAGCAGACAACATGAGTGGTATCTATCAGTTTTCATTTTACTTTAGCACAGATTAATAAACTCAGAGCTGTAGTTTGTTTTTTTTTTCCTTAAATGGGCCTGGAAATGTATGACCCAACTACTTAAATTGCATATGAACTAGTGGTTCTTGAATGTTAATGAACACAACAATCACTAAAAACCCTTAATAAAATCAGAATTCCTGGACCCCACTTCCAAAGGTTCTGAGAAGATCCTGGGTGATGCCAAGAAATCTGCATTTCAATAAGCCCCCCTCACCAGCTCCACCCCCTCTCCATCACTGTAGGTGCGGTAGTCCTCGAACGGTAGTCCTCGAACAACTATGGGAAAAAATGGTGACGACATTACACTTTACTGCAAAGGAGTATCTCCCCACCCTAGACTTCAGTTCTGGCAAACTCAGTGGAAGGAGCGGCCCCCTAGCCTAGGCCATAGCAGAATCATAAGCGAGTTTCTTAATAGCTTCGGAGTGTCCTCATCCAGCACCATCTCTAAACCCAGCACTCTATACCACTTAAAGCGAAGGGTTCCAGTCAGTTTATACAAGCAAGCACCTGGGCAAGCTTCCAAAAAGTGAAAGAGAAGAGCAAAAACAGAAACAAAAAAACCCAAACATTTACTAGAAGACAGAAATATTTGTAAAATATTTATAAAAGCTATAAAACAAACAAAAGGAAAGTAAAACTGCTAGAGGCAGGCAGGAATTAGGTTTTGATAGACATATTCTTTACAAATGGAAGTTTCAAATTCAGCTAATATTTACTGAGTTTTTATAATGTGCCAAGCAACAGAACTGGAACTTTCAAATACATTACCTCAATTAATCCACAAGTAATCCTACAAGGACTTATTCAGAGCCTCACTTAATGGATGAAGAAATGAGAGATTGAAAAAATTAAATAATTTGCCAAGGTCCCAAAGCAGGAGAGATGTGTGTGATCCAAGGTCAGTTGAATCCAACCCCCTTCTATTATTACACCACACTTTCCTAAGCATAAATTGTTCTATAAATTTCACTTAAAAATAAACAAACAACAATAACAGCTGATGTTTACTGACACTTTGCTAAGAACCAGGCCCTGTTCTAAACACTGGAGATAGCCTAGCTTATTTCATCCTCACAATCCATGAATTAGGTATAATCACCCCTTATCTATAGACAGAAAAGCTGAAAACCGGAAAAATTAAATATTAATAACATGTACGGTGAACAAGTCCACACAATCATCGTAGAAGTTTGAATTATGTCTAAAGTTCTGACAAATACGACATAATTAATCTTGACTACTTTTAGTATAATTTGAAGATGGTGTTTTGGAATTTTTTATTGAAAAAGTGATGATTTCCTCTATTTTTTTTAAATAGAAGAGTATGGTGTGATGCAACATTCTTTTAAGCTTCATTTGTGCAAAAAAATAAAGAGCTCTTTATTTTTCTTTAGTAGCCTCTAAATAAAGGATTAAAAAAATTAAGCTGAACTACATTAAAGCTCTTAACTTCCTAAATTCATTAAAATTCTATGAGGTCTTTGTTGATAATTAGATTGATAATTAACTGTTCAGCTCGGTTATGATAAGCCACTTGTAGATGAAAATTAACTTGGCCTGAATGTAGGTGAGAGTAATACAAATTTGAGGATTATAAAATAATTTAAAACACAGCTATGGGGGAAAACCTGATATTTTACCTAAGTTTTGCACAATTTCATGTCCCTTAAATATTAAATACTTTTGCTACAACACTGGGATTACGTGTGTAGCCATCACTGAACACCTGGGGTCCAGTGCTGGCTCAGTCTACCAAGTGTCCGGGGCACTAGGAAATCAGACACACATTAACTCCTCAACATGCCCCATCTGTCATGATTTAGGTCCTTAAGGCTTTTCCCCCCAACCTCTATAAGGCTTTTTACTTCCAGAAGGAATTTTTAAGAATATACACTGTGTCAATATCCAATCTACAGCTCTGGAATTCAAATGGCTGTTAAACGTGGAGCTGCCTGAAATGACAAAAAATGAAAACTGCATTTGTTATTAAGAGGCAACAGTGAAACCTAATCTCCCATTCCAGCCAAATATGTATCCAGCTTTTTGACAGTGCTGGTCCTTAACATCAGACAAGGGAACTGATTCTGAGAATTGAGGGATACCAGTATTTATTGATTACCTCCCAATATCAAGCAACATATTACTCACAAGCCCGCTCCCCCCTGCTGGGGTTCCTCCAAGTCCTTTTGGCATTTTGGTTCCCACATCTCTACAACTTCATTTTCTCCAAAGAGAAAAAGAAATAGATCTATACTTTCCAACTTGTGAGTATTAACAACTGTAGAATTAAAGAAGCAGAATTATCTTTTTCCTAAATATTGTTATCTTTGCATGAAGTAGCTTTTCATTTAAATTTAAATATCTTCAGCTAGCAATACCTCTCCTTAATGCGCAGATACATTTGAAAAGCACGTTGAGCAAGAGAATTTTTGTTTTAGCCTTGATCTTAGAAAACATTTTCAAAATCAGAAAATTTTTAAGTAAAGTGGTGAAGTATTTTTCTCTTCCTTCACATTCCCATACACACTACACAATATTACCAGTAGTTAATGTTCACAGTATCTAATATTCACTCACCTGCATTAGACTGAATTACACAAATAAATTCTCTAAGATCTAGCATAGTATTTGATATTTAATAAGTGCTCAATAATGTTTGTGAAATTGACTCTCGATAGTTTAGGTTTAAAGCTTTAGGTCCTATATTGCAGAATATCAGATGGGAGCATAATATAGAGATTAAAATTTAAAGATGCAATTTAAAATAAATTTTAGGGGAAAACTGAGTTAAAATGGTAACCCTTCAGAATCAGATACCTGTGGCCATATTTTGAACAAACATGTTCCAATGGGAGATTATGCTTCCTAAATACCCAGTTTGCTATGCGACTCTTGGTTTTTAATGGCGTCCTCCTCCTAGGGGAGGGCGCACAGCCTCTCTGCAGAGAGGCAGTGCAGCACTGTGATTTGGAGCACGGCTCTCCAAATCACAAATCTCTGATTTGGGTATGACTCTCTCAGACCTACAACTTACAGCATGTGACCACAGGCTAGTAACCGAACCTCTCCCAAGCTCACCTGGAAAGATGCAGCGAGATGATATATGCAAAGCACTTAACAGGTATTTGGCATGCAGTAAGTGCTCAATCAATATTGGCTATTAATAACCACAATTAAAGCCTTAAATGCTTTTTTTAAATCACCCATTTAATAGCTTTATTGAGATATAATTCATATCCCATAAAAGCCCCTTCTACACATACAATTCAGTGGTTTTTGGTATATTCAGAGAACTATGTGACAGACTGTCACTATTACTGCAATCCAATTCCAGAACATTTCATTGCTCCAAAAATAAACTCCATATCTATTAGCAGTCCTTCCCGTTCTCCCCTTGTTTCAGCCTCGGGCAACCACTAATGTTCTTACTGTCTATAAATTTGCCTATTCTGGACATTCCCTATAAATAGGATCATATAATATGTGGTCTTTTATTACTGGTTTCTTTCATTTGGCATAATGTTTTAAAAGTTCATCTATGTTGCAGAATGTATGATTACTTCATTCCTTTTTTATGGCTGATTGATATCCTAATGTATGGATATAGATATACTACAATCTGTTTATCAACTACCATTTGATGGACATGTGGGGCATTTGTAGTTTTTGGCAATTAAGAATAACATTTCTGTAAAAGTTTCCATGTGGTGTTAAGATTTTGTCAAATGCTTTTTTCCACGTATGGAGATGGTTGTGTGATTTTTGTCCTTTATTCTACCAAGATGGAGTATTACACTGATTTCTGGATGTTAAACCAACATTGTATTCTTGGGATAAATATTACTTGGTCATGGGGTATAATCCTTTTTATATGTCATTGAATTCTGTTTGCTGGCATTTTTGTGTCTATAATTAACACAGAATATTGATGTATAGTTTTCATGTAATATCTTTGTTGAAAAGGGCTCTACACTTGAACCTTCATTTTTTAACCAAGAATTCTTTTCAGAGGCTTGACTTACAGCATCTTACTTTCAAGTTCATCTGCCGCCCCATCCCCTTCCCAATACCCACTCTGTCCTACTAAGAGCTTCTATACTCTCCAGCCTCTAGTTGTTTACTAATACTGCTCCTTTTCCCCCAGTTCACTCTACACATCCATACTCTGTGGGACTCATCTCAAATCCCTTTTTCTCTTTAAGCCTTGACAGACCATCCAATCCCCCAGAAACTCTCCCTTTCTGGGATGCTGATGTCATATTACAAACTAACATTTGGTTATTACTTACAGTATACAAAACTCATATTTCATTTAGTTTTCATAACCCTGAGAAATTTATGTACTTTCTATAAGCCAATTTTGTACAGAATCAGGTGACTGGTCCGTAATTGTGTAGCTACAAAGTGAAAGAGATTAAACCTTAAGCTTTTGGCGGTAGGAAGAAAGAAAAGAAAAGTGCTCTATTTGATGTATCGCCTTCCAGCTCTGGACTAAGCATCTATTTCTCAGATTCAGTCTTTCCTCCATGCAGCTAACGCATATCTATAAAGCATGTTGACTACACAGCCTGCACTACTTGAGCTAGTGAGAAGAACGCCTGCAGAGCAGACTCTGGAGAGATGACTACTCTGCCCCCAATTCCCCTACATGACCCAAAACTGCTGAAACTAAAGCTAAAAAAATCAATACTAAACTGATAAGCAAACTAGCTCACCCAAAGAGATTAAAAATAGGTTACTTATTGGACAAGGTGTTTTATTTTATTGTTATATTATCTTTATTGTATATTTTCCACTACTATTTACCTTCTCTATACCTTCTTCCACCTCTACCCATCCCCCTTCCTAAGGTATTGTAGGTATTTAGTACCTTATAATACTACGGTATTTTAAAGTACTCTATACCAAACCAATCAAAGACTTTGCTGAATCTAAATGTCTTTAGAGTTGTATTCTTAAGACTTTAATTACATAAACTGAAGTAAATAAATTTGTAACCTCATTGACTATATGAGTAAATCTCATCCAGTATGAGTCAATAATAAACCATGAGGGTAAGTAATTACCTGAAACCTAGAGAAAGAAATCAAAGAATAATATCAAAAGTAATAAAACAATGCAATAGGTCTTCTGCTTCTGGTCATTGTGGAGTAAATGGCAATGGGCTTGCTCTTTCACTGTGAACAACTGGAAAAGTAGATGAATTTCTTTCTTCAAACGGGACATCAAGCAATATGGGACTGTAATTCCAAAGATAAGAGAAACAAATAAAGAAAGACAGTTCTGCCAAAAGACTTCCTAGATTGCACCATGAGGTAGCTGAGGTGGATAAAATGTAAAGAGCTTAGTACCAGCAGGAATGAGGTCCAGAAATCTGTGTCGGAGTCCCCTTGAGTCTCTAGCTAAAAGCTAAGCAGGGAATACATAGGGTGAGGCTCTATGAGACTAGATAAAAAACAAAGACCAGGACTTCCAGCCAAGATGGAGGCACAGGTAGACTCACTGGGTCTCCTCACACAACCAAAAGAAGGACAACAACAAATTTAAAAACAAAAACCAACCAGACTGACAGAAAATCGAACTGTATGGAAGTCTGACAACCAAGGAGTTAAAGAAGAAACATCCATCCAGACTGGTAGGGGGGTGGAGATGGGCAGCCAGGTAGAGAGGATGCAAGGCAAGGCTGGCAGACCCAGCAAGGTGGCAGATTGCAGACTGGACAGTCCCAAATTTGCGTGCAGATAAACTGGAAGAAACAACTGAGGAACAAGACAGATGGCGCAACCCAGGATTCCAGCATGAGGAAATAAAGTCTCAAACTTCTGACTAAAAACACCTGTGGGGGTTGAGGCAGCAGCAGGAGAAACTCTCAGCCTCACAGGAGAGTTCGTTGGAGAGACCCACAGGGTCCTAGAACCCACTGAGAATCAGCACCCAAGTTGATTGTGGGTAGCAGGGGAAGTGACTGAAAGCCAGCAGAGAGCTGTGCAAGCAGCACTGTTCCCTCTCAAACCCCTCCCCCACATACAGAGCCACAACTCAGTGATATGGGCTGCCCCGCCCTAGTGAACACCTAAGGCTCTGCCCCTTACTAGTAACAGATGCTGGAGGAAAAGCAAGAAATTGAAAACTTATTTGAAAAAATAGTGAAGGAAAACTTTCCCAATCTGGCAAAGGAAATAGACTTCCAGGAACTCTAAGGGATTTGTCTAAGAAAGAGAAGGTAAAAATATGAAGAGTAAAATGATAACAAGCTCACAGCTATTACCAAACAAACCTAAAAAAAAACACTAAGCAAATAACTAGAACAGGAACAGAATCACAGAAATGGAGACCACATGTAGAGTTATCCGCAAGGGAGGGGATAGAGGGGGGAAAGGTATAGAGAATAAGTAGCAGAAATGGTAGCTAAAAAATAGACAGGGGGAAGTTAAGAATAGTATAGGAAATGTAGAAAGCAAAGAACTTATATGTACAACCCACGAACATGAACCAAAGGTAGGGAATGTAGGTGGGAGGGTGTGTGCAGGACAGACTGAAATACGGGGGTGGGGGGAATGGAAAAACTGTAATAGGATAATCAATAAAATATATTTAAAAAAAACAAAAACAAAAACCAGGGAGTCTGTATGCTGAATAATTCCCAGAGCTCACGCGGAGCTGGGAGACATTTGAGTTCTGACCAGCAGGAATGGAAAACACCTTGTTGAACACTGGGAGCATTCAGCAGAAACACTGGAAGGATCTCAACTTAGTAATCTTAGTAAATTTTTGTGTTAGTAAAAGATAAACTAGTCCTAACAAAGTTTAAAATTAGGTGTCATAAAAGTCAAGTTGTACTTAATCACTTGTTAGGGGAGAAAAACCCTAGCACCCTTTAAAGAATAACAACAAAACTGATTTCTGGTCAAAATGGAGGTATAGGTAGATATACTTTGCCTCCTTGCACAACCATAGAAAGAATTACAAATAGACTTCAAAACAAATAACACCAAGAACCATCAGAAAATGGAGCTATATGGAAGTCCATAAACCAAGGATTTAAAGAAGTCACATTCATCCAAATGGGTAGGAGGGGTGGAGTAATGGAGATGGGCAGAGACGGGTGGAGACATGGTTGTGGTAGCAGAACAGATGATCACACATTCATGTGTGGTGAATAAAAATTGGGAGGGATGCCTTGTGAACAAGTGAGTCCCGCTCCAGGCCAGACTGCATAGCCTAGGGTCCCAGTGCTGGGGAGATAAATCCCCATAACTTCTGGCTATAAAAACCAGTGGGGGTGGGGCAGGGGCAGAAACTGCTATATTTTCAGGACACTTAGCTTAAAGGGGCCAGCACAGACTCAGAACATACTCGAATTCATCTACTCTGGGACTGACCACTAAGACAACAGCTGGAAGAGTACCAGCTGCATACAAGGAGTGGGTGAAGTGACTAGAAATGGAGTAAGTGCAGGCAAACTTCCAGAAGCGAGGCAGCAGCACTGTCCCCTCTCTGAGTCCTTCCTACACACAGAGCCACAAAGCAGTGAAGCGTTGCCCCACCTTGGTGATTCCCTAATCCTCTGCCCCACACAATCTGCAGGTGCCTCTTCTACCATAGGCCATGCTACTAAGACCTGGAGTCAAAGCAGCTCTACCTAACACACAGAAACAGACACAGGGAGGCTGCCAAATTGAGGAGACAAAGAAATACAACTTAAATGAAAGAACAGAACAAAACCCCATAAAAATGGCTACATGAAATGGAGATAGCCAACCCATCAGATGCAGAGTTCAAAACACTGGTGATCAGGAAGCTCAAAGAATTCATTGAGTACAACAACAACATAAGGGAAGAAGGGAAGGTTACACAAAATGAAATAAAGAAAAATCTACAGAGAACCATCAATGGAGAGGATGAAGCCAGAATTCAAATCAACAATTTGGAACACAAGGAAGAAATAAGCATTCAACCAGAACAGCAAGAAGAAAAAAATTTAAAAAAAAAAACAAGTATAGTACCAATATCCAAATAACAGGAATGCCAGAAGGAGAAGAGGAAGAGTGAGAAACTGAAAAGCTATTTGAAAAAATAATGAAAGAAAACCTGCCTAATTTGACAAAGGGAATGGGCATACAAGTCCAGGAAGCACAGAGTCCCAAACTAGTTGGACCCAAACAGGACCACACCTGAACACATCATAATTAAAATGCTAAAAGTTAACGATAAAGAGAAAATCTTAAAAGCAGCAAGAGAAAAGCAGAGAGTTACCTACAAACAGGTTCCCACAAGACTACCAGCTAATTTCTCAAAAGAAAATTTGCAGGCAAAAAGTACTGGCAGGAAGTATTCAAGTGAATACTTGGATGAAAAGCAGGGACCTACGATGTAGATTACTCTAGCCAGCAAAGCTATCATTTAGAATGGGAGGGCAGATAAAGTGCTACCCAGACAAGGGTAAGCTAAAGGAGTTCATCATCATCAAGTATTTATTATATGAAATGTGCAAGGATATATTATAGAAAAAGAAGATGAAACTTATGAACATTAAAATGGCAACAAATTCACACCTATCAACAACTGAATATAAAAAAACAAACTAAGCAAAACAACCAGAACAGGAACAGAATCGTGGATATAGAGATCATCTGGAGGGTTATCAGCAGGGAGGGGGATAGGAGAGGGTGGGGGAAAAGGTGGGGAGATTAAAAAGCATAACTGGGTAGGTACAAAATAGACAGGAGGATGTTAAGAATAGTATAGAAAATGGAGAAACCAAAGAACTTATACGTATGGCCCATGGACATGAACTAAGTGAGGGGATTACTGGAGGAAAGGAGGTACCAGGAGGAAAAGGGCCAAGGGGGAAAAATTGGGACAACTGTAACAGCATAATCAATAAAATATATTTTTAAAAAAGAACAAAATCACATGTTCAATAATGTAACTGTCACAATGTACATGAAAAAAGAATATAGATATGCAGGAAATAATGGCCAAAGTTTTCCAAATTTGGTGAAAACTATAAACTCGTATATCCGCCTATAAACTCACAGCCTCAAGAATTTTCAATGAATCTCAATTAGTAAAAAATGAAAAACTAAATTTCACAGAACCATGTTGTAATAAAATTGTTGAAAACCAGTAAAATAGAATATCTTAAAAGCAACCAGAGAACAAACTTTATGTACTGTAAAACAAAAATGAGAATGCTAACTTTTCATTAAAAATAGTGTAAGTAAAAAAAAACCCAGAATGACAAGTAGAAAAAAATCAATCAATAGGATATTTAAATGAAACCATGTCAATAATTCATTAAATATTAGACAACCAAAAATGGACACAGAAGAGTCATATTGTATGATTCCACTTGTATGAAATTTTAGAATGGACAAAATTAATACAAAGAAGTGCTAGCTGCCTGGGACCAAGGGTGTCAGCCACAAACAGACATGAGAAGTCTTTTTAAGTTATGGAAAAATTCTGTATCTTAATCTGGATGATGGTTACATTAGTGTATACATATGGTACTTAAATGTGTGCATTTTGTTGTATGTAAATCAAACTTCAAAAAAGTCTTTTTAAAAGTTAAAAATATACGTTAAATGTCAAAACAGAGTTTTGAATCCAAGCAGCCTGGAAACACTATGCCTGCTGTGTCTGGTCTGCCCTGAAAAACCAGATCACCCATTCAATTAAGTTTCCAATACACGATATTGTGACTTTTAAAAAAAGGCACTCAGTTTTTAGACTGAAATATCCTTGGACAAAGAAGTTAAATGCCTAGAATTTAATTTACCCAGATTTGTGCAAGGCCAGGAAGTGATGAAGGTGACAAGACAAACTAGAGTTACACCATGTTCTTAAGTGAGGAGCCGATCTTGTAGAGAAAGCACTTACCCTCAGCTCAGTACAGACAGGTAATGCAACACCAATCCAAATGCCAATGCAGATGTTTTGGGAAGAAAAGGTGATTAGAAAATGGATTTGAAATTTTATCCGAAAGAATGGGCATGAAGAGCCAAAAGTTTCTGAAAAACCAAATAGCAAGGTATCTTGCCTACCACATTGCAACACATCTTTTAAAAACTAGTAATTAAAGCAATCTGGCACTAGTGAAAGAACAGACAGATAAAATTTTGAGTCTCAAAGCAGAAATGTGTGCTTATAGAAACTTATCATATAAGGTTAATGTTTTATTCAAATGAGCTGCAAAGGGGGACATCATTTAATATATGATGTGGAAATAACTGAACACTCATTTAGAAGAAATAAACGTAGGCCTCATCTTTCATTTTCATTAAAACAAATTCCAACCAGATTAAAGACTTAAACAAAAACAAAACTATAAAGGTACTGAAAGAAAATGTTAAGGACCATTTGTATAATCTTGAAGAGATTGCTTTAAAGATGATAGAAAACCCAGAAGCCATTAAGAGAAAGACTTGTGCATGACAAGCCCATTTTTTACAAAAATCAGAAAGCAAAGAACAAACTGGGAATATTTGCAAATTCCAAAACAAAAAGAAGACTGATATACTTAATACATAAAGAGAGTGTAAAAACAAAACCATCACTCTGATGCATTCTTGGTGATAAGCAAGTTAATATATAATTATTTGTTTTGCAAATCCACTTCTAATCCATAGCCAACGGAATAACATATGTGTGTGTGCATGCTTGCATGTACATATTTGGATCTCCAAGAATTTTTATTTCAATAGTCTGTGTTATAGGGGAAATGATGAAAAAAATATGAAGTGTACATGAATGAGGATTGAACTATGACACACTGATGCAAGAATATTCCATTCAGCTATCAAAAAGAGAGAAGGTGATCTACAGAGACTGACTTACAAAGTTTGGTATCTCAATTTATATATTATGATCCCATTTTTATTAGAGAATATTATACAGTCCAAGCCTCTCAACCGATTGAAGCAGGACCACTAGTTGGTTAACGGAAAAAAGGCTGAAGTATGGGAAGATACTTTAAGAACTTCATTCTAGTTTTAAAAATATGTACATTCATTCTCCAGTCTTTGGATACAGGACCAAGGACTTTTCTTTAATTATGGGTCCACCCTGTCCTCTCTGATTAAACCATACCCTTAGAATAGTGTTTACAATTTCTAGTTTCAGTTTCTTTAGAATGGAGTGAGGACTTAAAAACATTTGCAAAGCGATCCAGGTGCATGCTCTAACTAGATTTATATTTTTTATCCAACCTTTCACAATTGCCTTGCTCACTCTATATTGATTGTAGTTTTTGTTGGCATCTAGCCCTTAGCAAATCCTTTCAAAGCATTAGATTTAATTTAAATAGGAACAATAATTCTCTTTTATGCTCACATTTTGGTTTACATGTTTCACTGGAATTTCCAAAGCAGTACTACTAAAATAA
Source organism: Sturnira hondurensis (assembly GCF_014824575.4). Lineage (NCBI taxonomy): Eukaryota > Metazoa > Chordata > Mammalia > Chiroptera > Phyllostomidae > Sturnira > Sturnira hondurensis. The sequence continues at coordinate 11,808,632 of NW_028080827.1, forward strand.
AAGATTTGGAAACAAGCAAGTTAACTCTTAACAAACATAAAGCATAATAATCTGTAACTATAAATTAACACTCGGGCTTATTAATCTCTTATGAAATATCTTAACATAAGTCATTTTAACTAAGTATTATTAACCGTATATAATCAAGTCCAGAGACCTGTGCTGTCCAACATAGAACACTTGAAAAGGTGAAATGTGAATTGAGATGTGCTGTAAATGTAAAATATGTACCAGTTTTGGGAACTTCATATTGAAAAAAGAATACTGATCATAATTTGAAATGATATTTGAAATGAATTTTATATCGATCATAATTTGAAATGATAATATGGAAATGCCAAATTAAATAAAATGTATTACTAAAATTAATTCACTCAAATTTTTTAATGTGGCTAATAGCCAACTTTAAATTACAAATGTTGTAATTTATTCTATTTCTATTAGGTAGCACTGTTCTAAACCTGCGGACAGCCTTTGTCCATGACGATGGCGTCTGTGAAGTTCCACTTGACAAAGTGGTTTAGATTCTCTTTTTTTATCACCTGTGTTTCTTCAACCCAAGACATGCTGGATAACATTTTGTGAGAACCCTCTCTAAGCGGACTTGTGACTCCGTATCAGGGATCAGTAAACTACAGCTCAGGGGCTAACTTTGGCCTGCTGCCTATTTAGTATAGCCTACAAGCTAACAATAGTTTTTGTGTTTTTAAATGGTTGGGGGAAAACAAAAGAAGATTATTATTTTTGTGAGGCATAAAAAATATATGAAATTCAAATTTCAGTGTCTTTCCAAAAATGCTTTCTGAGCCTGTGGCCATGCTCAGTTCATGCAATACTTACGGCTACTCAGTGTCACAGGGGCGTAGGTAAATAGCTGCATCAGAGACCATGTTGCCTGCAAAGTCTACACTATTTAATTACCTGACCTTACAGAGAAAAGCTTGCTGACCATGCCTTTATATCATCCCTTATGACCCATCTGCATAGTTAGCTGCCGATTGCTTCTGCAGGATCTGGTTTCCACCAAATAGGAAGAACGCTTCCCATTTTCACCCCTACCAGAGATTAGTTTAATTCCCAGCTCTTTAATTTGCTTCTGCCATACTGTTTGTGAGTCAAGAAAGTGTTCAGAGGCCCGGTCATTGGAAATTCTCTTCTGAAATAGTTTTTTTTGTGTGTTTTTTAAAAATATATATATTTTATTGATTATACCATTACAGTTGTTCTATTCCCCCCTTCATTCCTCTCCACCCTGCACACCCCCTCCCCCACCATTCTCCCCCCTTAGTTTATAACCACGTCTCAAGTTCTTTAGATTCTGTATTTCCCCTACTATTCTTGCCCTCCCCCTATCTATTTTCTACCTACCCTCTGTGCTATTTTCTGTACCTTCTCCCCCCTTCTCCTCCTCCCACTCCCCTGTTGCTAACCTTCCATGTGTTCTTCATTTCTATGGTTCCACTCCTGATCTAGCTGTCCTCTTGGTTTGCTTTTGTTTCAGGTGTGGTTGTTAATAACTGTGAGTTTGCTGTCCTTTCACTGTTCATAGTTTTATCTTCTTTTTCTTATATAAGTCCCTTTAGCATTTCATATAATAAGGGCTTGGTGATGATGAACTCCTTGAACTTGACCTTATCTAAGAAGCACTTTATCTGTCCTTCCATTCTAAATGAAAACTTTGCTGGATAAAGCAATCTTGGCTGTAGGTCTTTGGATTTCATGACTTGGAATAGTTTTTTAAATTTGTTTTTACCTCTGTGTTCCTTTTATTCAAAAGATAGTAGGGTTTTGTTTATTTTTCTGGGACAGGTTTTACACAGATGGAATCATAAGAGAGATTGGAGACCTGTGGCAGCAGTGGTCAATGTGGGCCTTGACTTTGAGATTCGCCAGTGTTCTGGCTATGATACCAATGCTGCCCTTTGAGGGCTTGAGTGCTCACGGCTCTTTCAGTGTCCAACCTCTGAGTAACATCTTCGGTTTTCCTTTAAACCCTCTACCCATCTGCCGAACTGCTCCTCAACCCACAGTTTCCCAGGTACCTACCTCAGTAGACCCTGTGAACGCAATCTTGTCTATGCCAATGTGAGAAGCTATTGCTGCCCCAGCTGTTGGCCCATATCCTGGCAAAATATTGATGACTCCTGGTGGAAAGCCAGCCTAACAAAACAGAATTGGAGGAAACGTGGCTTGTGAGAGGTGAAGAAGCACATTAAATCAGATCTGCTCCAGTGGGCCCCAATTGCACGGGGAGTGGGGGTCACTCCTGAAGGCGGTTTCTCTTACCTCCTTGATGAGGGCTCCCATGTAGAGTGCGCTGAGTGGTGTTTGCTCTGCTGGTTTAATAACTACTGTATTGCCACAGCACAGAGCTGGAGCAATTTTCCAGGCAAACATCAGCAGGGGGAAGTTCCACTGAAAGGAAAAACTCAAGGTTGATAGATGGAAAAATATCCTCCACTACTTTGTTTTCAAGCTGTGACTTCTCAGATTTCTCAGACTAGTCTGCAACATAAATCTTGTCCCACCACAAAGTGTAGATGTTTGGATTTTTAAATTACTTCATTAAGAATAAAATAGGACTGACCTTGAAAATCCAAATTACTATATTCCAACTACCAAGCAAAAGAAATCACACGATGAAAAGGGAGCCTTTGTTTTTTCTTTGTTTTGTTTTTGGTTTTTCATTGCTGTTATTTTATATGTTTTTTAAAACTAGACTTTGGTTCCAGTAAGTTCTTGTGTTTGAAAACTTTTTCTTGCCTTGGTGATTTTTACACCAGGAATTTCAGACTGATATGAAAGCTCTTCAGTGTGAAAGAACTAGAAGAGAAAATTCCAATCGTGAATTATATTTGTTAATGCACATAATTTGTCGTGGTAATCACTTTTCTTTACCTACATGTATTATCACAAAAACATGATTATAAAATAAAGTGTATTCTTATTTTTTGAGCATGCAGAAATTTTAGTTTGCTTCCTTCTTACTACAAAAATAAGCTAATGGACACTAAAAAATACATGTGAGTATCTGAATTTGGGGCCAAAAACGGTTTAAACTAATTTTTTAAAGGGTATTAAGCTGGTATTGTCATACGCACAGGCATGAGCCTCAGGACTATCAGGTGTCGTTGATAATTTCATTAAGAAAGAAAACAGAAATCCTGGTCCCCTGGCTTCAGCCCCTGACCACAATGTGTTTCTGCCTGAAGCATCTCAGCTGCCATCCTTGAAAGATTCTCACTGGCCCTGGCAAGCTTGCAAAAATATACAAGTGTCTTGCCTTCACCAAACACCCAATTTCTTTTCCCCTTAGTTGTTTATAAACTTGGGAGTCCACAGTGATGTTTTAATTCCATCTACAGTATATAAATCTTGGAGTGCGGTAATTGAGCTGGAGCTGGTTGACAAGCAGCTCTCATCCTGTCAGTGAAGGCTGCAGCTCCCCGAGTCTGGGAAGGGCAAGAAGAGCAGGTTTCAGTTCCTGCAATTAAGGTGACAGACCTCACCCCTCCTCTGATCCAAGTCGGGTTTCTCTGGATGGTGTGGGAGCTGAAGAACTTAAACCAAACCAGTCATTTTCCATTTTCACTCTCTAATAAATTTCACAGTAACCCAGAGTCTGTAGATCATGGAAAGAACATCAATACCTCCCAAAAATCTTTGCCCCCCCCCAAAACCAAAGATTATCTTAACTCATTCTCCTATATTTTGAAAAAAAGAAAGCTTCTTGTCTACAGCATAAGAATTTAGTTTGAGCCTCCCCTGAAATCCGTGCCAGAACGACTAGCTAGTGCTCTCGGAAGATGTGATGATGTTTTGTACAGTGCCAAGGCCGTGTATGGGGGGTGGGGGGGAGAGAAGACAATGTTTAATGTTCCAATCCAAACACTAAGCACTACATCTATTTCCCTTTACAAGACACACAACAGCCCGGCATGGTTTCAATTATGACCGTGACGTTAATGGTACTGCTGTGTCTTCTGTAGAGTCTTCTATCTAGATTCTTGTGAAAAGAAACAGTGGGAAAGAATGAGATTAAAAGGCTATATAAAACAATATGCCTGGAAAGATGGTGAGTCACAGTTTTAAAAAATAAACAAGCAAATATAACAAAGCATTAATTTTCCATAAGCCAAATGGACATCCATAACCAAGGGCAGGTTATTAATACATTGGGCTTGGCTTTGCTTATTTTAATCATGAGAATTCCATGACTTGAGAACTCAACTCCTGGTAACAGAGCTGAAACCCTATTAACCTGTTCAAATAAGCATTTGCAGGGAGGCTGTTAAAGATGTGTCAACAACACGAGCTCAGTTTTTTCCCCCAGTAATGGAAAACACACATCGCTGAGATCCATGTTTTATGTATCTTTAAGAGAACTGGCTCAAATGAAAATAAATATGAGACCCAAGGAGATACACTCACTGGGATGATCTGTCCACACACTCCAATGGGTTCATGTCTTGTAAAGGTAAAATAGTCTCCATCTGAAAGAAATAAGCAGGGTCACTACCAGAGAATTCAGATTAGAAGAAAAAATGCAAAGACAGAACTTGGGTGGCAGCAAAAAAAAACAGAAATGAAGTTGAAAACACATCCTACTCAACCATGCACAAAAGCTGGTAGAAGAGCTATTACTTGGCATAAAGTATCTCCAGATACGGTTCCCAGACACCCAGAGTATTGACCTCTTCAGGAAAAATAAAGGACAGGTTGAGGACACTAGAAGCTGTCCTGGGGAGGGAGCTGGAAACTGGAAAATAACTCATTACTAAATGTTATGATAGTTGCATGTAGAACAGTTATTTGATTTAAAAACTGATGTACCTCAAAAATTTAAATAACTTTCTGAAGTATTAATAAATTAAGTAAAATACTAGTGAGTAAAGTTAAAATTCTATGCAACTGGAAAAGGTGAGGAGTAGAAGTAGGATCTATTCATAGCTCAGTCTAGGTGTCGAATACATTTCCTGGAGGAAGCAGGCACATGTTGGCCAATTTCGAGAAGGCAAAAGTCCACTTCAAAGCACATTCCAACAATAACCCAACACCTCCACCCTCAAATGAGCCATGGAAATGAGGATGATTTAATAATTTTGTTGTCCTTATAGAAACAAAAGGCAATTGGAATAATTATCCAGGAAAACCAAACCAAATTATTCTTTAGGAAAATGTCATTGTATTTATCCAAATTATTTTCAGTGCCTGGTTGAAATAACCAAAGAAAGAATGGCTCATTTTTATCACAGAGCCTTTCATTTCTGGTCCTGGGCAAAGTCTTTGTTTTTTCCCAATTGCCAACCTTTGGCCCCACCACTGATATTTGCTGTCTCTCTTAAAAGCCTTCCCCCTGGGAAAGCGAAGATGCTGAGCTAATGCTCATGAAGAGCATTACTTCTAGGGACAGGTAAGGCTGCAGGTGGGGGCAAAGTATGCGGGTTGAAGGAAGGGAAATGATTGCCTCTCAGCACACCTGTATCACTAATATTTATCAAACAAAATTGTTTTAAATTCAAAATTAAACACTTTAAAATAAAGGTTTCTCTCTTTCTCCTGAACCTCTTCCCAGAATTAATAGCTACCTTACTGGTGCATCTTTTCAAAAAAACTTTTTTTTCATATACAAGTATATGTAGCATTCTTCCCCTGCCCTTTTTAATACAAATGACATCATATTGTTCACAGTCTTCCATATTTTGTTTTTTCCCCACTTTTTTCATGTAAATCTAACATATTTAACTGCTGAATGTTATTCCACTGGGTCAATAATGGTCCTTCTTATAAAATAACCTGAAGGACACAGAAAATGCTTTCAGTTTAGACCATTATACATAATGCTGTAAACACTATCATATTATACATCTTTCTGTGTGCAGACTTTTTTTCATAGTTGTCAGAATTTTCATACATGTCATTCTTTACAACAACGTCAATTATTGCCCTTCTTCAATTTATAAATCTCCATAAAGGTTGTATTTTTTATATTAATTAAAGAAAAAAGTGAAGGCAAAATCTCAAAAAACTGTTTTCATGAGGAACTGAACTCAACTCCATAACTGTGTCCCAAAAGAAAATGAGTTATGGGGAATGAAAATTTTCCTGAGTAAACTGTTCACTGAGAAAGGAACTGAAAAATCTACTGTCCCTGCAGTTCCTCTAAGTAGTTAATAAAGAAGTGCAGGGTATTGTGCTGCTTGAACTCCTTCTGACAGAGCATTGAGTGGAAGAGATAAAGAAACGGCCTAGATCTTGAACTGGATCTTTCTCATCTGGTCAGTACAAGAAGATTCTGGACACCACAGTCTGATCTTGGGTGCCTGGCAAACAAAGGAACTGTGTCTTCTGCACGCACCCTTGTCCAGGGCTAAAGGCCCCTCAGAGGTCCTTCACAGCTACTATGACCCCACTCCAAATCCCACCATGCTTCTAGACTAAAGTTACCTGTAGACAGATTGCTTAAGGGCCATCTTTATAATTTCTGCTATATCCAAGTATAACTTACTCTATTACTTACTTAATAATTTTTAAATCAGTTCATCCTTTAAAAATTGTAAATGGCTATATGTTAGCCTCACCATAAAGAAAATCTATGAAACTACTGATTTCATGAGTTAGCAATATTTTATTCTAATTTCTTCAAACCTGTGATTAAAATAATAAATGTTCACAAGTTTATTATATACAGTCATCTTGCATGCTACCAGCACCACATGGAACGCTACATTGTGCTTCTCAAATTTCAATGTGTATACAGAGTACCTGGTAGTCTTGTTACAATGCAGAGTCCAAATCAGTAAGTCTGGGGTGGGACCCGACACTTCCCATTCTTACAAGCTCCAGGTGATGCTGGCGCTTCCAATCCACAGATCACACTCTGTGTGGTGAGGTTCAAAGGAACCAAGAGGCTAAAGGGGAGTCCATAGGTATCGCAATGACCTATAGTCACTTTACAGTAACTGACTTCATTTCCATTTATTTTTTGCCTCTGTGCTAACTCTACCAATTTGCCTGAAAGGAGTTTGAAGTGGAGGAGAATCTGATTAATGTTTTTAATACTTTTAAAATATCCAAAATTTATAAAGAACTTACAAAACTTAATACCCAAAAAATCCAATTGGTATTGGATTTTTTAAATCCAATGGGCAAGGGACCTTAATAGACAGACACTTATCCAGAAACCACATACAGATGGCCAACAGACATATGAAAAGATGCTCAACATCACTAATCATCAGGGAAATGTAAACTAAAGCCACACTGATATATCACCTCACACCTATCAGAATGGCTACCATCAATAAATCAACAAGCGCTGGTGTAGATGTGGAGAAAGGGGAACCCTTGTACGCTGTTGGTGGGAATGCAGACTGGGGCAGCCACTGTGGAGAGCAGTAAGGAGATACCTCAAAAAATTCAAAATGAATCTGCTCTTTGATGCAGCGAACCCACTTCAGGGAATAAAGGTCTGTCCAGTAGGTACCCAGCCATGTAATATGAAAAACAGAGACATTCATTGAGGAAGATGCAAGATACAAGAAACCTTGTACATAGGACTATGACACCTCGGTGTCCTTCAAAGGACAGTTTGGGGCCTCACACAGTTCTCCCAGTCGCCATCAGCTGCCCCACTGCATTTTCCTGAATCTCATCTACTGTCTGAAATCTCTCCCCTTTCAGAGGTGATTTAGTTTGGGGAAAAGCCAGAAGTCATAGGGCACCAAATCTAGGCTGTAAGGGGGCTGAGTCACCTGGGTGATATAATGTTTCACCAAAAACCTCCGCATGAGGCGTGATGAGTTTGTATTATGTATCAATACATAAACATGGGCCCACTGTCGTCATGAAACTGCCAATCACCCATTGTCCATAGCTGTGGCCTTCTGAATCATCTGAACAGTTTCCACAGAGGAATGTTCAAGGTTAACACAAAATGTGATGTAGATTCGTTGCTCTACTCAGTCATTTTGAATGCCATGGCCACACAGTACACATGCTCATGCACCAGCATCTACCACCCCCACTGACTAGTACAGTGAAGTGGTCATTGTTCATACATGTGCACTCCAGCCCACTCTTCTTGGCTGCCAGGTTACCTCAATGTCACACAAACTATTCTCATTATGTTAATAATGGCTGGACTTTTTCTGGACAGACCTTGTATATCCGAAGAAACTTAAAACACTAATTGGAAAGAACATAAGCGCCCCTATGCTCACGGCAGCATTATTTACAATCACCAAGAGATGGAAGCAGCCTAAGTGTCCAGCAGTAGATGAGTGGATAAAACAACTATGGGACATCCACACAATGGAATACCACTCAACTGTAAAAAAGAAAAAAATTCGCCCTCTGTGACAACATGGATAGAGCTGGAGAACATTATGCAAGTCAGAAAAAGCCAAATGGAGAACATTATGCAAGTCAAAAAAACAAGCCAGTCAGAAAAAGACAAATATCATATGATTTCACTCCTATGTGGAATCTAATGAACTAACAAGCAAAATAGAGACAGACTCATAGAGAGCAGGAATGACAACTATGCATGTGGGGAGGTTAGAGGATGGAAGGATCAAGCTAAAGGAAACAGGACTCATGAACACAGACAACAGTGTGATAATTGTGGGGGGAGGAGGGCATAAGGGGGCTAAATGGTAACAGAAATAATACAATAAAAATTTAAAATTAAATTAAAAAATAAAAACTATATATATATTTCTATAGAACCTTACAAAATATTTTACCATTCTTAATAGTTAATGCTCAAAAGAATTCTTTGAGAAAAAATAAGAGTGACTGTTATCACATTTTATAAATAGAGAAAATATGGCACAGATACGTTAAGTTCAGAGTCATGTAACCAGTTAAGTTGTGACTCTCGGACTTGAATCTGGGTCACCAGACTTCAGGTTCATTACCCTTAGAAACATATTAAAGACTCTTTTTTGAGTAAGGTGCTGGATTTAGGTGGATATCATAAGTTACAGAATCACTATTAGATCAATGAGGAGTGCAAATGGGGTAAATGACAGCTCTTTTGTGAAAGGTGAAGAGGACTCTTTAACGATCTGACATGTGGACACAGAGAACTCACATAAACTCCAGTATGTTAAGTTATAAAGGGAACACTGTAGAGCAACACCCCCTTTCTTCAAGTTGGGGAACACGAGACAGCCTCTCTCCCCTCTTCATCTCGGCAGAGTTGACTCAAAGAGGCAACAGTGTTACTTTCTCTCTCTCCCTTCTATACTTAAGATGATATATAATGAGTACTCTTTTTGGCCAGAAGAAAAATTACAACCCATTTTCCCAACTTTTATGTTAGCAATGCTCTCCAAATACGGCAAGAAGACTTCAAAAGTTGTTCCCTTCATTTCTTGAGCTTTGTGCTATTAAGCCCATCAACCTGATGTAGAAAAAGAAACCTGTACCCAAACACAGGCATTCCACCTGGAGCTATGATGGTCTTAGGTCTTCTTACCAAATACGAAGCAGAGAGAGCTCAGACTCAGTGTGAAAGGACTGCATTCGAGGAGGATGTCAAAAAAAATGTTCTCAATACCATAGTCTGAGCCAACACGTTAGAACATAAATAACTATGATGGAGAAAGGTAAAGAAAAATGAGATACCAAAAGAGAAATATGAAATCATATGTGTAGGACTTTCTATCTCTCTACCTCTTACTCATTTCACTCAAGAAAGTGAAAAATCACAGAGTAACAGCTACTGCTGTTACAGGAGTTTAAGACACACCCGGAAACACTCTCTGATGTGTTTTTATACCCCAGTGTCTACACCTCATGAGGAATATAAATTTCTTACAACTAAATACTTTTTCATACCATGAATTTGGTTGAGTTATGGATCAAATTTTACTGAATATTCGTAGACTGAGCCATGTCTAGAATTATATTAAGAAAACTCTTTTTCCCTAGAATAGAATGAGCTTCTGCTCTTTTTGTGAAATACGGTTGAGCTGCTGTGCTATGTTCTTTGATGGGGAGGTTGTCAAATTACACAGAAGAGACAGAAAGTATTTAGTCAACTAGAATAATTTAATTATTTAGATTATTCATTAAAGGTAAGCATTACTTTTTAGAGCAGATTTTATAGTTGTTTAAAAAAGATTTTTGACAGAATTTTTGTTCTCACAATAGCTAACACTGGCACATTCTATAAAAAAACTAGACCGAGTATAATTGGGTAATATGCACAATCAGTGAAATCAGAAAAATCTCAAATGTGCCAGAAACTGAGGAGAAATTTATCCGAAATGGACCTGAAGGACTAGCTCTCAATTACAATATTAAGAGTATTTCCAGAACTGCAGCTTATTTTATATACCTAGGCACACTAAAAATGAGTTTATTTGATAGCATGAAAATCTGTAACACAATTCAGTGAATGGAAGGCCCTCTTCCGATCTCTAATCTGTACAGAGAATTACCTCTTGGGGAGATAGAGACCCTTCTGATTACTCCAGGATTAAACAATTACACCAGCTACACCCAACTTTCCATTATGCTCCCCCTTACAGATTCCTACATATTGTGACCCTGAAACAGGCCTTGTTGAACATTATACAGTTATAATGATAAACTATAAACACCTCCACAAACACAAACTTTACATTACAGGGGAGTGGCAAAAAATGGAACTTATTTATAAAAAAACTGTGTATTTATTTTCACATGTTTAAACTTCAGTCACCTTCAAAGTACTCTGCATTTGATGCAATACACCTATGGAGACGTTTTTCCCACTGCTTAAAACAGTTTTTGAACTTGTCGATTTTGATGCCTTTTAGAGTTTCTGCTGCTTTTTGTTTCACTTCTTTCACATTGGCAAAATGTTTCCCTTTGAAAACTTCTTTCATCCAGGGAAACAAATAAAAAAGTAGCTCCGGGTGAGACCGGGAAATAGGGAGGGTGGAGCACAGGGGTCATGCTGTTTTTGGTCAAAACTGCTGAACACTCAGCGCGGTGTGGACAGGTACACTTGTAAATCACCCATCGTGAAATGGGCAAATGCATTAAGAGAGTCTTAAAAAAAACCCACACAACAACACAGCCTCTCTCTGCCAGGACACTGATACACATGTATTCCTAGAACACTCACCTAGCAGGGGAAGCCTGTACTACCAGGGGCCTGCCCTCTAGAAGATAATTCTGTTTTCGGGAAGGTCACCCCTCCTACACTACTTTTCTGGACTTCAGTCTCTTTGCATGAAAAATGATGGCACTGCCCTTAGGAATCCCTGAGGTCTTTTTCAGCCTTAAACCCCTCAAAAAGGTTATGTACAAAACAGACTTCATTGACTTCCTGTCAATTCAGGTCCCACTAACTAGGCTGGGTTCTTCTTAGGTGGGCAGAGCAAATAGCTCCTCACTCTCAGTGAACATAAGATCTCACCACATGCATTCTTTGCTGACAATACTAAACTACATCTAGTTGTTGAAGGCGAAACCTTAGGATCTGAGTCAATGTCTGAGCATTTTAACCTATTTTTTAGTTTAGCAGGTAAAACTGAAAAGGGATGGAAGCAGATAAATAATTACACATGACCAAGGCAGTTTTTTACCTTTTGTATAAGCTAGTGTATCATAAAGCCATTTTTATGTTGGAATTCGGCTTAAAGCACGAACTGTATTTTTCTCTGCTTACATATCACAAAATCAATCAAATTAACAGTAGTTACAGAGGAAAAGCATATGTAAATCAATTAACGTCCATTTCTCCCTCCATTAATTGCAAACAAGCTTTGATCCTTCCTCCATCATTAGGAGTTTGTGAATAAAAGAGGGGCTAAAAACTTTGATATCGGCTGAAAATAATCAAAATGGGGAAAATAATACTTTGCCTGCTGGGCTGCTATGAGTTTAGAGATAATATAATGAGTGCAAATAAAGTGTTCAATAAATCACAGCTATGGTTATTATTTATCATCATAATTAGGAGATGCCATAGTAAAAGGGTTAGAGCGTAGGACGTATGGTCAGAAACAAGGGCTCCAGTGAGTACCATGGCAGGAAATAATGGGCAGTGCTGTAAGGGGAACAGCGTCAAGGCCCTCGTGAATCAGACTGATACTGCCCGATGCTGTGATGACATCCAACTGTGGGGCTGAAGGGGGGTGTGATGGAGAGGAAAGGGGAAAGCCCTCCAGTCAGGACAAGGAGCAGCTGTCCAACGGTTGGCTCAAAAGGGGTCATGCCATAACCCTTTTCTCCTCTTCCCAAATATTCCAGAGGGAGGCTACCATACAGGGGGAGGTGGGGAAAGCAGTTACTTGCTCTCTCCAATTGATTATCCATCATGTAATCAAAGTGCTCTTTCTAAAATGCAATTTCAATCAAGGCATTCATCTATGGTATTTAAAATAATTCATGGCTCCCCACTGCTGTGGAATAAAACTTGTTGCATAGTTTATCCAGCGCCAGAGCCCCGCTGTCTTCTACATATATCTGGCTGTACTTTTAGACCCACTACCACACTCCACTCTGCTCCCTCCATTCTCTGCACAGACAGGTACTGTCACTACCTGTGATTGCCCAATCTCCTTCTTCACTTACCTATCCTTCAGTTATCATCTTGTATATCTCACCTCCTTCCCCAGGAAGGCTTAATACTGGATGTGATTGCCTCTTCTGTGAAGTTCCATTGAATTTCATGCTTCCATATCTGAATAAGCCATACTACATTGAAATTACCTGCCTACTATTGACTTTCCTTACTAATCTATAAGCATTTCACTTCCTCACCTTTTAGCCCCAATGCTTAACAAAGGACCTGAAACATAGCAGGTGCTCAAAAAAATCTGTTGAATGGATTAACATGTTCAACGACACAAGTGAAAGACTAGAGGCTGAAGCTGACATCTGGTAGAGAAGGTGAAGGAAGACTCTTCCCACTCCATGGTAGTTTGCCTGCCTCTCTAAATGGGAAGGAGTGAAACAGACAACAGCATCATTCTTCCCACTCTTTTTGGTTCTTATCTTTCAGTGTCAGAGGTGCTAAGCTGGATGAACCATGGAGTATGATTCAGTGTAACAAAACAGCCTTATATTTTAAATTTATAAGAAGCTTTCAGCTCTATTTTTATCAGTGACCAAATGGAACTGTGCTTTTCATCTCTCTATTTCCCCTAGGAACAATGGTTTAGTATTCACTAATTCTGTGTCTACACCAACTTTATGGAACTACCATGAATAATAAGAATCAACTGTATATAAATCTAACAATCTGCAGAGAGTTAAAGACTTCACCAGGGTGACTGGCTCCTTCCCCTTCCTGCCCTGCTGAAATGGTGTCCAGAAGAAGAGGGTCTACAGTGGCTAGGCGGGAAGAGGCCTGGGTTTGAATGTCAGGCCTGACTAGCCATGTGACCTTGCACAAGACACTAAACCCTTGCTGTCTCACTTTCTTACCTGTAAAATGGGTATAATATCTTTTAAAACCCAACCTATCTCACAGGAAAACACACACAATCACAAAGATCCTGTATATGAAAGAACATTTTATACTCTGAAGTGTTATGCAAATATAAAGTACATTATTCCTTTGTGTTGTAATTCCAAACAAAAAACTAAGGTGTTTCACAGGACAATGCATGTAACACAATGAAGACTTCATGGTTAAAGGCTAACAGCTTTCTTATATTCCAGGTTTCATTGGAAAATAAGCAAGAATGCAGATACAGAACCAAGCTCATATTAAATTATAAAGTTAAAAATGACAAACACAAATGGATTATTAAGAATAAATAACGGAATGATGATGACCCCTCTTTTTCCTGATCTTCTCCTATAATCCCCCTGGTTTAGTCCAACAACATTCACTAAGCTCTATCCTAGCCAGAGAGGTCAGGGGCTGAATTCAGAGGAGACCACAGGCAAGCCCAAGTACACTTAAACCTGGAACAAAGAGGAAAGCGGCCAGGTTCACATTTGCTTCCATTTGCTTGAGGTCACAGAGATAGCTCTCACATCCCAAATCCCCACACTCCTAGGAGCTCAGCCTATGTACATATATGACCCTAAAGAGATTCTCTTCCTGGTATCCCTCTAAATGCACTTTAAGAAAAACTGGGGTGACGCAAAATTACTTAGCATTTAAAAAAATTCCTCACTTTTTTTCCTTCACAGGCTGAACACCAGTTTTTGAGTCAGGGTGGTTTAGAAATGGCAACTGTAAAAGCTGTTTCTAAGTCCTGTATTTCGAACTCCAAGATCAACATCCTCAGGATCTCCAAAGAGCAACAGAGGAAAACAGGGAAGCAATGGACTAGCCACTTCTACTGCCAGAGAAAGTTACGGTAAAGCATCGACCACTATCAGAGACTTCAATAATCTTTTATTTAATCAGGGTCTTCTCCCCTAAAGACGCAAATGAAAACCAAGGCATTGTTAGGCCAACTGGAGATTTATGCATAGAGCCTTCTGTTCCACCTTAGTCCTAAGATATTTGTAAAACATTTCAGTAGATATTTATATGATTGAAACACATATTTGCTGTTCTAATAGTGAAACAGCAATTGGAGTGAGAGCAAAAAGGGGCCTTTGATCTTGTTAATTTACCTTTCTGCACTGAAGTGGGGAGGCCAACCCAGAAAGGCTGACAGGTATGCTGTCTGTGAAAAGGTTTTAAATCCCAGGTCCTCCAACAGGTTTGCGCAAGCCACACAGTGACTCTGCCTCACCTAGACCCTTCCCAAATCCTGCAGGTGGTGCTGGAGAACAGTGGTTCTGTAATATTCCTAGAGCCAGGACTGAACTAAGATTCTGACCCTCCCTAAGGGTATTCTTCTCCATCCTTCTTAGTCTGCTGAACAAGTGAAACCTCTAGATAGCGGGAAGAGTGCCTGCAATTCAAAGCTCATTTTCTAAAGACTAACATGCCACACGTCACCATTACTCATGGACGCAATTTTAAAATAGTTCTTTGAAGTCTCGTCTCTGTTCTCTACTCCTACCGTGACACCTTCTCTTCTTGCTCCATGCCTGAGTCAGGTGACACAGCAGTCACCTGCTTGGTGCTGCTCTCGACGCTCCCCCTGCTACTCAGGGAGAAGACCTGCAGCCTAGGCATCACCTGGCAGCTGGTTAGGAAACCAGAATCTTGGGCCCTACCCCAGGCCTAGTCAATCAAAACCAAGTGGAGGTGGGGTGGAGATGGCTGGAGTGGGAGGAGAGTGGTGGGGGGTAAATGCAGACAACTATACTTAAACAGTAAAATCATTTAAAAAATAAAATTATTATTTGGAAAAAAAAGAAACTGCACTTGAAGAAGACTACAGGTGTACATACACATAATAAAGTTGAGAACTGCTCTCAGCCATCTAAAACGATCAGCCAACCGTCCCCTTTTTTACAGCAATCCCCTTCAGTCTCTCTCAAGTTGCCGGCACTACTTCTCACTCTTCCTAGTATGTGCAGGGAAAGCAGGCTGTTTTCTGGAGAACCCAGGTAGAGTACCTGGCATGTCACTCAGCAGCATCCAAGAGCCTCTCAGTGAACATTTTTTCTTTCCTTGTATCTACTCACCACTCCAAATATCCACAGAGCTCGTTTAGTCCGTCTCTTTCCTGTCATGGTATCTCTTCCTCCCATTACGTAAAATGGACCTTCTAGTGAAGAGGGTCACCAGGCTCTAACGTTAAAATTTTGGCTCTACAACTTATTTGCTGGGTTATTTAGAAAGACTACCTAACTCGTCTAGGCCTCCTGTCAGAGGGGGCATTTACAGGAGTGCCTTCCCTCTGGGGTGCTACGCAAGCACTCAACATGGTATTAGCTATCCCTAATATTCACACTTAGATCAAGAACTTTCCACCAACTAACTTAGTTTAGATGTTTTCCCTCTTCTCTAAAGGAATACAGCACTGATAGGCTAAGCCATGCAACTTACAAACATGTGTCAGGATGGTGGTTGTTTTTATAGATTGTAAAAGGAATTTGTGGTCAATATAGAAAAATCTTTTTTCAAAAGAAATACATCATCCATAATTTCACCCCCAAGAGAAAACAACTGTTAACATATTTCCCTCCAAACAAGTAGATCTTACGTTTCAGGAGGGAAAGAACTAAATTTTAATCTTCTCAAAATTTCCCTTGACTTCCCAGGCCCAAGGCCTCGCCACCCTGGCAGAACGTCCCCTAGCACAGTGCTAAGCACTCAGCAGCTGACAAACACATACCTACCCCTTGGGCTGACTGACGTATCCACCAATACACGTGGCCTGATCCTGCACTGATATGTGAACTGTCTACATAAAAAACCGGGGACATCATCCTAGTGATGTAAATTGTTTGGCTCTTTGTCAGGTTCAGACAGCTTAAATATGCTCATATCTGTGTTCTCTGCGACTGCTGTTTGTGCTTGGTGGTAAAAGTATGTTTCTGGTGGAGTCTCATGTTTCTTTCTCAACATATTCAGATTTTACATACCTACAGGAATGGTCATCCCATGAATTTTATCAGCCCAGCCTGCGTAATAGCGAAGGGTTTTGATGACGCCCTGCAAATCCACATAAAAAGCTTGCAGGAATGGTTTGCCACCATTGAGGGATTCCATGGTCTGCAGGGGAAAAAAGAGAGAACTTTTCAGTGCTTAATAATTTCTGGAGCAGAAGATTAAAAAAAGGCAAGAGAATAGAGATGAATATGATCAGTGACTCGTGTACTTGGTCAACTCTGATTTCTCAAACACAAAGATTTTCGTGCTGCCAGCTTCGCTTAGTTTCCAGTGGAAACCACGTGAATACATGTGTGCACGGTCTTGTGCCCGTGTTTCCAGCAGTCACTAACCAAATACATAAACACAAGATTTCTTCAACTGATGAGGAAGAAACACTCTTTGTCAAACCAGCTTCGGTTATATTAATGATCAGAGCTTCTGGGGTCTTTTTCAGAGTCTACATCAGAATCTGAATCCATAAGGAAGAACAGGGATATGGGCTTTTATGCAACTGATGAGAATATAAAATGTTTTCAACAGCTGCCAAGACCCCTGCTGAGAAATGGAACAGCCATGGTTCACAGTGGTTTATTTATTGCCACCAAATAAACAAGATCTCCTCTAGGGAAGCTCAGATTTTAACAACTTGAGGATTGTTTTTTGGTAAATATTTATGTTAACAACCATTATCTATTAAGAATGAAGTGTCTGGTTCATTTAATAAACATAGAGGCATTAAGCAGTTTCAGATTATACATGTGATTTTAATCACCTTTCTAAAGTGGTAAAATTGGTAACAAAAAAAGCATTGCAAATGAACACAGTGAAATGAGAAGAGTATTTTGACTTGAGAAATATTAAAGGTGTTACAAGCTGAACTAATGAAATAAAAACTGTTTGCAATCTCATGTCCTTCTCTACAAGGATGTTTTAGAACACATTATGGTGGGAAAACTCAGTGCTCACAAAACTAAAGTTAAAATATTCTCCATTCAATGACATGAAAATACTATAATTTACAGTACAATTTATCCACTTACTATGTGTACAAGATGAGACTCATTCTAAAATACCATGCTACAATATTTACCACTGTATATATCACTGTAAAATACCATGCTACAATATTTATCACTGTATATATCACTGTAAAATACCATGCTACACTGTATTTATCACTGTAAAATACCATGCTACAATATTCATCACTGTATAGCACTTTTTAGAACATTTACATGTTCATGAGACAGGCATTACATTCTCCATGTCCAGCATTGGATCACCTACACAGTAGAGTGGAATACCAAAGTGGCGTGGTAACTCAAATCTGGGCCACCTAAACAGTCCCCGTGAGCTGCTGACACCAGCCACATCCCCCTGAGAGTTGCCAGCATAGGTTTATTTTCAATTGTGCTGCCCTGAATATGGTATTGGCTTCAGTTTTTTAGTCAGGAGCTCCCCTACATTCCAAAGACTACTTCTTATTAAAACTCTCTCCTGTGATGACTTGGTCATGCTTAAAGTGCATTTAAAAGTAAGAATTCCATTTGAGTGCCATCACAATGAGACACATGTCGGAAAAAGAATGGCACTTGAATTTTACGACATGAAAATATAATTATAAAAGTGAACTATTACATTATCATCTAGTACATTTTGTTAATCTGGTGTTGTAAACATTGTAGGTATTTAACCCAATCAAACTGACGCTTATAGGCCATCAATGTACCTCCCACTTATCATTTATGTGCCAGACACTGTGTTAGAAGTTTTTTTAAAAGTAAAATACAATTTTCAGTCTCAAAGAAATCATAATCCAGTGAAGAGACAACCATATAGACTAGCATTCCCCAAGGTATTCCAAAGAATTCAGTTTTGCATGATATTGCTAGGTTAGTCAAAAATATATAATATTGAGGCTTACAATCCTCAAGTTGTAAGTTTGAGAAACATTGGGTAGGGCTTTTCAGAGGCTTTAATATGCTTGGTGTCCTATTAATTTCCCAGAAGGGGCCATTTCACCGTGAAACACCTTTTTCACAATATGTATAAATACATCCTTGAAGTACCGGATTAGAATATGTTTTTATAGACAAATAAATATTACATATACCTAGAGTTCCAAACCATCTCCATAAGGGATTCATTTCTATTCCCATATTCGGGACAGACCCCTAGGGGTGAGGGTTAGGAGGGAGGAGCCCTGGCAGAAGTGACCCTGAGGAAGGGAACTGATGCCTCCCCCTCCCAAAGCAAGTCCGCAGTGACCTGCTTTCCCAAGCACACGGAGCGGGGGGGGGGGGGGGTGTAGTATTCATGGTTTGAATGCCCCGACTAAACAGAGATGCCCCAAATGTTAACTGATCAACTCTGGGTCATCTGTATGAAGTTCCCTCGTGTGCAGAACAGACATTCCCTAATGGTTCCAGCTTTGAAAAAGTCTGTATTCTCCAACAAAACTTTTACTTTAAAAACAGCAGAAACAACAAAAAACCATTGCGAGAGGGAAAGTTCCTCATGTGAAAAAAGGACTGTTTTGGTGCGGGAGAGTCGCTGAAGATGCCAGAAGCACCAAGGGAGCGGAAGTGCACCACAAGTGGGCATCACGCCCTGTGCTTCTGAAGGTTTCTTCTCAGTCAGGAGGGGTTCGTTCCAGGGATGGAAAAATGGTCCTTTCTGATTCTAAAGAGAATCGTTTGGTGTTGGTTTTCTGCAGAGAGCACGAGGAATCTCCTGCTGCTTAACTGTGTGGTTTTGTTTGTAAAGGTGGGAAGAAGGCAGGAAGGTCCTTACCAGTCACGGGAAGATACAGTTTTGTTCTTCAAAATTCAGTAAGAAGAGACACTCAGCTGGTCCTCCACTTCCCCTACCTGACCGCAAAAGCCAAATGTCTCTCATTTTTTCATGTATATTATGTACTCCTTCGCTTGTTCCCAGGTCTGCTTCACATCACATTTTCAGAAAGATGAAGTAATCTAAATTTCAGTGGAAAAGTAAATTTGGGGTAAAGAAAATGGTTTTTAGGCTACTTACTGCAAGAACGGCCCTGTCTCGTTCCACCAAGTCTGCAAGCTTATCCAACAGACGTCCTCGTTCTGAAGCATCCATCCTTCTCCACACCGAACCCAGAGAGAAGGCCAGGCGGGCTGCCTGCACCGCTTTGTCTATGTCTGCCTGTTAGAGACAAAGAGGCACAACTGAGGGGAGACAACACTCCAAATAAAGGAGAACAATCTGCTCTCACAAAAAAAGTGGTACAATCTAGAAAGCAATTTCATAGGAATTTTTTTTTTCTAAGGACATACCTTGTCTGCTTCTTGGACTTCACACACCTGTTCTCCTGTGGCTGGATTATAGACAGGAAACATTCTTCCACTCTCAGAGTTCTGCCACTCATTGTTAATAAAAATCTAAAGGAGCAGACAGAGAACAGGATCTGTGAGACAGGTGACAGGAAGCCTGTCAAAGGCAAACTGTTATGGAAGTATCATGGTAGTCATACTTATTCTACATGCTTGTTCATATACAATTAAAGTACAGAATTTGAAGAGTTCTAAGAGACCCTTATACAGCCAAGCTTCACCCCTAATTCAGGAATTTCCTCTATAATATTTTTTACCTCAATATCATCCAAAGATTAAATATAGTTAACCTAAAAATATGTATTTAGTGAACCTGCCAGCCAGTGAGAGAGCCAAATAAGAAGGAAAGAACAGAGAAACATACAAAACATGCACTGAGACTGAGAAAATATTTATTGATTGTCCACACTCTAGCCAATACCTGTAAGGGGTAAATCACGGATTAAACCAACAGTGATCAGACCTTAGATCCTAGTTTCTCTGAAGAGGCCTAAGTGTCTTCACAAGGGGAACGTGAAGGCTGCTGGAAAAAGCATTTACTGAACTCACAGTCAGACCTGACCTGAGCAATGGCTCTGACCAAACTAGTGAATCCAACAAATTACAAGTTAAATCCCAGTTAGAGTCCATGCTCTTTGCTGGGTAGGCTATATGGCTTAGCAAAGGGAAAAGGGCTACAACTTTCAAACTGTTCTCTCTAGGCTTTCTTAAAAGCCTTGGTTGCCTTATATAAAAAATGAAGACTTTAATAAAATGGCATAGAGACCAATGATTTAGAAAATTAGGTCAATTTCTCAGAAGATTTGTACAACATGAGTTCAAAGAGAAGGGAAAATATAGACAAAGAAATTTTAGCATTCATATTGATATTAAGAAATTCAAACTCATAATTTTAGACTACACAAGCTCAAAGAATACACAGAGATATTTTACTCTATAAACTTATGGCATGAAAATGAAAATTTCTGAACTTAAGAGTCAGTCAGTCAGCCAGCCAGCCAACTCAGAACAAATACAACCACAGGCTGATTTGTTATCACCTGCCATTTTAATAACCACAGATGAGGCTGAATGGGCATACAGATACAATTTCAAATATTATGTTCCAGATTATTTCAAAGCTTTCCTTTTTTCCTGGACTTGATATAACAATGAGTTTGACTGAAGAAGTTTTCTTTTCCTGAAGGTTTTTTAAGATAAGGAAAAAAAAGACCTTAACTCTGTATAGCGCTTAATACAAATGTCTTAAGCACAAACACAATGAGCTTTCAATTTCATACATTTTATAGTTTTAATATGTAATTTATAAACATACTTAACATAATACATTCATTTATTCAGTACATACTTAGCTACCTCTGGCCACAGGAGTGGACAGAGGACTGGAGTCCCAGCCTTCCAGGCAGAGTCCCACAGTCTCTAGTTGTTCAGTAACTGCAGCAGCCTCACGGCAGGCTTTGATCATCTCCACAAAAAAGTGAGAAAACTGACAGGCCAAGAAGTTAAGAGTCCTAAGAAGCAGGTTCTTACAGTGGCTCTGACTCAAAGTCTATTGCCCTTTCCACTCTACCACGTTTTTCAGGATTGCTCAGCTCGAAGAAACACAACTAGTTACTTAATGTCTAAACCTAAATCAGAGCTCCGGTCCTTGCACTCCTGGTCTAATTCTCTATGCACTCCATTTAACTATTTCCCAACAGTTCACAGCTCATCATATCTAGATTCACATCTAGAATATTACCAAGGTTATGGAACAAGGGATCTTGCCAATATTCCTTATTTCTTTTATCCACTACTTAATCTTAATCTTTGGAATATCATCACAATCCAATTTTAGTTTTTAAGCTTCTTTGTTGAGCAGTTCTAACTATTTATAAGAACTGATATTTCATGACATTGTTTCTTAGAGGTCTTCCAAAGATTAAAGAAAAATTACTTATTTTAATAGAATAAAACTGATTTTCTTACTATTATCATTTAGGTTCATTGATCATTTTATAAATCTAAGATATATTATGGAATCTTAGTAATCTTTTCCTAGCTCTCGAAATATTTTGCTATTTCATTGTCCTAGAAACTATTTAATCATCATTCATCAATTATTTCCAACTATGCTTAAAAAAGTCCTAAAATAATAAGGAAGCAAAAAATTACTAGACAAGAATAAATAAACACATCACCACTATTTCATCACCTCTGATTTTGTTATTGTATTGTCCAAAGTAATGCATCATCTTTCAAAAGGACATTTGTAAGAAGTCTGAAGACAGATTTTAGTCATATTCTTTTCAGCTTTCACTAAACACAGTTAAGAATTAAAATTTTTTCATTTCCGTCCATAATGGGAAAAAGAAGAAAATTATCAAAGACATTTCACAATTGTTGGATGAGTCAGAAGATGAAAGCAGACAGCCAGAAACACTAGATTAACTGAATGAGCAAAACCTTGGACTGAATCTTTAGGATAAATAAATAAATTTTCTAAATTAAAAAATCAAAGAGCAAATAATATTTTTATAAACACAAAAAAAGAAATATGATATTCTAACCAGTCATTCATCTGGAAGGATTTAATCATGAATTATTTTGTAACGAGAACATGGAGCATCTTGTTTTGAAAAAAGGATATGTGATGACAATTTTATCTTTCACGAGATGTGTGGGTAAAAAATTACTTGCTATGATTCATAAATGGACAATTGCTGAAGCTAGGTTTATATACAAAGGTGATTTGAAGGGCAGATATGTAAAAATATAAAAGTTCACTAGACTGATCAGTCTAATTTATGGTTATAAAACTAAAACCAAAAATGTTTTTGTAATTATGAAACAAAAAGATGGCCATCCTCTTTTCTATGAAATTAGGAGCCTTCAAACTTTTCAATACTGTCACATTGTGACAATGCACATGCAAGAAAACAAGGAATAGTAAGTTATAATCTATCAGAAATGTGTTTAAAATCTGGAATCAGCATTTATGAGATTAGTATTTCCTGTTTCATACAAGAAGACTGATGAACACACAGGCACACTTGAGGGCACTGCCTATTAGAGGTACACATATGTCTCTAAAACCAGAAAAATACATAAGAAGATGTGGTTCACTCTGTTTCAATTCCTGTTTTGTTGTTTTTACTGTATATTTATTTACTTCTATAAATTTTTCATAAAGTAATTTATAATTTTAAAAATATAAAGAGTCCATGGTCCCAAGTGGTAAATGTGATGACTATTTTTCCTGGTACGATAAAGATTAAAATATTTTATATTTTTACCTTGTTACTATTTTTGTAGACCCAGTCATATAGTATGACAACTAAAAAGTGTGTACTGACAACATTGGTGGCACACAGGATAGCAGACACTTCTACAATACTTGAAGGTTTTCAGCTTCTCTGGGCTATTTGAACATTCTGAATGCTGTCTAAAGTGATCTCTGACCAGGGCTCCTTGGAGAAACAGTTCATCTCAGGGGCTGTAGCGGGGAAGCACAAAGTAATCCTGGGCTATTGTGGTGCCAGAACGTGTGGTACATGTTCAAAAACTGATGGGACACATCAAGAGGACACAGGAGCCAACATGAGGGGGCTCCCAAAGGCCAATACTGGGATCATTTAAACAATGAAACAAGTAATAATATTAATGATTTATTATTCACAGAATGAAAAATGCATCCAATACTCCATACTGATGTAAAAATTTTAACGAATAACTAAATAAATTAAGAATAACTAAATAAATAAGGAAAAGCTCTTCTTCACAGTAGAATTCCAACTAACGGCAGTGAAGGAATAACAGAATTAGAGCATCACTATTTGTCAAACACAACAGTTACAATTGCTTGAGGCAAAAATCACAACAGATGGTAAACTCAGTGGGCAAAAGTATAATGAAAATTCAAGTGTTTATGTAGTCTCAAAACTATCTCCCCTCAAGATACTTACTAATTACAAAGGGAAAAATAGTCACTGTACATTGAAGAAAATTGGCAGACAGCACCTTAATCAGATGATCAAAGTTAGTGTCACCAGTGATGGGACAAATTGATATCATGTGCTCCTTATATGATCTCCTAAGGGAACAGAACTTTCTGTGATATTCTTCCTCAAAAGGCATCACCTGAATTTAATCATGAAGAAATTATCAGGTAAATCCAAATTGAGGCACATGGTACAAAATAAGTGGTCTTAATTTTTCACTTTTTTAAAGTGCCAATGTCATGAAAGACAAAGAAAGCCTAAAAAAACTGTTCCAAAGTAAAGGACACTAATGATACATAAAAACAAATGAATCATGTAACTGTGGATTGGCTCCCGAACCAGAAAAAAAGTACATTATTGGGACAATTGGTGGGATTTAAATAAGGTCTTTGTATTAGACAGGGTAAATGGCACATAGGAATTCTTTGCACTATTTTTGAAACTTTTAAAATTAAATGTGAAATTATTTCAAAATAAAAAGTGGAAGGAAGTAAAAGGTTTAGAGTTGCCCTGGTGCCTACCTCTCATACCTCAAATGATGAAAACAAATTCATTAAATGAAGAATGAGGACATTACACCTTTCTTTTCACAAGTTTGTCATTAAATGTGAGTTTATGGCAAATAAAATCATTCAAGCTCTGCTTTAAAATATGGCCCAATGCTGCCAAAATTATTCTTTTTAAATTTACAAATTATTTCAATTCAAATACTTGTTAATAACTGTATGAGAAACTAAAAACTCTGCTTTGCATTAACTGAATTTCAGAATAAGTATCAGGAAGGCGTAGCTTTTTCTACTTTGGAACTCTCTGAAAGTAAAGGTGTCTGACTCTAGCTAAGTTATTTCAGCTTGTTCAGTGTCTTCATTTGTAAAATATGCAAAGATCAACATACAACATTATATAATTCTGTGGTGCGCTAATCACAAGCAAAAGAGCAAATGATCCATAAAAGAAAGTCCTTGGTCTGCTCTACGTTTCTAAGAGAAACAGATGAATTTGCTTATAAACCTAACTTTTTTCTATGGTTGTGAAGAACTGCCCATTGACATTTTTTAATTTAATTCTTGTTCAAGTACAGCTTTCTGTCTTATATTCCCAACCCTGCCCGCCCCCTGCCCCGTGCTCCCCGCCTCCCTCCCATTTCCGCCCCCCACCCTTAGTTATTGTCCATGTGTCCTTTATACTTGTTCATGTGAGTCCATCCCCTTTTCCCCCATGATTCTCTCCCCTTTCCCCTCTGGACCCTGTCAGCCTGTTCCATATTTGAGTGTCATTGGTCATATTTTGCTTGTTTGTTTGTTTTGTTTAGGTTCCTGTTAACGGTGATATCATATTGCCCATTGACATTTTATAGGTTGCTATTGGTATAAAAGGACATAACAAATGTGGTGGGCACTTGGTTAATGTTAACTGGAATGTAATGTCTTGTGGAAGAGGCTGTGAATCATTCTCTAACACCTTTCCTAATGTAATTAGAAACATAATACCTCCCACACCAAAATAAAATCTGAAACACTCTAAAGAATGAAGAATATATTTGGGCAGTTGAGTTTTCTTGTACAAAATAATATATGTAATGTAAATGTGAGTTATCACTCATCATATTAAAAGACATAATGAACACACTATTCAAGCACTAGAATGTCATAAATATCACTGAAGCTACTTGTGTGTTTCTTCCTTATCCTATCCTCCTGCTTGACCCTGGTTGACCCACTTTCCCACTAGAGGTATCCACTATCCTGAATTTTTAATTTCTTTATTCTTAGTTATAGGTTTTCTTTTTCTTGTCTTTATGAATTAATTATTAGGTAGGCATTTTTCAATGTACTATATCAATCTTGTGAAATGCATTGTTCAGATCATCTTGATCTTTATTAACACTTTTTGTTTGTCTTACTGATAATTGAGAAAGCTGCGTTGAAGTCTCTCACTTTAGATTTGTCAGTATATCCCTTAGCTTCATTATTTTTGTCTTTGTAAATTTCAAGTGAATATAAGTTTGTAACTATTAAGATTCTCTGGTAAAACAGAACCATTTATCGATACAAGTGACCCTCTTCATTACTGATTAAGGTTTGTTTCTTAAAACCTATTTTGTTTAACATTAGTAAAAAGCTAATTAGTAA
This sequence comes from Sturnira hondurensis, assembly GCF_014824575.4. Classification (NCBI taxonomy): domain Eukaryota; kingdom Metazoa; phylum Chordata; class Mammalia; order Chiroptera; family Phyllostomidae; genus Sturnira; species Sturnira hondurensis. The sequence continues at coordinate 11,834,565 of NW_028080827.1, forward strand.
AAAACTTAGCTAAGTTTTTCTGTAGTATTTTCCTAATATAGCTTTTCCATCTTTTTACTCTTAATTACATTTTCATTTTTATATGTCTCTTTAAACAATGAATGACTAGATTTTATTTTATTCAATATGAAAATTTCTGTCCTTTAACTGGCAAGTTTAATACATTTACATTTATTGTGATCATATTTATTATGATATTTGGACTTGATGCTTTCTATTTGTCTTGCTTTATTTTACTTCCTGTTTTTTCTTGTCTCTTCTTTCAAGTTAATGTTTGCCATTGTTCATTTTACAATTCAATTTTCCCCTCATGTTGGTTTGGAAGTTGTACACTATATTTCTATTCTTTCACTGGTTGTCCAATATATTTTATCATGTATATTTAACAACTTGAAGTCTAAAGTTAATATATGTCTTAACATCCCTCCCAAACAATTACCGGGTACTTAGAACCTAGATCTAATTTCTTTCTCCAAGAATTTGTTATAAAGTTATTTATACAAAAATTTTCAAAGAAGTTTTTCTTTTATTCTCAAGATTCTTTAAAATTTCATTTAGGAAAGATTTATTGGGGATCAAATTTCAAGTCTGAACATATATTTTTGCACCCTCATTCCCAAAAAGATTCTTCCCAGAAGACAATTACTTTCTCACACTATGTTGAGGACATTATTCCAATATTTTCTATCCTGCAATAGTGTTTTTAAGAAGTCTGCTGTAAGTCCTTAATCATCATCTTTGTTGATAACCTGCCTTTTCTTTCTTTTTTATTTTGCAGGTTTCCTTGTATAGTTTGTAATGACTGAGTACTACTTATTTTTTGTCTAATTCTTAATGAAAGAGACTATTCATTCCTCTACTAAATACAGATATACAATGTAATTTTCAACTACAAAATGTTGACATATTTTTCATGAAATACATTTGCACACAAAGATTTTTTTCTTGTAATGTGGTTTCAAGATACATGTAATGTTTAAAGAAAACTTTGAATTTCTAGGTTAGTAGACTGTATAATGTTTATATATAAAGAAAACATGCCAGGGGACTTCTGGCCAAGATGGAGGTGTAGGTAGATACATGTAGCCTCCTCACACAAACAAAAGAACAACAACAAATTTAAATACAAGAAACAACCAAAACTGCCAGAAAATTGAACTGTATGGAAGTGCAACAATCAAGGAGTTAAAGAAGAAACATTCATCCAGACTGGTAGGAAAGGCAGAGGTAGGCAGCTGGGACAGAGAGGATGAATGGCAAGGTGGAAGCTGGCAGACCTGGTGGTCTGACATTTGAGATGGATAAACCTGGAGGAACAACTAGGGAGCAAAACAGACCATGCAACCGAGGGTTCCAGCAAAAGGAAATAAAGCTTTAAAACCTCTGGCTGTAAAAACCTGTAGGGGTTGAACAAGCAGGAGAATCTCCCAGCCTCATAGGAGAGTCTGCTGGAGAGACACCATTTATCCCTGTTTATCCTCTTCTACCTCCTTGCATCCCCCCCTCTTCCCTTTCCCTCTGGTAATCACCATACTGTTGTCTGTGGCTACAAGGTTTTTTAAAATCCCTTCCTATTTTCACCCAGTTCTCCAATCCCCTCCCCTAAACCTCTGTCAAAAACTTATCTTTCTACTCTCTCCATCTTTTTTCCTTTTTCAGAATGTCATATAATTGGAATCATACAGTAGGTAAACTTTTTAAAACTAGCTCCTTTCACTTAGCAATTTTTATGTAAGCTTCCTCCATGTTTCTTCATGGCTTGCTAGTTCACTTTTTGAATTCTGAATAATATTCCACTGTATGAATATACTACAGTTGGTTTATTCATTCACTTTCTGAAGGACATTTTGGCTGCTTCCAGTTTGGGGAAATTATGACTAAAGTAGCTATTAACAGTAATGTGCAGGTTTTTTATTAATACAAAATTTCAACTCATTTAGGTAAATGCCTAGGAGAGTGATTGCTATATCACACAGTAGGACTATTCTTAGCTCTGTAATAAAATGCCACACTGTCTTCCAAAGTGAGCATACCCACTCTGTAAAGAATTCCCACCAGCAAAGAATAAGAGCTCTTGTTGCTTCCCATCCTCATCAGCATTTGGTATTGCAAATTTTTTGGATTTTAGCCATTCTAATAGGTGCACAGTGGCATCTCATTTTAGTTTGGAATTTCCTAATAACATATGATGTTGAGAATCTTCTCACATGCTTATTTACTGTCTAAATATCTTCTCTGGTGAGGTGTCTGAGATCTTTTGTCCATTTTTTAAAGTGAGTTGTTTGGTTTTTCAGTGTTGAATTTTAAAAAGTTCTTTATATATTTTGGATACACGTGCTTCATCAGATACGTGTTTTGCAAATATTTTCCCCAGTTTGTGGCTTGTCTTTTCATTCTCTTTCAGTGTTTTTAAAGATCAAAAAGCTTTTTTTAAGTCCAATATATAAATTTTTCCTTTCATGGAGTATGTTTTTGGTGTTCTATCTAAAAATTCACTGCCAAACCCAAGGTCATCTATATTTTCTCCTATTATCTTTTAAGAGTTTTATAGTTTTGCATTTAACATTTAGGTATATGGTCCACTTTGAGTTAATTTTTGTGGAATGTGTAAAATCAGCATCTAGATTCATTTTTTGCATGTAAGTGTCTAGTTGTTCTGGCATCATTTGTTAAAAAGACCATCTTTTTTCCATTATTGCCTTTGCTCCCTTGTCAAAGATCATTTGACTATATTTGCATGAGTTTATTTCTGGGGTCTCTCTTCTACTGACTTATTTGTTTATTCTTTTGCCAATAACACAATGTATTGATTGCTGTGACTTCACAGTAGGTTTTGAAGCTGAGTACCATCAATCATATAACTTTCTTCTTCTCAACATTGTGTTGATTCTTTAGGGTCTTTGCCTCTCCATATAAACCTGAGAATTGGATTGTTTATATCCACAAAACAACTTTTCAGAATCTTGATTGATATTGTATTGAATCTATATAGCAATTTGAAAATAACTAGATCTTAACAATATTGAGTCTTCTTATCCATTAAATATAAGCTCTCTTTTGACTTATTTCATCAGTTTCATAGTTTTCCTCATAAAGATCACATACATGTTTTGTTAAATACCAGAGATTTATACCTAAGTATTTTTCTTTTTGTGGCAGTGTAAATAATATTTTTCTATATTTCAGATTCCAATTATTCATTGCTGGTATATAAGAAAACAAATGACTTTTGAATATTAACCTTATATCCTACAACCTTACTATAATCATTATAAGTTCCAAGAGATTTTGGGGGGAGAGAGAGTGTTGTTTTTGGGGGGGCAGTTGGTAAACTCTTAGGAATTTTCTACCTAGATTATCATGTCATCTGCAAACAAAGGCAGTTTTATTTCTTCCTTCCCAGTCTGTGTGCCTTTCATTTTATTTTATTTTCTTATTGCATTAGCTAAGACTTCCAGTACAGTGTTAAAGAGGAGTGGCAAGAGGAAACATCTTGCCTTGTTCTCAAATGAAAGTATCTAATTTATCATCATTAAGTACAATGTTAGCTATAGGTTTTATGTAGATGTAGAAGAAGTTCCCCACTATTTCTACTTTGCTAAGATTTTTTAAATGTGCCTGGGTATTGGATTTTGTGAAATGTTTTTTCTGTATGTATAGATATTATGTAATTTTTCTTCATTAGCCTGTTGATGTGACAGATTATCATAACTGATTTTTGAATATGAACCAGTGTTGTATAACCAAAATAAATTCCACTTGGTTTGGTATATAATACTTTTTATACATTGTTGGATTTTATTTGCTCATATTTTTTAGTATTTTTTCATTTATGTTAATAACAAGCAAAGGCCGATAGTCTTCCTTTCTTAATTTTGGTATTAGAGTAATGCTGGCTTCATGGAATGATTCAGGAAATGTTGCTTCTGCTCTTTTTTTCTGGAAGAGATTGTAGAGAATTGGTATGTTTGATGGACATCACTGGTGAAACCAGCTGGACTTGGTACTTTCCTTTTTTGGAAGAGTTCTATGAATTACTGATTCAATTTGTAAAACATATACACCTATCTTGGCTTAGTCAATATGGGTCTCCACTCTCAGATCCCACCAACAACTAATCTTTTCCTTCTGGTCTCTTAGGTTAACCTCCTAAGAAGGGCCTCTGATTTGGTTCCTAAACATCTTTTCCAACCAGTCAACAGCTTTAATTTAAATGGCTGCCCTTGGGTCCTAATGTCTGGAAACAGAAAAAAGGAAATCATGTAGACATTTTGAGTACATTTAAGGGTCAAGTCCTGGATCAAGAGACTTCTTTTCAAGAGAACTAGAAGAGAACTAGTAGAGAGGGAGGCAACAGGTAGTGAATATCTCAGGAATGGTGCTACTTTGATAGGTGTTGGGATTTTAAAGACTTCTTGGTAATGCCTTTGTTTTGGTATAACAGTAATGCTGGTCTCAAAGAGTAAGCTGATAAGTATTCTCTCTTCTTCAATTTTTTGGAAGAGTTTGTGCAGAAGTGACTTTTTTTCCCCTTAAACATTTGATAGACTTCACTAGTAAAGCATCTGGGCCTGGATTTTTTCTTTGTAAGAACATTTTTTTAGCTACAAATTTAGTTTCTTTAACAGATATAGGGCTATTCCAGTTATCTATTTCTCCTTTTGGTAGAATCTTGGTAGAATGTGTCATTCAAGAAATTGTGCCCTGGCTGGTGTAGCTTAGTGGATTGAGCGCAGGCCTGCAAACCAGACGATCGTGGTTCTATTCCCAGTCAGGACACATGCCTGGGTTGCAGGCCAGTTCCCGGCAGGGGCCAGTTCCCGGCAGGGGCCAGTTCCTGGCAGGGGATGCACGAGAAGCAACCATACATTGATGTTTCTCTTCCTCTCTCCTTCCTTTCCCCTCTAAAGATAAATAAATAAAATATTTTTTTAAAAAAGAAATTGCCCCATTAGTTATCAAGTTTGTGGGCACTGAGTTGTTCTTAATATCTTTTTATTATCCTTTTAATATTTATCAAAGCAGTAGTGATGGCTTCTTTTTAAATTGTGATATTGTAATTTGTTTCTTCTCTTTTTTTCTCTTCACTAACCAGTCTAAATGTTTACCCATTTTATCTATCTTTTCAAAGAACCAGCCTATGGTTTCACTTACTTTCTCTTTTGATTTCCTATTTTCAATCTCATTGATTTCTGCTACAAGCTTTAATGATTTTTTTCTGCTTGCTTTAGGTTTCCATTGTTCTTCACTTTTGTTTTGCAAGGTAGAAGTTAGACTACTTATAATATATGAATTCAATGCTATAATTGTCGCTCTAAATACTGCTTTCACTGTATGCCCTAAATTTTGATAAGTTGTACTTTCATTTAGTAAAATATTTTAAATATCTCTTGGCTTATTTTTTTGATCCATGTGTAAGTTAAAAATATATTGTTAATCTCCAAATATTTGGAGTTTTTTCCAGGTATCTTTCTGTTATCAATCTCTAGTCTAATTCTGTTATAGTCTGAGAGTACTTTTTTCTATAATTTGTACTCTTCTGAATTTGTTAAAGTCTATTTTATGGCCCAGAATATTGCTGAATGCTCTATGTAGACTTGTGAAAAATGTGTATTCTTGAATGGCGGTTTACTTTGCCATTCTGAGAACTGGTATGGGCATTTGTTTCTAGAGAAAACCTAGCTTTTGCATCTTCTTTCAGCTCCCTGATTCATTTTTAGATCACTGTTCTTTCAATCAATCAATACATTAAAAATAATGTATGCAATAATAGATGCTCCCACTATTTCTACTTAATGCTGCAATAGTATTTTATATTCTACTATGTAATACAGCAAGAAAAAGAAATGAAAGCCCAAAAGATTGAAAATAAAATAACATGGTTTTTATATTCAGATGACATGATTGTAAAGAAATTGCTAAGAAATCTAAAAAAATTATTAGAAGTATAAATTTAACAAAGCCCCAGAATACAAGAGTAATATACTAGTAACAAATCACTAGAAGGTAAAATTTAAATGCATATATTTATACACATGCACTAAGTCTTCCAAGATCTAGTGCATGTGACAGAGGGATCCTTTAGACTAGAAAATATAATTTACTTAAATGCCAGATGTGGAAACCCTGGATGCAACTTTTGGCAGCCAGTAACTATTAACCTTCTAAATTATGCAAATTGAAGAACAATAATCTAAAAGCAGAGACTAAGGAAGAATTATGACTTAGTTACAATGCAACCAATACATAAAAGTCAGGGACCTGAAAAATTCTTTCCTACATCCTCCTTTGTGAAACAGGCTAATAGAACAATAATAGCGAGTTGGAACTAAGAGAGGAAGGAATAGCTGAGCAGAAATTTGATTTCACAGAAAAATTTGCAAAATGTTTATTAAACGACTATTCTAAACAGAGTTGTTTGTAGGTACCACTGAAAATCCTATCCTGAAGCTGATAATCATGTTTCAAAGGCAAGATTACTTTCAGGAAAGTTAAATAATGCGAGACACTCTATGATTTAGTGCCAAGATGAATGGTAGAGATAAGCATTGCAGGAGCACTTTTGAGAGAAGGAAAATATCGGTGTGGGCTGACATGTCAGAACACTTCAGGGAAACAAGAAATAATGAAGGAGTATGACCTGGGGTAGGGAATGGCTAAGTTAGGAGAAAGAAACTCTATCCCTAATAAAAATGATACAGCTGGCCTGATCAGCCCTGCTTCCTTAACTTTAACCCCTCTGTGAAGATTATCTGATAGCCTGCTTTAAGGAGTGTGACAGAGAAAGAAGATATTCAAAGTGTAGCTTCTCTTCTTCCCTCCACAAAGTCCCAGACCCTTACCAGGAGGCTCAGTGGTGGAGTTGCCCGTGTCCTGGTCACTAGCCTCTACCACAGCACCGACCTCAGAGCGAGCAGGGTGGCTTCAAGCAAGCAGAGCCCAGAAATCATGAAAATCTAGACTCAGAGTATATAGATCAAACATTCATAAAGCTGGTCAAACAGTCATAGAAAGAAAGACACTAGGAAAAAGAAAAATTTTAACATGTTATAAATTAACCACATTAAGAAAGAGCAGTGATTAAAGGGAATGAAAAATACTATAGAAGAAAGAGGAAGAGGATACTTTTAAAAGACAAGAAAAATGAATGTTGAAAAACTGTTAGAAAACAAATACTTATTTTTTAAGTAATATAGCTCTGTTAAAATAGAAGAAACTGAGAAAATAAGCCTTACATATCTCATATTGAGAAAGGATGACTTGAGAAGGGAACCAAAGATGAAGGGAGGTGTATGTTTCCCATTAAAGTTCACATATTCAATATTTTGTGCTATTCAGTGCTAAATAACTAGCGTTTTTATCATCATGAAAATACTGTCAGAAAAAGCATTAAAGCAAGACCAGCTAAAAAAACATATATAGCCTGCAGCATATACCCACAGACCATCAGAATCCTGCTAGTCACAGAAATGTATTATGCTCTTAGTCAATTTCCACATGTTCCTAGTATCCCTACACAACAGAAAAGGAACCATACTGTAGGGGAAGAGTAGTATTCCTTGGGTAGCATAATCCTGATATTCATAAGCATATATACTTGGGCCAAAAGGTTCTCAGAAATCATGCAAAGAATTGCGGAAATAAAGACAAGAAATCCCTGGCAATCAGGAGGGACTTTTTTGTTTCACAAAGTCTAGTCTAAACACAGCTGAACTCATGAGGATACGTCTCTGAAGATAATGGGGTTTCCATGGTCTTTTCCTATTAACACCCTCCCTTCCCTTCTTCCCTTCCTTTCTTTTCTCCTTCAGCAGTTTTTACTGAGTGCCTACTCTCTCCTACGCATTGTACTTGCTAGTGTCTCCTCAGATTTCTGTATGTTCTTTCCTCTCCAGGCTGAGCGAATTATGACTTTCAGGCTAAATATACCTGCCTGTATCCAGCACATGACCCCAGGAGTACAAGAGGGCTAAAGGGGCTCCTATGCCAGTCTTTCCAAAGCAAAGGCTTCTGCTTCCATGTAGAACATCAAAAGACCCCCACATAATTTTGTAAGACAAAAAGTAGTTCCCATGACTGGTTCACTTGTGGGAAACAGGGTTAGCTAAAACAAACTCCACTACATGTCATCAGGGCACCAACCTATTTACTGCCCCATGATTCCTACATCTCAGATGTTAGCAGTTTTAGGAAAAGTAGTAAGAAAGTCAACTGGTCTGAACAGCCTTGACCAAGTCATGTTGAATTATGGCATTTGTTACTCTGTTGAAGCAACATGGCATTAAAGCCAAGTACACACCAATGTCAGTTGTGACATGTTCCCACAGTGGAAGGAACTATACATGCCATCAGTGCTGTGGCAGAAGGCAATGGGAATTGCTACTGGTAATGGTTAATGTTCATTTCTTCCTGTTCCACTTTCTATAAACAAGGTAATGCCTATACAAGCTCATTACTGTAAACTGAGCACATTTAAATTGGCAGTAAAACTAGAGTATTTACTCTAGTGCACATATAAAGTGCCTCATCCAATGTTTTGGAAATGTTTCAAGTTTTGAAACCAAGCAGCTGGCAGCTTTACAAGCCAAACCTTACACTTAAATCACTCACTCTGGAAAGTTTTTTGGTGTCCCGTGTCAGGTAGTACCATTCAGCAGACATTCATTCCCCGACCCCTTGGATTCTTTTGTAATAAATTTGCATTCACGGGGTCTTATAATTCTTCCAGCACCACAGACTCCGATGTCTGTTGATTAAATGTATATATCCCATGCATTTAATCTGACTTTCATTACGGCCACTTCGTAAAAACGCCACAGACTGGACAAGCGATGACACATAGCAAGAAGCTGGAATCCCTGCAAAGCCTCAGATTAGGGTTTTTTTTTCTCCTTCTTTATTAATAGTGACCATTTTGTGGCCTAGCTCTAAATCAGCAAAAGTATTTGACAGCAAATGTTCCTATCTATGGATTATATATAACCTGTCCTAAACACCAGATGAAAAAAGGATAACCCCAGGAAAGGGAGGGCTTGCTTCATGTAAATCATGTTACAAATTGGACAACACCCAGAGAGCTCATTGTTCAACCTCAATTGTGAAGGCCATTCCCATTTACTATTCCCCTAGAATCGATGTTAATTAAGGCAGACTGAGGCCATAAATCAGCCTGGGAGTTTTACAATGTAATTCAGCATTAAGCATATATATTTATATTAAAAGTAACTGATTAACCACTAGAATTTTTTTAGAAGTTGCTGAGGCCATTTTTTTATAATGAAGACATGTCACCTTTCATTTCTGCGAAGAGAGAAAATAAAAGAAATATTATCTTCTAAAAAGGCGTATTAAAGCTAGTTAAGTGACTTGCAGCACTGACTATTAGGGGAATGAAAAGAGAGAGGGACAAGAAAAAAGGAGGCAAGAGTTACATGTGAAAGGAGAGGCAGTTAGCATCTTTATTATATCCCCCTAGACATCACTCATTTTCCCTTTATTTACAATAATTTCTTACCCACCTATTATATGTCAGACACTATACCAGGAACTAAGGGATAGAGAAATAAGTAAGCATCAGCCCTTGTCCTTGAAATAAGCATTCAGCACTGTAGTGGGGAAGACCAATACAATACAGCTCCAATAATATGATGTGGCCACAACAGCTAAAAGTATTGAATGTGTACTATGACTATGCTACAAAGATAACCTATTTTATAAAACTAATAGGTAATTTTTGTGACACAGAGAAATCCAGCCAAGAACCACACCTGCCTGACAGGAGGGGAGGTGAAGTGCTTGTTTTCTAGTCTTGGCTTCTCACTATATGTTCCCAACTTCCCCAAACCTGCTTCTTTGTCTACGAGGGAACCAAACTTGGTAACCAAAGACGGGCACTTGTGATACAAATCTTTTGTTCAGCCCCTTGACAGACATGGATAATTGATCACAACACTTCCCTGCTGAACTTCTGAAACTGTCTTCCCTCCCTCCTTCCCTCCCTCCCTCCCCCACTTCCCTTTTTTTAAAATAGTGCTTTAGAAAGCTACTACCAGCTAAATGGAAGATGTTCTACCTAAAGAATTCCTGGTTCTAATACTGAGTATCTAAGGTACTATCTAGATAGCACATGTGGCCACTAGTGGATGCTCAATAAGATAGTTTATCAGAAGTCCCGAGACATCACTGTAGGTTTGTCTTGCTCCTTCTGCAAGTGCATGTTGAAGTTCCATAAACATTTGACTAACACATCTCTGTCGCCTTAGCAGTCTGTCCTCTGGATTCAACAGTGTCTGCCTCTTTTTCCAATTATGCCTACCACTTGATCAAGTAACTCATATAGTAGAAAGATACCATTTGAAAAACGAGGAATTAAGCTGGAAAACAGACACTTTAAAACCTATGCAAAGTAACCACCGAGAACTGAAAACCTGCCACCTCCCCCCACCCAAAACAAAATTGGTTTTAGTTTCTACTTTTGAAACCAAATAGTGTATCAAGATCGTACTTTAACAGCCAAGCCTTCTGAAAACAGGATTTTTAAGTGCACTAATAAACAAATATCTTTTATTTGGTCTAAATATAGTGGAGGCCACTTTGGTTAGGAAGAAACAGATTCACAGAATTGCAAGGTGCCTTCGATGTAACCTATGCAAATGGAAAGTGTTATACAAGCTTGTCAAAAATCCGGTGACTTGCACAAGGTCACCCACCCCCTTAACGGGAGAATAGGGGCTAAAAGCCATATATCCTGATCCCCATCCCAGCACTTTTCCTAAATTTAATTGTCTCTGCTGTTTCCTTCGAAAGCAGATGTGATGGTTGGCCAGGGACTCTGAGCAATCCTCACCACATCTCTTTCACAATGTCTCCTAAAAATTATTCAGCATAGGGAAGTTTGCTCGAGTCCCTTTTTTCTTCAGCACAATCAACACACATGACTGCAAAATAACTTTTCATTTCCTTTCTTGAAAGCGAATGTGTCAGGGAAGCAGTGATTTACATTCCTAATGTGATTCTGTTTAGAGGTGAGGTCCCAGGACATGTGCTGCAGGCTTCCCAGGTGTAGAAGCAGGAACTTCTGCCAGAGGGCAAACAGAAGCCAGGCTATTGTGATCCTCATATAGAAAATTATTTTCCTAGGCATATTTAAGAACAGTTTTGTGCTCTTACAACCACAGGGCTATAGTTGCAGGACTGAAGAAAAGGGATTTCAAAACCTATCCTAATGACTTTTCACAAGAGGATTGGTTTCAGACGAACAGAGGAAAAAGGGAATGGCCAACCTTGACTGATTTAAGAACTGCTCATAATTGCACTGTATCAAAGTGATTCCTTTTTCATATGTTCCTTTCTCTGTAGATTCCAGTTACCCAAGGCTGAATAAGAAAAGGGCATCGAATGCCAAAGTCTTCATAAAATGATCACAGATGTTTGGCTCACAGTTTCCTCCAGCTAAGGGAATTAAAATAAAAATTCAGAATGGCACTTTATTAAGACACTCCACACAGGTATTTGGAGAAAAAAACCTCCAAAGGAGGAAATTGTGAGTACAATTTCCTTCTATAAATGTTTCATAGGATCCTAGATTCTGGGCACCTGGAAAGGAAACATCATATATTCTCCATCTGATAAATTTTATTTACTTCCTGGTCAACTTTTAAGAATTCTAACAAGGGCAATACTCTACTCAGCAAAGGCTTTCTCTCAAACACAAGTGTTCCTTGCCAAACCTGAAAGGAAAAGTTGTAGACATCTCACAGTGTCCAAGAGAGGTGGTCTGAAATATAGAGTATATGGAAATAATTGACTTCTGGCCAAGATGGTGGCATAGGTAGATACGCTCTGCTCCTCACACAACCAAAAGAAGGACAACAACAACTTAAAAACAAAAAACAACCAGAAATGCCAGAAAATAGAACTATATGAAAGTCCAACAATCAAGGAGTTAAAGAAAAAACATTCATCCAGACCAGTAGGAGGGGAGGAGACAGGCAGCTGGGGCACAGAGCAGAAGCAGCAAGGCAGCGAACCAGTGGGTGAGGTGCTGTCTGGTGGACCAGGAGTCCTACATGTGTGTGTAGATAAACCCAGAGGAACAACTAGGGACCAAGACAGACTGTGCAGCCAGTTCCATTGTGGGAAACCAAAGCCTCCAAACCTCTGGCTGTAAAAATCTGTGGTATTTGCAATGGTGGAAGAAACTTGCAGCCTCACAGTAGAGTTTGTTGGAGTCCTAGAATGTACACAAATGCACCCACCTAGAAATCAGCACCAGAAGGGCCCAATTTGCTTGTGGGAAGCAAGGGAGGTGACTGAAAGCGGGACAAGAGCCAAGTAAGTGACACTGTTGCCTCTCTGACCCCTTCACGACACACAGCACCACAACTCAACAGTGAGGATTGCCCTACCCTTAGTTATTCACTAAGGCTCTGCCCCTTACAACCTAACAGCTGTGCAGAGACAAAGAAACATGGCCCAAATGAAAGAACAGATCAAAATTCCAGAAAAAGAACTAAGCAATGAGGAGCCAACCTATCGGATCCAGAGTTTAAAACACTGGTAATCAGGATGCTCACAGAAATGGTTCAGTACAGACACAAAATAAAGGAAAGAAGTGAAGGCTATACAAAATGAAATAAAGAAAAACATACAGTGAAACAACGGTAAAGGGAGGGAAACTGGGACTTAAATCAATGATTTGGAGAAGGAAGAAATAAACATTCAACCAGAACAGAATGAAGAAACAAGAATTCAAAAAATGAGGCGAGGCTTAGGAACCTGTTTAAAGAGGCAGCTTTAAACATTCCAACATCTGAATCATAAGGGTGTCAGAAGGAGAAGAAGAAGAGCAAGAAATTGAAAACTTATCTGAAAAAATAGTGAAGGAAAACTTCCCATTCTGGTGAAAGAACTAGACCTGGAAGTCCAAGAAGCTCAGAGAATTCCAAAGAAATTGGACCCAAAGAGGAGCATACCAAGACACATCATCACCAAGTTACCCAAGATTAAAGGTAAAAAGAGAGAATCTTAAAAGTAGCAAGAGAAAAAGAGACACTTACCTACAAAGAAGTTCCCCTAAGACTATCAGCTTATTTCTGATGAAAAGAAGCCTTATAGGCAATAAGGGGTTGGAAAGAAGTATTCCAAGTCATGAAAGGCAAGGACCTACATCCAAGATTACTTTATCCAGCAAAGATATCATTTAGAATGGAAGGGTAGATAAAGTGCTTCCCAGAAAAGGGCAAGTTAAAGGAGTTCATCATCACCAAGCCCTTATTATATGAAATGTTAAAGGGACTTACCTGTGAAAAAGAAGATGATCAAAACTATGAACAATAACTCAGAGGGCATGAAAGCCCTGAGCCCTTTTCCTACACCTTGCTCTGTATGTCTCTTCCATCTGGCTGTTCCTGCATTATATCCTTTCACAACAAAGTGGCAATCTGATTATTAAAATGTTTTTCTGAGTTCTGTGAGCTGCCCTAGTGAATTCAATTGAATCCAGGGAGGGAGTCGTGAGAATCTCTGATGTACAGTAGTTGGTCAGTAGCAAAGGTGACAACCTGCACTTGCTTATGGCCAAGTGAAGTGTGGAGGACAATCTTTGGGACTGAGCCCTTCACCTGTGGAATCTGATGTTATCTCCAGGTAGACAGCCTCAGAGATGCATTGAGTTGAATCACAGGGCACTCAGCTGGTGTTGGAATTTTGCTAGTTGTGAGGGAAAAACCCACACTTTGGAACTGGGTGCAGAACCCTAACAAACATGTACTCCAAGCAACTACACATGGTAGAATCTTATACATAATTTGTAATAACCTGTGTCAAACATAAATTTCTGCTAAAAATTCAAAGGATACATTTTAATGATGTTTCTTGCAAATGTGTAATAGATTATGTGAGCACTCACACAGCAAAAAGAACATAATTGTGTGACTATACCCAGAGTAACATTTATTATGCACTATGTCAAACATCAGATTGCAATGTGTTAAGCATCAATTTATCCTAAAATTGTTCAATAATGAATAAAAAATGTGATTTGGCTTCTTAAAAAAAAAAACTATGAACAATAAAATGAAAACAAACTACCACCAACAACAACCAAACCTAAAAAAAAAAAACTAAGCAAACAACTACAAAGGAACAGAATCACAGAAATGGAGACCACATAGAGGGTTATCAGTGTGGAGGGAAAGAGGGAAGAATGGGGGAAAAGGTACAGGGAATAAGAAGCAAAATTGGTAGATACAAAATAGACAGGGTGAGGTTAAGAATAGTATAGGAAATGGAGAAGCTGAAGAACTTACATGTACAACCCACGGATATGAACTAAATAGGAGGAATGTTGGAGGGGTGGGTACAGGGCCAAGGGGAATGAAGGGGAGAAGAAAATGGGACAAGTATAATAGCATAATCAATAAAAATACAGTACTTAAAAATAGGACAAAGGAAATATAAATAGAGTATATGGTTGTATCCCTTGATTAAAACAATAAAGATCATAAAGGTGAGCTTTTTGAAAGCCAATTCAAGGTGACTGAGCTCATTTATACAATTTTTCTTCAAAAGAGACCATCAGGATAACAAAGTAACATGCAAGTCTATTCTCCCCAAGACCAGTGTAGAGACTGAAGTTGTTTTAATTTATTCAATCACGAAAGTTCAATGTTATGAGGGTTATGTCTATGCACGAAAAATAAATTAGAGAAATAAAGAAATTCACTGAGGACTGAGGTGATAAATTTTGCATGTATTCCTTAAATTCCTTACAGAACAAACTAGAATGGAAATGCTAGAGTTGAAAGATCACCATTTAAATACCAGTCTGCTTTTACCACCTGTGAGGTCCTGAAGGGTCTTAGACTCTCAAACTCTGAGCTTTGGGTCCTTCTCTGTAAAGGCTCAGGGGGCTAAAGGCCTATCTATCTACCTCACCACGCTGTTGTACAATTAAGGGGATAATATGATAATGTGCCTAGGCTTTGCTGGCTAAAATGGAAGTTTCTTCCTTTCCCAAGTTTCTTAGAGAAAGATCTCTTGTTGGCAGGGGGATATAAGGGGATTAAAGGGTAATGGAAAAAAATGCAATGAAGATTTGTTTTAAAATGACAAAAAAGGTAAGAGTTTTAATTTTTCTAAAAAGGAAAGAAAGAAAGCTCTCCTGGCTTCCTCGAATCCCCCCCCCCGCCATTATAACATGTAATCAGTGTTCAAAAGACAAAATAAATCATCGTACTGGGGAAAGAAGTGAAGATGAGATGAGGAATTCAGATTGGCTGCTAACCGGGATCCAATTCATCTACATTCATTTAAATTGTTTTGTAAATCTTAGCAGTTGCTTGGATTAAGATTCAAAACAATGAAGTTTAGCCTGCAGGCCAAGCCACACCGCTTGGCCACTTTTGCAGTCAGAGATAATCCAGGACAAGTCAGGCTCGCCACACTCTTTGGCCCCTAGCAAGGTAGCCATGACCATAGAGAGAGGTTGCCATGAATTTCTAACTGGGGAATCTAAATCCCTGAGGGATTCTCACAGCAGCAGGCATTAGTAGGAGTTAGGTGTAGATAATTTCCTACTCTAAATGAATCTCTGACATAAAGCTGCCATGTTTTATTTCAGTAATAAAATATTTTGTTATTTTAATAGTAAACATTTCAAATGACTTGTATGAAACCCTGCAGTAGATTGTACCTTGGAGAGTTGAATTTTACTCACCTTGCCACAAAACTGGTTTTGGTTCGTCAAAAAAGAGTACCAGATAGCAAATCGATAACCACACTGATTTATTTACAGAAAAATGTTCATTTTAAGCAAGCAGTACAAATAAGTATTTTGAGGACTTGTCATATGTTAGTTATCTCCTTTTACATGATTGATCCATTGTTTCTACAGATGTACTTTAAAGAGATTTCTGTACAACAAAGAACAAACAGCACTATCATTTAACTATATAAAATCAAATTTATATTGCTATGAAAATAATTGTGTTGATGATAACCTCAGCATGCTACTCTGCAAAGCAGCATATAATTGAATATTATAATAAAAGATAATAAAGGTATTTTTAACTTGAATGAAAAAATCCCCACCTTATTTTACTTCTAATTAAAGAGGTTACCTATATAAAGTAAAATAATGAGCTAATGATCAGATCAGTGATGGAGGGTGGGTCTTCCTACTGATATATCTAGGTATTCAGAGGAAAAGTGGTTCTGTTGACTTCCATTCTTCACTCTGCTTCACGCCAAAACATCTGGCTAAAAAGTGAAAAAACACCCAAATGGCATTGTATAGGAAAACACCTTGATGATTGATTGCATTTTTTACTTTAAAGTCAATGTTTTGATATTATAAAGATGTGGCCTTTGTTCAGTAGATGTAATCTTTTACTGGTAAAAACCATGGTTTTACAAAGCTTGCTTTGACAAAGACTAAAATATTAAATCTAATTTTGATAAATTAACAGTTTTATATAATGGACCCAATATTGTATGCTCTGAACCCCACTTGTCCTGAGTGACAGGCTGAAAAGCAGGAAAAAAGAAAAAACTTCATTACAAAGGGCCGCAATCCAGAATTTCAAAGTATGTAGATAGCACAAGGTCAAAAGAAATAAGAAACTAGAAGCAACATTTTAAAACAGCTTTAACATATTAATCTAAAGTGAGTGTGCCAGAGTATTTTAAAATAAATGTTGTATGCCAATCCATCACACTAATGTGCAATGATTACACAAATGGTGTTGATGTTGTAAGCAGAAATAAGTCAAAACATCAGCAGTTAGGCAGCAAAGATCTACCCAGCTCCTATCATATACATTTAACCTCAAGCTCTGTTTCTGAAAGTGAAAGGACACTGATGAGAGTACAGAGACAAAAGGTCATTAGTCATGTTGCTCAGAGGACAGTTTAGTTTGGCCAGCCTTTCGGGGGACAAATACACTGGGAGGGGAGGGGAGGTGGTGGGGCCTGGCCTTATTCTCAGAATGAGGCTCCTTGGATCATTCAGATTAAAGGGCTCTGGGGGTAATTCTAGGGACCTGCGATACAAATTAGGGCAGACCTAGTGTGCCATTTGATTGAGGATTCCAAGAGTTGTGGCCAGATATCTCTACCCCAGAGCTAGAGTGTCTGATTCTCCCAGTCTCCCTTAGTCACGTGACCGGGTTTGATTGGCACCTAGCTTGAATCTCATGGAGGTCTTTTGGGTCTTCTTTAACCACAAAGGTGGGCAAAGGTGTCCTGAAATCAAGTTCTGCCTCCTTGTTGCTTTATATAATTTTTTTTTAATTTTATTTTATTTTAAATATTTTATTTATTTATTTTTAGAGAGAGGAAGGGAGGAAGAGCGAGAGGGAGAGAAACATTAATGCGTGGTTGACTCTCACACACCCCCAACTGGGGACCTAGCCTGCAACGCAGGCATGTGCCCTGACTGGGAATCAAACCAGTCAGATTTGCGACCCTTTGCTTTATATAATTCTTAATGGGTCAAATTCCTATGTGTATGAAGATTACTACATGGTGTGACTTGGGTGTGTCATTTAAACTTTCTGTGGCTCAAATTTCTCATCTGTAAAATAAGATAAAACCACCTCATCCAGTGGTCACAAGGATTACATAAGGTACATATTTAAATACCGAAAAAACTGGCATCCTGTGCACTCAGACTCTTAACTGATTCTAATTCTGAATGCAAGCAACCAATTCAAAGCAATTAATGCTGGTAAAAAGCTAGTCACCCCATGTACTGTGTTTGCTTATTCATCATTTATTTTCTCTCTACCACTGGTAACTAAGACCTGACTGCCAAACCATCAGAGACACACGAGGCAAAAACATGGGGGGAGAAGGTTAGGATTTGTGAAGACCATCCAACACACTAAGTGGTCTCGCCCTGAATTTCTGATTGCTCCTTTCTGCTGACTGCCAAGAAGACAGGCTAAAGCGGGCTGGTTCAAAGATACCAGAGTGGCCTGGCCGTGAGAGGTCTGAGCAGGCTCTGTGGGAAATGGGTTCTGAGAAGAGGAAATTCAGGGAAGGGGCTTTAGGCTCTCTCCTTCCAGTCTTAAGAAAGCCGAACATAACATGATTTCTTTTTGTCTTCGGCTTGGAAACAAATGTTCCTTTGCCTATCGTCCCTGGGTTTAATTAGTCTTCTGTCTTTCTCAGAATTCAGCCTGTTCATTTGCAAATCGAAGACATCAGAAAGGCTAGTGAGTGTGGGTGTGGGTGTTGGGGGGGTGGGGCAGGGGCAGAGGCTGAAGTGTTTATTTTCAAAGCCACAGGGGTCCCCATTTGAAAAAGCACCCAGCTTATCTCAATGTTTTTGTTTGTATGATTTTGAATTAAAAGGTTGGAGCAATTCATTTAGGAGATTAAGCTGTCTTTACAATGGGCCTAGTTGACTTATTTATTCACTGGTACTGCTAGGGTTAAAAAAAAAGCCCACTACACTGCATTATTCAAGTGCAACAATTTTAAGAGATTCCTTTGGTCTTTCATCGTATTGCCAATTAATTTTTCATTAAAATCATGTTGATTTGCTGATCACAAATAAAATTCACAAACCATGTGTGTTAACAGTTTAGGGTTGCCAGTTTTAGCAAATAAAAATACAGAATGCCCAGTTAAATATAAATTTCAGAAAAAAACAGTGAATTAAATTTCAATATTAAGTATGTCACAAATCACTTGCAAATCATGGGGAATACTTATGTTTTTAAAGTATTTATTATTTTCCTAACATTCAAATTTAACTAAATGCTGTGCATTTTATTTGCAATCCCACCAGGTCTTTGTGGATGTCTCCACGCACCAAGGATGCCAAGTGAAAACTAGGAGAAATTCCATTTCATTATTATACTTAAATTTGCTCCCTGCAGAGCTGAAGTACTTCAGCAGTCAAAGCAATTCCCAGTTTATAAACAGATAAACTGATCCTTCAGGGAATCAAGCAAATTTTGACTACAAGATGAGATATGGTTCTAAAAACCAAAGCCCATCCATTTATGGTAATTAATTCCATTTATGGCCATCTCATTTAGAAAAGAAAAAAATCCGAAAAAGATCATTGGTATCATTCATTGAATTAGAAGTTCAGGGCATTAACTACCATATTTACATGCCAGTACCATCTTTCATTTATGTTACAAAGCAAACATCCTGTCCAAAGAGGAGCTGAAACACCCGGATGTACATCCTAAGGTTGAAGAGGCCTTTGAACCAATAAATAAGTGATCTCTCCACAGAAGACTACACATTTGTTTGTCACAGTAACAAAAAGCCAGCTGAATTTTATGTAGCACAATTATTTTCATGTATATGTTAATATAGTTAAATGAGAAGACAGAATGTTCAATTGTTTTTCTATTAAAGTTAAAATTTTTGCCTTTGACTCAAATCTTAGCAAATATTTTCAAACAATTATACCCATTTTGTCCTTAAATGATTAAATTCTTCCTCTTTGTTCTTGGTCAGTACAACTATGCAGAAGAGGTCTATGAGTTACCTTCCCTTGCCCCAGAAAATACATTGTAATAGTTGTAGTAATTTATTCCCAAAGCCCGAGCTAATAAATTGTGATGATGAACTTACAGAGTCAATTTCATCAACTTAAAGTCACATCTAATATTTAGGAAGAAAGGGTTTTTTTTCTTGGTTTTTTTTTTTTGGTAGACCTCAAAGGACTTTAATTTTTCTTTCTTCTTTTTCTTAAATCGGCACCTTCCCGGAAAAGGAAAAGGAAAAAGGAGACATCAAGTGAAAAGCTCAAATTAAGCTTCAAATATTCGGTCAAGAAATGCCTATTTGCCATTTAAATAAAATATTAGAGAAATCTTACTAGGACTTGATTTTGAAATAAACCTCACGTTGGCGGTAAGTCTTGCTAAGAAATGCCACTGAAAGCTGCCACTTGACCCGGAATTCCTTTACAAGAAAAACTAGCCATAACTACATGTGAGACCTGTATGAGAAACTGCCGGAATGTGAACTTCATTTGCAGTGGCCCCATATGGCCTGATCACTCTCCCTGGCATGATAAATCACTGGCAGAACCCTTACCTTCCTACGTTTGATCTCTGCTCAGCAAGATGTGGTTTTGATGTGAAGAACTCCAGATCTCTTAGGTCAGAGACAAATAGCAGTGGCACTGACCTGCAAAGTGCTAAGTCTCTATTAGACTCAAGTGAAAAGCCATAAGCTTCTGACAAGTTTCCTCTGCACGGAGTTTACCGGACCCGCCGTGGTTTTCAGAGCTCAGGCTAACTGAAAAGCTGCTGACACGGGTTGGAAGGAAAGTGCCAACAAACCTCTTCTTTTTACTTCTACTGCCAAGTATTAAAATCAATTTTCTCTACAATTTAAGGACAAATTCTCTTGGGAGTCACTGGCCTAATTTCTAGTCCCGTAAGTCTTTAGCAAAAACAAAAATTTTTATGTCCAGCGGACCATTATAACACTCCTAAATTAAATTACTCACAAATATATAAGGAGAATCATTAACAGATTTCTGTGGACCACTCTTTGGTAATTTTAAAGACATCCTTGGGATCCCATGATGGGACATTATCAAACATACAAGTTATTTATGAGTAAAAATAAAAATAAAGACCTGAAATGAACCTAAAAAGACAAATCTGAAAGGCTTCTTGCAAAAAGAGTTGGTGTGTTCAGATGTGATTTGTCACTATAAAAAAACTGCAAAATCTTTCCAAAAATTGTAAGATTATGATTGGTGTGAATTTTAGTTGGCTGAAATAATGAGGAGTTCCAAGAAAGCGAAAAGTGTGCTATCATTTCAGCAGCTCCGTTATTTCAATAGCCATCCCTTTAGACCACTCACAGTCAGAGGCACTCATGAAAAAGCCTCCCATTAGCGCTCTGTAGAACTGAGTCAGTGACTTGGCAAGTGATCATTAAAAGCAAAATGTTTGGTTGCTTTTTCCACTAAATGTAGTTTCTCTACCCATATTTGTGCATATGCATCCATGCCAAATACTGAACGACACTCTCTCTCCTTAATTCAGATCATCAAGAGTCCCAAAGTCTCTCTGTTTTGTGTACTTCTTTTCTAAGCACAGTCTTTTTCTGTTGGAATTCCTGACAATGATATCAGAATGTGGACAAACCTCATTAGTCTCCTGCTGTTTACAGGACAGGATTTATGCTCAATGTGCTGAACACAATGTCACACATCACTAAAGGGACAGAACTACCACCCAGGCTCCAATCTGAGAAATTTTTCACTCAGTGCAAACTATCAGCATGGAGAAGCATGAAAGAGCAATTACAGCCAACACATGTAGTCTTTTAAGTGTACACCAATAAATACCCATTTGTGAAGGTTAATTTAATGCAACCCAGGGTGTTATCTGGAATAGTATATGTCACCAATTCAATCCATTAAGTAATTACTAAATTCTCAAGAGGGCTCACAGAAGTCAAATGTGGTTATTCCAGGTTCACTGCCTCTGGTCTCCCGAAGGACCATTTAGGACCACAGCCGGACAAGGGACTACAAAGGTTCCCAGGCATAACTAACCATTTAATGAAAACAGATAATGAGTGTAACCAGGGACTGAGAGTCGTCAAGAGCCTGTCCTGAGAGAAGCAAATGAGAAGACAAGTGTGTAAAAATAGAAAAGGAGATGGGAAAGATAAGGAGGGGTAAGTTAGAGAAGTACAGGAGAAAGAGAAATGTGTTCTCTCTAGAAGTGAAGACAGAAATCTGGACAGTCTAAAACCTGGCTTAAAGAAGACAGTTTGTCAGCAGTTTCTTTAGAAAGGATTTTTGAGCCATTTCCAATGAAACATTAATTACACATCCCAATCACCACCACCCTCAGTCACTGAAACTCTGTGAAAGTTTGGATATTGCACGAATTTCTGGGGACCACTCTCTATTTCTCTATTCTGCATCCCCACTAGGCTGCAAGTTATAAACAGATCTGACAGTGGCTGAGCCTCGGTGGAAAACAATTGTTCACGAAGGGTAATGTGGAAGATAACCACCCAACTCCCTGACAAGTGTTTCTCCCTAAAGATGATGGCTTATGGAATTATGGCTTACAGTGGGAGAAGAAACACTAGAAAGAATGTGAAATATATTGACTTTCATCTGTCTTACATATCCTAGCTCCCAAGTGAATCCAATAACCATAACAAAGAAAAGCACTTTTTGAATAAAAAAACAAACAAGCAGGTGTTATTAAGGGCCATGTGTGACTACCCAATCAGCAAGAATCTAAAAACACATTTCTTTATCATAGCCTAAAGAATCGCACCTACCCAGGTGACTCATAGCTGAAGTGTTGATTACATCAATACTTTTTATGCTTTGAATGCGCATTCTTGTCTTTATGTCAGGTTGAAATTGTTGCTAATGATAGCTATGAGAATATCAATGAGAATTAAGTTTGGAATTTGAAGTCAGAGAGCTGAGTTTGGGATTAGCGTGCAAAAACACTCAGGAGAACTTTAAACTAAGCTCAGTATTTATTGCCTTTGTTGTGGTTCTTGTGCCAGTTCATACTGTTATAAAAAGGAAAGGAAGAGGATTATTTGATCCTGGAATTGCTACCTACCAGCTACTGAGCCTGAAAGAATTATTTAGTGTTAATATGCTTGATTTTCTCATTTATAAAATGGGGAGGTTACCACAGATCCCCATCAGAGGACTGCCACAATTATTAAATGTAAGCATATGCAAAAAGCACTTTGGATATTATAGTACTAATAATATAAGCTGTAGCGATTAGTAGCTATTAGTGATAATAAAATACAACAAGTATTCATTCAACAAACATTTCCTAAACATTTACAGTATGTGGCACTAAGATAGATGCTTCAGAAATACCAAGATGAATAGGCATTTATAATCTAATACAGTTTATGAATAGGGAGTTACCCAGAAAATATAATGCAAGGCAAAAATTGTACCACAAGGAGTGGTACAAACAAGTAATATGGGCATTCGAAGAATATAGGTTCACCCTAAAAAAAGTGTGGGGCCAACTCTATTAGTTATTACATAAGTACTATGCAGTGGAGGGCTAGATTCAGTTTTAGGGTTGGAAAATTTCATTCTACAGTAGCTTCTTCAGAGTCATAGGCACACGTGCACAGATCAAAAAGCTCACGAAATACAAACACAAAGATGAATGTACAACACCAGCTTTGAGTATAAGCACAAAAATTTTAAACACTAACAAAATACAAAGTAACGTTATTTTCAGGCCTGGTGCTAAGGAATAATTTAAATTCTCTAAATGAACAGGATTAAACAGAGTACTGAATCAGTTATTCAAGAAACAGTTTTTACTATGAGAAATTCTTTTTCACATTATATTCATTGTCATCTCTGTAGTTTTCTCCAGTCCTAAAGACAAACAGCACACAGTGAGAAATTTGTCTGTTTACCAGGTAATGGGCCTTCAAAAACTAGTGGGCACTCGGGGTGGGAACACAACAGAGACAACATTTGCGCACTTACTCTGTTCCAGATAATATAAGATAAACAGAGAAGTTAGCCTTGGCATGAAAAGTCATAATGATCATGTACCCCAGAGTTTCTACAATGATTCCTTAAAGGAAGGTTTATGGAATGCACTGCTGTTCTTAG
The DNA here is from genome assembly GCF_014824575.4 of Sturnira hondurensis. Taxonomy (NCBI): domain Eukaryota; kingdom Metazoa; phylum Chordata; class Mammalia; order Chiroptera; family Phyllostomidae; genus Sturnira; species Sturnira hondurensis. Next base: position 11,858,191 of record NW_028080827.1, read on the forward strand.
TCTAGGGAAATCAACTAAAAGCATCCACAAACAGAGGACTGGTTTCTGATATTATTCCATTATGGACAAGACCAAGCTTGGAGGAAAACCATATTCTGGACCTCTTAATCTTATTCCAAAATGGCATAGAATACAATTTTGAAAAATTCTTGACACATTAATATCATTTGGCTTTCCTTTATGTTACATCATATGCACTTAAGACTTATCTATGTTCTTATACATAAACAAGTACCAATTAGACCAAATGCAAAAAGTAAAAATTTTAATAATAAAAATAAACTTTGAGAAGACTATCGAGATGAATATCTTGAAAAACTTGGAATAAGAATGGATTTCTTAAACAAGACACCAAATGCACTAAACATTTTTAAGACAGAAAAATTCTCCATTTGCATTTAAAACTATATGACAATTACACCAAAAAAAAAAGAAAGAGAAGAAAAGGCATAGGGGAAGAAAATGTTAACACAGTATATTATTGTTAAAGGATTATAATCCTGAATATATAAAAATTGCTACAAGTCAGGAAAAGCACACACCTACACAAACAGAAATTAGCAAATGATAGACTGGCCAAAGGAAGAAAGTCAAGTGGCCAAACAAATAAATATAGGAGAAGATGCTCAACCTCACAAGAAATCAATGAAACGCAAATTAAAACGTCAATGAGATAACATTATACTCATCAAATTGGCAAAATTTAGTAAGTATGACAACTCTAAGCATAGGTGAGGATGCAGAGTAATGCAAAGTTGGATATACTGCTGGCGGCAGTGGAAACTGCTATGGCTGTATTGAACAGGAATTTGGCAATCTGTAATTAAGCTGCAGGTACACACACCCCAGGAGCCAGCAGTATCACTTCTGAGCATGTATCCTAAAAGGTCTTTCACACAAGTACACAAGGATATATGGTTGGGAACGTTTAATGCAGCATTATTATAACAGTAAAATGCTGCAAATATCTTAAATGTCAATAGTAGAAGAATTAGAAGTTGTGATATATATATTCAAGAAACGGATACCATACAACAATGACAATAAATTAATCACAAGTACATGGAATTTTGAAGACATTAACCAAACAAATCAAATTGCAGATGGATATATACACCATACTACCATTTATATAAAAAGATTTAACGTGCAAAACGATAGTACATATTATTTGTGAATACATGTACATACAGCTGTGGGAAAGATAAGAGGAAGGTAGAGAGGAAAACTGGAGTTCACAAAGGAAGTTTCAGTATATTTCTTTTTTAAAAAAATTAGAAGTAAATCTTGAAAAATGTTAACTAACAAATCTGGGTGTAGGTATATGTGTGTTATATTACTGTCTATCATCTTCTGTATGATTAAAGTATTTCCTTTCCCATCAAGTATGTCTAACAATACAATATGCTGGTATCTGCTGAGCCTCAAACATCTCTTTTCCTTCCAAATCTTCATGGTGCTTAAATGCACTCGTCCCAAGCATTTAGCATCTTCCATCATGCACCACAGTTATTTGCGTACAGGTCCTCATCCCATGTCCAAATTCGAATCCTCTTCCGCCACCTTAGGGCACAGTCCACACCCGTGTATCTTCATGCCAGACAGTGACTAATAGTGCTTTGTATACAAGAGGCCCTAATAAGTGAATAACGAATGAATAAATTCAGGGAAGCAAATGGGTAGCTCTGTTGTAGTTAAAAATTAAAATGACCCTGAGATAATACAATTAGATATAACCTTCCCTGTGAAAATCAAGTTACATCGGTATGTCGGGTATCAGACTCCAAAACACAAATGAGGCAGAATTCACTGATTTCAAGCTGGCTAGGCAATTTAACCAGTCTCATACTGGTTTCTGATCTCCTCACAAAAAGGATTCAGTGAGGAAGTCCAGTTTTCACACCAAGGGAAATGAGACTTTTTGTTCTTTGGATTTCATAATTATGTAGATTTCATAATTTTGCCTTCCCAGGCAAGGGAGTATTTCCCCTCTTCCTCCCCACCCTAAACTTTCCACCAGTACTCACACCTCAACCCACAGATCTGGTGTGTGTTTTGATGCTGGGGGTTGGGGAGGAGGACAATAGTTTATTTTTGCTTATTAGTGGGCTTACTAAATCCACCATATTTTGCCAGATCCACTAATGGGCAGTATGTGGGAAGAGCCACAAAACCTATACCATTTTTGGACTCAGGTTCATCTTTAAGAAAACCCTAGAAGGGTTGAGGGGAGGTCGAAGAAGGTATAGGGGGGACAAATGGTGATGAAAGGAGATCTGACGTGGGGTGGTGAACACACAATATACAGATGGTATATTATAGAATTGTACACCTGAACTGTACTGTGCCATATATAACCATACGATATAATTTATATAGTACATAGTATATATAGTATACTTATATAATACTTTGTACTATATAGAACTGTACGATATGATTTTATTCACGAACACCACCCCAATAAATTCTATAAAAATAAAATGAAAAATAAATATATTTCATATGTTGCTTGTATATTTATATTTATTAATAAATAAATTTATTTAAATTATAAAACGAAAAAAGAAAACCCTAGATGTGACCTGAGGCAAAAAAAATCCTAAGAATCATTGGCTCCGAAATCAGAAGACTTAGCCTAGACAAATCAAAATTTTGTGTGAGACTGCACAAAAACACAATCTTTTAATCATTTTGAAAGTTTTCCCTATGTGTTATAATCGAGACTGGAATGTGTTTGGTACCCATGATACCCTAAACTCTGCTAAATAAGAGAAAGGGGGTTGCAGGTTCGGCTGGACAACTCGTTTTATCTTCCCAGAGACCCGGGCATAACGAAGCTGCTACTTTGGCTCTCCAAAGGTGTGATGAGGAAGGGAAATGGAGCAGACAACCACTCCTGTTGGTAACCAAGCTGCACTGGAAGAAAAGGAAAGCTTCCTTCTTTGATAAAAATTAGGATGTTCACCCACGAAACTCTAATTTCCGGTCACATTCTACGGAGGCCAACAAACCCCTGTGGTTAGCCCCAGGGAAGTTTCGGTGAGAGCCCAGCGAAAGTCTAGATGGTGGAAGCACCCAATTTTACTCCACCTGGAATTTTCAAAGTCTGGAAGTGTTTCCAAGTCATGTGACACGACAGCGGCTTGCTGTAAATAAAGTCATTTACAGTTAAGATTTTAAAGGGAAACAATTTGAACATAACTTGGGCCAAAAACCGAGCAATACAGAAATGCAATAGAGAAGAAATTCCCCATGAATAATCTCATATATCTGAAAGGTAAAATGGAATAGAGCTCAACGGATATGTCTCAAAAAGCAACTGAAAATTAATCAAGGTGACATCATAGCAATCCCTTCTATATGCATTAGTCTTGGTGTTTGAAGGGAAATGATTGACTTTGAAGTGACTCGTTAGATCAAATAAAGAAATTAAAGAAATGCTAGGTCTTTCAAAATAATCACTGCATGGTGTTTTTACTTTCTAGAAGCTGAAGTGCCCCAAAATTGGGCAGTTAGGACTATTGAAAGTCTTCAGTTTTAAATTATATAACTTAATATACCTTCCCATTTCCAAATAGCATCCTCCTCCTGAGAATGTCCTCATGCACTGCCATCCTTCTTAGATTTATGCCCCAATGACTTGGCAACATCTTTGTCCAAATTACTTAAAAAGTACCAGAATGGCTCTTTGTAATCTGACATTCAGGCCCAGGCAGTTGGGTATACTGAGGCATATTAATGCTGAATTTCAGCACAACTGTCAGATCCCTACTTTGATTATTAAAATACAGTTATGCACTGCTTAACAACAGGGGCGCCTTTCTGAAAAATGATTATTAGACAATTTTGATTTTGTGTGAACATTGTAGAGTGAGTTTACACAAACCTACATGGTATATAGCCTACTACTGTAATGCATGTCTTTCTTTCTTTATTTATTTATTTATTGTTGTTCAAGTACAGTTGTCTCCTCTTTCCTGCCACCACTTTCCTCCTCTCCACCCACCCTACCTCCCCACCCATCCCCACCTCCCACCCTCAATCCTTCCTTCTTTGGCTTTGTTCATAGGTCCTTTATACATGTTCTTTGATGACCCTTCCACTTCGTTCCCCCATTATCCCCCTCCCCCCTGCCCTCTGGTTACTGTCAGTTTGTTCTTTATTTCAATGTCTCTGGTTATATTTTGCTTGCTTGTTTGTTTTGTTGATGAGATTCCACTTATAAGTGAGCTCATATGATATTTGTCCCTCACCACATGGGTTATTTCACTTAGCATAATGCTCTCCAGATCCATCCATGTCATTATGAAGGGTAGGAGCTCCTTCTTTCTTTCTGTTGCATAGTATTCCGTTGTGTAAATGTACCATAGTTTTTCCAGTTGATGTACAACAGTATATTAGTTTCAGGTGTACAACATAGTGATTAGACATTTATATCCCTTAGGAAGTGACTACCCAGATAAGTCTAGTACCCACTTGACAGCAAACATAGATATTACAATATTACTGACTATATTCCCTATGCTGTACTTTACTTCTATATGACTGGTATGCAGAAGATTTGTTCACACCAGCATCACCACAAACACATGAGTAATTATAGTTTAAGCCCTGTCCATTGGCTTTTTAAAAATAATTCAAGTGCCTGATTTAAGCTGTGATTACTGAAGCATCCACTTTAAAGAGGCGTCCTCTTCTTGTAAGGCTACCTGGAGTGCACACAACGTCAGTCACATGACTGGATAAAGAGTCAACCCACCTCTCACTTAGACTCCTTTGTTTTAGAGATCTTGGTTGATTAAGATAACTGACCATTTTAGGCTATCCGTGTTTTTTTTCATATTTCCATGCTTAAGTTCCCACTGTTACGTTTTAAATTCACCAACAAGGAGTGACCCCATGTGAAATTCTAAGCCATGCACTCTTTCCTCAGGACCTCATTGTGCCCTAGGGAATGAGGGGAGCTCCCAGGGCCACATGAGTGCCCCCAGGCATTTCCAGCTGATAGCGTGACTGTGGACAGGCTGAAATGGCACAAAACAGTAATGCCTTTGGCTACAACATCACTAGGAGATTGGAATTTTTCAGCTCCATTTTAATCTTACAGGACCACTGTAGTAAGTGCTGTCCCTCGCTGACCTAACCACCATTATGTGGCTGGGAAACGGATTTGGTGACTTTTTAGTAAAGATGAGACTTTGGCAGGGAAACCTCCAAAGGATCCCCTTTATGGAAAGTCCAGTGTAAACATACACACTATGAGGAATATTAAAACTCTTACGATTAATAGAAATACTAAACAATGCAGTGGTCTGTTTGGAAAACTTTATTGATCATACAATTCTGATCTTTCTTAATGGGACTCCATTAATTTGGAACTACAAATGTAACCATCGCTTTATAAAAATGAAATGGAATTAGCCCTTAGCTAACTGTCATTATATGCCATTTACTTTCACACACTTGCTTATTTAGTCCTGACAACAACCCTGTCAGGCAGATACTGCTAACTCATTGTTGACAAATGTAGAGATTGACATCCAGTGAAGAAGCCCCCCTGAGAAGAAGAGGCCATCCATAACTGTTCACATAGCTAATTAAGCACATACCTGACCAAGATTTGAAAAAAGGCCTATTTTAACTCAGAGCTTTTCTTTTTCTAAGTCAAGGGCTTAAAAATTTTTCTAAAATGTGGGCCATATGGTCTCTATTGAATTGTAGTCCAAAAGCAGCTGTAGACAATATGGAACTAAACGACTGTGGCTGCATTCCAATAAAACTTTATTTACAAAATTAGGCAGACAGTGTGCAGTTTGCTAACCCCTGCAAGCTGTCACTAAGATAACTAAAAGGACAAAAAATGTCCATCAGTATTTGTGTTCCCTTATCCAACTGAGAAAGACTTGAGAGAGAACTCTGTATGCTGGTATTTGAGATGTTTTTAATTTGGTCGCAGTAAATCATCCTGCTTGTCTAAGACCAATTACACATGCCTGGCTCCTCTTCAGCCTTGCTACAAGGAAATGAGATCTCACAGAACAGGCTCCCTACAGAACCTTCTACCCTCAAATCAAAAAACTAATTCCTCATTTCATAGGGAAAAAAGAACAAAAGTGCCTCAGCACATGACGATTCCATTTGGTAACATCAGCCCATACAGTAGAAGGCACCAGGGCAGGCAGGACCCCAGGAGAAAGACCTAATTCAAGTCTCACAATGAAGTTGGTCAACTTCCCTGGGTTAAATGGAGATGATACAAATATCAAAAGGCTGTGCAATTTCAAAAAAAGTATTTTTTTGAAAATGTAGGGTCCCCTCTAAATACAAAGAGTGATTAATAATTTCTGATCAAGAGAATCTTGATTAGATGCTTGGAAGTCACTAGACCCACTCCATCTCATAAGAAATGATCCCTGGGATAGACAACAATCTTGCCCCAGACATAAAAACCATAGAAACATCAAAAATAGTAATTTGAAGTCAGGGAATCAAAAATCACAAAAGGTATCTCTTTCCTAAGAGACACAGACCAATCCACAGTCTCTCCATGTTTGCAACAGACGAAACACAAAAAATAAAAATTTAGTATCTCTCTACACCTCTCAAAAAAGTATGTGACCACTGGAAAAAACAAAGACCATAGTGAGGAAAGCTCTCTCAATTTTTAAAAGTCAAGGCCAAGGTCTTACTTATCAATGATCCCTACTTCTTCCTACTCCCTCTCTGCCAAAAGTTATTGCACGAACCCTAAAATTATATATAAAATATAACCCATACATAATATAATTATACATATATATATATATATATATATATGCTAGGTAAACTATTAGACCCTATAAACAAGCTAAGTATTCTAAGTATTATTCTCATTATGGTTATTTTACATTGATAACTGAACCATCACCAGCCTGACAATTTTGGGCATTCACTGCTTCTAATGAGACCCTCAGCCCCTCGAAGGTAGATGCTTACACAGCCCAGTTAGCACAATGGACAGCACAGTTGTTAAAAACATAGCCACTCAAATATCCTTTGAACTGAATCGAAACTGTTTTCTCCAGAAAGCAGATGTTCAATAAAAATTGTTAATTGAATAAAAGAATAAATAATAGTAATCCCAATGCACATTAGCTCTGATTATCAGTTGACTGCCTTTTATTTTCTCCCTTCTAGTTTAGTAGGCCAATAACCCATAAAGGCCCCCCTTCCTCCCTCTATTCTAACTCCCAACACTACTACATGCTGGAGTAAAACAACACTTTATGTTATGTTATTATCAGTTATGGGTGTAAACTTGCAGTGAAAAAATGATCAACAGAGAAAGAGCACAAGGCGTGTGTGTGCATAGTGGGGTAGTGGAATGGGGGGAACAGAGGAACTAGTAGAACCAGGAGAGATGACAAGAGACAATGAAGCAGGTAAGGGTTGCATTAAGATGGAAAGTTTCCAAAGACCTGGGAATCTGGGAAAGACCTCTGCAGTTCCAAGCAGTCAGTGAAGTACTAGACTTGATTTTACAATGTGTGTACTCCTGTGATATACTCAGCTACACAAAGATCCTGAAAACCAGACTGATAAAACAGAAACAACTCAGAGCATCTTTAATTTATAAAAGCATAGCTAAAAGCAAGCAGACGCCTACAGTAGCTGCTAAGCATTCCTCTTAGGATACAAGCAAGACAGTATACATTCCTTCTGCCTCGAAGTAGTCCACTCACTCCTTCATGCTGATGCTGTTATCACTCTTTCTTGACTAACACAGTCTTTTTGTTTGTTTATTTTACATATTCCTTAATAAAAAGTCACTTTTAAAACGTGAGGTCTAGCTTGCTTTATGGGGGAAATGAAAACAGACATATTCCAAAGACGCTGTTGCCATTGATCATTAGTCTAACGGGGGTAGTGGACCTTAAAGAGGTAAGCTTATTTTTGAAACTAAATGTAATTGCCTGAAAGTCAATACATACAAAACCAGAAGGTTAGCCCTTTCAAGATCCTTGGAGATTGAACTTTAATTTGGGGGCATTTCCACAGGACCTTTGACAAACAAAGGCATCCACTTTTGTTTTCTAATTATCTCCCCATTCGCCTTTTATTTTTAAAATGCAAAATAGTTTTAGAAGAGAATAATGAAGAAAAAACAGAAAAATACCAGAGCATAGTGAAAAGTTTTCTCAATGCATGCTACTTGAAATTCTCAGTAGTAGCTTTATGTTGCTCCCCAAAACATATTTAAAAATCCTATAGCATAGCCTTCACTAAGGATGTATTTGTTTAACAAGACAAAAACGATTAAGGATCATCTAAATATGTCTTATACCATTTTCTGACACAGATATTGTTGTGTTTTTCCTATGCCTTATTTAACAAGCCCTCCAGCATAATAATGTTTTAGTCACTAATTACCCTTTTAGGGCTAATTCCTTGTGAGTGTGGTATCACTGTTCTAAAGGTCTTACTGTCCATTCTACCTTGTTCATTCTTCTGCTTAGAACTGCTAATATAATTTCCTTCACTTCTAATCGTAAGTGAATTTTAAAACACTCTCCACCAATCTTCTTTTCCTTTTCAGTAAATCCACACTCGCCCTTACCCTTGGCTGCTAAAAAAGCAGCTTCTGCTCCACATTGTAAAAGCTGCCTGACCACAACGCTTGGGTCAGAAAATTTAAAATTCTCACTAAAGAGCTGAGGAGGAAAGGTGCTGGGAACGTTCACAGATATCTGATTTTACAAGGTTTCGTGAAAAGAGATCACCTTTAGATTAGTATTACTTAGTGTTTATGAGGGTTGTTTGTCAAGCCAAAAATAAGGTGCCTCCTCCCCACAAATTAAAGAATCAAGTTACAATCCATTATTTCATTTCTGATTGTTTTTCTTTGTAATAAGTGGGAAAGTGGATACTGGATAAAAGTCTCCCCTGAGCGAAAAGACTCCACATTAAAGACTTCAATTAGCTATAAATCAGTTGTCTTTCCTACTGAGGAGAACAAGAGGAAAAAAGAGAGCAGGAGTAGTTAGAAAAAAAAAGAACTGGAAGAGCTTCCGAATTAAATTCCGAGATACCCACTGCATACCTAAAACTTCTTTCAGGGCTGTGAAGGAAATCAGATCAAAACTAAGATTAAAATCAAACCCTCCCCGATTTGAGGATTAGGTCCCCTCTCACAAGTAGATCTTGCATCTTAATAACTTTCAAGTGAGGCTACAGAGGTTAGGGACCCTCATAAAGAAAAACTTTTCTGCTGCAGGCTTTCCCTGCTTGGTCCTGAAACCCCGAGATGTGCCACACATTGGCACTATTGTTGTGCAAACAATGCCTAAGTGGCTGTAACCATTAACGACCTCTCATTAAAAGGGCTTTCAAAAATTTGTCACACCATCTAAAAGAGCTAACAGGTACATCAAATTCATCTAAATCAGCATTCAAAACACAGATCACCCTGATTTTGTAACCTAAAGCTCAATGTAAGTAAAATTTTAATATTCTGATGTTGGGTTTTTTTGTATTTCTTTCAAGCATTAAGTCAGAACCAAACAATTTACTTCTCGACAAAATTTAGTTTATCTTGTAATAAGCATGATGGAAAACAACTTTAACCATACTGTGTGTGCTCAGTGAATGTTTAAGTTAATCGGGAGAAGTTTAGGGTGGAGATCGACGGGAAGAAACAAAATCAAACAAAAAAACTGTAAAATGAACTCCAAGAAACAGGACTTTAAACCCCATCTCCCTGGCCCCAAATGATATAACATTATAAATCCCCCATATGAGTAATTAATAATAAAATTTTTCTATGTAAAATTGATGAAAAGAAAGTAAATTTGATTTATATTAGGTAGCGAACACATATTCTTTCTTTAATGTGGTGGGAAAAAATCCTACTTGGCAAACCCAAGATGTCAGAGTTCGTTACAAAGCATATATATATTTTTCAGTTCAAAAGCGAACCTGTTAATTTGCACAAATAAAAAGACCTTCCAAGTTTTCCAGGAAAACTGCCACTGCCTACAAAATTCGAATGCAATGCTGACATTGGATCCACTGTACTCGCGGCAGCCAGGTTTCCATGAAATTTGTGCAGGCAGCCAGACCGCGGCGTGTCTTGACAATTCCTACGGGAAAGCCGCTGCGCACCGTCGGAACTTCCGAGGACCTGGGCGGGACGGGCAGCTAACGGGCCCCCAAACGCGGAGGGCCGACAGGAGTCAGCCACGCTGCGCGGCCAACCAGGCGGGACACCCTCCTCTCCGGTTTGAGGAGTCAGTGCGGTGCCGCCGCCTTCCCCGCAGCGGTCCAGCGGTCGGGACCCCGGGAAACGCCTCGGAAGGCAGTGGCAGATGCGGTTTGTTGAAAAAACCGTTGACGGCAACCCTCAGCGCCACGCTGAGTAGTAGTGCTGAATCCCCGAGGTGTTCCAAGACACCTTCGGAACTTCAAAGGCCCCAGCCCCGAAAACGGGGCGTCCCCTCTGCGGCACGGAGATGACAGGCTGGCCCAGGCGACCCTGACCCCCAGCCCTGTCAGGCTATCCTCGCCCCCTAACAGGCAGAGGAAGTAAGGAAGGTTCTAGAAGGTCTCCGTGTACGGCGACTTACCTTCGTGTACTTGATTTCGAGGTTGAGCGTGGGCGACGGCAAAAGGTGCAGGGACGCCATGAGGGCGGCAGGATCGGCCTTCACCTCACCTGGCATCTCGATCTTGCTGGAAGTCATGGTGGAGGGCCGGGGTGTCGCTGGCCCTGCGGAGCGGGCTGTGCGGGCTGTGCGGGAGGTGCGCGCTGTCCGCGGTCCGGGGGCGCGCTCGCCTGTATATAGGCAGGTGTCAAGCTGGGGCTCTTCTTATTGGACGTGAGGGCCGAGGCGCGGGGGTTGGTCCATCCTACCTAGGACGCCGAGGCACCCTCGGATTTACATAAAGCCAGCCGTCCGCCCGCGCGCTCGTTCCGCGCCCACGGTCAAGTGCGTACCGCACTGCCGGCCGCCGCGGGAACCGGCCCACGCCCACGCCGCCGTCCTCGACGGCCGAACCGCGAACCTGCGGCGCAGCCGCACGGGACTCGGAAAGCGGAGCCGGCCTCACTCTAGCCGGGACGGCGTCCGCGGGAGACGCACCTTTCCCGATGGGAGGCGCGGGTCGTGGCCCCGGAAGCGGGACGGGAGGAGACTGGCGGAGGCCCCCGAACGGGAGGGGGTTGCCGCTCACGCGTAGCCGAGAACGGGACCCGCGGTCCCGGGGCCCTCTAATCTTGTCTGAGGGACAAGCCCGGGACGCAGCTGCATGGGGCGCAGAGATCCCTTCCCACCCGCGTCCCGGGACCTTCCAAACCCCGGTTGTCTTTTTCTCCCGGGGACCAGGGAGGGGGCGCCCTCAGCTCTCCTTCCCCGGGGCAGGGACGCAGAGTCTTTTGCAACGACCTCCGCACACACCCACTCCCCACAGCCGAACCCGAGGTTCGCCTTGGCTGCTGGGTCAGGGACGCGTAACGAGGAGTGCGAGTCCCCCGCCTTACACTCAAAATGAGTATCCCTAGAGCCCCGTGACTGCGAGCGTCCCTGGGCAGGCTTCTCCCGCCCAGCTGCTGCCCTCTGCCGACCGGGACCGCCCCAGGCTGTCTGAACAGTGCCTGGAGGAGATGGGGTCTTGGTCTTCACATGTTAATACTTGGAAGTTTCATTCACTCTAATCTTTTTTCTCGGATCCATACTTCCAACCCGTATGCTCCTCACCCCCAAACACACAAAGATACACTTGTTTTTGCTTTTTTTTGTTCTTCAGGCTAACAGTTATCTCGCCAGACATCGGGCTCCTCACTTAACTTCCTCTTTGGGGTCAGCTTCCATATTTACACACCCTATTTTAACTGTTTCCATAGCCCTCAAAGGCCTTATTCTAGTTTGTGGGAGCCTAAAGGTCAGCATGTAAGTGTCCATCAAGAACCCAAAGATGCCATACTAGAATGGATTTAGGGCTCAGTGGTCTAAATCTGGAGTTCAAATAAAAAGACCTCTATAGGTCACTTCCCCTCCTCACTCCCATCGTAAGCCTGACAGGGGCCTACTACTTATTATCTTAAGTACAATTTTCAGAGCCTTTAGTACCCCATTTCTTTGGATGTAAAGTGTCAGCCAGAAAAGATCTTGCCTTAAATACTTCAGTACCAAAAACTGTCTAATGCTTGGTTCTTGGATGCTAAACAACAATAGAAATAGACAAAAAATATTTCATTTTACTATTAGGTGTATAGAAATAACTTTTAGCTTAAAGTATACACCAAGGTTATCTGAATGGATTGTTTTCATGGAGTTGCTAGGGACCTCAGCTTGGGCGGTTGAGAGATCTTGACTCACAAGGGATCTCTATGCTCAAATACTGTGCCTTAATAACAGTATATGCTCAGGAGATACACTTAAAAATTTTCTTAGTCCCACCAGGACATCTTTTCATTACTTTGTAGAGAGAAAGGAAAGGAGAAAAAGAAACATCAATGTGCAAGGGAAGTGTCTATTGGTTGCCTCCGGAGGTGCCTGACTGGGGATTGTGTGCACCCAGACCAGGCATCAAACCTGAAACCTAGGCATGTGCCCCGACCAGGAACTGAACCCACAACCCTTCAGCTGCCAGACGAGTCTCCAACCAACTGAGCCACACTGGCCAGGTCTCATGAGATACTTTTATTAAAGCCTATGGGTTAGAGATACAACTGAGGAATAAAAAAGAACAGTCTTAGAATTAGTTAGGGAGAGAGGGAGAAGGTAGCAGCAAGGGAAATAAATCAACAATGCTGGTAAAGCAATTCTGCAAACGTATTTTGAGTGCTTTCCAACCCAAGGCAAGATGCTGGAGGCTGGGTTACAAACAAGAGAGACATCCCTTACCATATGTGAGCTTGAAACCCTTCCCCCCGAGAGGGAGATCACTGACTATGGGAGGTTGTGGGGAAAAGTTACAAATGAGCATCAACAACACCATCAGGGTGCCCCACCATGGGGGAGGCCATCTGGGCCTTGAAGAAGAGGTGAGACTTCAACGAGGGAGGAAAGGACAGTAAAGGCAGAAGAATCCACAAGAACAAAGGCATAGAGATGTGAGAATACTTCTTAGGAGACATCAGTGTGGCTGGAGGAGCAGCAGACGAGGCGGGCAAGGCAGAACTCAAGACTGTAGAGACCTTAATTCTTGAGACACTGAGAAACCACCCAAGGATTCCAAGGAGAAGAGGAAAGTCTATAAAAATTAAACTGATAAATGAATATTGTCAAGAGAGACTATCACAGACTAAAAACTAGTGATTTCTATTTTTTCTCAGAACATAAGGTGGGGTTGTTCATCTTTGACCCATTTCTTGCTTGCTAACTCCAGTTCTATCACCAGGGCTGGAAAATCTCTCCCAAAGAAGGAAGTGTGTGATGGGATTATTAGCATTTGTTACTCAGTGTGGTAGAGCAAATTAAGAGATTCCCTTCTTCTCCAGACAGGAGAATGAGGATCCCTTGGCTTCTCATAACTATCTCCGAAAGATCTAGTACAGTGGCTGATGGCAGGCTGGTTTCAACTGTTCCCTAAGGGCTGCTTCTCTGTGAGACTTGCTCTCCAACTAGGTAGTGAAGTGATCAGCACAGGGACTGTATCTTCTATTTCATTTGTGCCTTCCCTCAATTCCTAAAACAGCATGCAGCACATAGGAACTATTTAATAAGAATTTTTATTGAGTGGTATGAGCAAAAGACAGAACACATTTCCCATGGCCCTGTTTGTCTACTTTTCTATATACTCTCTAAGAAACGTTTTCTCTTCCTGACCTTAGATTTCATTTTGTTTTGCCGCATCTTTCACTAGAAACCAGGGATGTCAAACTCATTTTCACTGGAGGCCACATCAGCCTCATGGTTGCCTTCCAAGGGCCGAATGTAATGTTAGGCCTGTATAAATGTAACTACTCCTTAACTAGGAGCAAGGAGCTCTGCGCTGTCACGGGGTAGAAACAAGGTGCCAGGTTGGATAAAAGAAGGTGGAGGGCCGGATTCAGCCTGCAGGCCTTGCGTTTGCCACCTGTGTTATAAACCTGATCATAGATTTTTAAGAATATTTTTCTTCATAGAATCATCCTCTGAAAAAAAATTTCCCCCTGTCTTCAGCTCATTTGTTTTCCAGCCAAGCTCTTTAATTCAAGATGGGGACAGTGTATGACTTCTCGGCTTCTGTCCATAGGATTTATTCTTCTGTTACTTACTTGTAAGGCTGCCATAACATCTCTTCTCACATTATTATTCTTCCCTCCCCTTCTTTCTTGTATCATCTCGTTTTGTTATCTTCTTGTTTCCTCTATAGATTTCAAAATGATGAACGTGGCAGTCTTTCCCACAACTACCTTCAGGTTGATCATATTCTGAATTTCAGTCTTTTCCCTGATTTGGTTAAGAAACATTTTTACCCACCCTTATGTTTCCTTCTTCCACTCCCCGCCAATCTGACTATTTATTGTTTACGACACATATTGGTTGGAACCTCTGTGCAAGGGAATGTAAGCTGCAGCATGCTCTGTTTCCTTGTGAATATAGTTCATTAGACCTGCAGGAGCCAGTATTCTGGGCTTGTAGAGGAGAAAAATAAATTCTTGCCTTATATTTCCTCACCTAATTACTAGAATGCAAAATTTTAATTTTAAGCCATCAGTTTTATGGGACATTTGACTTTAAGGTATAAAACCATAGCAATTTAGGCTTCTTTTTAGTTTTTCGTTGAGGAGGAAAAAATATTTGTTATTTGAGAAACATGTTGTAGAAATTAATGAGGAAACTGAATGGAACATAAAAATTCCTCCCCCCTTCCCCAAAAGGAATACTTTCGATTTTGACAGTAACCAAATGCCTACCTTGAACTCCAAGCTTCCACGATCAGGGGCTATTTCAACCTCAGGTAGCCCTGCTTAATGGCTTTCCTGTTCCCATCACTAACCGTGATGACAGCCTACCTTTTCCAACAGATACACTTGCATTTTAATTTATCTGCAAAAATAAATCACACGTGATAGCATTTTTCTCTTCTAACTGAATTAGTTCCTTAAATGTCTCTAAGTCTAATGATTTGAAAGGGGCACATTGTTTGAAATATTTTTTAAAAATTAGGGCCCTTGGGTTGTATGCAGAATGAGTGCTTATTTCAGATACGTGTCTCCTAATGATCTCATTCATCTCAGATGGAATAGACTGGGCTACTTTATGTGAAATGTTTCCTGAAAAACTTGAACAGGAAAGCTTAATGCATGGCATATTTATGGAGAAGTGGTATTTAATTTATTAACAAAAGCTTGTGTAGAGGTTTACATATTTCCATCCAGAAATGCTTAATGAAGTATTTTGTACTCATTATGAAAACTTCTATGAAAAAATTCACTTATATTTTTATATAATGTGAATATTAACTTTTTATTTGGGATCTAAATGCTCATTTAATTTTCTTTTTCCTTTCAACATCTTCAAGAAAAGAGGCTGAGATTGTGGCCTTTAAGAACCATAAAAATTCAGTGCATATTAAGTCCCTTATGCCCCTGTCACTGTAGTCCAGGAAAAGGCGTATTTGTGGTTGCAAGGAGTAGATTTCTCATTGTTCATGACTCCAAAATCATGTTTTGATACAAAATACAGTTCTTTCCTTTTAAAATATATCCTCCATCTTTTGGGAACCTCAGGAGACTATTTTAAAAGTGGAAACTGGTTTCGTCTTTGTTGTAAAGCCCAGTTCCACCTTGTATATGTTTAAAGGCTTCAGTCTTGCTGCAGAGATGAGCTCAGTACCGTAGCAATAATCACACGTGAGCGGCATAGGGAAAAATTAAAAACCTAGCTGTGCCCCCTCTTCTGACAGACCTGAGGAAAAAGGGCATTAGCTCCCCCTGCAGTTCATGGTATGTATGTGCAAGTGATATTATTTAAAAAGCAGTAACTTGAGTTTAATGTTTTTATCTGCTACTGATGAGAAATCTTTGGAGTTGTTACATTTTTAATTTGAATTACTCTGGAGAAAAGTATCTCAGAATGCAGACTAACTTTAGACTACAAATAGTTTAAGAGAGGAACTTGCATTGAAAGAGAGGGTCTTCAGAAGTCAGAAGACCTTTGACTTCTAAGAAAAGAATGATAGTGTCCATTTGCCTATTCACCGTAGAAAGTGAAGTGGTTATAACACTGTAGTCTTGCTCACAGAGCATGCACTGTCCCAGAGCAAGTCACGTGGATGCGTCTCAGATCGAAAGCAACTGTTTTTATCACGGTAGGTCAGGAAGTGTTACTAATAGGCAAGCTCGAGAATCTTGTATTTTCTCACCTAAATAAGTGCTTGGGGTGTAACTAAGTTAAATTTTCTCCTTTTTTGCAGTTCCTTGGTTTTCATTTCTCTTTTTAATTGAAAATTCTTTATATCCACACATATCTCTTGGTTGTTACTACTTACTTTCGGACTCTCCCTTTTTTAAAATGTAGTTTATTGATTATGCTATTATGGTTGTCCCATTTCACCCCCTTCACTCTCCTCTACCCTGCAAACCCCCTCCCACCCACATTCCCCCCTTTGGTTCATGTTTATGTGTCATACTTATAAGCTCTTTAGCTTCTACATTACCATATTATTCTTACCCTCCCCCTGTCTATTTTCTACCTACCATCTATGCTACTTATTCTCTCCCATTCTTAAACATAAACTTCTTTCAAAGTCTTTCTGTCCTTATATATAGTCATTCATCCAAAGGGTCTCTGGGCATAAGAAATTCTCACAGGAACTTGGGTGATATTTGGGACAGGGATTCACACTCATGTTCACTAGAAAACCAGACTGTTTCCCTCTTTTACCTGGTGGAATGAGCCACAGAAAACATAATGAAGAACACTACAGCTGTCTTGATAACAGAGAGGAAATGGCCAGCCTCCTTGTCAAACTACAGGGGAGGGGTCTTTTGCTTCAGGCATACATCTTCCCCTTTTCAAAGTATCTGTGATGCCCTGACTGCTGTTGCTAAACCTGGATTTTTTTTTCTCCCTCTATCCATCAAATAGCTTAGAACAAATACTATTGCTTACTGATGATATGTTGTGAGCCAAGCACCAACGTAAAATGTGAAGAGCAAAAATGAAGTCTGCGGAATAACAGTAACCATATATGTAAATTTGTTCAGGGGTCACAAGGAAGGAAAGAAGTCAGAATATGCAACGCATGGTGAAAATGAAAGAGGATTCATACAGGAGACAACCTGTTCACAAAAAGTTTCGTCGGGGCTTACTAGGGACTTTATACCCCTCCTAGGCGCAGCGTGAGCAGGGGAGGAGGCACAAGTAAGGCACAGGGTATAAAGATAACATTGTTCAAAACAGGTCTCTACAAAGAACTCCTTTGACCTTTTTTTTTAGGTATAAAGATAACTAATGTTATCCATTAAGTTTAACTATTTGTAAAATTGGAATTCCCAAAAGCCTATGCTTGGAGCTGAGATTGCTTCCTACCTCCCAAGTCCAAATTAAATGTTCTCAGGCATAAGAGCCTTTGGTACAGACCTAGCCAAAAGGGAAAACAGAAGACTGACCAAGGCAGCTTGTTTCCCTTCCCCNCCCCCCCCCCCCCCCCCCCCCCGCTTAGGAAGAAAAGTGCATTAACTAGGACACTAGGTCATGTTTCTGATGCTTATATCCCTGGTCCAGGTTGATGTTGCCACTTTATTCCTGCTTATTTGGAGGGTCAGGTGTTCGTGGAAGATTCCAGTGGTTTTGCACCCAGCTTCCCATTATAGTCATTTAGGGACCTTTTAACAATGTGGATGCCTTGGTCCCCCCTCCAGAAATTTTAAATTGTCTAAGAAGAGGCCCAAGACACTGATATTTTTTTTAAAGATTTTATTTATTTATTTATCTTTAGAGGGGAAGGAGAGAGGGAGAGAAACATCAATGTATGGTTGCCTTTTGTGTGTCCCCTGCTGGGAGTTGGCCTGCAGGGAACTGGACTACAACCCAGGCATGTGCCCTGACTGGGAATCAAACCGTGATCCTCTGGTTCGCAGGCCCGCGCTCAATCCACTGAGCTACACCAGCCAGGGCCCTGACACTGATATTTTTAATAGGGTTTCCTGGTGCCTAAAAGACAGCCCAATTTGAGAATCACTGGTTCCCCACAGCAGGTTAACTCTGTGGGGCCACATGAGCCCACTCTGCAACCTCTGGACTGGGAAAGTGTGTTCCGTGCTTCCCACTTGGTAGTGCTCTTTGGTTCGCTATTTTTTAATTTACTATTTGAAAAACACATCCATCTCCAAATGGACTGACCTTTCCGCTAATGTATTTCACCTAAATTAACAGGCAATTAACTAATTTACATTGGACTTGTGCACTTTGCAGTTCACATTTATCACTTTCTTAAATGCTTGATCTGGTGTGCAGTTTAAATTTTTTATTATTACCCTTTAAATCTGAAGAAATGTCTTACATCTAATTAGCCAACTTACATATTCAATTAATAGATTCATTCATTATGGGCTAATGAATCTGGAGACCGCACTTAGGTGACATCTGCCTGGCAGTTGAAAGGATCAAGCTTTTCTTGTTGTGGAAAAAGAAAAGAGCCTGCTATGTGACCAAAATGGCTTGAACTTCGAGTTTTAACATTTCTGCATATTGCTAATGCCCTAAGGAGTTTTATCAACCTGCTAACATAGGAAAGACAATACGTTGTCCAGAGATGCTGCCTTACTAAGGAAAATGGGAATCAGAATAATGCACATCTGAAGGCACGTTTCCATGCAGAAACGTATAGGTCTAGTTTGTCATCTCTAATGATTGAGTTTTTCTAACCTGAGTTATTCGTACAGAACACTTGAGAAAATAAACTCAGTAAAAAAAATTAATATCACAAATTAAATAAAACCTTTCAGTTACTCTAATAAACTTTAGGATCATTCCAAATTCACTTGATTTTATAGACTTAGAGATATGGTCAGACATCTAGAGGTTTCAATACAAAGTTATATTGGGAATCTAGATAATTTAGGGAACTAAAATCAATTTTCACAATATTTTTAGTTATTAATACTCTGGCATTTTAGTTCTCTGTTATGAATAAGTAGAGGCATACTTTAGTAATGATGAAATAGTCATGAGTTTCAGAAAAGGTGGGTGAGAGCTAGAATTCACTTGAAAACTATTTTTAGCCATGGCAAGATTATGAGGAAAATAATCAGAAATCACTTCCAAAACATGTGAGATCTTCCCATCAAAGCTAGAATTGAACAAGTGACTTTTAACCTGTGTCTGCAGTGAGACAGTGAAAGTATTTTAAGGACATGTGTGTACTACATCATTGGGACATCACAAGGTTTTTTTCCACTTTATACTCTTTACATACAAGCAGACACTCAGATTATTAAAAGACCACATTTCTTATGTTCTTTCCAGTGCAAAGTCCCAATATCTTTGCTAGAGTAGCAAGTAAGCATATCAAATATCCTAAAAGTGAATTACTGAAGTATTCATATGTCTAATACTAATGACCTCTTACATGTCTCACAGTGGCTGGACTCCCAGAGGATATAAAAAAGAAAACTATAAGGTCTGGTTATACCTCGAAGAATTCGTAATTGGATGTTCATAAGGAAAATCTTCATAACTGACAACAAATATACCTAGATTTCATGTGTTCTGAGGGTGATTTGCCTTCGTCAGTATTAAAATAATGCTAATGTGAATAAATCTTCCTCGTGCTGCTCTCAGTAGAAGGAGCACAGGGAGAGAGAAAGAAGAAGGCCCCTGGTGTGGTCAGAAGAGCTGGAAGGAGAATATATAAGTGGTACCAGAGTAAGACAGAGGTAGAAAGCCCTGCAGTTACAAATAAAACAAAAGCAAGTTTAATAAAGAATTGTTAAGGAGCTGACTTTTGGTGACAGTAACCCAAAACATCTACTGTGGTAACTAACACTGTTCAGGTCTCAAGAAAAGGCTCTTTGTCATCTCTTGTTCTGTGTCCTGAAAACACAAGACAACACTGACTGCCAGAAGATGAGCGTGTCAATGCTCTCATCGTTCCAGTGCAGGGAGGATGTGAGCAGTGCACACACAGAGGTTGGATGAATTAACCTATCAAGTCCTCCTTCTCGGCATGAGTACAAAAAATTCTTCAAAAGTGGAAGTATTGTTTTCCAAGAGTGTCCAACAGCCATTTTCTTGATCTTCTTTGTGTTCCAACTGATAGTTTTTTAGGTAGTAACAAATTAACAAAATGGAAATGCAGAAGGTTAAAGATAAAGAGAGATTCTTAAAAGCAGTAAGAGAAGGACAGTTACCTGTAAGGGAGCTTTCATAAGACTATCAACTGATTTCTCAACGGAGTCATTTCAGGCCAGAAGGGGCTGGCACAAAATCCCTTGTGAAGAAAAGCAAGGACCTACAATGAATACTACTCTGCCCAACAAGCATATCACTTAAAAAGCTATACAAGAGACTCAAAGTAAAGGGATGGAAACAATATTTCACACAAATGAAAAAAATCTAAGGTGGCCATATTTATATTAGACAAAATAGGCTTTAACTCAAAGATGATGAGATAAGAGATATGGAAGAACATTACATAATAATAAAGGGGTCAGTACAATAAGAGGATATAACCTTGTAAACATTTACGCAACAAATATAGGAGCACCTAAATATATAAAGCAAATATTGGTGGTCATAAAGGGAGAGATCAATAGTAATACAGGCATAGAAACTGATTGACACCAATGAATAGACCTTTTAGACAGAAAATCAGTAAGAAGCTGTGGCTGATGTGGCTCAGTGGATTGAGTGCCGCCTGAGAACCAAAGGGTCACCTGCTCAACTCCCCATCAGGGCAAACGCCTGGGTTGCAGGCATAGGGGGCTCACCAGTAGGGGGCACTAGAGAGGCAACCACACATTGATATTTCTCTCCCTTTTGTTCTCCCTCCTTTCCCCTCTCCAAAAATAAATAAATAAAATCTTTTTTTTTTAAGAAGAAAATCAGCAAGAAAATAGCAACCTTGTATGACATACCATACCAAATGGACTTAACTGACATTTTCAGAACATTTCACCCCAAAGCAGCAGAATATACCATTTTCTCGAGTGCCCAGGGATCATTTTCAAGAACAGACTGCATATTAGGTCACCAAACAAATCTCAGTAAATCTTCTCTGACTAAAATAGTATGAAATTAAAAATCAATTACAAGGGAAAAAACTAAAAAAAAAAACTACAAGGAGGCTAAATAACATATTACTAAGCAAAAAATTGGTTAACAATGAATTAAATCAAGGAAGAAGTCACCATATACCTTGAGACAAGTGAAAATAAAAACACAACCTAAAATTTATGGGACACAGTGAAAGCAATCCTAAGAGGAAAATTCATAGTAATACAGGCCCACCTGAAGAAACAAGAAACACTTCAAATAGACAATCTAAACTTACACCTACGTAAACTAGAAAAAGAACAACAAAGGTCAAAGAAGGGCTTTGTGAGAAGAAGAAAGAAAATAATAAAGATCAGAACTGAAACAAATGAAATAATCTTTTTTAAAAAACCCAAAAGATCAATAAAACCAAGATCTGGTTCTTTGTAAAGATAAAAAAAGATTAATTAAACCTTTAACCAGAATCATCAAAGAGAGAGAGAAAGAGAACCCAAGTAAATAAAATTGGAAGGGAAAGAAGAGAAGTAACAACAGACACCAGAGAAATACAAAAGATAATAAGAAAATATTATTAAAAACTACATGTCAACAAACTGGACAATCTAGAAGAATTAATACATTCTTGGGAACTTTCCAAAAATGAATCAAGAAGAAACAGAAAAACTGAATGGACTGATTACAACCAATGAAATCAAAGAAATTTTAAAAAACCCTCCCAACAACTGTAAGTCTTGAACTGGAAGGCTTCACAGGTGAGTTTTACTAAACATTCAAAGAATAACTAACACCTATTCTTGTCAAACTATTCCAAAAATTTCAAGAAAAGGGGAGGCACTCGAGCTTATTTTATGAGGCCAGCACTATCCTGATTTCAAAACAATATAAAGACATTACAAAAAATTATAGGTTAACTTTCCTGATGAACATAGGTGCAAAGTCCTCAACAAAATATTAGCATACTGAATTCAGCAATACATTAAAAGGATTATACACCATGATGGAGTGAGATTTGAAATGCAAGGTTGGTACAATATTCTCAAATCAATTAACATGATACACCACATTAACAAAATAAAAAATAAAAATAAAATCAACAGATAACAAAATCTAGCATCCATTTATGATAAAAACTATCAGCAAAGTGAGAATAGGGGAGACCTACCTCACCATAATAAGAGGTAACAATGGCAAACCCACATCATATTCAATATGGAAAAACTAAAAGCTTTTCTCTTAAGATCAGCAACAAAACAGGGGTTTCCACTTTTACCACTCTTATTCAACATGTACAGGAAGTCCTAGCCACTGCAATCAAACAAGAAGCAATAAAAGGCATTCCAATTGGAAAGACAGAAATAAAACTGTCATTATTTGCAGATGATGTGATACTTTGTATGTAGAGAACCTTGAAGATTCCACCAAAAAACTACTAGACCGGGTAAACAAATTTAGTAAAGTAGTGTTATACAAAATAAAAAGTTAGACTCAGTTGCACTTTTATACACTATTAATAAACTATCAGAAAGAGAAATTATGAAAACAATTCAATTTATAATTACATCAAAAAGTCCTAGGAATAAATTTAACCAAGGAGGTAAAAGACCTGTGCTTGGAAAATTGTGAGACATTGAAGAAAGAAATTGAAGAAGACTAATAAATAGAAGCATATACCATGTTCATGAATATGAAGAATTAACATTGTTAAAATGTCTATACTACCCAAAGCACTCTAAAGATTCAATGCAATTTCTACCAAAACACCAATGGCATTTTTCACAGAACTAGAAAAATAATCCAATACTTTATGTGGAACAACAAAAGATCCCAAATACCCACAGTAATCTTGAGAAAGAAAAACAAAAAGGTATCTCACTACCTGATATCAAACTATACTAAAAGGCTATAATAATCAAAACAGCATGGTACTGGCATAAAAACAAACATATAGATCAGTGGAACAGATTAGAGAGACCAAAAGTAAACCCACTCCTAAATGGACAATTAATATCTGACAAACTAAACAAGAACATATATTAGGGTGAAGATAGTCTACTCAATAAACAATATTGGGAATTTTATATAGTTATGTGTAAAAAAAATGAAACTAGACCATCTTCTTATACCACATGCAAAAATAAAGCGCAAAATTTATTAAAGACTTAAATGTAAGACTTAAAACCATAAAAACCCTAGAGGAAAACATAGTAAAATTTTTGACATGTCTCTTTTCAATATTTTTGTCTCTTTTCATGTATTTTTTTCAATATATTCATGTCTCTTTTCATGTATTTTTTTCAATATATTTCATCAGGCTAGGGAAATAAAAGAAAAAATAAACAAATGGGACTACATCAAACTAAAACATTTTTGCACAGAAAAGGAAACCATCAACAAAATGAAAAGACAACCCACAGAATGGGAGAACATATTCAACAATGATACATCTGATAAGAGGTTAATATCCCAAATTTATAAAGTACTTATACAACTCAATACCAAAAACAAAACAAAAACAATCCAATTAAAATATAGGCAGAGGACCTGGGCAGATATTTTCCCAAAGAGGACATACAGATGACCAATAGACAGGTGAAAAGATGCTCAACATCACTAATTATCAGTGAAATGCAAATTCAGACTTGTATGAATGACAATCATCAATAATTCAATTAACAGATGTATTGGCGAGGATTGGAACAAAGGGCACCCTCGTGCACTGTTGGTGGAAATGCAGATTGGTGCAGCCCCTACTGAAAACAGTATGCATGTTCCTCAAAAAATTAAAAATGGAACTGCCTTATGAACCAGCAATTCCACTTCTGGGTCTATATCTGAAAAAACCCAAAACACTAATTTGAAAGAATATATGCACCATTATGTTTGTTGCAGCATTATTTGCAATAGACAAGCTATGGAAACAACCAAAGTGCCCATCAACGGATGAGTGGATAAAAAAATGGTGGTACATGTATATAACAAAATATTACTTGGCTATAAAAATCAACAAAATCTTACAATTTGAGACAGTGTGGATGACTTAGAGGGGATTATGCTAAGTGAAATAAGTCAGAGAAAGACAAATAAATCTAAAGAACAAAATTTCCTGAAGAAAATTTTCTAAAGAAACAGACTCATAGTCTGATGGTTATGGAAGGGGAGAGGTTGGGGTGAAACATTGATGAAATTTAAGTACAAATTGGTAGTTACAAAATAGTCACAGCAATGTTAAGTACAACATAGGAAATGTAGTCAGTAATGCTGTAACAATTATATGGTAGCAGGGAAACTGGGAATATGGAGGGAACACTGTAAATTACACTATTACCTAAACACTATGTTGTACACTTGAAACTAATACAAAATAATATTGAACATAAACTGTAATGGAAAAATAGTTACAAATATATTTGGTAAGATGTAATTATATTTTAATGGATTAATTTTATTTATTAATTTGATACACATTAATTTCTATTTGACCTTTTTGTTTTAATAGAAGATATAAAATATTTTAGAAAGTAATTTGTTTGAAAACATCTATGAAAAATATATTTTTAAAAGATTTTATTTATATTTAGAGAGAGGAGAGGAAGGGAGAAAGAGAGGGAAATATCAATGTGTGGTTGCCTCTCTCATGGCCCCTACTGGGGACCCGGCCCACAACCCGGGCATGTGCCCTGACTGGGAATGGAACTGGCGACCCTTTGGTTTGCAGGCCGGTCCTCAGTCCACTGAGCCACACCAGCCAGGGCCTATGAAAAATATTTTAATGTTTCTATGTTTATTTAATTCATTTTCTGATGAAATATATTCAAATTTGAACACTTTAAACATAATTTTTAAAGAACCTTTAAATCATTACTCTGAATATCAATAAATTATATGAAAATCTTGGCCATGACAATATTGTGATTTAATTGAAATCAAAGCAAAAGCTGCATTTTGTCAAATAAATTATAATTTATGAATATGCTTATCCTTATTTTATTTCTTACTCAAATATTGCTGGCACATCAACAGAACACTAGGATGTGCACACTAGTAAACCAAGAAACACTAATCTACTCCTGACTATTTCCTTACTCACTCTGCCAAGCCACTGAAAATGTTTCCTACTTTCTGTAGATAATATTCATGCTAATGTATGTCTTCATTGGAACACAACAGATTTTATATTAGGATATCAGCATTATTTTTTAAACTGCAAAAGGAAAACAATTCCAACTCTTCACCTATATTATAATGCTATTCTCAAAACTGTGGAATAAAGAATTAGGGCCACAGTTGAGCTAAATGAGTTGTGGTGTGAGTGAATTATGACTGTTACATTACATCTTCACAATTTAACAAAAACAACCACAACAGTGTTAGGAACAGGGAACTATTGAGATGTGTAAACCATCATCTCACATCAGGAGTTCTATGTTCGTTCAGGCCAGCAGGGAGCAGAGTGGGGATGTCGTGCTCTAACAGGTGTGCAGTGCTATAGAGAGAAGAGGAGAGAGTGGCTATGGGACTCAGAAGGATGGCACTTGGGCTGTGCCTACATTATAGGAGGACACGTAGGCAAGAGTAGCATGGTGCAGGAAGACTGGAGCAAAATTTGGAAAAGAAAGCAAAGTGTAACATACCTGTGTAAGAAGTAAGTCAGATGATAAGCTAAGAAATTGATTTAGTAGAATGAGGAGCTAGAGTAAGTCCTCCCCGCCCCTCTCTTTCCCTGCCCCCTTCTCCATCCTTGTTACACTGGGATATTATGTGAATTAGATGGTAGCAAGCCCTAGACATGTGGGATGTGTAATTTAATGCCATTCAACATTATAAGTAGCCAGGCAAGCAGGAAAAGTCCCAAAAAGGTTTGTGCGTGAATCGAAGGATTCCCAGGTGAGAAGAATTCCTAAGGCCATAGGAGGAGAAGGCAACATGATAAAAAGGAAAGGGTTGTGAGATGCCCAAAGGTGCTAAGAAAGAGTAGAAACTCACTCTCAGTGATGGAGCTACCATACCCTGAAAGGTATAGACTGGTCTATGTGTTAAACCAAGTTTTGTATCTTTCATCTCACTATCATTCCATTCCTCTTCTCTCCACCTTAATGCTATTATTGCCTTGGTTCTGGTCCTCTGCATCTCTTGAATAGTACATGTAGTTCTATCAAGTTCTACGTGAGTGAGAATGAATTTCAGTTAAAGTTAACTGATACAGATGAGTTCCTGTGAAGTGTGGGTGGGCCTGAAAGCTGAGTGGGGTGGGACCTCAGGGAATCACCAAGGCAAGGCGAACAGTGTGAGCCAGATTGATGGAGACTCAAACACAGCGCCTGCCTGCTGTCTCTTTTGGGGGAGGGCTCATCGAAGGAACACTGGCCTCTGCTGGAACTTGTCTGGGAGAAAGCTGCCCCCCAACTCCCATCCTGATGTCCAACTTCCCCATATGTCTCTGGTGTGTTTTAAGCTGATATGTGGGTGCTAGAACTTAGAGAGAGTGAGTGTGAGTAAGTCTATGTGCAGGCCCTTTAAGGGAACTGCCTGTGAGTCCAGAAGACCTCTGTTGCTCTGAGCCTCAATCCCCTCTGGTTTTTGCAGCCGGAAATTACAGAGACTTCTCTTGCTGGCTCTGGAACACTGGGCTGGGGTCCTGGTATGGGGCTGGGACTCAGGTAGCTCCTCAGGGAGGATCTCTGCAGCTGTGATACCCCTCTCAATTTTTATCTGACACGCATGGGTTTGGGACTAACCTGTTCTGCATCTCTGCCCCTCCTACCAGTTCCACTGTGACTTCTTTAGTTCCCTAGTTGTAGGATTTCCATTCAGCCAGATTTCAGGTGGTTCCAACGGATGGTTGTTTTGTAGCTTAGTTGTAAGCTTGATGTGGAAGCCCACACTTGCTGACATGGCACAACCTTATCCGAGCTGTCACTTGGGAAAGTTAATTATATAACTGTGTAGAAAAGAGAACATTTAGATCATTCATTCAAGTTCAATAAGGGAATTCAAGGCCGTCTAAGCCAGGCTTTTCTACACCCCCCTCATCACTTCTGAGTAGAATAGATTCCCAGGTTCCTCCCAGGCCTGCTGGATCAGCTTCCCAAGGAAGGGCCTGGGCTCCTGTGTGTTTAACAACTTGAGCTCTCCCCGAGCATTCTTATGCTCGGGCAGTTCGTGGAACGGTGATAAAACCCAACACACTTTACAACAGACGAGGAAACTCGGGTGCAGAGAGACACGCCAGTTGCAGAAGCACAGAAAATGAGGGCCCAGAACAGGATGAAGGGACTGGAAAGCAGGATAACTGTGAATGAGACTGCAGACTTCATGATAATCTTATCAGAGTATCCAGCCTAAGGTCCATCTGAGGTTCCCCGGATGGTGTGATCCTGGCAGGGAGGGGTTTTCACTTACTCCTGTGAAACCACAAGAGCAGCAGCCTGGGCAGCAGGGGCTGGAGGAGTCAGTGAGAGAGCAGGAGGAGGAGGAAGATCCTGAGCTGCCTTCTGCTGAGGAACCTGGGTCAGGCAGAACAAGGTACTGTACCCTGGCTTCTGTTTGTTCAGGGAACATTGAAGACAGCAAGATTTGCTTGAGGGCGAAACTGTGAGAGCAGCATTGCTCACGGATGTTCACAGACTTCCCTTGCTGTTTCTTTTCTCCCTCCTCAGTGGCTTTATCTCTTCATCCCTGCAGTGTGTCTCTGTGCTCAACCCCTACTTCCCTAGTTACAAACACAAGGCCCACCATCATCCATACTTTGACTGAGTCGGTGTTTGGCCTTGATGAGGCGTTAGTACCATCCAGTTTCCTCTTTCTCCCACCCCTACTCCCAGATGTGTGTGTGTGTATGGTATCCATTTTTCTTGTTCACAAATGTAAGGCTTTAAGTATTTCATCCAAAACAAGAAAAAGCTAAAGGAATGTATCATCACCAAACCAATATTACAAGATATGTTAAAGAAACTTCTTTAAGAAGAAGAATGGGGGGAATCTATGAATAAGAAAATACCACTAAGAAAAAAATCTCACGGACAAAGGCAAACACATAATAAAAGCAGTGGATCAGCCAACACTAAAGCTAGTACAAAGGTTAAAAGGCGAAACAGTGGGAGACCACATGTAATTACAACAGTAACATAAGGGATACACACAAACACACACACAAGAGGTGAAAATAATGACAAAAACATAAACATGGAGGGGTGAGTAAAATGGTAGTGATTATAGAATGTGTTTGAATCTAAGTGACCATCAACTTAAAATAGCTTAGTATATATGAAGTACATAGTAACCAAAAACCAAAAATCTGCAAAAGATACATAAGAAATAAAGAGAAAGGAATCCAAACTTAACACAACAGAAGGTCATCAACATAGAAGAAGAGAGTAGGAGAATAAGAAACCAGCAGAGAACTACAAAAACAATCTCAAAACAATTAGTGAAATGGCAATGACTACATACCTATCAACAATTTCTTTAAAGTAAATGGATTAAATGCTCCAATCAAAAAGCAAATGGATAAAGAAAAAGTGGTATATATAAAACATGGAATATTACTTGGCCATAAAAAAGAATGTCTTCCACAAGCAACCCAATTAAAAAGTGGGCAAAGGAGTTGAACAGACATTTCTCCAAGGAGGACATACAGAAGATCCAGAGACACATGAAAAGACACTCAATATTACTAGCTATCAGAGAGATGTAAATTAAAACCACAATGAGATGCCACTTTACACTGGTCAGAATAAATAAATAAATAAATAAATAAATAAATAAATAAAAAGGTTTTGGAAAATAAAAGGAGAACTGCAAAAGCAAAAGAATACTGGTTGGAAAAACTGAGTATTATTTTAAGAAACTTGAAGGCTGAATAGAAACATATACTTTAGTATGAACATAAAAAAATGTCTTCCATTTGCAAGAACATGGATGGACCTAGATAGTATTTTGCTAAGTAAAAGAAGAGAGACAGAGGTAGAAAAATACCATATAATTTCACTTATATGTGGAATCTAAAATACAAGATAAACAAGTAAGACAGAAGCAAACTCATAGAAAAAAAAACAAGAAGAGATCAACCACCACCCCATCTGATGGTTGCCACATGGGAGTGTGGGTGGGGGATTGGGTGAAAAAGGTAAAAGGATTAAGAAATACAGGTTGGCAGTTATAAAATAGTAATGGGAGTGTAAAGTACAGCTTAGAGAACACAGTCACTAATATTGTGATAGCCATACATGGTGTCAGGTGGGTACAAGATTTGCTGGGGGATCACTTTGTAAGTTAGACAAATGTTCAACCACTATTCTGTACACCTGAAACTAATACAATATTTAATGTTAATTATAATTGGATGTTAACAAATAAAAAAAGAAGTAAGGTATTTCAGACAATGATAGAAGTAAAATATGTATGTATTTGCAATAGCAGGTTTGGGGAGCCACCTTGTCTTTGAAATGATAAAGTTTTCCGAAGGTTGCCTAAAAGTTTTGTTGGGTCATTCAGCACACATTAGTGAGTGAGAATGTTGTGTTAATCACAGTGCTAAATATTTGGCATCTAGAAAAGATGAGGAGAAATGTGAATAAAGAACAAGGCTTGGCTTTTTTTTAGTTACTTTGAATTTGGAGATGATAAAAATTCAAACAGATAATTTTGTAAAACAGAAATATGCATAACACATATAGGAGCCCAGTGAAGAAAATATTGTAGTTAACATTCTTTGACCTGGGACAAGAAGGCTTTATAGAGATGCTGGAACTGATTTTGGACTGGAAGCATGAGGTTTTCTCTAGGGAGTTAATGGGGAGAAGGAAAGATATTCCAAGCATAATGACAACGTATACAAAGGTAAAGAAGCATAGAAAAGTTTGTCATGCTCATAGGAAAAAATGAAACAAAACAGAAGGTCAGTACGCAAAGTGTAGAATGAGTGGCAAGGAGTAGAGGGGAATGAAGAGGTAGGCTGGTGGTGAAGGGTCAGGTATGTAATGCAGCAGATTGTACTTTTAAATGTATATTTCACCCCACAGGATTTTGCATTCCTCTATCTAGAGGTGGGGTATCTGTTCCCTCTACTTGAACCTGAGCTATCTGTATATCCTTCCTGACCAATAGGATGTGGCCGGAGTGGTGCCCTGTGACTCATAAAGCTGGGTCATAGAAAACAATATGGATCCCGCCCAGTGTGTTTCCATCCCCCTCCTTCCTTCTCTTCCTTTTTCCCTTCCTCCCTCCCTGCCTTCCTCTTTCTCTCTGGACCCTTGTCTTCGGAGTTCAGCATGTTGTAAAGAAGGCTAGACCAAGTGGAAAAGCTAAGTTATGGGTGTTCTGGCCCCCAGTCCCAGCCAGCACCCAGGCAGCATTAGCCATCAGAT
Organism: Sturnira hondurensis; assembly: GCF_014824575.4. Classification (NCBI taxonomy): domain Eukaryota; kingdom Metazoa; phylum Chordata; class Mammalia; order Chiroptera; family Phyllostomidae; genus Sturnira; species Sturnira hondurensis. Next base: position 11,888,744 of record NW_028080827.1, read on the forward strand.
GTGGAATGGATAGGGCTTCAGATGTTTTGGGCCAGTGAGTCTTGCGAGGCTCTTAACATCACAGAGCAGAAAGAAACCATCCCTGCTGTATTCTGCCTGAACTATCCACAGTAACCAGGAGTGACAACAAATGATTATTGCTGTTTTAAATCACTGGGTTTGGGGGTAATTTTTTATTTTTTTCCAAAATGGAACCCAATGTTAGTATGCTTTCCATTTTCCTTTCTTTTTTAAAAGATTTTATTTATTTATTTCCAGACAGAGGGGAAGGGAGCGAGAAAGAGAAGAAGAGAAACATCAGATGCGTAAGAGAAACACCCATCAGTTGCCTCTTGCATGTCCCCAACTGGGGACCTGGCCTCCAATCCAGGAATGTGCCCTGACTGGGAATCACACCATTGACTTTTCAGTGTGCAGGCTGACAACACTCAGTCCACTGAGTCACATCACCCAGGGTAGGACAATTTTTTTAATAGAGCAATAGCTAATGGGTATAGTCATGCCAAGAAGTTGCATTTTATCTTAACATCATGAACTTAAGTTGTGACATGCTCATGGATAAATGAAGGTATTTTCATCAGGGAAGTGACGTAATTGCAAAGGAGAAAGAAAGCCCTGGTGGCAAAATGAAAATAGGATAGTGGGGGAAGGGTGGCTCAGGGAAGATTGGAGGCTATGGCGCCTCTCCAAGACAGTGGGGATGGTAAGGCACAACGCCTTTCAATTTCTAGGAAAACTCTTTTGATTTTATTCAGTTTATTTAGGAACGTTCTTTTGTGTACCCAAAAGGTGAGAATCAGTAAGAACAGCAGAATACTTGAACTGATTCCCTCTTTCCCCTAACCCAGCCTTTCCTGTACTCTTTTAAGTCCAGATCTTAGGTCTTCAGAGTCTATTTCACTGGTACTTCCGTTCCTACTTAATGATGTCTGGATACTAACAGCACACTGCTACTTGGTACCTTCTCCTTGACAGTCTCATGGCCTGGAGTTTCTGTTGCCTCTAGCCCATCAGCATCAGGGTTCAGAGGAAACCTTAGTCCTGGGGTTTCATAAGGGGCATGGAAGGGCATGTTTGAGGGAAAGAGGATCTCAGCTGTTGGGGAGGTGGAATATGGTCTTTTTAACATAGGTGAGTATAATGATGATAATCATGATAAGATGAGCAAGTTAACATAGGGAACAGAGGCCACAGGCTCTACCTGTTTCCTCGGCTTCTAGATTAGGACACTGCTGATTAACAGCTGCCCCCACACTGCTCACCTACTGGATCAGAGCACTATAGACTGTAGATGAGACCTGTGACTAAACATCTGTCCCCTTCCTGCCCCCTCCCAATTTTCCAGGGTAAGAAATAGTGGAGACAAATGAAAAACTGGTCTCAGCCAGAGTTGACAGACATGTTGACCCTATATCATGGTTTTAAAGCCGCTCTGCCCTCCAAATAAGACCCACCATTTGGGACCAATCCCTCCCTCACCAACATCAGAGACCAGGAAGCCCCATCACTCCCCTTGCCCATAGTTGATAAAACCTCCACCTAGACCCCATCAGGGTCTCACTTCCTGAGTTCTCCCTCACTACCCTCCTTCTTGAGTGTGTGCTGTCACTTTAATAAATCTGCTGTGCTCTGCTGAGTCTCTCTCTCACTCTCAACCTGCCTTGCACAGGGACAAGAACCTGGACATTTTCACTTGGCCTCCCTATGAGCCCTCTGGCATCAACAAGACTTATATGATTTATGCTATTGTGTACTATTTGACACCAAAGGTGATTTTAAATAATACAGTAACAATATGTTCATAAATAAAAAGGATTTGGTTGTATAGTTTTTTTAATCCTTTGAGGATATTTTTAATTGATTTGAGAGAGAGAGAGAGAGAGAGAGAGAGAGAGAAATATCCATGTGAGAGAGAAACATTGATTGGTTGCCTCCCATATGCACCCCAACTGAGGATCCAACCCACAACCTAGTTATGTGCCCTGACCCAGGATTGAACTCTCAACCTTTTGGTGTATGGGGTGGCACTCCAACCAACTGAGCCCCCAGGGCCAGGGCTGGTTGTGTAGTTTTAAGTATACAATGCCATTCACCACTTGGAGCAAGACTTGTTAACTGTTGACAATTGCCTAGAATATGTGGAAGACAAACTGTTCCATGATATAATACTGATGGACCCCATGGGATAGACACTCAATATCTTAAAGATGTTTTTGTAGTCAATTTGCCGGAATTAGAATCCCGACAAAGGCCACATGTAGCATTTATTATGGATCTTAGGTTTCTTTCACATATTTTAAACTAGGTCTCAGTCTCTTGCATTTGTTTGTTTACTTTATGCCACTAATTTGTTAAAGAAAAAAAACATGCTCTGAGTGATATGGAATGGTTTACTGCCTGGACTCAGCTGCTGTACTGGGTTCATGGTACTGTTTAACTTCTTTCCCTAAATGCTATGTTTCCTGCCAACTGTTTGTTCCATCTCAAGGCTTGATTAGATTCATGTCCAAATTTTTAGACAAGAATATTTTATCAGTGGTGCTAGAGTTCACAGTCTTTTGAGTATAACTGATGTATTTTTAACTATTTTAAAATTAGTTTTAGAAATTTTTTTTGTGTGCTTAATCTCACATTTAATCAGAAAAATGTAAATTAAAATAATGTGACATTCTTGCCCTTCAAATTATCCATAATTGAAATGACTCATAATGTATGTTAATAAGGGTATGGAAGGCTAGATACTAATGCTGTATTGATGGGAATTTATGTTGGTGTAGTTTTTTAAAAAATAATTGTGGTATGAAATACATAAAATTTACCATTTTAACTGTGTTTAAGTGTACAGTTCAGCGTCATTAGAATATTTAAATTGTTACGCAACCATCACCACTATAACCTCCAGAACTTTTTATCATCCCGAACTGAAAGTCTTTATGCATTAAACACCAGAAATTTTCCTGCCACAAAACCAGGCATACCATAAGCTTGGTGGTAGTTCCATTTGTTTGACTACATTTGTTTGACTTAAGCTTACATTGCCACTGGCTGGTGTCTGTATTGGTTTGTTGTTGTTTTTCGTTTGTTCATAAAAGGCTATAACCTAGTATTTTGAGGGAAACTATGATGCCCCTCAATCTAGTGAATTAACTATTTCTAGAAGTCATTCACAGTTCGTTTCATACCCATGGATATTTCCTTCTAACTCATGTTGAGTCATCGTATATTTAAAACAATGAGTCATTGCCCCACATAGAATATGATAGAAATTATTCAGAAGATGACAATCATCTTCTATGTGGTCATGCCTTAAATTAAAAATAACTGAAGTTTCAGACTCTGGGTAATTCAGAATCCCCAAATAACTTTCCCCCACTTATCCAGATATTCTTTTGAAATATGGACTCAGTTCACATGATCCTCTCAAGTAATTTCACAGGGAAATATTTATTGACCCCTGCTTTAAATAGATCAAGTTTATGAGGTGCTAGAGCCATACAAAAGTAAGATACAGTTCTTATCCTTGGGAGTAAATTTGGTAGGGAAGATCATGAATACATAAATAGTTAAATGTAAAGTATGTGACATAAGAGTGACAGAAACAAAGCACATAAAAGTTAGTTTAGGAAGATTGTGGAAAAGTTTTCAGAAGCATTTGAAATAAACCTTGAAAATCCTGGTAGGATTTTTGGGTCCTTGAAAGATGGAGAAGAGTGAATTTAGCAAGAATGAATAAAGGAGAAAGTACATAGCATTAAAAGAGAAAAAAAAAGGAATTCTGCCTTGGCTGGTATAGCGCAGTGGATTGAGCACAGACTGTGAACCAAAGAGTCATGGGTTCAATTCCCAGTCAGGGCAGAATTCTTTCTGCAGGCCAGGTCCCCAGTGGGGGCCACATGAGAGGCAACCACACATTGATGTTTCTCTTTCTTCCCCTTTCTCTAAACATAAAATAAATAAAATCTTTAAAAAAAAGGAATTCTTGCTTTTTGAAACAGCATAGATATAACTGGGGAGTATTATGCTAAGTGAAATAAGCCTGTTGATAAAAGACAAATACCATATGATCTCACTTACAAGAGGAATCTAATGAACAAAATAAACTAATGAACAAAATAGAACAAGAGACATAAAATTATAGAATAGACTGACAGCTGTAAGAGTTTGTTTCAGGGGAGAGAGAAGGTAGGGATTGGTTAGAAAATGGTGAAGGGATTAGTCAAAGAACATGTATGGATGACCCATGGACACTGACAATTGTATGAGGATTGACTGTGAGAGTGGGGGGGGGCTGGGCAGAAGGGAGCAAAGAGGGTAAAACTGGGACAACTGTAGTAACATAAACAATAAAATATTTAAATTAAAAAAGAGAGAAAGCATCTAAAAATACAGAGTATTGGAATTGCTGGATATCTGAAATTACTGGTTTGCCTCTAGTTAAGGGGGTGAGACAGGAGATAGAAAGAAAACAGCAGATCAATACCACAAAGATTATTAAACACCAGCCTAAACTTACTTTCTTTCTTTCTTCCTTTTCTTTCTTCCTTTTCTTTCTTTCTTTCTTTCTTTCTTTCTTTCTTTCTTTCTTTCTTTCTTTCTTTCTTTCTCTCTATAACCATTAAAATAAGATAACATACAGTTGTGTCAAAAGAAATATGAAGGAAAGAAGCATTATTCACAATAACCAAAGAATGAAAATAACTTAAATATCTACCAGTTAGTGAATAGATAAGCAAATGTGGCGTGCCCATACAAGGCAATATTATTTGACCACAAATAGGAATAGAAGACTGATACATTATTGCAACATGAATGAACCTTGAAAACATACTAAGTGGAAGAAGCCTGTCATAAAGGATGACATGTATGATTCCATTTATATAAAAAGTTAAAGGGACTTATGTAAGAAAAAGAAGGTAGAAAACATGTATAGTAAAATGATAGCAAACTCACAGTTATTAACAACCACACGTATAACAAAAGCAAAAGCAAACTAAGCAAACAACCAGAACAGGAACAGAATAGCAGAAATGGAGATCACTTGCAGGGTTAGCAACAGGGGAGTGGGAAGAGAAGGTGGGGGAAAGGTACAGAGAATAAGTAGCATAGGTGGTAGGTAGAAAATAGACAGGGAGAGGGCAAGAATAGTATGGGAAATGTAGAAGCTAAAGAACTTGTGACACATGGACATGAACTAAAGGGGGGAAATGTGAGGGGAGGGGTGTGCAGGGCAGAGGGGAGTGAAGAGGGGAAAATGGGACAACTGTAATAGCATAATCAATAAAATATATTTAAAATATAAATGAAATAAAATGTCCAAAATAGACAAATCCAAAGAGATGGAAAGTGGATTGGTGGTTGCCTAGGGCTGAGGGGCAGGTGGGGGAGTTTGGGAAATGACAACTAAGGGGGGGGGGTTCTTTGGGGAGTAATGGAGTGTTCTAAAATGGATTGTGATGATCAGTGCATGACCCTGAATATATTTTAAAAACCACTGGATTATATAATTTATCTGAATGAATTGGATAATATGTGAATTGTATTTTAATCTAGTTGTTTAAGAAAAAAAGGCAAATACCATATGATCTCACCTTTAAGTGAAGCTAATCAACAAAACAAAGAGTCAAGCAAAATAGAACCAGAGACATTGAAATTAAGAACAAACTGACAGTAGCCAGAGGGGAGGTGGGAGGGGATAATGGGGGGAAAAGGGGGAAGGGTTTTCAGGAACATTTATAAAAGACACACAGACAAAACCAAGGGGATGTGGGATCAGGGAACGGAGGTGGGGATGGGTGGGGGTTGGGGGGAATGGTGGGGGCAAAATGCAGACAACTGTAATTGAACAACAGTAAAAATTTTTAAATAAAAATAATTAAATAAATAAAGTATAAATTGCATAAATGATTGAAAAGGCCAAATTGTTAAAGTGACCATAATTTCCAAAGCAATTTACAGGTTCAATAAAATTTTAAAGAAAAAAAGGGTGAAGGGAGTTATCCAGAGTATCAGTTTTGGTAGGAAGTTCAAAAACACTGAATACTAAGAAAAGGCTGTGGAATTTGGTGATTAAAAATTCACTGGCGACCTTTAAAAAGGGAACTTCTCTTCTGAAATCATGAGAGCAGAGTGAGTGGGTGAGGAGGAAGCAGAGACAGAGTTGTCTTTTAAGTTGGTCGTGAGGGTGAGGCCATGGGACATTACTCTTTGAACTTCCCCCTACTCAGCCTGAACATTTATTTTTAAAGTCTTCTCATTGATCTGCAAAGATCCCTTTTCCAAATAAGAGGGAAATTTGCTTCTTGCTCATCCTTGCCAACACCACAGTGGCGGCTTGTCACAGTACCATCACCACCTGCTTGTGTAGGACATGAAGGAGGCAGGATGGAATGTCACCTTGCTACTTGGCCCCTTGGAAACCCGCAGGGAATAATGAATGAAAACTGTGATGACAGCCATGTACTGAGGGAGCTTTATGTGTCTTTATTCCATCCTTTGCATTGAGGATGAAGCTTACTAAATTGGAAGGCATAGTTGCTTCAATTAATGGTGAGGACAATTTTCCACTCATTTCTGTTTGATTTCTGGCCATCTTCCAGGGCAGGTTGCTGAATTTTGGAGAATTAGCTGGCACCCACAGAAGTAGGTCTCACCCGTGCCTGGAGGATGTGCCCTGAGGGAGGATGTGTGTATTCATTTCCCATAGCTGCTAGAACAAATTACCACAAACTTATGGCTTAAAACAATATAAATTCATTATATTGCAGTTCTAGAAATCAGAAATCTTGAGCTAATCAGAGTAAACCAAAAAAAAAAGAAAGTGAGAGAAAAGGGATTAAAGCAATTAAAGAAGGAAAGAAAAAAGACAAAGGTAATATTTTCTCTATTTTAGACAGTCTCAAATATAAAACAAAAACAAGTTTTGGGAGATGACATTTAAAAAGTTCCTTCTGGAAATATATCCAAAGAAAAACATGAAACACTAATTCAAAAGAATATATGCACCCCTATGTTCATTGCAGCATTATTTACAATAGCCAAGATCTGGAAAGCCCAAGTGCCCATCAGTGGATGAGTGGATAAAAGAGCTGTGGTACATTTATGAAATGAAATACTACTCAGCCATAAAAAGAAGGCAATCTTACCTTTTGCAACAGCATGAATGGAGATTATCATGCTAAGTGAAATAAGCCAGTTAGAGAAAGACAAATACCATATGATCACACTTCTGTGTGAGATCTGATGAACAAATAGGAGTAGACTGGCAGCTGTCAGAGGAGAGGGCATTTGGGGGAAGGGACGAAAGACAGTGAAGGGATTAAGTGAAAAAACAAATAGGGCTCATGGACACAGGCAGCAGTTTGGTGATAGCCAGAGGGAAAGAGGGGTGGAGGTAGGTGGAGGTGGGTCGGGGGGATAAGTTGGTATAGAGAGAGACCTTGCTTTGGGCAATGGTCTTATGCTGCAGTGCACAGATGATGTTTTGTTCAGTTGTACACTTGAAACCTACATGGATTTGTGAGCCAGCATCACCCCAATAAATTGAATTTTAAAAGATGTATAAAAATAAATAAATAAATAACTGAATCTTCAAATTGAAGACCAGCAATTAAGCAGTAAAAATAATATAGAATGGTAAGTAGGGCATTTCAATTAATTAGGAAAGAATTGTGCAATCAAACATACAGAAAAAGAGAACTATACTTATATATACAGTATAAATATACAGTTAACTTAGTATTTATATAAAATATGTATGTTATATGTTGCATAAGTATGATGATATTACTTATGTAAGTGCATAGTAAGGTAGCCATACGCATATTTTACTATAGGTATTAATTTAAATGTGTACTTATATAAATATAAAATACTTCAATAGATTTATTTCTAAGTACACAGACATATAAAATACATACATGTAAGTACATGTTATCTTTAATTTTATGCATATAAAGATTTTATATATATCACATGTTGTGAGTATATGCCACCCAGAAACATAAGTATATGATGCAGATTAAGGGAGAGGGGTGGGGGGATAGCCTTCTTAAACTGGGCTCTCAAGGAAAGTATCTCTGGAAACGTGACATTGGGACTGAGAGCAGAGCAATGAGAAGGAAGCAGGGTCGGGGAAGAGGGTTTCAGGAAGAAGAACAGCATGTGTGAAGGCCTGTGGCAAGGAAGAGCTAGTGTGTTTATGTAACTAAAGGGAGGAAAGGGGAACCATAGAAGCAGAACAAACATGAACCTAAATGGAGCAGCAAATTTAGAAATTCTGAAAAACTTCTCAGGCAATCTGAAGTCTTATCTAGGGACAAGGCAAATGGATCAAAGCCTAAGTAAATTATGCTAATACTCATCATCAAAGCAGCATTACCAGAAATACAAGGTTCAAAATTAAACAGAAGGGCAAAAGGACAATTTACACAATTAGGTGCCTACTTGAATATTTTTTTTCCATAGAAAAACAGCTAGTGGAATCAAAAGTAATTATCTTGTTGCTGTTAGAGTCACTCCATCTGATTCAAAGCTTAGCACTACAAAAATGTGTGAATATCTTTGAATCTAGGTAAAGAATGAAAATTATTAGATGTTTTTAAAAGTTAAAATTTAGCCCTGGGCTAATTTGACATACTCAACAGCAATTACATATGAGCCCAGTTACAATGAATGAATTATGTGATAATAATAGTAAACCGTTAATGTTTACTATGTGCCAGGAATTTTATATGTATACCCACGACAGCATCCTTGTGGGGTACATACCATTATTATCTCAAGTTCATAGACAAGAAAACTGAGGCATAGCAAGTATAAATTACTTGCCCAGATTCACACAGTTGCTGAGTGGTGGACAGATTTGAACTCACAAGGTCAATGAGTAGAATCTGATTTATCTCTTAATCATTTCACTTTTAATTTGCTGTCCAGGAAGAATGACCCATTCCCCCAAACAACCACCACCATCAGCACAACTGCATTTCAGGACAGCAAAGTAGCTTTGGGGAGCTCTGGCTCCGAATTCAAACCACTTCCTCGCTCAGTGTCTTTGGGCAAATTACACAAATTCTCTAAATCTTGACTGTTGTAGAAACAGCTGTCAGAGGGGAGGGAGTAGGAGGGCTGAGTGGAAAAGCTGAAAAGATTAAGCAAAAAACAAAACAAAACCAAACAAAAAACCCTCATAGACACAGAAAACAGTATGTGACTATCAGAGGGAAAGGGGGTAGAAGGAGGTGGTAGATGGTAAACGGGGATAAATGCTGATGGAAGGAGACTTACTTGGGGTGGTGAACACACAATGCAACACACAGATGATATTATGGAACTGTACCCCTGAAACCTATATAATTTTATTGACTAATGTCACCCCAATAAATTCAATAAAACATATATACATGTATATATAAAACCTCCCCCAAAAGATACTATTACAGCATGCACAAAGCACTTAGCAGAAGTAAGTAATCAATGAGTGTTTGCTATTAAAAGTGCTAGCTGTTCAAATGACAGAACTGGTATTTGATCTCAAGTATTTGATCTAAGCACTTCACTTCATAAACGTGGGAATTGAAGCTCAACAAGTAAAACCTGTTCTTAAGGCCACAGAATTTGTTAGGCTTCTCATTTATTCATTCATTCTGGCATCTTACACTCACTGAATGAACACACGCTAAAATTTATTTTTACCTTTGTACATTAAATTTACTGGGGTGACACCTTTTATTGTCAGAAGGATACCTAAGTCCTTCTGACAATAAAATTATATTGGTTTCAAGTATACAATTCTAGATACATCATCTATATATTTATTCACAAAGATATATGCACCCCTACATTTATTGCAGCATTATCGATGGTAGCCAAGACATGGAAATGACCAGTGTCCTTTGATGGAGGATTGGATAAAGATGCGGTACATATATATGATGGAATACTACTCAGCCATCAGAACAGATGAAATACTGCCATTTGCAACAACCTGGATGGACCTTGAGAATATCATACTAAGCGAAATAAGTCAGACAGGAAAAGTTAAGAACCATATGATTTCACTCACATGTAGGCCATACAACTGAAAGACACACTTTTTTTTTAACTTAAAAAAAAAATAAAATCACCAGTTCAGAAAACCAGGCAAAGAAAAAAGTAGGAAAACAATTTTAACAATTGCCCAGGTCAAGAAATAGAAACTTTGCACCCCCTCAGCCCACCCAGGTGCTCCATCCTATACAGTCCCCGCCCTGCTCTGTCCTGACTTTCCTTCCTTGCGTTTGCTTTTGCCTTTGTGAACCAAGCATGCATGCCTAGATCCTGCTGTTCAATCTTGCTTTTTCTTTTGAACTTTTGATGTCTCTTTTATAAATCTATAGATTCCCCCTCAATTCCTTTCTTTTCCTTGTGATTTATCTGTTGAAGAAGTTTGTCATTCAACTTGTCTAGCTTCTCTAAGTCTGGATGTTATTAATCACATCTTCACAATGCTGTTCAATTTGTTTTTCTGGCCTGTGTTTTCTGCAAACTGACAGCTGGATCCGGAGACTGGACCCGACTCAAGTTCAATTTCTTTGGTACACTTCACACCTCCCTTGTGTCTTAAGTTTAATTTTCTTCCTGCAATATATTGAATCAAAATGCATAACTGAAACTGATTGTTGTAAATTGTTTAAAACTAATAAAATCCTGAGATCACATTAGTACTTATGCATGGTTCATAGCGAAAGATGCTTTCAGGGTTGCCCAGGCCAGGTTCCCCATAGGGATCATGCTATACACAACCACACATTCATGTTTCTCTCCCTCCCTTCCCTTCTCTAAAATAAATAAAAAACCTTTTTAAAAAACGGTTTTTTATTTATTGTTACAATTACTTTGTAGGAAAATAAATTACTACCACACTAAAAAAATTTATATGACATTGTGTTCTTTCATTAGGAGGCATATAATGCTTAATTTTTATTTATTATTTCATGTTAGCAACCTTTGTATCTCAATGCCTAGATCCATTCATTCATTGGGGGTTGCAAAGTTTTTGATATTCTAATTCTGTAATTTTGTTTTTGTGAATTAATTGGAATAGGTTTATAGAAAGACACTTTACCTTACTTATTTACCCAGTGGTATAGTTTATATAGGTGAGGAGAATAAATACTTGGCTTTTTTCCTTTTATTTACCCAGGTGTAAAGGTTTAAAGTGAGTGAATTAATTTGGGTGATAAATTTATTTTTTAAAAAGTCATTTTGAGCCTATGGATTTAAACATATTTGATGTAGTTTAATCCATTGCAATCTTTATGTTTACTGAGGCTCAAATTGTCCAATCTTTGCCAGTGGGAACCCCCTCAAGAGTTTACTCCTAAGTCCTTCTGACATATTCTAGTACTCTCTGATAGTATCCTTACTCTTTGGTATGTCAAGGTGGTCTTTGCTTCTCAGATGCACTTCCTGTCCCAGATCTGAAATCAGCCACTTCTCCAAAAGGCATTTATTTCTTTTAATGGAAAGTAGATTTTCAAAACCTCATCACTAGTAAGTTGGTCATTGTTTCTAGGACTTTTCAGTGAGTAGAAAGTATATATAATACATATATATGTATGTATGTATGTATGTATGTATACACATACATATACATACACACATACATGAACACATACATATTGATGTTTCCAATTCAGATTCAGGACTACAGAATTTTTACTTAATTCTTTTTTTAAAGATTTTATTTATTTTGTAGAGAGAGGAGAAGGGAGAGAGAGGGAAAAGAAGAGAAACAGAGCTGAGTGAGAGGAACATCAGTAGGTTGCCTCTTGTACCCTACTAACTGGGGACCTGGCCTGCAACCCAGGCATATGCCCTAACTAGGATTCGACCTGAGCACCTTTCAGTTCACAGGCTGGCACTCAATTCATTGAGCCATAGCAGCCAGGCCTAATTCTTTTATATGAATCTGTATACTCTATTTTTTATATAAAGAGTTTATTTATTTATTTTTAGAGGAGAATAGAGAGAGAAGGAGAAGGATAGAAACATCAGCAACCCCCAACTGGGGACTAAGCACACAACCTAGGCATGTGCCCTGACTGGGAATTGAACTAGCAACCTTCTGATCTTTGGGATGACACCCATCCCACTGAGCTATACCAGCCAGGGTGAATCTGTACTCTTTTTCACAATGAGAATCTTGGTTTTCAAGGACAGGAGGGATGATGAAATTAGAATCACAATATCCCATAACCACCCATTTGCTTTACCCTGACTTAAAATACTATAGTCTATTATTATCATTACCAATTATGATTACTGAAAATGTTTACAAAAAAGTGAGAAGCAACAGATTCCTTCCAAAAGATACCAGAGCAGGTGGAAACTGCACTCACCTCCTCCCATGATCATGTCAAAATTACAACTAAATTATAGAACAATCAACCTGTATAATCATCTGAAGATTAGCTAAACAGAAGCTGTGTAACTAGGGATAACCAAGAAGCCACATAACTAACACCAGTAGGAGGGGTGAAGATGCAAAATGGACTGGCCCTGCACCCACGTGTCGGAGCTAAGAATCCAGAGGGAAATTTCAGCTGCAGAGGTGCCCCCTGAGGGTCAAGGGGTTTCAGTCACACTTTGGGCTTCCCAGCCTGCCCAGAACACCAGTGATGACAAGAGGATAACATCTGCTTATGAAAATCAGTCGGTATTCCTTTTTATCATGTGAGACAGAAGACTGCTGGAAACCCAGAGGTCCTTTTAAAGGGACAATGCACAAACTCTCATTCACCCTGGGCTCCAGAGGAGGGACAATGGCTCCATGGGCATCAGAGTCACAGAGGGAGAGATTGAGTTGTGTGGCTTTGAGACAAGGGCTAGAGGGAGAGCCATTCCTGAGTCCTCCTCCCACATGACCCACATTAGGTGACATCTTTTCTGGGGTAAACCCTTTGCCCAGATGACATTAGCCTGGTGAGCTACAATAACTCCACCCTGATGACTCCATAAGGCCCCACCCTACTCAATTTGCATATAGCCTAAGGCTCTGTTGGCAGCAACTAGCCTGGGCCCACATTTCAGTCTGCATTAAAAATCCTCAAGAAGGACTTCTGGCCAAGATGAAGGCATAGGTGGAAACACTGTGCCCCCTCCCACAACTAAATTTAAAAACAGTGAAGTTTTAGAAACAAAAACAGAGCCAAAACAGTGAAAATTGAACTGTAGGGAAGTCCGACAACAACGAACCACTCAGTCAGACCGCCTCACAACCCATGCGACTGGGTTGCCCGGCCCTGGTGAACACCTAAGGCTCCACCCCTCATACATAACAGTGCAAACAGATAAAACATTATGACTCAAGAACAGCTCAAAGCCCCAGAGCCTATAATTCTAAGTGACCAAGAAATAGGCAACATTTCAGATGCATAGTTCAAAATACTGGTGATCAGGATGCTCACAGAATTGGTTGATTTTAGCCACATATTAGAGGAACATATGAAGGCTAAACTAATTGAAATGAAGGGAAATGCACAGGAAACCAACAGTGATGGAAAGGAAACTGGGACTCAAATCAAGAGAGTGGAGCAGGAGGAAGAAAGAAACAACCAAACAGAAAAGAAGGAAGAAACAAGAATTCAAAAAAAACCTGAGGAGAGGCTTAGGAACCTCCAGGACATCTTTAAATGTTCCAACACCAGAATTATAGGGGTACCAGAAGGGAAAGAGGAATAGCCATGAGTGGAAAACTTATCTGAACAAATAATAAAGGAGAACTTCCCCAGTCTGGCAAAGGAAATAGACTTCCAGGAAATCCAGAAAGCGCAGAGAGTCCCAAAGAAGTTGGACCCAAGAAGGAACACACCAAGGCACATCATAATTACATTAGCCAAGATTAAAATGAAGGAGAGAATTCTAGAAGCAGCAAGAGATAAGGATACAGTCACCTACAAAGGAGTGCCCATCAGACTGTCAGCCAATTTCTCAAAAGAGACGTTACAGGCAAGAAGGGACTGGAAAGAAGTATTTGAAGTCACAAAATCCAAAGACCTACAGCCAAGATTACTCTATCCAGCAAAGCTTTCATTTAGAATGGAAGGGCAGGTAAAGTGCTTCTCAGATAAGGTCAAATTCAAGGAGTTCATCATCACCAAACCCTTATTATATGAAATGTTAAAGGGACTTATATAAGAAAAATAAGATAAAAATATGAACAGTGAAAGGACAGCAAACTCACAGTTATTAACAACCACACCTAAAACAAAAGCAAACTAAGAGGACAGCTAGATTGGGAGCAGAACCATAGAAATGAAGAACACATGGAGGGTTAGCAACAGGGGAGTATGAGGAGGAGAAGGTACAGAGAATAAGTAGCATAGATGGTAGGTAGAAAATAGATAGGGGGGCAAGTATAGTAGGGGAAATGTAGAATCTAAAGAACTTGTGACACATGGACATGAATGAAAGGGGGGAATGGTGGGGGAGGGGTGTCTAGGGTGGTGGGGAGTGAAGGCGGGGAATGGGACAACTGTAATGGCATAATCAATAAAATATATTTTTTAAAAAACTCTCAAGAAATTCCAGCCAAGCTGTGGGATGCCAAAGACATACAGGAAGAAACTGGGTTGGGTGATGTCAGGATCAGGGCTATCTTCTGCATAGCCAACAGGCACTACCTTTCCTATGTTGAGTCCTCCTCACACACAACCAATTCTTAATCTGCACTAGCCTGGTAAAGTCTACTAGCTCCACTCTGATGACCCCCTGAGAACCCATCCCACCACAAAGGTTTGTAGGCCTCAAGATATGGCAACTGGCCTCACTGTACCCTGAGACTTTTGCTGAGTGACTGCAGACCAGCGCTATTGCCAAGTTCGAGTCTGTATTATTAACCTGGTGAACACCACTTGCACCACCCTGGTGATTCCCTGAGACCCCACTTCACCTAACTCATGTACCACCAAAGGCTCTTTAGTGACCAAGGCTTATGGGCAGCTGGCAAGCAGTGATGAATCTCAGGGTACCTTGGGACATTTGCTGACCTCCCCTAGGCCTTGTACTGGTGGCAGCCAGCCTCAGATTACAACTTGGTCCCTCCCATATGCACTTAGACACAGCACAGCCAGCTACCAACCACGGATTGCTCTGTAGCTCCTAACATGCAGACCCGGGCCAGTCGCAGGGAGCATCTGTTGTTGTCCTGCACAGGAGTCTTTTCCAAGAGATTCCAGGACCAACACTCCAAGTGCCTGCCTTCAGACCACAACAGGATACCACCCAATTAGCTCCATAGGCAGCACAATTTAACAAGAGGATATATGCACCTAACATAGGAGCACCTAAATAGATAAAGCAAATCCCGATTAACATAAAGGGAGAGATTAACAGTAACACAGTCATAGTAGGGTAATTTAACACTGCAGTGACACCAATGGATATATCTCCCAGACAAAAAAAAACAACACAGAAACAATGCCAGAAGGACTTAACTGATATTTTCATCTGAAAGCAGCAGAATATACATTCCATTTAAGAGCACATGAAGTATTTTTCAGGATGGACCACATGTTAGGCCACAAAACAAGTCTCAATGAATTTATGACAACTGAAATCATATTAAGCATTTCCGATCACATTGGTATAATACCAAAAAACAATTGCAAGAAAAAAATGAAAAACACACAAACCCATGGAGGCTAAATAACATGTTACTAAACAATGAATTTCTTGACAATGAATGAAATCAAGGAAGAAATCAAAAGATACCTTGAGAAAAATGAAAATGAAAGCAAAACGAACCTCTCTATCTGTATTAATCTGATCAATTGCTGTTGATATTGCTGATGTGATGGGGGTATTTTGGATGGTGTGGGTTTGATTTTCTGGGTAGTATTGCTTTGTTAACTAACAGCTGTAGAATATCACACAAGATGTGGCAGGGGTTGTGACTCCCAATCAGCCAGTGGGAAGGGAGAACCCACCAGTGAATGAACTATCAATAATCAAAACTCAAGTACAACAAGAGAGCCCACATAAACTGAATAAAAGACAACTCTAGAGCATCCTATCCAGGAGATCAAAGAGACTGCACCACGGAGTCCCACAGAACTCCTACCATAGAAGTCCACCCCATGAAGACAGGCAGACAAAGAAGAGCAACCTGAGACACAGGAGGAAAAAAGAAAGAGTCACCTAAAATGGGGAGACAAAGAAATAATTCCCATTCAAAAGGAAAGAGGAAATCTTCAGAAAAAGAGCCAAATGAAATTTAGACAAGCAATCTATCAGGCATAGAATTCAAAATAATAGTTATAAGGATACTCAAGGAACTCAGTACTACAGCAACATGAAAAAAGGACATAGAAACTATGAATAAGAACCAGGGAGAAATGAAGAATACAATATCTAAAATTAAAAATACACTAGAAGGTATTAAAACCAGGCTAGATGAAGCAGACAACTGAATCAGTGAGCTGGAAGACAAGGTAGAAAGAAATACCAAGTCAGAGCAGCAAAACGAAACAAAAGAAGACTCAAAAAGAATGAAGATAGTTTAAGGGAGCCTCAGTTCAACAAAGACTGTAACAGCATTTCCATTATTGGAATATCAGAAGGAGAAGAAAAGGAGCAAGGAATAAAACCTGTTTGAAAAAAATAATGAGAGAAAATTTCCCTAACATGGTGATGGAAAAAGTTATGCAAATTCAGGAAGCACAGAGTCTCCCAATCAAAATGAATGCAAAGAGGCCTACTCCAAGACACATCATAATTAAAATGGCA
Source organism: Sturnira hondurensis (assembly GCF_014824575.4). Lineage (NCBI taxonomy): Eukaryota > Metazoa > Chordata > Mammalia > Chiroptera > Phyllostomidae > Sturnira > Sturnira hondurensis. Next base: position 11,905,508 of record NW_028080827.1, read on the forward strand.
AAATTTAAAGAAAAAGAGGGAATCTTAAAAACAGCAAGAGAGAAATAGCTAGTAACATACAAAGGAGCTCTAATAAGGCTATCAACTGGTTTCTCAACAGAAACACTATGAACCAGAGGGATGGGTATGAAATATTCCAGATAATGAAAAGAAAGGACCTACAACCAAGACAACTCTACCCAGCAGGGTTCTCACTTAAAATGGAAGGCAAAATAAAGAGCTTCCCAGTCAACAGCAGGCTAAAAGAGTACATCATCACCAAACCAGCACTGCAAGAAATGCTAAAGGGACTGCTATAAAAAGGAGAAAAGAGAGAGAGAGAGAAACACAGGTACAGAAAAAATGAAAGTAAATGAATACCTATCAATAATAACCTTGCACATAAATTGATTAAATGTTTCAATCAAAAGATGTAAGGTAGCTGAATGGATAAGAAAATATGGCCCACATAGATGCTGTCTGTAAGAGACCCACCTCAGACCAAAAAATCTACACAGGTTGAAAGTGAAGGGATAGAAAGAAATATCCCAAGCAAATGGACGTGAAAAGAAAGCTGGGGTAGAAATACTTACATCAGACAAAATAGACTTCAAAACCAAAAGCTATAAAAAGGGACAAAGAAGGTCACTATATAATAATTAAGGGAATAGTCCAACAGGAAGATATACTCCTTATAAACAAACATATAGGGTCTGGCACAAATAATGTCCATTTTTTATTACAAAATCATAAGCATGTAATTCTGTAACATAACAATATCACACTCAATAACACCATGTGACATTTTAGGTGAAATGTTCAAATTGAAACTATAAATTATTGCCCTGCCAAACACTCAAGCAGACATCACTACTTTTTAAAAAAAGATTTATTTCTTTTTAGAGAGAGGCAGGAAGGGAGAGAAGGAGAGAAACATCACTCTGTGGTTGCCTCTCACACACCCCCTACTGGGGACATGGCCTGCAACCCAAGCATGTGCCCTAGACTGGGAATTGAACCAGTGACATTTGGTTCACAGGCTGGCACTCAGTCCACTGAGCCACACCAACCAGGGCAAGCAGACGTTACTTCTGCCGGACCCTGTACATGCACCCAAAATAGGAGCACCTAAATACATAAAGAAAATCATGGAGGACTTCAAGAAAGATATTGAGAACAACACAGTCATCGCAGGAGATTTTAACACCCCACTGTCAACAATGGATAGATATTCCAGACAAATAATCAACAAGGATATTGTGGCACTGAATGACACTCTATATCAAAAGGACTTAATTGGTATGTACAGAACCTTTTACCCCAAAGAAGCAAAATATACATTCTTCTCAAATGTACATGGAACATTTTCAAAGATAGACCACACTGTAGGACACAAAACAAGCCTCAATAAATTCAAGAAAATTGAAATCATATCAAGCTTGTGCTCAGATCAAAACAGATTGAAGCTAAAAACCAACCTCAAGGAAAAAATTCAAAAACATTCAAATACATGGAGACTAAACTACATATTATTAAATAATGGATGGGTCAACAATGAGATCAAGAAAGAAACCAAAAAGTATCTGCAAACAAATGAAAATGAACATACAACAACCCGAAACCTGTGGGACACCACCAAGGCATTCCTGAGAAGGGGTTCATAGCAGTACAGGCCTACCTAAAAAAAAAGATATAAACATTTCAAATAAACAATCTAACCCTACATCTACAACAACCGGAGGAACAACAACAAGCAAAGCCCAGAGGGAGTAGAAGAAAGGAAATAACTGAGATAAGAGCAGAATTAAATGACATAGAAATTAAAAGAACTGTTCAAAGGATTGATAAACCCACGAGCTGTTTCTTTGAAAAAGTAAACAAAATCAACAAGCCTTTAACCAGACTCATCAAGAAAAAAAGAGAGAGGACCCAAATAAATAAAATCAGAAACAAATGAGGAGAAGTTACAACTGATACCACAGAAATTATATATACCACAAAAGGATTGTAAGAAATTACTGTGAACAACTATATGCCAAGAAATTGGACAACCTGGGTGAAATGGACAAATTTCTAGAAATATGCAATCTTGCAAAACTGAATCAAGAAAAAGCAAGAAACCTAAACAGACTTTTAAGAATGAGTGAAATTGAAGCAATAATCAAAAAACTCTCAGCACACAAAAGCCCTGAACCAGATAGCTTTACAGGTGAGTTTTACCAAACATTTAAGGAAGAACTAACTCCTATGCTTCTCAAACTATCCCAAGAAATTCAAGAAGAGGGAAGACTTCCCAAACTCTTTGTCAAAGCCAGTATTTTTTTAATTTTAAAACCAGGTAAAGACACAACAAAGAAAGACAACTACAGACTCATGTTGCTGATGAACATAGATGCTAAAAATCCTCAACAAAATATTGGCAATCTGGATTCAGAAATACATTTAAAAGATTATACACCATGATCAAGTGGGATTCATTCCAGGGATGCAAGGATGGTATTATATTTGCAAGTCAGTAACCGTAATACAGCACATACACAAAATGTAGGACAAAGATCATATAATCATATCAATTGATGCTGAAAAAACATTCGATAAAAATCCAGCACCCATTTATGATAAAAAACACTCAGCAGCATGGGAATAGAGGCAGCATACCTCAAGATATTAAAACCCATATGTGAGAAACCTACATCCAATTTTATACTCAACAGGCAAAAACTAAAAACTTTCTCCTTAAGATCAGGAAGAAGACAAGGATGCCCACTTTCCCCACTCTTATTCAACATAGTACTGAAAGTTTTGGCCACAGTGATCAGACAAGAAAAAGAAATAAAAGCCATCCAAACTGAAAAGGAGGAAGTAAAACTGTCATTACTCACAGACAACATAATAGTGTACATAGAAAACCTTATAGTCTCCACCAAAAAGGTACTAAACCTAATAAGTGAATTTGGCAAAGTAGTGCCATACAAAGTCAATATTCAGAAATCAATGGCATTTTTGTACACCAACTGTTGTAGACCGCTCTGCCTGGTTTTAGGAATTGTATCTGTACCCCTTGTGGCTAAGGGTGAGGGACAACCTCTGGAATGCGAGCAGCAGGAGACAAAGCTTGTCTCTGGTAGCAAACACTGCCTCAGTTCCTCTTCCTGCCCCCAAAGCTTGGTCGGAAGTCAATGACGGGTAAGACCCCTCACAGCGGGGAGCAACCTAAGCCAGACCCGATCACTTGGGAGACCTTCATGGAAGGACTGTGGGGGGCGGGGGGGGGCCGCTGCAACAAAGAGCAATGGACTCTCACCCCCCAAGCTTTGTCAAAGCCCAAGTCCCCATGTTCTCTGGGAGAAGCGCTTCCTGGCTCTAATCCCCTTAAGCCTGAATACCTGATGGGGAGAGGTGCAGCTCCTTGCCTTGCTAGAGCTTGTCCTGGGAAAAAATCTGGCACCACAAAGACTTGCTGATAAACCTGGGAAATCTGCTCTGCTGAGAGTGCTTTCATTCGTATGATAAGGGTCTGAGAGGAAATGAGTGTGTCTCCCAAAGTTTCTGCAACTCTCTTCTTGACAGACACTGACTCAGACTCTAAAGCCCTCAGATATCTTTGAAATGTTATCTACTGTTTGATCCTTGCTGCCCTGTATTCCTGTGTGTTACAACCCAATAAAAGGCTATGGAGCAAGGCACTCGGGGCCTTTTTCTCCTCGGAAAAACTGCTAGCCTTTGTCTCCCCTGAGAAACTGGCCACAGCCCACTCCTCCTCCCATAAGCAGATCACAGCATGTCTCCGTCATTATTCACTTTCATCCGTGGCACCTGGGGGGGGAACTCAAGAGAGAAGTTGCTCCCACAACCAACAATAAAATATCAGAAAGAAAAACTTAGAAAAAAATCTCCATAATAAATTTGATTTTCTGAAGCTTGTTCTTGAGTACATTTCTTAGGAAGAGCTCATGGGAGCAATATTTCCTGAGTTCCTGCATATTATAATGTACTTTTTATACTTTGTGGTCAGTTTTACTAAAGATATAAAATCCTTGGTTCACATTTGCTTTCCTTCAATATCTTAAATATTATTCTATTTTTTTCTGGCATTAAGCATTGCAGTCGAAAAAGTCTAAATTTTATTTTATTAACCTTATGGATAACATTGGATTTTTTAAAAAGGAATATAACAGAAATAATTTTAGACTTATAGAAAAGTTACATCAATAGTACAGAGACTTCGTATATACCGTTCACTTAGCTTCCTCAAATGTTAACATCTTACATAGAAACTAGAAAATTGACACAGCTACAATACTATTAACTAATGTAAAGTCTTACTTGAATTTTATTGCTTTCCCTGTGATATCTTTTTCTGGTCCAGGATCTATTTAAGGATTGCACACTGCAGTTAGTTGTCTGATCTTCTTTGTCTTTTCTAATCTAGAATACTTCATCACTCTTTTTTTTCTTTGTTTTTCACAACCTTGACACTTTTGAAGAAAAATGGTTAGCTATTTTTATAGTGTCCTTCAATTTGGGTTTGCATAATATTTTCTCACCTTAAACTGAGATTGTACATTTTTGGTAAGAATAACAGAGAAGTGATACTGTGTGTTTCTCAGTATATTATGTCAGGGATATGTGCTATCAATATGTCCTATTACTGGTGGTGCTCACTTTGATCACTTGATTTGGGTGGTTTATCATATTTTCCATCATAGAATTAATATCTTCTTTTTAATAAATGAGAACTTTTTTTTCTTGTAGTAATTTTGTGTGGGATTTGACATTGATAGTTTTGTGTTCCTAAGTTTATACTTCCTAGAGTCAACATAGTCCTATTTTTAGATCAATTTGTTAAAGTACAATTTATATACCATAAGATGCACAAGTTTAATACACAGTTATACTAATTTTTACAAACATGTACACCTATGTCCTATTCTCTTTATTTATTCATGATTCTGGTTATTTATATAAGAAAGCACCTTAAAATTAAGTACCTTAAAATTATTCTTCTCACATTTTCCTCAACTGATAAATACATAACTTTGTTTTATGTACAAAAAAAGAAACTTTTGTCTATAGAATATTTATTCACCCTCAACTAGCAAATGAGTGAAAATAGTGCACGATTATTATAGTACTGGTCAGCACTGACTCAAGGCTTCATAAAGGAAAATATCATCATGATAAATGATATAGAGGAAAGTCTCTGATAAAACAGAAGAAATTAGAGTAATAGGGGGGTGTGACTCAGGAAGTTATTCTTGGCAGACCAACAGTGGGAACAGGGATCAAGTAGGAACAATAATGCATTCTCCAGGGAAGAGTGTCCACACTGGTGAACATTTGGGATGGAACTGGATCTGGGGGAGGGGTGGGAAATTGATCACCATGGAAACCACAGTGGCGGCATGAGGAAGATGCCCTCCATGTGTAGCCCCCAATTCCTCTAATGAAATCTTTGTAAAGTATATTATTGTCTAAACATTATGCCGTATATTTGAAACTAATACAAAATGATAATTCAATGTAAGTTATAATTGAAAAATTAAATTTTTAGTACTGGCTGAGTAGCTCTGTTGGTTAAAGCATCATCCCAATATGCCAAGGTTGTGGGTTTGATCCCTGGCCAGGGCACATACAAAAAGCAACCAAAAATGCATAAATAAGTAGAATAGCAAATCGATGTTTCTCTCTCTCTCTCTCTCTCAAAATCAATAAATAAAATAATAAAATAAAATTTAAAAATATAAACGAATTAGTTTTAAAAACATGATGGATTGACTCCTACTAGAGAGTCTATCCCAGGACCAGTTTTGTCATAGGAGAAAAGGATTTTAGTAATGCTAGATCAAGAATTTATTAACTCTAAGATTAGTAAATTGGTTTTCAGTCAGAGGTCTATTGAGACAGAAAAGTTCAGTTAACTGTTTTTTTATTAGGAATAATAAATCCTGCCCTGGGTGGTGTGGCTCAGTGGGCTGCAAGCCGGACTGCAAACAAAAAGGTCACTAGTTTGATTCCCAGTTAAGGCACATGCCTGGGTTGCAGGCCAGGTCCCCAGTTGAGGGTGTGTGAGAGGCAACCACACATCGATGTTTATCTCCCTCTCTTCCTCTCTACCTTCCCTTCTCGCTGGAAATAAATAAATAAAATCATTTTTTAAAAAAGGAATAAGGAATCCTGAATTGGTGCCAAAATAACAATAGAAGCAAAACAAATAAACAAAATGCAGGACAGCCCACTGCCAAAAGGTACAAACAATGCTGTCCCAAGGAATTCTGAGCAACTGGCTTGAACTGATTATAGGTAATGAGGTGTATGTCATCATTTGGGGAGTCTATAAGAAGGTGCCCTACAATACCCAGACCACTGGAGGAAAGGGTCACTCTGAATTTTGTGAGGGAAACAATAGATTCTGGGGAAAAGCATGGATTCTGCAATTAGGAAGATCTCAGTTCAAATCAAGGCTACTTCCAGTTGCTGCTGATCCCAGGCAAATACCCCAAAGCCAGGAAGTCCAATTTCCTAATCTTTAAAACTGCAAAAGCAATACCTTCCTTAACAAGGATATTGCTAGTGTTACCTGTGGAAATAGTCATGAAGCAATTTGCGTGGTGCCTGGCAAGTGATGGTTGTTGTCATTGTGATTAGGTAGGTGCTAAGTTGTGTATCCTGGAAATGGTATGTTAATATGAATGTGCTATCTAATCTAATTGAATCCCGCATCAAATCAAGAGGGTGTTACTCCGAAACTATAACCTACTCAACTGTATGGTGAAACACCTGAAGTCACTGTGCTGTCATAAAGGAAAGGAGCTGCTTGGGACTCAGGAAAAGGTAGAGATAAAAGAGCAGCAACAAGTACTGTGTACTTGTTATTTGCCATATAGATTGTTACTTGAAAATATTCATTTATGCCTCAGAATAATGCTCTGAGGTCTGAACTATTTCATTATAATCCCTTTCTACAAAGGAGAAAACTCATTTTAGTTTCTGAGGTGTAAAGTAGCTAATAAATGAGGTACAAAGCAGCTAATAACTTAGCCAAAGTTCCACAGTTATTGTACTAAGCAGTGGAGGGCTTAGTATAAGCTCTCTAACTCTGGGGTCTGCAGGGTCAACTCCATACTCTACTCTCTCAAAAAAAGGGATGGTCATGACCAGTGGAGACAATGTTGTGGTTCCTTCCATGGATAGACCTCCACAGTGGAAAAAGGCTCATAAATCAAGTAACTTTCTGAATGCCCTCCAGGACAAAGCGAGCAGGTGAGAGTGCTAGACTAGTGGTTGGAGAAGGATTCTGGTTAATGACATAGCTGTGGAAATGAGCAAGGTCAATGCCAAGAGTTACCTGAAGTACAGAAGCTGGGGGTGAAAGTCAGCTTCTAAAGAACCATATAATGAAATATCTGTCCCAAAACAGATGAATTGAAAGGTTAAGCTAGTTTGAAGAAAAGGAAGCATGAAAAGAACCAACAAGATGCAGTCATCAGATTTAGGAGGATCTGGAGCCTGGTGAAAGAATCCCTGAGGGTGGAACGTGAAGCAAATAACTTCTTGAAGGCAGCCAGCCTGTGGACGAAAGGAGCCGTTGTTAAGGCAGCCGGTTTCCTCTGTTCTCCTCCATGTGTGCCAAGCTTGCAAGAGTAATTTGGCTTCTATGAAGACTTTATTATGGAAGAGGTATGTGCTAATCAGCCAAGAGGAGTAACACATTGTAAATTAATAAACAGGCATCTCATTTATTAGCCAGCATCCAGTGAATTTGGTAACTGACTCAGTCTTCCAAGGCTTAGTCACATTCGGATGAAGCAATAATGCTGTTGTTCAGCTGTGAAGCTGAAGACAATATCCTGGGTCTCATTTGGTTCCATTCAATGGACACTCTCCTTTCGTAGGAAAGTTACTCAGCCTCTTTAACATCTTTTTAGGGGCAGGAAGTTTCAGGAATTCTATGGACTAAGAGTTTTTTCAGCTCAATCATTCATACGTTTACCAAGTTTACTAACAATCTACATGGTTCTTAATTAGATTGAGATCATTTTGAAGACCCAAGATGCTTTCATTGAGCTTCAGGTTCCCAGGATCTAACACAGTGCTGGGCACTTACATACTCAAAAAACATCTGCTGAACTAGACCACATCAACGTGGATAAGAACAATACATCTTACTATAGACAATACAGGCAATAGGCACAATATGTTTTCACATAGTGGATTAGACCACTTTTAAGGTATCACTTTACTTTTCTCCATATACTAAGCAAAATAGATATTTCAAAATTGTAGATTAAATGCTCATTTGATAAATAAAATTAACTGCCATTTTGTGTCAAACTGATTGTCATGTTTTTCTTCATGTCCTTTGATAGCAGACCAAATTTCAACAGTCAAAACCCTTTGCTGTCATAAAGCAAACAAAAAGAAAAGCAACCTTGCTTCATTTAGCCAACACACTTTCCCTTAAACAAATTCTCTCTGTTCAAACCGCTAAGTAAACAGATGTTTTTTCATCTTTGTATGCAGATCAATGAATTGGTGAACTCAGATAACAGAGGACATGAAAGTTATAGAGTCAAAAACCCCCTAGCAAGCACACATTAGCCATGGCCATGTTTTGTTCAGATGATTCAGTCAAACTAGAGCTAATTTTGAATTTTTTTCCTGCTGTGAAAGAAGACCGTGTAATGACAGAGGCAGAGAGTGGAGCGATGCAGCTGCGAGCCAAGGAATGCCAAGGGTTGCTAGCAAACACCCCAAACTCAGAAGAGGCCAGGAAAGATTCTTCTCTAAAGACTTCAGAGGCACTCACCTCAAGATAGTCACATCAGTGTGCTTGACCACAAAAAGAACCAAAACTTACTTACCAACTTTTAACCAACAAACAGAAGGGAAGCTCTTTAGAGAAACTACCAGTAAGCAAGTTCAACATGTTCAGGCTTGTGCCTGGGTGCTAAAATCAAGAAGGCTAACATACATTATGATTGCAACAAATGTACACAGTTCAAGAACCTGATTCCCAGCAACTCTATTCTTAAGTGAAGGCCAGCGGTTTTATAAGCTCTTCTGCAAAGAAGAGATGCTTCAGCAGCCACTAAATAAAAGGGCAAAAAATGTTGATGTGAAATAACAATTCCTTTAGCTCTTTATATGGTCAAGGACTTAAGCATCACCTATGAAATGGAATACCAAAATTGGGAAAATGCATTGTAGTTCACTGCAAATTTATCGAATTTAAATGCCACTCAGACTTGTACTCTTGTAATAACGTGAAGCGCTAAGCATGAAGTTCACATTGCAATGTTTCATAACTCCTACTTTTGATTAAACAACATAGTTACACAAAAGATTCAGGTGTGTACTAGGTATCTGGTACTTAACTGTTCCCTTCCCCTCTCCATTTGAAAATAAGAAGACTATGAGCATGTTTCTCATTTCCTTGGAAATATTATTAACCCTCTCTGAATCTCAGATTCTTGCTAGGAAAGACAGTAACAGCACTTCATCCAGTCATCATAAAGGATAAAAGAAATAGCAGATGTAAATGACTAATTTTGAAGTCGCTGCTTAGTAGAAAGTAATTATACTATTGGTACTGTTATTATTTTTAGATTGGTTTGGTATATATGTATACTGCCTATCTAAACTTCCAATCTTTACAATATTCATCAAAACGGAAATCTAAATAGACAAATCATGTTGGTGTTATACACAGAACCTTGAAGAGAGGTAGTAAGATTTATTATTATGTATTTTTAAAACATGAGTTTGTTCAAAGTGTCGGCTTTGGGATTTTTTAAAGACATTTTATTTATTTATTTTTAGAGAGAGCGGATAGGAAGAAGAAAGAATGGGAGAGAAACATCAGTGTGTGGTTGTCTCTCATGTGTCCCCTACTGGGGATCTGGCATGCAACCCAGGCATGTGCCCTGACTGAGAATCCAACCAGTGACCCTTTGCTTCGCAGGCCTGCGCTCAATCCACTGAGCTACACCAGCCAAGGCCAAGGGATTTTAATAATAAAATAGAATCATCCATCTAAATTTCTTTTCTCTGCTGTTTATGTGATCATCAATTAATTGTTTACTTTGATCAATGCAACTGTCAAAGCCACTCAGCTATATGGGGATTTGATCAATTATTCGGAGATTAACCTGTAAGGAAGGGCTACTATCTTACTTTCCAAATGGAGTTTTGAGAGTAAACTTCCATTGATAAACATATCATTTCAAAACACCTTTTAACTCACTACCAAGGGTAAGGGTTTTGCTACCAGTGTCATATTCTTCAGTGAGTTTCTAGATAATGGTCTATTTGAAAACTATGGCCCTGACTGGGTAACTCAGGTGTTTACAGCATCATCACCTGATATGCCAAGGTTGCAGGTTTGATCCCTGGTTGGGGCACACACAGTAGTCGACCAATGGATGTCTGAATGAGTGGAACAGCAAATTGATGTCTCTCTCTTCTCTCTCTTTTTCTCTTGCCTCCTTCTTCTCTCTCTAAAATCAATAAAAACTATTCTTATAAAGCGAAACCTATAAAAACATATGATTTCATTTGAAAATTTCTAGAGGAGAATATATTTTCACCAACTAGTAAGTTATTTTTTTAATTTTAATAATAAGACATTTATTTGGTGGGTTCACAGATAAGGGGAACTTACCTCCTGTGCACCTTGTGTGTCACTGGGATCTCATGGCGAGTCTATGGAGAGTTCCAGGATGTTCTTTAGGTTAGACTGCCACTTTTTCTCTAAGAATAATGTAAAGATCACCTTTTATTTTGTCCTTAACTGAGAAGTGAATCAGTGACCACTGTTGGTGCTCCCCACTGTCCTACAACAAAGATGATGTTAGAAGAGGGCTACCTTGAAAAGAGCTCTAGAAATGGATTCTTGTATGCTCTGTGCTTGATGGAGCGGTTTGAGTTGTGACTTGTGGGCTCTCTCTTCCCCTGACATGTGAGGACCCAGTGAGAAGGCAGCAATCAACAAGCCTGGACAGAAGCCATCTGCTGGTGCCCTGATTATGGGCATCCCAGACTCTAGAAACATGAGAAATAAATTTCTATTGTGTTAGCCCAAAACAAAACAAAACAAAAGACTTGTGATTTGTGGAGTAGCTTTTGAAGGAAGGCCTTCTGATCTAGCACACTTTTAGACATGATGGACAGTATAACCAACTGAAAGAATAATAGTTACTTTCCAGAACAAGCAGAAAGTCCCAGATTCTCATACTCCATGGAGGGCACACTGAACTGCCATCAGTGAGCGTTTGGGACTCTCCACTGGTGAAGCTCGAAAAGCATGCAATGGACTCTTACCCCTGTTGCTGTGATAGTTGTGACACCTTCAATGCCTTTCTCGGGATATTGTGTCCAGCATCCCTGCTAGTGGGATGAAGCATGGAATGCCAGGGGAATGGACATCTTAAATTTTTAGGCCATGATAAATGGATGGGTCATATCACTCCTCACACTGATTCCCAACCTGACGAATAGTTTAGCCCTCTGAAATACTAAAGTTGCAGTTATACAAAACTAACTGTTTTATACAGAGTTGTTGTTACCAATGCACTATCAGCAGGGCACATGCTTTGGGGGGTATTTTTGCTGTTTCAGATGTGAATTTGCACAAGATCACTCCTAGCTTAGATGATCAGCTGCATGCATTTGGGAAACACATGTGGATGGGCCTGTGAAGCCCATCCTGGCTGCGGGTCATTAGCAGGACCAAACCCTTGGCCTCTGCCTCACTCTCACAGACACCTGCAGTTCTAGCACAAGAGCCTTTCCCAACCATACTGAATTACTGTGTATTCATTATGTGAAACAGCATACTCATAAAGGAACTATGAGAGATTGAATAAAAATCAATCTGTAAGCCAAAATTTCTCCACTGTGCCTGAGCAATGATAGAGGGTACAGTGGATTCAGAGTTCAAACGTTCCAATTTGAATCCTCGTTCTCCTATTAACTGATGATTTTGGACAGGTCATTGCTCTACCGTGGGCTTCAGTTTTCTTGACTATAAAGTGAGGGTTCTCTTCCCTCCCTAACACGACATGTGTTTATTCAAAGATTGTGTGTCATGGACACACCAGTTCCTAGGTGTCTAACAGTCAACACAGTCCCTTGCCCTGTAGGCCTTCACAGTGAGAGACAACCAAGTAATTAGAAACTGCAATTTGTGTCTGCCCCTTTCACCTTACTACACTGTTTTGAGATACAAATAATTTATGGAATAAAAATGAAACAATTTGTCTTTGATAAATTGTAAAGACCTAGAAGAACAGGCCCAACATTCTGCCCATACTTGATTCCACATAAATATTTATTAAATTGTACTTATACAATGATAATTTTATTATGAAATGATCTGTGTGTTTGGTAAAGACAGATTTATAGATTTTCTCAATTTATGAAAATGAAGTGTTGTACATTAAAATAAGGTGACAAGCCCTGGTGGAGTAGCTCTGCTGGTCAGAACATCATTATCCTGATAGGCCAAGGTTGCAGGTTCCATCCCTGGTCAGGGCGCATAAAAGAAGCAACCAATAAATGCACAAATAAGTGAAACAACAAATCAATTTTGTCAAGAGAGAGAGCCTCTCTCTCTCTCTCTCTCTTTTTTCCTCTCCCTTTCTCCTCCTTTCTCTCTTTCTCTCTCTAAATTTTTTTAAAAGTGACATTTCTGAAGAACCTTGATGTGCCTCTGAACTTTCTCTTACCTTTTCCCAAAGGCGTACCCACCTCTCTCAATCTCTAACACCCACATTTCCTTACCTTCATCCTGAAGCCCCTGACCAACAAGAGGTCATAGATGGGGTGAGTCCCAGGACACAAGGGAGAAGGATAAGCCAGAGTCTCTGTTATGCACATTACCACTAAATTTTGCTTAAGCCAAATATTTAAAAGGTGATTTCTTGGGTCATGCAAAATTGCCCCTGTATCATGGTGCCTGCATAAAAATGACTTCGTCAGAATGTCATGTAACAGAGAATTTCTTCAGAGGAAGGGCTACAGGAACATTCAAATGTCGTAGCACATATTATAAGATAGGTACACTCCACTGCATTAACAGTAGAATCAATTTTAAAAACCATTTTCAAGTTTTATTTTACTTGGAAGCATTTTCAAAGCATTTTATACCATGAAAAAAGTTTTAAGAAAGCTTATTTATTGGTATGACAAATGTTTACTGTACTAAGCCCATTAGTCCATGCCAAGAAATGTAAAACATAGTTATTATTTTTGAAGCAGTTACAATCTGTTCGGGGAGAAAGACGTATGTGTGCATACACACTTAGACACACACAAAGTACGAAGCTGCATATGATTAAAGGCTAATTCAGTACTCTGTACCGTGAGGATGGAGGCATTTGACTATGGGAGATTACACTGTCCAATGGAATTGTGAGGGAAGGATTCATGAATGAGTTGGAAAGTGGGCTTGACCTTCAAAGGATGAGGCAAGTAGGGAAGAAAGAAAAGATGAGGTGAGTAAGGAAATAAAAAAGACAAGGAGAGTAGGATTTGTGTGGGAAGAGAGGCAGAGGCAGGGCATTTCAGGTGAAAGACACCACACGCAAGGATTTGTGGGCAGAAATGAGCAAGGCACCTTGTAGGACCTCTATGCCCCTTCCAGATGAGATGGAATGTGTCCTGCTGGGAGGATTGACATAAACATTTGGGCAGACATAGGAAGAGCCAGATTTGTGGGAGACCTTGAACATCAGTACAGGACTTCGGACTTTACCTTTCAGAGAATGGGTAATCACTGGGTTTTAGGAAATGGAATGTTGTAATCAAATTAAGAATTCCTCCCTCGGAGGCATCTGGGGTGAATCAGTGAACAACGGGGTGGGGGGGGGCAGGACACTAATTTTTCTTTTAAGAAAATAATTGTAAGGTATAAAGATTTATGATACAATGAACACCTATGAACCGAACTCCCAGGTTCTTTTGGATAATAAGACCATGCCTTAAATCTCTCCTACCCCTCTCATAGGCAACTACCATCTGGAGCTTTTTGTTTATAATTCTTTTGCATTTCTTCATAGATTTACAACTTAGGCTTTGTTCTTAAAAATCTGTTGAACAATTTTGTATGTTTTTTATAGTGTAAAACAAATAATTATGCATTCTTTTGCAACATGCTTTTTTGTTGTTCAGTATAACATTTCTGAGATCCACTTTTGTTGTTCAGTGTAACTGTAATTAATTAATCCACTTAACTATTGATTAGCATCTGGGTCGTTTCTAGTTATTTTGCTCTAAGAAATAGTGCTACCAGAAACTGTATTGTGTATTTCCCTAGGTACACTTAGTAATAATATTTCCATGATGTATTTCTTGGTGCAGAATTACTGGTTCATTGAATATGCACACCTTCAAATTTATGAGATAATGCCAAACTAAATTTGGTTTCTAAAGAGGGTTATATCAATTTGCAGCATTAGCAGCAATACATTGGTGTGGCAACAGTTCTATGTCTTTGTTGGCCATTGCTATTATAACATTGTTTTGTTTTTGCCAGTTTGGCTGGTATAAAATGTTATCTCATTGGGATTTTCATTTTCCTTTGTTCAACTGCTAGCAAAGCAGAGCATATTTTCATGTTTATTGGCCATCTGGTGGTTTCTGAATTGTCTCTTCAGTTTTTGCACATTTGGTTGCTTACTTTTGCTTTACATGTAAGAAATTATAGTCCTTCGTCTGTTATTAGTTGCATGTATCTTCTTCCAAATGTCTTTTGACTCCCTTTGTGTTATCTCTCGAAAACCATTCTTTAATTTTAAGGCAGTCAAATACATCAACATTTTCTCCTATGGTGCTTTCAGTTTGGGTCTTATTTAGTAAATCTGTCTCTGTGTTGGCAGCAGGACCTTGAATGCTCAGCCTATAAGTTTGTACTTTATTCCATTATTTATGGAAAAGAGAAGTGAGACATGACCTATGTTTTAGGATGATGGCTAAAAACAATGTAAAGATTTCATTGGGAAGGAAGGCAGGGAGACCAGCCAATTTCAATTATCTACACAAAAGATACCAAAAAGATTTCTAAGAATAAATTATTACAAACCCCAAATATGTTGAATACAGCTTTGATTAAAATTGAGACACCACAAACTTCAATATAACTTTCCCATAAGTAATTTTGAGAATAGCAAAGTACTTGAGTAACATGTCGACTTAGTTTATATAGGTAAGAGGGAGGACTAGCAGATAGTTTCATATTGGTTTCAAAAATTTAAATTATATTTATTCTTTTATTTTTATTATATATTTTATTGGTTATGCCAATACAGTTGTCTTATTTCCCTCCTTCATTTCCCTCCACCCTGCACACCCCCCCACCATTCCCCCCCTTTAGTTTATGTCCACGTGTCTCAAGTTCTTTAGATTCTACATTTCCCCTACTATTCTTGCCCTCTCCCCTATTTTCTACCTACCATCTATGCTACTTATTCTCTGTACCTTCTCCCCGCCTTCTCCTCCTCTCATTCCCTTGTTACTAACCCTCCATGTGATCTCCATTTCTGTGGCTCCACTCCTGATCTAGCTGTCCTCTTAGTTTGCTTTTGTTTTAGGTGTGGTTGTTAATAACTGTGAGTTTGCTGTCCTTTCACTGTTCATAGTTTTATCTTCTTTTTCTTATATAAGTCCCTTTAGCATTTCATACAATAAGGGCTTGGTGATGATGAACTCCTTGAACTTGACCTTATTTGAGAAGCACTTTATCTGTCCTTCCATTCTAAATGAAAGTTTTGCTGGATAAAGCAATTTTGGCTGTAGGTCTTTGGATTTCATGACTTGGAATACTTCTTTCCAGCCCCTTCTTGCCTGGAAGGTCTCTTTTGAGAAATCTGCTGACAGTCTGATGGGAAGTCCTTTGTAGGTGACTGTCCCCTTATCTCTTGCTGCTTCTAGATTTCTCTCCTTCATTTTAATCTTGGCTAATGTAATTATGATGTGCCTTGGTGTGTTCCTTCTTGGGTCCAACTTCTTTGGGACTCTCTTGAGCTTCCTGGATTTCCTGAAAGTCTATTTCCTTTGCCAGACTGGGAAGTTCTCCTTTATTATTTGTTCAAATAAGTTTTCCACTTGTCGATCTTCCTCTTCCCCTTTTGGTACCTCTGTAATTCAGATGTTGGAACGTTTAAAGATGTCCTGGAGGTTCCTAAGCCTCTCCTCATTTTCTTGAATTTCTGTTTCTTCATTCTTTTCTGTTTGGTTGTTTCTTTCTTCCTTCTGGTCCACTCCATTGATTTGAGTCCCAGTTTTCTTTCCATCACTATTGGTTCCCTCTACATTTTCCCTTATTTCACTTAGTGTAGCCTTCATTTTTTTGTTGAGTGAGTGTGTGTACTGTGTGACTGCCGCATCCAAAATGACTGGGCGAGTGGAGCAACGAATTTGCATCAAATTTTGTGTGAAGTTTGAACATTCCTCTGCGGAAACTACTTGGATGATTTAGAAGACCGCAGCCATGGGTGACTGGTAATTGGCAGCTTCATCACGACAACACACCCACTCATGTTTCATGTCTCGTGCAGAGTTTTTTGGCAAAACATCAGATCACCCAGATGACTCAGCCCTTCTACTGCCCAGATTTGGCACCCTGCAACTTCTGGCTTTTCTTAAAAACTAAAACCACCTTTGAAAGGGAGAGACTTCAGACCGTTGATGAAATGCAGGAAAAAATGACAGGGTAGCCGATGGTGATTAGGAAAACTGTGTGAGGTCCCAAGGGGCCTACTTTGAAAGGGACTGAAGTGTCATTGTCCTATGTACAATGTTTCTTATATCTTGTATCTTCTTCAGTAAATGTCTCTACTTTTTGTATTACAAGGCTGGATACCTTCCAAACAGACCTCATCATATGTATGTATGTGTGCGTATAAAGGTATCTATTAAGTGATTTGACTTTATGTAATTGTGGGAACTATCCTAATAGCCTATTCTAAGACTATTGCCTTCACATCTGATGCTGAGGCTTTGAGGACCACAGGGCAGGCTGCCATGAAGAGAAGATGAGTAAAAAGTGGCGGAGAACAAGACTGAGTTAGAATCTACCAGCACAACCAGAAGTTCACATAGACAGACTGACCCTTGCTGAAAACTCAGTAGGTTCTTATTGCTTCTTTTTTTTTTTAAGATTTTATTTATTTAACTTAGAGAGAGGGGGAGGGAAGGGAAGGAGGAAGGGAGAGAAACATCAGTGTGTGGTTGCTTCTCACACACTCCCAACTGGGGACCTGGTTCATAACCCAGGCATGGGCTCTAACTGGGAATCGAACCAGTGACCCTTTGGTTCTCAGGCCAGCACTCAGTCCACTGAAACACACCAGCCAGGGCTCTTATTGTTTCTGACCTTGAAGGTAAGAATATGCTACAGAAGCTGAGGCACTTCATGGGGTTAAACGCACACCTAGTGCAGGATTCAGAGGAGCTAATGGTGGATCCAGGGGAAGGTAGAACAGTTGCAACAGGTGAGCCTTCAGAGAAGTGGCAACATGTGTGAGCTACAAAATGGTTGCCGCTTCAGTTCTGTCCTCCACGCCTGTGCAAGAATTCTCTGGTGGCTCACCCCAACCAGAAATATACAGAAAAGGGAATTTTGTGAAATGCGTAGCCAAGATGACACATTACGAAGTTTATATGGTATATAAACAATATACCATAGACATATATTAAGCGAATCTTCCGATAATATAAGGAGAATTTCATAAAATCATTATCAAAGTGGAAGATCTGAACAAACATTACTCAGAATTTGTTGGTTAAGTGTGGTAGACAGAGGTCTAAGACAGTCCCCAGGTTCCCTACCTTCTGGTGTACACATACTCTCTACAATCTGCACCCCTTAAGAGAGCCAGACTTGTAAGTATAATGAGATGTCACTCCTGTGACTATACTATGTTACTGGGCTAAAGAGATTTTGAAGGTATAATTGAGGTCCCTAGTTGACTTTGAATTAAACAAGACTTTTTCATGGGTGGGTTTTATCTAATTAAGGGCACCATTAAAATGGACCGGGCCCTTTCTAAACTAAGAGATTTGGAATTCTGAGAGGATCAATGGACAGGGTGGTCAATGGCAAGGACCTGAGGTTCTGAGAGCATATTAGCAGTACAATAGAAACAGTCTCAACAAGCTGAGGTGAGTAGAAATGCATTTTCTCTAGCTGAGCCTCCAAATGAGGACATAGCTGGCCAGCACTGTGATTGTTCAGCCAGTGAAATCATGAGCCGAGGAATCTTTTATGCCATGCCAGATTCTTGGCCCATAGAATCTGAGAGATAATAAATTTGTGTTGTTTCAAGTTGCTAAGTGTGTGGTAATTTTTTATTCAATAACAGAAAATCAATATACTAGGTACAATAAACTGACACAAATTTAAATAAGTATTCATCTTCACTATATGAAAATATAACTTTATGTAATACAAAGACATCCTTCAAAAGTTTGCAAGACATTAAAAATCTTGGTTGTATATCAGGCCACAAATATATTTACCATACGTTCAAAAAATTTGAAATCTTTATATGAGACAGTTTCTGAAAACTGTACAGTAAAACAAATAGTAATAATAAAACTTTTTTGGATACTGTGTTTTTAAAAAGCACAATGACAAATAACGAAAAGAAATCAAAAGAAATGACAGATTTTCTGAGAAGTAACAATGAAGCACAATTTATCAAAATATATTGGTACACAGACTTCCGCCAAGATGGAGGCATAGGTGGAGACACTGTGCCTTCTCCCACAGCCAAGTTTGAATACAACAAAGGTTTGGAGAACAAGGACACAGCCACAAAACAGAAAATTGAATTATACGGAAGTCCGACAACCACTAGCCGTTCAACCGGGACGGTAGGAGGGGCGGAGCCAGTGGCGGAACTGGGTCAGGCAGGAAGGATCCCCAGACCCAGGCGCGAAGGTAGCCCGGACCCGGTCAGGGTGTGGGGCAGACTGACCGTGGTCGCACATTCGAGCACAGGGAGATGGACCACGCAGGCCCCAGTGGGCTTAGGGCTGGCAGCGGTGGCACGCTCATGTGCAGTGGGACAAAATGCGTGGGCCCGGTCATAGTGGCAGCTGCCGCACCTGTGGGGGCCGCGGCAGGAGAAGGCAGACAGACGCCATTGCTCCTCGTTGACCCCGCCCCCACATACAGCGTCACAACCCAGCGACTGAGTTGCCCTGCTCTGAAGACCTAGGGCTCTGATACTGCTACGTAACAGGCACGAACAGCCCAAAAGATGGCACAAGAAGAACTCAAAGTCCCAGAGCCAATAACTCTAAGCAACCGAGAAATTGCCAGCCTCTCAGAAGCACAGTTCAGGACACTGTTTATCAGGATGCTCACAGAACTGGTTGATTATAGTCACAAATTAGAGGAACATATGAAGGCTAAACTAATTGAAATGAAGGGAGATGTCCAGGAAACCAATAGCGATGGAAAGGAAACTGGGACTCAAATCAATGGAATGGACCAGAAGGAAGAACAAAACATCCCACCAGAAAGGAATGAAGAAATGAGAATTCAAAAAAATGAGGAGAGGCTTAGGAACCTCCAGGACATCTTTAAACGTTCCAACATCCGGATTATAGGGGTACCAGAAGGGGGAAAGAAACAGCCACGAGTGGAAAACGTATTTGAACAAATAATAAAGGAGAACTTCCCCAGTCTGGCAAAGGAAATAGACTTCCAGGAAATCCAGGAAGCTCAGAGAGTGCCAAAGAAGTTGGACCCAAGAAGGAACACACCAAGGCACATCATAATTACATTAGCCAAGACTAAAATGAAGGAGAGAATCCTAGAAGCAGCAAGGGATAAGGGGACAGTCACCTACAAAGAAGTACCCATCAGACTGTCAGCAGATTTCTCAAAAGAGACCTTCCAGGCAAGAAGGGGCTGGAAAGAAGTATTCCAAGTCATGAAATCCAAAGACCTACAGCCAAAATTGCTTTATCCAGCAAAACTTTCATTTAGAATGGAAGGACAGATAAAGTGCTTCTCAAATAAGGTCAAGTTCAAGGAGTTCATCATCACCAAGCCCTTATTGTATGAAATGCTAAAGGGACTTATATAAGAAAAAGAAGATAAAACTATGAACAGTGAAAGGACAGCAAACTCACAGTTATTAACAACCACACCTAAAACAAAAGCAAACCAAGAGGACAGCTAGATCAGGAGTGGAAGCATAGAAATGAAGAATGGAGGGTTAGCAATAGGGGGGTGGGAGGAGGAGAAGGGGGGAGAAGGTACAGAAAATAGCATAGATGGTAGGTAGAAAATAGATAGGGGGAGGGCAGGAATAGTAGGGGAAATATAGAATCTAAAGGACTCAAGACATATGGTTATAAACAAAGGGGGGAGAATGGTGGGGGACGGAGTGTGTGGGTGGAGGGGAATGCAGGGGGGGAATAGAACAACTGTAATGGTATAATCAATAAAATATATTTTAAATAAACTGTCTTCTTGACTCAAAAAAATATATTGGTACACAACTGAAGCAGTTCTCAGAGGAAATTTCACAACCTTAATTGACTCTATAAGAAAGAATAAAAATAAATTAGTAAATGTAAAGAAATAAAAATAATGAAAGAAATTCAAATAAATCAGGAGAAAAATATAAAGAAAATTAAGAGACTCATTGATTTAAAATACAACAAAACTATAATTGATAAAATTGAGGCATGTTTCTTCAAAAATAATGATAAAGTGATACACTTCTGGCAACCAAGACAAAGGAGAAAGAAGGGGGAATATTAGTAAATAATGTTTGAAGTGAAAAGGGATACTTTAAATTATATGCCACATCTGTAATAATAAGTTTGAAAATCTACATTAAATTTATAAAATTTGAAGAAAGCATAACTGACTAAGATTCTCTTAAGACCTATAAACCACAGTAACTATAGTAAATATTAAAACATTTTCAGCCCTGGCTGGCCTAGCTCAGTGGATTGAGCACGGGCCTGTGAACCAGAGGATCGCGGTTCGATTCCCAGTCAGGGCACATGCCTGGGTTGCAGGCTGGTTCCCTGCAGGCCAACTCCCAGCAGGGGACCCACGAAAGGCAACCATACATTGATGTTTCTCTCTGTCTCCTTCTCCTCTAAAGATAAATAAATAAATAAATAAAAATTAAAAAAAAACCAGTCACTCAGGAATAATCATTAAAAAAAACAATAAAATAAAACATTTTCAAAGATCTACTACCCAAAGAGAAGGTTGGCTCATAATTGTATGTAAATGAAGCCTATCGATTTTTAAGAAATAGATTATTCTTGGGTTATTTAAATTGTTTCATAAGATAGAGAAATATGTAAATCCTCCCATTTTGTTTACTCATGACTACTATAGTCTGATATCAAAGTCTAAGAAATAAAACACAAATCACCTATTTATATTTTACTTGTAAATATTCAAACCAAAAAATAAAAAACTAAATATTTGAAAATTAAAATAAACCTTAACTTATTAATAACATAATGAGTAACAGAAAATTTTTGAAATGCAGTATCTTTGTAAAATATTTAATATCTGTTCCTGTTTTTTTAAAAAGATTTTATTTATTCACTTTTAGAGAAAGGGAAGAGAGGGAGAAAGAGAAGGAGAGATACAACACTGTGACAGACACATATACATCACTCGGCTGTCTCCCACAGGCGCCCAAGTGAGGACCTGGCCTGCAACCCAGGCATGTGCCTTGGCAGGGAACTGAACTGGTGACCTTTCTGTTCACAGGGCAATGCTCAATCCACTGAGCCACACCAGTGAGGGACATTCTTGTTTTTAATGTAACATTTCTCAGTTTTGAAAAAAAGTCTAAAATAAAGAAAAAAATCTTAGCATAAGTGGGAAACATGAAAACTTATTGAATGGACCACTAAAGGCGTTGTTTTTAAATTCAAGAACAATATAAAGATGCCTGTTTTTATTATTATGAATCAGTATTTTTGTAATGATTTTCATGCATACAATAAAGCAAGAAAAAGAAATAAATAGAAGAATTTAAAAGGAAGAGAATAAATAATGATTATTTTATAGTTCACATTATTCTATTTCAAAAGTCTAAGTAGCCACATGAGTTAGGCTTTTCAATATCAATGTTAACAGAAATCCCATTCAAACTGGCCTTGAAAATGAGAAATAATACTAGTTTACATAACTGCAAGCCCGAAGATGGAGTGGGAATCAGGATTGATTGATCCCATAACTCAGGGATGTCATCAAGGACTAAGGTATATCCTGTCTTCATGCCAAGCTAGTCTCTGTGTCAGCTTAATAACAAGGCTAGTTCCCCATAATATTATGGACGGGTGTCTGTAAAAGTTGGAGCAATGAGCTTCCTCACCCTGTCCGGGGGATGATAGAGAACTGGATTCTTTTAACCCTCAGAGAAGTGAGAGATTCCTTTCCAAAGCCCCAGAAAGCTTCTTCTCAAACATCATCCGCAGAGATTAAGTAATATTATTATTTTTGAACCAGCCATGGCTTCAAGGGACAGAAAGTGATTCTGATAAACTTATACTAATCAGTGTTTACTACTAAACCAGGATACAATCTGAGTTCCACCCAACACCTATAGTTGCACAGGAGAAAAGGTGGGTGTCCCAATGAAAATCTAGTGCTATTAGAAAGAGGGTTTAATAGATACCAAATAGGCACTAACAATTTTCAGTACAATATCAGCTGCAAACCTATCTGAAAATGTAAGAAAGTTCATTAGGGTGGGTAGATACAAGAAATATCCACAGAAACAGAGATTTGCTTGTGATGACCAGTTAGAAAATAGAATTAAAAAGATCTCATTCTAATTCCAAAAATAAGTATGACTAAACATCAAATGCCTGAAAATAAACTTAACAGTTTGCAAGACCCAATGGAAAAAAAGTATGTAACTTTACCTGAGAACTTAAAAAAGACTTGAAAAAATGAAGAGATAGGAATTACATTTCTGAACAGGAAAATTTGGTATTACAACTTTATCCATGAAATTAATAGTTTTCATAAATTATAGTTTGGAGGAGATGGAACTTAAAAAATTATTCTATAGTTCACCTAGATAATAATATTTGAAAATAATAACGAAAAGGATCTACCAGAAAGACATCAAAAAGTATAGCAAGACTAATTAAAATCACAATTTTACTTCTGGAAATTTTTTATACAGAAAAGATGAAATTTCAAATCAAATAGTATTGGAAAACTTTTCAAATTATTTAGGGAAAAACATTAGAGTTCTACACGGTACATCATAATGTATTCTAGACAAATTAAAAACAAATGTAAAAAGTAAAATCATGAAAATAATGAATAAAATATAGGACAAAATTTAACATTTTTATAATTTTGGGATAGAGCAGATTTTTCTTTGCATGAATATTAAGTTGGAAACTTTACAGGAAATGTTTATGAACTTAAGTACCTAAATTTTCTAAAGTTTTATATGGCAGTCAAACACCACAATTTTAAGTGAGAGATAAATGATTTACTGGAAAATCATTTGCTACGTATAAAGAATAAAATATTTACACTTTTACATTCTTATATTGTAAAAAGTGACCAAATTAATAAATAAAATACTGAACATCATAGATGAAAAGTGGGTAGAAGACAGAAGTAAAAAAAGATATAAAAGAAGAGCTAACACATGAAAGATGCTCAGCCTTATCATTAACCAAAGAAATGCATACTAAAACAATATTTTTTAACTGTTAGATTGGGAAAAGTTTGAAAGGATTTACAGTAACCAATACTAAAAAGAATGGGAGAAATAGGTACTTTTAAAACATTTTATATGTATAATCTTTGATCAGTAATTCAATTTCTAGACAGTCATGCTAAAAGATAATCAAATATATACATAAGGATGTTCATTTAATGGGGAAAATTGAAAATAATCAACTGTCTATCAAAAGAAACTTGTTTAAATTATGGCATACTTGTCCATTAGAATATTACACCATTGTTAAAAATGTGAGTTCCACATCGGCACAGAAAGATGCATGGAATATTTTAAGTGGAACATGTACTTTAGTATATATATTATAATCACACTTTTGGAAATAAAAAGAAATATTTATGTAGACCTACTGGAAAAAAATTCTAAAGGGATGTATTCCAACCTGTTAACTGGTTATCTCTGGGCTGGGACTATGACACTTATTTTGTTTTAATTTAAATACTTCTGAATTGTTTTTATTTTTTTCTCTATTTAATGTAATTTTTTTGCTCAAGGGAAAGTGGTTATTTCTTCCCAAAATGTAAAAGAAAGAAAGTGGAAGAGAGAGATAAAATGGTTACCGTGAACTGAATGTTTGTGTCTCTGCAAAACTCATATGTTCATGCCCTAATCCCCAATATCATAGTATTTGGAGGAGGGATCATTGGGAGGAAACTGGTTTTGAATGAAGTTATGGGGGTCGAATCCCCATGGTAGGAGTGGTGTCCTTAAAAGAGGTTAAAGAAACCAGAGCTGTCTCTAGCCATGTGAGGATACAATGAGAAAGTGGCTATCTGCCAGTCAGGAAGAGGGTCCTCACCCAAGCCCAACCACACTGGCACCCTAAGACTTCCAGCCGCCAGAACTGTGAGAAAAAATGTTTATTGTTTAAGTCACCCAGTATATAGTTCTCGTAGGCCAAACTGACTGAGATAATGAAATTCGATGTAAAGTAACTTTGAAGAAATATTTTTAAGGATAGGTAAGATTTGAGCTTGTTTTAGGCCCTGGGAAAGAAGCCAATGTCAGGAGAGATTTAGGAGGGTGAGGGGAACATTATTCAGCCAAGTTCCCAGAGGGGCTGGGACAGTACACCAGTATCAAGGCTAACTTTAGAAAGAAGAAGGAAGGACAAAAGATCGACCTAAGTAATAGAGTTAGGGCATCTTTTGAAGCAGGGACATAAATGGCATTATAGGCAATGAGCCCATGTGTTTTTCCAAAGGATTGAAAGAAAAGATCATTAGCTGAGTAGGAGGGTTGGGGCTGGGAGCTGAGCAGTGCAGAAAAGGTATATTGCTACTACATAGAATGAAATAGGGCATGGTATTTGAATTATGCTTGTGAGATTCCTGAACTTCACCCCAAATCTACCAAACCACAGTCTCCGAAGTCTAACTAAGGTAATGGGACCACTGCTGATTTGAAATAAGGTCAACTAACACACTTATATGATATTTCCCAGCATTATTTCACAACTTGGGAAGAGAATATTTGAAAAAGATAAATGGCTGAGTGTACCCAAAATTGGGCCTTAGCAATATGGGTGTGGAACTTCAGTGGATGGGTTGATGGGACTGGATGTTCGGGTAAGTGAATCATTAACTTGGGTAATCACAAGGTAAGAAGGGAGTGGAGAGAGAGGAGTTGGACTGGAATTTATGAGGAGGATGTAAAGTAAATTTGGAAAGTCATAGAGTGAGTGAAATGCAAGAACTAGAAGTTTTTGTCAGTGAAATGTGTTCTGGGGTAAAAGATTTTGAAAGAGAAGATGGTGACACAGTCCCAACAGTGGCCACAAAGGGCAGGAGCATCTGAAGCAGACTGTAGATAAAGCTGACCTGAGTATAAGAGGATGGAGAAGTGAGGTCAGAGGGTGAGATGGTTACCCACATGAATACCAAGCTTATTGGATCTCATGAGTGGAAGCAAAGGTGGTTACTCAAGACCAAACTGGATAGCAAAAAAGAGAATATTAGGGCCAGGGGCAGAGTCAAGGGGAACCAAGAAGCTAGCTAAGCTAGACCTGGAGATTCAGCATGGCACTGCACGGACAGAAGCACAATTTTAAACTGTTGGTGGCAGGATGAGTCTGTATTTTGGCAATGGACAGTGACCTCTCAAATGTCTATGCGACGATAGCTGGACTTTTAAAAATAATATTTTGTTGATTATGCTACAGTTGTTCTGATTTTCCATCCTGATTTAGGGAAACTGTTCATGTCCACGGACCATGCATATAAGTTCCACTTCCTACACTGTACTTTACATCCCTATGGCTATTCTGTAACTACCTATTTGCTCTTCTTAATGCCCTCACCTCTTCACCCATGATTCCCCCCCACCCCCATCTGGCAACCGTCTGGTAACTAACTTCTTTTCTCTTGCTGCTTTCAAGAGTCTCTCTTTATCTTTAACCTTTGGGATTTTAATTATGATGTGTCTTGGAATGGGCCTCTTTGCATCCATCTTTTTGAGACTCTGAGGGACATGCATGTCTATGTTCTTCACCAAATTAGGGAGGCTTTCTTTCATTATTTTTTCAGATAGATTTCCCATTCCTTGGTCTTTTTCTCTCCTTTTTAAAGATTTTATTTATTTATTTTTAGAGAGGGGAAGGGAGGGAGAGAAAGAGGAAGAGTAACATCAGTGTGTGGTTGTCTCTCATGCCCCCTACTGGGGACCTGGCCAGGCACGTGCCCTAGGTTGGGAATCAATTCAGCAACCCTTTGGTTTGCAAGCTGACACTCAATCCACTGAGCCACACCATCCAGGGCTGTGCTTTCTTTTCTCCTTCTGTCATCCCTATGATCCAAATGTTGTACTTCTTGAAGTTATCCCAGAGGCTGATTATACTATCCTTATTTTTTTGGTATTCTTTTTTCTTCTTGTTGTTCTTATTGGTTGTTTTTTGCTTCCTTATGTTCCAAATCATCTATTTGATTCTCAGCTTCATCCACTCTACTGTTGTTTTCCTGTAAATTGTTCATTTCAATCAGTGTACCCTTCATTTCTGAATGAATCTTTTTTATTTTGTTGAGGTCACCACTAAGCTCCTTGATCATTCTTATAACCACTGTTTTAAACTCTATATCTCATATTGCTAGTCCATTTCATTTAGTTCTTTTTCTGGAGTTTTGATCTATTCTTTCATTTGGACCATGTTTCTTTGTCTCCTCATTTTGGCAGCCTCCCTATTTGTCTCTATGTATTAGGTAGAGCTGTTTGACTCTGTGTATTGGTAGTGTGGCCTAATGCAGTAGGCATCCTGTAGGGTCCAGTGGCACAGACTCCCCTATAATGCAAGCTGGGTACTTGAGGTACACCCTTTGTGTGAACTGAGTACACCCTCCTTGTACAATTGAGTCTTGGTTGCTGTTGGCAGATCAATGGGAGGAATTTACCCAGGCCAGTCAGCAGCAAGGACTGGCTGTGATCATTGACCACCAACCTTTGTTCTCTATAGAAGATCAGCTGTGAAGGAGCAGGGTCTGTAGCTGTCCATGGAGTGCTCTTGCCTTAGGGCTTCCCAGATAGTGCCCCATCTGTGTTTTTCCTGGGGCACCTGCCTGAGCTGTAAAGCAATGGCTGCTACTAGTGCTGGCCTTGGAGATTCCCAGTTGAAGCCAAACTGTGACTCTAATCTGACTGCTACTAGAGCTCACAGAAGCCAGCTGTTGCTTGTTTGATAGGATTTAGGAGCCAATACCAGTCATTTATACGGAAAAGCAGCTTGGGTAGGCCTGTAAATTGAGTGGGGCAGAGCCTCTGGGAATCTCCAAGGTGGGTCAAATAGTGTTAGCCAGGTTGACTGAGTCTCAGATATGGCACCAGTTTACCAGATTTGTGGGGGGAAGGGCTTAGCAAAGGGACAATGGCCTCTGCTCACCTTGATGCCAGACACTTCGATTTCTCCCTGTATACCTCTGGTGGTGCCTTTCAAGCTGCTACCCCAGAGCTGGAGCTCAGAGGGAGTAAGTGTGAGTAGGTGAATCTGTGTATGGTGTGTGGGTACTTTAAGAGGAACACTTAGGGATCCGGAAGTTTCTTCCACTGACTTGATCCCCACTGGATTTTGCAGCCAGAAGTTTTGGGGACTTTTCTTCCTGGCACTTGAATCCTGGGCTGGTGGACCTGATGTGGGTCTGGGACTCCTCATTCTCGAGATGTCCCTCCCAAATTTTTATCTACATGGGTGTTGAACCAGCCTGTTCTGCATCTGCACCCCTGCTACCAGTCTGGTTAAATGTGGTTTTGTTAAGGGACTCAAGAGTGGAAAATTTTAGTTTAAGTAATAGCTAACAAGCTTAGTAATCATCAATGCATGTGAAAGCTTTTGTTTCAGGCACTGAAGGCATGACCCACCTTGACTCCAGGAGACCATAGCAGTTCCACCTTTGTTTCTCAGGAGAACTGCAAGCAATCAAGATGGTGTCTGAGCCATTGTACTCCAGGGTGAGATGACCACAGCCCAGGGCAAGAATGCTGAAGTTGTTGTTTTTTAATCCAATTAATTTTCCTTGAATTTCAAAACCCTTCACCACACCTTGTTTAGTCCCTGTCATAAAATCCTTGACCTAGAAAGAAAAGACAAGATGGCCTCTTAGGGTATGAACCCGCCATCTTCTCAGATCACCAGCCATCTGAATAAAGTGCCCATAAAGATTCAATCCCTGTCTCAGCTTATTGGGTTTGGTAGTGACAGGCAGCCCAAACTCTGGGCTTTTCCAGTTTCAGTTTCTCTAATTCTGTAGTTGTCAGACTTCCATTCGGCTCAATTGCTGACATTCCTGAGTGATGATTGTTCTATATTTTAGTTGTAATTTTGATGTGGTTGTGCAAAGAGGTGAGCCATGCCTGCCTATGCTGCCATCTTGACCAGAAGTTCTCCAATGGCTGGAATTTTGGTTCAGTACTTTGCATATACTTCTAATTTACT
This sequence comes from Sturnira hondurensis, assembly GCF_014824575.4. Classification (NCBI taxonomy): domain Eukaryota; kingdom Metazoa; phylum Chordata; class Mammalia; order Chiroptera; family Phyllostomidae; genus Sturnira; species Sturnira hondurensis. The sequence goes on from NW_028080827.1 coordinate 11,934,167, forward strand.
ATTTGATACATTCATTTGGAGGTCTTTATCATGTGGATGATATAATTCTTTTAACAGAAGAGATCTTTCTTCCTCACATTTGGATTTTCACTTTTTAATATTGTGCCTGACATTGAAACCAAAAAAGCCAGTGTTCATGCTGCCTGTCACCTACCAGACCAAATAAGCAGAGACAGGGATTACATCTTTATGGGTGCTTTATTCAGGTGATCAGCAATCTTCAAAGGCAGAGGGTTTGTACCCTAACAGACTGTCTTCAATTCCATTTTAAATCGACTCTTTTTATAAGGAGAAGAAAACTGTAGGCAAGGGATTGGGAATTCAGGGAAAAAGTTAGTCAGATAAAAGCTGTAGCATTCTTTCCTCCATGTCCTGGGCGGTGGTCATCTCACCCTGAAGTACAATGGCTCAGATACCATCTTGATTGTTTGCAGTTTTCCTGAGGCACAAAGGTGGAACTGCTTATGGCCTCCTGGAGTCGAGGTGGGTCATGCCTTCAGTACCTGAAACAATAGTTTTTTATATGCATTGATTTCTAAGCTTCTTACCTATTACCTAAAATTATCAACATGTGATAAATACTCAAGAAAAGGTTTTTCTAGATAAATACATGAAAGAAATTAAGCAGTCCCATATTTCCAGTAGGAACTTTGGTATAAGAGTGGCTTTGCAAATGTCTTTTCCCATGTAGAGGGGAGATATTATTCATTATCTACCTTCTCTGGATGCTTTTGAATATTTTGTTTGGTGGCTAGCTGGGGACTGTAGGTTATGTTTGATGATGAGTTGTTCATGGTGACAGAGGTGAAAAGTGTGACCATTGTCTGAAGATAAAATAGAAAATAATAAAGATTTCATTCTCTTCTACCTGAGCACAAAATGTTCAGCCTCTGCTCCCTTCAAACCCTTTTCCTACATAGCCTCATCTTTATTTATGACTTTAAGTATCACCTCTATGCATGCACAGACCTTCCCTCTGAATCAAAACCCATATTATTTGCTACCCGCCATCTCCTTTCAGGAGTGTCTGAGAGTCCATGAGGCTTGCCCTGCACAAGCAGAATACATGACCTTCCAGTGCAATCCTGATCCTCTTCCAGAGTTTACTCTCCAGTTGCTTACCACCTCTTCCCAGCAAGCCATCAACTTTGATGAATCCTTTTCCCTCATCTTCTATATCCAAACCATCAAGACTTCCAACTTAAAATATAGAGAACTCTTGAATTCTTCTATTTCTCTCCCAGTCCAGTCCAGTCCAAAGCTTCCACCCAGTCCCATATTTCTGTAATAATTCACAATGGGCCCACCTATGAGTACAGGAGGTCTCCAATCCCCTCTCCATCTCACCAGCCAGGGTGATCTTTTCAAAACTCCAATCTGTTGGTGTTACCTTCCTGATTAAACCACCTCAAAGACTTATTGATTTTAGCCCTAAACAGTATTTACAAGGCTCAGTAAGGTCTGTGCCCCACCCACACCTCAGGCTCATTTTGCCTCACTCCTGCACTTGCTCTGGGAGCCAGCTGCAACAAGATTGTTTCATTGTTAGATAGGCATCATACTATTTCCATCTCCAACCCCCAAGGCCTAGCTACATGCTCTTCCTTCTCCAGTATCTGTCATTTACCCCTAAGCTTCCTTCTGATCTCAGCTCAGTTAGATTTCTTTGGAGGAGCCATGAGAAATCTCTCTGGCAAAGTGACATCTCCCTGTTATGTTCACTCATGTCCCCCAACCTTATGGAATACATCTTAGCTGTGAGTTCATGTTTCCGTGTGTACAATTATTTCACTTATGTCTGTCTCCCTCAGTAGATTCTTCACGAAGGGCAAGAACCCCATGTTTTTGCTAAGTGTAGGGTGTGGCACATAATGGGTATGCCATAAATACTTCTTAGATGAGCCAACAAAGAGACCAAAATAAACCTCTGTCTGGTGTTAGCTATAGTCACAGCAGTGAAATTTTGTTTCTCTGGTTAATCCTCTGGGGCTTGGGAGTAGAGTGGTTACAATGAACTCTTCTAGGTAATGATAGCCACAATAACTTAACCAGCAATTATAACCAAAATGCTTTGTTCTTGTCCTGGCTTTGCAATAAAGGGTGTGTCTTCAGGCAAGATACAAATTTTTTAGTCCTAAACTCTATGTTCTACCTATGGGTTAGGTGTCTCCTTTTGCCCTTGAATTTTTCAACAGCTTTCTCCAGACCTTTCCTCCTTCCCTTCCAGCCTGCCTCCCCAGCTGGAAATGTCTGCTGGCCTCCTACAAAGGTAGGCGAGGGCATAAGACAAAGCCAGCTTCTCTGTGGGAGGGTTGGAAGAAAGCATGGGACTGCCTTTGTATTTAGGAACAACTGCTTGATTCTATTTCTTCAGACAAACTAGTTTTGAAAAAAATGAGGCTTGAATATTTTACATGGCAAGAAGCTAGCTCTCAACACCCTTCCCTGAAAGGATATAATTCATCAAACTGAAAATCTAGAAGCCTAATTTAGGTGTCTCTACCCACTTTCTTGTTTAATTGGGGTGGCATACATTCAGACTGATCTCTTTCTAGCTCAGTGATCTTAAGCAATATGAATTTTTAGGCTGCTATTTTTTATTTTTCATGTAATTTGCCTAAATATTTTATGGTACATAAAAGGGAGAAAATTGGTTTTCAAACTGGAATGTTTCTTCAGAAGGAACGCAACAAGTTGCCTTTTTCATCTTTCTGATTCTTGGATCCCAAACTTCCTCAGGAAATGATGTTAAATTTCAGTGACCGTGACTGAGGAAGAGACCCCATCATCCTACGCTACAGACTTGCAGTGATCTGTCTGTATGTTAATCTCTCCATCTCTAGAATGGACCCAATGGTTCTTTATCACTCTCAGGGGTGCGTCATTCAATCACTGAAAGGATATTAAAAGAAAACAAGAGTGATTTATCTTACAGAAAGACACACCAATATATTCTTCATGTTCTCCAATTTGCATGACAATCTCTTTCACAAAAGAACATTCACACAGCTGTATATACACCTGGTTTGACAATTCCAAACTGCACCCCAGCCACCCACTTCCGAATAGACGAACACGATCAGAAGCCTGCCATTGTGTAACAGAAATCTCCTCTGGACGGGAGCCCATCGCTGTGGTTTGGCAACACAACCAGCACATCTCTTTTTTCATCTCTTGAAGAAAAAGAAAAAAAAAAACCAAACAAACCAATCTATTCAAAAGAAAGTACCTTCAGAATAAAGGTAATGATTAATCCTCCAGGCAGAAAAAGTATAAAAGTATTCTTTTGGAATTTCAAAAGCTTTAACTTGCTAATTCAAATAAATAGCAGCGAACAGGGAGTGACAATTTCAACAGAGGAGGATTAAGTCACGGGCTGTCACTGGAACAGTGTGGAGTCAAATAATCTCATCAGAGATCTCAAGGAATTTATGAGCAGTTGTCAAACTTCCTTTTTCCTGTGTGAGTGAAGGAGAGACCAGAAGAAGCAGGTATTGGCGGAAAGAGTGGTCCTTGGAGAAGCCACACAATGCAGCCCGAGAAGAGACAAAAGAGGAAAAGCTTCAAGCAGAGACTGGTCCTGAAGAGCAGTTTAGCTAAAGAAACACTGTCTGAGTTCTTGGGCACACTTATAATGGTCGTAAGTACTTGCTGATTTTCTGTGTTCCAAAAAGTAACACCTCCTATCTACCTAGCCGATGGTGGAGAGTTTTGTTTTGGTTTCTTTTCTTTAAGTTCATCATTGGATTCATCTCTTCCAGGAAGCAGTAAATTACTTCCAGTTTGTTTGGCTACTTAGTTGCCTCAATGTTAGGCTTCCATTTACTCATTTCATTTGTCCACAACAGCTGGTGGGAGTCGAAGAGCCAGAGTGAAGTACTTTCTTCATTTTAGAGATTTGCTTGGACTCGAAGATGGCTTTGTGGTTAGTGTCAAACACTAGCAATTTTTTTCACTGATTAGTTAATTTATACCTTGCTGTTTCCCACAAACATTGAAGTGACTCAATCACTTGAAATAAGTATCAACAGTCAATAAACCCACTGGCAAGAAATAGCTCATTATTTCAAGTGTTTGGCAAAGAGTGTGTTGACGGATCACTGGATTTTTAAATTGAAAATTGCACTAGGTAGAAATAGTGTGCTAAACCATAGTGCAGTTTGGGCTTTGCATCACTTTTTCTCTCTAAAGCTAATCTCTAGAGATCTTTAATTAGACAATTACAAGACCCTTGTATGTTTATAAGGGAGGAACTGATTCTAAATCTCTTGAGGATTTTATCCAGAGATCTGCTCAGCTAATAATAAGAACCTAGAAAGTGTACTTAAGTGGAACAAGGTCTAGGTTTTTGCCCTGTGCATGGCCCTGCGTTCTCAGGATCCTGAATACTCAGCTGAAGCCAGACCATTTGTGAACAGACAATTAAATCGTTGATTATTCCCATGTGTAGATACTACCGATTTTAACTTGCTTTAAAAAAAAATCTGCTCAAGAATTCCCTACTCCAGGTATAAATAATTTTATTTTTCTTAAGGATAGAGAGAATTGCCCATGAACTTTGTACATTAAAAGCTCTTTGGTAATGTGCATCATGGTGACTACAGCTACTAATACTGCACTGTATATGTGAAAGTTGCTAAGAAAGGAGATCTTAAAACTTCTCATCATAAGAAAAAAAATTTAATTGTGTGTGGTTGTGGATGTTAATTTATTGTGGTGATCATGTGACCATATACACAAATATCAAATTGTGATTTTGTACACCTAAAACTAACAATGTTATAAGTCAGTCATACCTTAGTTTTTAAAAAGTTATTTGCTTTGGGTGAATGTACAGTGATTTAGGAGAATAGGGAAAAATTGAGAAACAAATGTGAACTCAAAACATTGAATTAGTGTAAAATGAGCGCACGTCATATTTTCTAGTGTCTGGCAGCTTCTTTTTTATCTCATTTACTCAAGTGTTTTCAAAGCCTTATGGGTAATTCCCTGAACTCCTGGGCTGACCTCACATGAGTAAGTAGGGGAGGTTTTGAAGGAAAAAAGACATAAAGTCCCAGGATTCTTTTGATTCCAGCCTTTGCTTGCTGGAAAATTACCCTTGAGGCACGTTACTTGAGGCACGTTACTTGAGGAGACTGGTGGTCACCACTAACTGACTTGAGCTCCACAGTGAACTGTGGTCTAGAGAAGTGGAGTAAATTCAGTCACAGCTCTGAGAGTTCTGCAGAAAACACAGAGGAGGAAGTGAAGTAAATTTTCATTTTGCAACCAAAAAGGTTAAGACTCTATTTCTTAATGAGAACTTGTTTCATAATCCCATCCCCTCTGGGCTGAGTGATTACTTCAGCCACTCATTATTCTACTGTTTAAAAAAAAAAAAAAACGAACAAAATTCAACAGCATGAATGTGAATATCTAACTGGCTTTATTAAGCAATTCATAAATCAGGCAGTGTCCGTCCCATCTAGCAATTAAAGGGCAGTCTGAGGAATTGTACAGAAATGAAGGTTTGATAGGCAGAATGAGGTGGCACTAAGAAATTAGAGTGGATTTTTTCACGCAAGGCTGCTTCCTCTAGGGCAGTGCAGGGGATTATGAGCACAGTTTTATAGAAAAGAAATGACTATTTTGGGACCAGGACACCTCTTCTTTGGGAAAAAAGAAGGGAAGGGTTATTTCCCCAAACATTTTAAATATTCATTTTATTTATTTATTAGAGAGAGGGGAAAAGAGGGAGGAGAAGAGAAACATTGATGGTCACCTCTCTCATGCCCTCCATTGTGGACCTGGCCCTCAGTCCAGGCATGTGCCTTGACTGGAATTGCACCGGCCACCTTTTGGTCTGCAGGCTGGCACACAATCCACTGAACCACACCCACCAAGGTGAAGGGAAGGATTTTGAACCTGCAGGTTTCCTCTTCCTATGTGTTGGGGGGATCAGAGAGAGTCCACGGGACAAATTACCTTACTGGTGTTCCCCAGAAAATTCCAGACTTGTTGATTAAAATTATGGTTTAGGGAGAGGGTGAAACTGCAATTAAGTCAGGTATTAAATCTAGTTTTGGCCCTGGCAAGATGGCTCAGTTACTTGGAGTGTTGTACCATACACCAAAATGTTGCAGGTTCAATTTCTGGTCAGGGCACACACCTAGGTTCAGGGTCCAATTTCCAGCTGGGGTGAGTACTCAAGGCAACCGGCAACCGAGTGATGTTTCCCCCTCATGTCGATGTTTCTCTCTCTCCCATTCTCTCTCTCTCTCCACATCCTCAGGTGAGGATTTAAAAAAAAATCTAGTTTTGGTATCATGATGCCATTTTGGGCTTATGGTTTTCTTTTAAAACTAGTCACATAATTAGCTCTGTGTCTTCCCCTAGTGCTCAAGGTGGAAGCTAAAGAAATAATATGTTACTAATGTACTGTATTTTCCCATGTATGATGTGCACCTGTGTGTAGTGCACACCCACGTTTTGGTACACACTTTCAAAGAAAAAAATTCCATTTTAATTTTTTATTTTTTTTACTTATTTGTATTTAGAAATAAAACCAATGAGCATATGCCAAGATATTATTTTGCATATGGATACTGTTATTGCTTTCTAGAGTTATACTTTTAACCCATAAGCATAAATAAAAGAATTAAAAACATTTATATAGATACAGAAGTAGTACTACTCATGTATAATGCACATCCTTATTTTTCCCTAAAAATTTTGGGCAAAAAGAGTGCACATTATACATGGCAAAACAAGGTATATTAAAAATTTAACCTTTGTATCTTCTACCTAAAGCAAACCCTAATGAAATCTGTGATTTCGGTTATAAACTTGAATTTTGTTGAGGCCCTGGGAATGTGTAGACAAGAAGTTGCTGCACAAACACAATCATTTTTTGATCCATAAATCTATATGGTTTTCCCCAAATATTTCTGAATTGTCTGCTTTCTTAGAAAATGTGCATTTTGCCTTGCTTTCTCTACTAAAAAGCTTTGATAAGGCAAGGGGAAAAGGGAGCCTTAAAAAGATGGCAGAGGACAGTCATCACTCGTTAGTCTTTCATGTTTGTGAAGTTGGTTTTTTCCCCAGACCCAGGAGTCTGAAGTCTTTCCCCCACATCAAAACAAAACAAAACCCTTCTCTTAGGGAAAGCCACTCAAACTATTCATACCTGTTGGCACCTGGGGCTAGTACTGAAGGGAGTGGTTGTACAGGGCTTGTAGTTTGCCCATTGCTAGGCACTCGGGGTCCCTACCTGGTGACCCTCTGCACCTGGCCTGCCATCCCTACTCTGCTCATGCCTATTGACCTGCCTACTACAGACCCACTGTAGTGCTGAGGGAAGAGACAATCCATGAAAAATTCTTAGTAAACAACTAAAAACAACAATAATTATAAGCCAAAGAACTAGCTCAAATTTGGCTTTTTTTCGGCACTAAGATAGGTAGGTCTTTTGTCCTTTGTTAATGTCAGGGAGGAGGTCTGCAATGCGTCTTCCTTATCACAGAGAAGAGGTTTAGAAGCCTTGAGCTGCAAAAGCAGGGACCATGTAGTAAGTACCTCCATTTGTTAGCTTTGGTGCGTACGTTTGTTTAATCCTTACAATAGCTGCCCTAGGAAGGCTTTATTACCCACAAACAGATAGAGAAATGAGGGCTCAAAGAGGTGAAACTTGTACCACTGTCGCCTGGCTTTGGAACGAAGTGGTCTCCTTTGTCCAGCCCTGGTGTCTCTCAGATGTAGGAACAGGGACCCACACACTCACAACACTCTGTCAAATGCTCTTTCTATCACAGCAGGACATCAGAAAGGCCCTCCACAGTCAATCCCACCTATTTCTGATTATTTTCTTATGATTTATGCCCTGTACACAGCCTTTCATGGATATGCACTTCGGCACTTGGGCGTTCTGTCGCAGCTGAAAGTCCAAATTTCTAAAATCTGAATGTGTGAAAGAGCTAAACATGGGGGGTCCTTGCCTGTACCTTCGGTGGGGTAGGAAGAGGCCTTGAAGCAGGACATTAAAGAGGCGTGGTTCTCTCCCTTCAAACAGTGATGATGACAAAGGACAGTGGGTGGGGTTCATTAACATTGACTGAGCATACCCTTACACCAAGACACTCATTCCTTGAGAAAATCTCATGACATAAAGGGATTGTTCTTATTTTACTACAACAGAGAAAATCAAGGCTCAGCACGTTAGCAGCTTGCCCACACGCAAATCTGCGGTGGAATTGGGATTGGGACCAAATCTCTGAGCTCCTCTCTGTGCCAAAGGCACTTACTCTCTGTGCATGCCTTCCAACTTGTACCACTGTCGCCTGTAACAATGTTACCCTTTGAGTGTTTTGAACATTTATACACGTGGTTTCATAGCTTGTACACCTACAACTTGAGATTCCCCCCACCCAAGACGCTTTTCGAGATTCAGCTATTTGGGGATATGTAGAAATAAGGTCATTCATTTCAGCCATTGTGCAATGTGGTGAGTTTATATATCCAGTCCCCTCACAAGCTGTTATGTTGGCTGCAATTTGTCACAATTACCAAAATTGCTGCAATGAACATCTTGTGCGTGTCTCTTTGTACCCATGTTCCAGAGTTTCTCTTGAGTATGTACTTAGAAGTGGGTTTGGTGGCCCTAGGACTGGCTTCTTCAATGGGGTGGGTTTTGTAAAATTGCTCTCCAAAGTGGTTTTCAATTTATACTACCAGCAGCAACATGTGAGTTCCCATTTTCCACATACTCACTGACCATGATATTATCCAAATTTTATATTTCTGTCCTTTTGATATATAATAAATGGAATTTCACTAGTAATTTTAATGAATTCCTAGTAGAGTTGATTATCTTATCATGTTTACTGAGACTTTAGATACTTTTTTGTAAATTGCCTGTTTATTCCTCTACACATTTAAATTTTTTTCTTTTGGTTATAGGATATTGGTATCTATTTAAAATCTAGATATTAATTATATTTTGTATTTTCTTTTTATGGTAAATACTTTGCTTCTTGTATTCAGGTCTTTAAGTCACTAGAATTTATTTTGGTGTGTGATGTAGAATAGGTGTGTCTTTTTCTGGAGAAATAGCCAGTTGTTCCAGTACCATTTTTGACTAGTCTGTCCTATCTCTACAGAGTGTGATGGCCTCTATTGTATATCGGTTCACTCATGGGTGTGGCTGTATGTTTGGACTTTATTTAGTGCCATTGACCTCTCTGTCCAAACCTGCACTGATGCCATGTATTTTTCTTATAATCACTTTCTAAATAATTTTTGTCTGGTATTTTTCTTTCCTATTATTTTTTTTAGAATCATCTTGGCTACTTTTAGCCCTTTATTCTTCTACATGAATTTTAGGATTAGTTTATCAAGTTCCATAAATACTCTCTAGAGATATTGACTGGAATTGCATTGAATTTATATATTATTCTAGATAGAACTGATATCTTTCAAATATTGAATCTTCTCACCCATGAGCGTGAAATAGCTCTTCATTCACAGGTTTGCTTTTTCTATTTCTTTCTAAACTTTTCTAATTTACTTGGTATCAGTCATTAATGTTTTGCTTGATATATTTCTAGGTACCTACTGGTTATCATTACTACTGTGAATGCTACATTTTTACAATTGTATTTTCTAATTGGTTATTATAGGGTTTGGAAACTATTGATTTTTATATGTTGATCTTGTACATAGCAAACAAACTTGGTAACTCTGATTAATTAAAGTAAGTTAATAGATTATCTTTAATATCCTATATAGATTAGACCTGTCAAATATTATAGCCACTGGCCATTTGTGGTTACTTAAATTGAACAAAAAAATTTTAAAAATTAGTTTCTTAGTCTTACCAGTTCCGTTTCGAGTGATCGAGCGCCGTATCTGACTGTTGCTGCAGCACCAGGCAGCAAAGATACAAAACTTTTCCCTCATTTGCAAACTGTTCTGTTAGACTTTGTTGATACAGATGATATTTTTTTCTGAGAAAATGAGAACTTTAATTTTCTTTCTTTCTAGTCCTTAGATATTTAATTTTTTCTGTCTTATTATTGTATTTAAAACTTCTAGCACAATGTTGTAAGAAGCTGTAATTGTGGCATTCTTGTTTTATTTCCAACTTTAAAGAATCTGCTTCTCATGTTTTACCATTAAGTGTGGTAGTTCTTTTAGATTTTTGCTAGATGCTCTTTGTTTGAGTAAGGAAATGTCTGTTTATTCTTTATTTAGCAAAACTTTCATTAGAAAGAATCACTGAATTTTTAAAAATAACTTTTCCATATCTATCAAGATATGCATAGAGGTTTCTCTTTTATCTGTTGATAAAGAAAATTACATTGATCAATATTTTTAGCATTGACTCATCCTTACATTCCTGAGATTAATCCCCACATAATCATGCATCATTTAGTTTGCAATGTTTTATTAGGACCTTGGACTATAAATTCTATTAGATGTTTTTTTTCTTGTTTTATTACCAAGATTATAAACTGGAGTTCTTTCCCTTTCTTTATATTTATACTTTGTATAAAAATAGGATTATCTGTTCCTTGAAGATTATTTTGCATATGCATTGAAGTCAAGAGAGAGAGAGAGAGAAGAGAGAAACACAGGTGTGCAAGAAATTTCCCTAGTAGTTATGTCTAATTTAGATTTTCTATTCTTAATTCCATTTTTGGCAATTTTATGTTTTTTCTAGGAAACTGTACTTCATTTTTGCTTTCAAATTATTAGTGCTTTCAGAATTAATACAATGAGAGCAGTAATTTTGAAATAATTTTTCCTAGTTTTTCCTTGTGACTTGTATAATCTTTACCTGTGATATCCTCCTAAATTTTCAACGTTGATTTTTTTGTTTTCTACTCAGTAGCTTCTGGTTTTTTATATCCTTGCTTTCAGTGGATCAGCTTTCTTTATTTCTCCATCCCCCTCCCATTTGCTCTTTCTATAGGTATTTACCCTTACATTTTTTTAAAAAGATGTATTTTTAAAATATATTTTATTGATTACATTATTACAGTTGTCCCATTTTCCCTCCTTCACTCCCCTCCACCCTGCACACCCCCTCCCACCCACAGTCCCCCACTTTAGTTCATGTCCATGGGTCCTACATATGAGTTATTTAGCTTCTACATTTCCTACACTATTCTTACCCTCCCCCTATATTTTCTGCCTGCCATTTATGCTACTTATTTTCTACCTGCCATTTATGCTACTTATTTTCTGTATCTTCTCCCCCCTTCTCCTCCCACTCTCCTGTTGCTAACCCTCCATGTAATCCACATTCCTGTGGCTCCGTTCTTGTTCTAGTTGTTTGCTTAGTTTGCTTTTGTTTTTGTTTTAGGTGTGGTTGTTAATAACTGTGTTTGCTGTCATTTTACTGCTCATATTTTTATCTTCTTTTTCTTAGATTAATCCTTTAAATATTTCATATAATAATGGCTTGGTGATGATGAACTCCTTTAACTTGACCTTATCTGAGAAGCACTTTATCTGCCCTTCCATTCTAAATGAAAGCTTTGCTGGATAGAGTAATCTTGGATGTAGGTCCTCGTCTTTCATGACTTGGAATACTTCTTTCCAGCCCCTTCTTGCCTGTAAGGTCTAACTCCTTTATAGGTAACTGTCTCCTTTACTCTTGCTGCTTCTAAGATTCTCTCCTTATTTTTAATCTTGGATAATGTAATTATGATATGCTTTGCTATGTTCCTCCTTGGGTCCAACTTCTTTGGGACTTTGTGAACTTCCTGGACTTCCTGGAAATCTATTTCCTTTGCCAGATTAGGGAAGATCTCTCTCATTATTTGTTCAAATAAGTTTTCAATTTGTTGCTCTTCCTCTTCTCCTTCTGGTATCTTTATGATTAGGATGTTGGAATGTTTAAAGATGTCCTGGAGATTCCTAAGCCTCTCCTCATTTTTTTTTTGAATTCCTCTTTCTTCATTCTTTTCTGGTTGGATGTTTCTTTCTTCCTTCTGGTCCACTCGATTGATTTTAGTCCCAGTTTCCTTCCCATCACTATTGGTTCCCTGTACATTTTCCTTTATTTCACGTAGCATAACCCCCACTTTTTCAGCTAATTTGTGACCAGATTCAACCAATTTTGTGAGCATCCCAATTACCAGTGTTTTGAACTGTGTATCTGATTGGTTGTCTATCCCTTCATCACTTAGTTGTATTTTTTCTTGAGCTTTGATCTGTTCTTTCATTTGGGCCATTTTTTCTTGCCTCAATGTGCCTATTACATGGTAAGGGGCAGAGCCATAGGTATTTATCAGGGCAGGGTAACCCATGTCACTGAATTCTGACACTGTAAGTGTCGAAGGGGTCTGAGAGGGAATAATGGTGCTTGCTCTCCTCTCTGCCAGATTTCAGTCACTTCCCCTGCTACCCACAAGCAAAATGGGCCCTTCTAGTGTTAATTCCTGGGTGGGTGGGCTTGTGTACATTCTATGACCCTGTGGGTCTCTCCAGTGAACTCTCCTGTGAGGCTGGGAGTTTCTCCCACTGGTGCCTCAACCCCCACAGGTGTTTTCAATCAAAAGTTTGAGGCTTTGCTTCCCCATGCTGGAGCCATGGGTTGTATGGTCTGTCCCGTTTTGTGGTTGTTCCTCCTGGTTTATCTGCATGCAAATGTGGGACTGCCCGCTCCACCACCCGCTGCCTCACCAGATCTTCCAGCTGCCACCTTGCCATGAGCCCTCTCCACCCCAGCTGCCCCTCTCTGCCCTTCCTACTGGTCTGGATGAATGTGTGTTCTTTAACTCCTTGGCTGTCCGACTTCTACATAGTTCAGTTTTCTGTCAGTTTTTGTTCTTTTTGTTTTTAAATTATTGTTGTCCTTTTGGTTGTGCAAGGAGGCACAGTGTGCCTACCTACACCTCCATCTTGGCCAGAAGCCTATATGCTTTTTCAAAAGATGTATTCTTGAGCTAATGAAATATAAAGTGAATATCTCCTTCTGAACAACATTAAAAAAATCAAATCCTAATTGTAATCAACTACTCGTGTCATTATCATCTAATATTTATTTATTTTTATATTTTATTTATTTATCTTTAGAGGGGAAGGGAAGGAGAGAGGGAGAGAAATATCAATGTATGGTTGCCTCTCGTGCATCCCCTGCCGGGAACCAGGAACAGGCCTGCAACCCAGGCATGTGCCCTGACTGGGAATCGAACCACGATCATGTGGTTCTCAGGCCCACGCTCAATCCACTGAGCTACACCAGCCAGGGCTCTAATATTTAAACTCTACTCTCATTATTACTGTTATTGGTGTTTTTAATAGTGAATACTTAAGCCCTGGCTAGTGTAGCTCAGTGGATTGAGCGCGGGCCTGCGAACCACATGATCATGGTTCGATTCCCAGTCAGGGCACATGCCTGGGTTGCAGGCCCATTCCCAGCAGGGAACTCATGAGAGGCAACCATACATTGATACTTCTCTCCTTCCCTTCCTCTCTAAAGATAAATAAATAAATAAATATTTTTTTAAAATAGTGAATACTTAAATAAATATACTATCATATACCGATTTATTTCCTAATCATTACTGCATTCATGCATTACTTTCTTTTAGGTGCAGCCTTCTTCTTTGTGCAGTAAAAAACTTCGTCTAGGAAATTTTTCAAGAAGGGTGCACAAGAGATAAACTTTCTTAGTCCGTGTTTGCCTGAATATGTCTTTATTTCACTCTCAAGTTTCAATGCTAAATTTTAGGTTGATGATTGATTTTGCTTGCCATTTTGAAGGTGTCATCCCAATGTTTATTATTGCTGGTGACAAATCTGTGTTGATTGAATTTTGTCCTTAAATGTTTGCATTGCTCTGGTCACAGTGAAGAGATTCTCTGTTTTTTATTCTGAAATTTCACTACAATATGACTAGGGGTTAACATTTTATTTGTAGTCTCAGGATTCATGGTTCATCTTCAATTTAGGTACTTAGAATTTTCACCAGTTCTGCAAAAGTCTCAGATTTATCACATTTCATCTCCTCCATTTTCTCTATTTTCTCCTTTTAGAACTCCTATTACATTTACTTATATGCCTGAACGCAGAGGGCCAGACCAGCCTAGGAAATTTCAGAGTTCCAAAAGACTAGAGATGAAAGTCTGTTCTGGATCATTGACCTAAGTGCCACAGACTCCTAAAGCCAACTTGATTCTGCCAAACAGAACCCTGCTTTTGATCCCTGGGTTTTAATTTTGACCCAGAAAACTTGCTAGTTTCTTTGACTTTCAAAGAGGAAGCAATACTTTTCTACTTCCCAGAAGCAAGTTTGGTTGGTGTCTGAAGTCCATTGCAACATGTTCTCATTACGTGACAAGAAAGGAGAACACAGTGATGACAGCAGATGATGGCTCGTTTTTATTCACAGCCTTGTGATGAAGACACGGCATAAAGTGAAGGACATGCGAGGAAGACGAGCCTCATGAAAGTGAAATAATCAATAGAACTGATCAAAATGTTAAAGCAGCCCTGCAGAGAAGGGTACTCCCATCACCTAGTGGGTACCTTGTTCATGCCTGAGCTCAGGTTGCTATCTAAAAGCAAAGCAAATGTTTTAAGAGAAAATATGCCAGCAAAATGTGTCCCTTCCCCTCCCTTTCTCCATCTTGATAGACTGGCTAGTCATGCTAAGTCACAGACCTGGAATGGCCAGTAAATGCCAAGAGGAATGGAGGGCTTCGCCCCTCTTAGACTAGCATCAGCCCACACACTCTAGTCTCTGTGTGAAAGTTTAGGCTTTTTTAGAAGCTCTCCCCCACATCCCATGCCTCTAGTCACTAGGTGAGTGATCGAAGGAGTTGGGGTAGTGGTTCCACTTTCGGGTTTGAAGAAACCCAAAACACTGATTCCAAAGAATATCTGCCTGAACCCCTATGTTCATTGCAGCATTATAATAGATGAGTGGGTGGGTAAAATAATGATCTGGGGTACATATGTACAATGGGATATTACTCAGTCACAAAAAAGAATGGAATCTTACTATTTGCAACAGCATGGATGAACCTCAATGGTATTATGCTCAGTAAAATAAGTCCGTCAGAAAGACAAATATCATATAATTTCACTTATGTGGAATCTTAACAACATAAAGGAACAAACAAAATAAAAACAGACTCACTGGTACGGAGATCAAATGGATGGTTGCCTGAGAGGAAGGGACTTGGGAATGGGTGAAAGGGGTGAAAGGATTAAGGAGGACAAATTGGTATATACAAAATAGTCACGGGGATGTAAAGTACAGCAGAGGGAATATAGTCAATGATATTGTAAATAACTGTGCATGGTGTCAGGTGAGTGCTGGAAACATGGAAGGGAGCAGCTTGCAAATATATGATTGTGGGGACGCATCGTATAATGAATCCCTATATAGCTTTTAAAGATAATGAAGCCAATCTTTATATGATAACATGGAATAGCTCTCTAAGCTATCAAATGGGAAAAGTAGGCAGAGAATGGTATTTATAAAATATTCTTATTTGCACACACACACGTTTTTGACAGAATATCCCAGAAAGTATTGATATTAGCTCCCTGTGGAGAACAAACTATAACATCTAGGGTGACAAAGAGACAAATGTCTTATATTTTATTGTATACCCTTTGTAACTGAAAAGTTTTACATGTTCATGTGCACTTTCTTCACTCCCCAGTTCCCCACAAAAGAACTTACTCAGCAGGGTTTGTCCCTTCTGAATATTTTAGAGAGTTGCTCAGAATAGGTTCTGAAAGACTCTGGTTCCATGAATGCAGATAAGAAATTAAGTGTAAGAAAATACGTATGCTGTCTTTCCCAAATACACTTGGGAAACGCTGAGTTAAACCAAGTTAAGCAGATTTCTCAACTGAAGAAATTAGCAGAAGCTCTAAATGTTCACTGGAAATCTCTAACGGAGGAATAGAATATATAGACGTCCCCAGATTTACTTGACCACAAATCCCTTTTACCGAGAAGCATCTCATGGAACTGAGGATCTGTGAAATACACTTCAGGAATTGAGGGGCCAGGGTGACTCTAAAACAAATCAGCTCCCAGAAGTCCTCCGTCTTCAGGAATCTTCCAGACTGAGAGTGAACCATGGTATAAGTGATATCAACAGGCCACTCTGAATAAACAGGGAACTGACCTGACTAACATGTACCCGCACACAGCACACTCGGACCCGGGATTGTCCAAACATGAACATGCACACCTTGATAAAGAAGTACTTTATTAGGCTTTTATTCTGGCCTTGGGATCATGATCAAGTTCTTGTCAAAGCGAGCATTATTTGGGATGAGCTGAGGGATGTGGTGTAGGTTAGAAAAGAAGAGCATTGTATTTTTCGGCCTAGTTGAAATAATGGAGTTTAATCACCTTTCATTTCTGAGGCCCAAGTTTGTTCTTGATACTTTTTCTACTCAGAGAGCTCTGAGGTTGGCCATTTGCCCATTCACCTGCTTCTCAAATCTCAGGTTTGAGATTCCTCCCTCTTGATGAGCCTGCCCTAATATCTCTTTTCAAGTACAGCTGGTACTTAAGGGTTGATTGATGTCACCCTGATATTCTCTCAGGCTGCAGGCCACCAAATACTTTATCTTTAACCAGCATGTCCAACTTTCAGTCCTGGTCTTTTGTGAGTATTTTTGTTATAATTGAGAAAGTTTTGTTTTTTTTTTATTGGAAAACTAACTGACTGGATAGTCGTGCATACATATGCATTCTGTCCTGAAAAAAAGGAACAAATAGACCCACCAAGACAGCAGCAGTTGTCCCAGGAGAAACACAGGGCTGGGATTCAGAGAACCTGTCTCCAGAATTGGATAAGACCAGTTATTAGCAATATGAAATTTGTCAAGTCATTCAGTCTTCTACTTTTTGAATGCAGATTAAGTATTGAAAGGAACGAAGGAAGTAATGTACATGAGAGTGCCTGACTCAAACCATACATGAATATGTGCCCATTCACCCGTTCAGGGGTGAAAATTATGTGCAGTCACACCTGGATCTTATCACTTACTACCTGTGTAAACATGAGAAAGTCCCCTGACCTCTTAACCTTTCCAAGCTTTGTTGCCTTATTTGTAAGATGGAGACAAATGAGAGGACCTGATTCATGGGGTTGTTGCATGGAAAGTGCTTAGCTCATAAAAGGCAAGCAATAAACCTTAGTTGGTATTGCTGTTGTCACTATGATCACTGTATGTTTCAGTGTGTACAGTCACATGAACAAAATAGTATGTACAGACAGGAGGAGTAGGACGTGGGACCCATGGTAACACATGCCCACAGCACAGGCAGGAAAGCTGAGGTGTGCAGAGTGCTGGACTGACAGGTTGGCGTTTGTTTTCCTTTCTCTCCAGTTGTAAAAAGCAAAGTATTCATGGGGAGGGGAGCCTCTTCCAAAGTGACTCCCTTCTCAAGAATGGGGACTGTGTTTTGGTCTCCCTAGCATCACCAACTTAAAGTTTTACCTGTAGTGGGCCCTTCGTTTGAAGGTGGTCCAGTCCCTTCCTCCAAGAACTGGGAGGTGTTGCTGCATCTCAGCCCAGGTATGTTATCACTATGACATCAGGGGCCAGGAAGACACTGGCACCGAAAGCAAAATAGCTTTCCCTCTCCAGGATTTTAGAATGCAGTAAATAGGCCCTGGCTGGTGTGGCTCAGTGGGTTGAACAAGGACCTGCAAACCAAAATGTCACTGGTTCCATTCCCAATCAGGGCACAGGCCTGGGCTGTGGGACTGGTCCCCGGTTCAGAGAGTGTGAGAGGCAACCAATTGATGTATCTCTCAAATATTGATGTTTCTTTCCTTCTTTTTCTCCCTCCCTTCCTCTCTCTCCAAAAAAGTAAATAAATAAAATCTTTAAAAAAATAATGCAGTAAATAGCCCCAACCCTTTTTGTGACCAGGCAGGTCCCATATATGAGTGAAGCGGACGTGGTGGGGCTGGGGAGGGAACAGACAGGGTGTGCCCTGTCGTCGGGCCACCTGCCTCCCAGACCCCCTCCTCTGCAGCTGAGCGGGAGTGCTAGAGGTCTTCATCAGATTTTCCAGTTTTTCAAGGATGCGCAGACATCGAGGTCTATGTGTAATTTTTTTATTTTTAAATACTGTCAACAATTACTAACATTTAAAAAAAATCACTATGGGGGCCAAACATAGCACACCCATGAGTTAGACCTACTTATAGGCTATCTTCAGCCTTGGACCACCAGCTCGTGCCTCTGCTCTAACGTGTCCTTAACCACATTCTACAAAAACAAAATATTTTCACGAAAAATGGGCAACTGGAGAGACTGTGAGGGTCTAAGCCTTCTGTTCAACAGCATTTGTTTATAACAGGCCTGACTACTTGAAATCTAATTCCTATACAGAATATGGTGGACCTTTTCCCCTGTTCTACCACCTGACCAAAATCATCAAGGCAATAGTATGAAAACCATTTTCATTTCAGGCAACATCAGAAGAGAGGTCTTGATCTCATATCATCTTAATCAAGTTCCTCATCAGGCCAGTTTGTTGTGCGCTCATGTGCATATGTTATATAGCTCAGATTCAACAGTATTGTGTCAGGTGATTCAATAATTTGAAGTATTAATCAAATTATTCAAGAATTCAGGGAGCCTTAAATGTCAAAATAACCATCACCTACTTACTCAGTAAAGCTGAGTTACAAAACTGTATCTCCATACACACTTTTCCTAGGCCTAAATGCTTGAGCTATTCATTGACCACAAGCCTATAACATCAAGTGACAGGCAGCACCACACTTCATCTGCACATTTCTTCTGACTCTTACCAGTTCCTGGCTATCTTACCTCTTCTATTGGTGTATAAGTTCTCAGAGGACTCGTTTTTGGTTTCTCACGTCCTCGCCAGCACCAGACACCACGTATGGCACTTAGAATTTTCAAATACACATACACGTGGAGGAGAGAAAGGAAGAAATGGCTGAAGGAGCACCAACTCCCAATTAGAGGTTCTTGTAAATATGGGTGGGGCTCTTAGTTTCCTACCATTCGATTATTTGAAAGACAGACTTCTAAAACACGAATCTGGACAAACTATTTATGTGGCTCAGGTAGTGGTGAGAGCAGTTTAGTGTGAGTGAAGGAACCTAAAACTTTGGACACAAACATTAAATTTGGGTTCAAAAAGATCTCTTCTCTAGTTATATGATTTCAAGCAAATTAATTTCTTTGTTTCCAGGTTTCTTTAGATGGAAACATCAGAGTTTTCCTCCATCTCAGGTTATCATAGGGACTAAGCAAGAGTATTTCTAACAGATGTGTGTGTGCAGACCTGACGCACACATAAAACAAATCAGTTTACTTAAAATATAAGTATTGCCACAGACATGCTTTTCTACTGTCAGTAATAAATTCTAAATGGATTATGAAAAAATTTATTCATTTGAATTTGATGAGTTTTCCAAAAAAATCTTTATGAAAATATGTTCACCAGTAAAACATCAGCAGAACAATCATGTACTGGGCAACATATCAGGCTGATAACCAAAGCAACATGCAACATAAAAAAGATACAATATAAAAAGAGACACAATCCGTTGGGTATTAAACATCATCTCAACTCTGCTACCAGCACAGAACTAATTATTCTAGTTATTAAATCCAAACCACACCAAGGTGAGCCAGGCTGATGGAAGTCAGGAGTCAATAATGGGGGAGGGGGGAGGGAATGAGTTCCTGTGCTATGGAGCTTTTCCCTGGCTGGCGCGAGTAATATTAGAAAACCTTTTTGGCAAGGGAGGAAAATAAATATAAATATAATGCTACACATATTTGTTTAAATCAGCAGACTGCCCTTTGAATGGGGCATTAGTAAAGTAGCAATGGGATAACTTCAAAGCATGATTTGTTCTGGGCTCAAAAAACATTCACATGGGCTTATTTAAAGGTGTTACAATAGCTAAGTCCTGGCATTTAGGCTTAAGGGAAGTAAAATTTTAAAAAGACACTTTTTTTCGTCCCAACTTAAGGAGAACTTCTTTAAAACCAAGCTTATTGCTAAAGCGCAACATTATATTTGGTAAACAATAGTTGACAACAAAGTAAGTTTAAATGCTGTTATATTCTGCCCAAACCAGTCCCAGATACTGTTTACTAACCAAGATGCAAACTGATTTTGTTGCAACAAGCCTAGACCAATTCTATCCAATGTACTCAGTTTCACTTAACATTTGGAAGCACATTTGAAGCCAGTTGAGTCCGCCGTACAGACTCATTCCTAGTGTAGCACAAGGGGCTTGAACATACCGTACTCTGTTAGGAAGAGACTGAAGACCTTATTTATCTGTCATTCCACTGATGGCCATAGCATTTGGCAAATCCTGGTTGTTTGCAAGAGGGAGCAATGCTACATCTCACAACTCATCTTCCTGAAGCTTTTTCTTTTTTTGCAGGTCTTCAGCTCCTTCCTCAATTCTCTCATGGTCATTGCCATCTACCACAAAAATAAGGCCCTGGGTATTTTGGAAGTAATGCCTCCAGAGAGGCCTTTTACATTGACCATCAACATCCCATACTGTGAAACAAATGTTCTTATATTCTACTGTTTCCACATTAAAATTGGTGGTAGGAATGGTGCTGACTATCTCTCCTAACTTCAATTTTTATGGGATGGTCATCTTGCCAGCAGCATCCAAGCCAACCATCAAAATGCACATCTGCTTCTTGCGGAAAAGGCAGAGGCAGGAGGAGATGGTGAGCCCCCTGATGGTAGTGGTACTGACCATAGGCAGGAGCAGAGGGGTTTGGGGTTTCCTCCACCTTCTCCTTTCTCACTCCTGGCAAACTGAGCAAGAAGGAGGAGGAGCTGAGGAATGAGAGGGCAGCAGGGATGGTTTGCTAGGTGGCATGTCAGATGAAGCTCCAGGACAAGGATTAACAGGGCATGGATGGGCTCAGCAACTCCAGGCATGCTTTTTTAATGATGAATTTTGTTTCATGAGTATTTGCATTATTTAATGACACATAATCTCCTGAAGGATATTTTTCACATAGAGTATATTCCTTGCCTATTTCCAAGAAGACCTGCAGCAAGGTATAAAGCAAACAGTCATATATGACTCATGTTCTCGAGCTACATATTGTTGCTGCAAACGTGCCCAAAACTGTCACTACTGAATTAAAAGAGAATGTTAACTTCCTAGAAAAGTTTTTAAAAGAGCAATTATAAATATATACTAGCTGAGTAAGCTTTGGAGGTAATAGGTGTCTTAGAAGGGTCACTAGGGTTATTTCTTTGGTTCTGGTTCAATAAGTCACTGAAGGGGCAGGCGTGGGTGGGGAAATTGCTTGACCTCTTTGGTCTTGGTGTTGAGATTGCTAATAAGTTCCCCAAACACTACCCAGTGCCACAGAAAATCTGTGTGGTTCATGGGTATGGTTCATCAGTGTGGAAAAGGCCCACCTTACTATCATTTCAGCCCACACATCCCTACTAGGTGGATATGGTCAGCATTAGGGAGACGAGTATGCCTTCTGCTAATGACCATGAAGTTGGGAGACACTATGAAGGAGGAGACAGCAAGGAAGGGCTTAACTCTGCCTTCAGGTCTGGTTTTCCCCTGGTGAGGCCTTGATCAACAAGTAGAAGTTTTCTATGCAAGGGGAGCTAAGAAACAAGGGAATAGAAATCAATAAATAGGTTTTGCAAAAAAAAAATGTGTCTCATTGATCTCTGAGAAATAAAAAAGGGAAATGGGGCTAAAAGGAACTTTTCTCTAGGTCATGAGAAGCTTTGGGAAAAAACCACAAGTTGCTGGGTATTTTTTAAAAAACCAGAATAACAACCTTTGGGAGTCACAAGAAAAGACACTTGTCCTGCACAATGACCAGGACCTATAAAGTGGCTCCCAAGTAGGCTTCAGCCTCAGTCATTTCTTCTCAGACTGTATCTGATATACAAGGAGGCCTTTGGTACTGGGTAGATTGCTAACATGGCTGCTACCTGGAATCTCCAAGTCCTCCAACATTCCTAGCCCTTCACTTTCAATATGCAGATAGGAAACCGGTTCCGCACCCTGTGGAAGCCCAGTGCTCTCCCTAACTCCTTCCATGAATTCTTGGGGGCATTGTTTGCTTCATCCCACGTGTCAAGTAAGAGTATGACCTCTATGACAGACACAGGATCAAATTCTTGTTCTGTTTTCTTTATTTGTATTATGTAACATTGTGCAAATTGCTTAGCTTTTCTCAGCTTTAATTTCCTCGTCCACAAAATAAAGATAACACTACTTCTCTCCCAGGGTGATTATAAGTAAGTAATGGGATGATGATGAAGTAATACAAGTAAGGCATTCAGCATGGAGCGTGGCACAAAGAACACACCAAACGGATGGTAGCTGAAGTTTGTATTCTTTTAGTCACATACCTTAAACAGATGAGTAGAGATAGCAAACATTTCATACAGCCTTTATTAAAGTTCACGACAATGTTTCCCAAGGAGCTCCCTTCAACTTCAAACACTTTCAAGAACTCTATGGAGTAGGAACCATTCTTAATTCTGAAAATACTGAACCACAAAAGGTAGACACAAGACATGTTTTTTCTCTCTTTTTTTGACAATGTTTGATGTGCACAAAGACTCACAAACCCCTTGTGGTAATTACAAGGAAGTTGAAGATGCCTGACCCCAGTTGCATGCCTTTGCAAACATTTTTCTAAGGAATTTCCAAACTTCATTGACTACTTCTTTTCTGAAAGTACTCAGTTTTTATATACTCACTGAAAAAAATACTCATTGAGTCTGTTATTTGCTGTGTACTGTGCTAGAATCACCTGGGTCTATACCTTAAAGGAAGTACTGTAGTAGATGTGCAAGGTATTTGCAAAAAGTCAAATGAAAGAAAATCTGAGGGCTTATTATTTTCTCTTCCATCATCAGCATTTTTATTCATGATAATCACTTCATTACATTAGGTTTCATATTGTGTCTAGTAATTAGCTTGTCATAGAGGTCATGGCTCAGTTGGGAACTTCCCAGAGTCCCAACTGATATTTCTTGGAAATCACACCTCCCACTTTTCACATTCTACCCCCAAACTAACTTTTTCTTTTGAAAAGGCATATGCACAGTGGTTTTTCCCTGCTTGTGTTTAGATATTTTGATATCTTTCATCAAATTTTGTTTGAGCTGGACCATTAGGAAGCCCAAGTTGCCCTGATGGACATGATAGTCTTGGTGGGGTGCCAAGACTATATGCCCTAATCCACAGGGCAAAGTGAAATATGCGTATAATGAAATGACATAAAAATATGGTAGAAGAAGCAGAAGAGCCCATGAGGCCTTAAGTTGTCAGAGGAATTCCCACAATAATGTAGTATTTTAGCTCAGTGAAAAGAATAGAATGGGTTTGGTTGGGGAAAGCGCAGGGCAAAAAGATTCTGCTGGAAGGTATAGTATGAGCAGGTGTGCATAGGTGGAGATGGGTGTCATGAGCTGTGGAGAGCAGGACTGAACTAAGATGGCATCAGTCCTGTCAAATAAGAAGCCATGTTTCAAGCATGCACAGTAGAACAACAGCTCAGAGGGATGATACAACCCTTCAAGCATGCAGAGTACAATGTGGTAGACAACACAGGCCTGTCTGAAGGGTAAGATCAACCTCTCAGAGAATGCACAGTAGAGCAACATAATCAACATGTCCTTATTGAGGGGGCACAAAACTACATGAGTTAATCAAAGGCTGATGCAACATTTCATCATAACAAGGATGAAACCCAAGAACTTTGAACAGACAGTTTGGATAGCTAAAGGGAGCCCCACTGCTCCGACTGACCCTACTCTGGCTAACTCTGAAACGGTGGTAGATTCTGCTTTGCAAGATGCTGACCAGCTGCCTCCCTGACCTGGACTCTAAGAACTTGGGTTCATTATCCCCCAGTTCCCCTGGGTTCATTATTACTGATTGTTTCTGAGTGATTATTATTATTATTATTGGGTTGTTATAGATTTGGATTAAACCCGCATTAATAAAAGCTGAGTCACCTATGTTGACTCCCTGTTGTTCTTCGGTGCCAGTGTTGTCTGTAGGGCTGGTGGCATTATAGGAGGTCCAGCACCTCCAGTCTATGACAAAGAATGGGGGCTCACTTACAGAGAAAACTATAGTGCGGATACTCATAAGATTGGAGCATCACTCGCGATATGAGCTCAGTATGACTAGGATGCCAGCCTGGGTGATACAGATTTATATTGAAGAATACCAGTCTGGGAATCATGAGTCAAGGCACTGGAGAAATGCTGAGTACAGGACTGAGAGGTTTGTACTGACACTTTCTGAGCAAAGCGGGGAGAAAATGTATGAGTCATGCTTCATGTGGCACTGTGTGAGGAGATACTAGAGGTGGGGACACTGGTCATAGACTGCAGAAGAAGGTTTGGAAGATTTGGGAATGATTGCCTATGGGTGGCCAAGGGAGAGAAAGAGAAAGAATAGCAAATGATTCCAGAATGTCTGGCCTGGGTGGTTGGGAATGATGGGGCACCGTGCCCATCAATCAGTTTTTTGTAGGAATTCTTCCTTTCAAATGGCTTTCTTCCTTTCTTATTGAATGTTTTCTCTCCCTCCTGTTATACCTGGAATGGAGGAATTTTTTTCTTTTAAAGGGAACATTTTCTGCTGCAACTTCTATTTGGCATTCAAAGTATGGTCTGCAGCCAAGTCTGGGATAAAATTCAAAGGCAGCCATGGTCCTGTAGCCTAAATACTTCAACCATGGACATGTAGCCTAAGTTCTTCAAGATACCAAGTTCCTCTACTTCTCTCTTACTGTCTAGCTGTTAGAACTAGTGCAAGTCAATATAGCTTCAAACTGGGGGCTGGAGGGGATGTAAAAGATCATCTAGATAATTTATCTGCCTTCAGGGAGGAGTAAACCAAAATCATTCCAAATGTATTAAACATGCTTCGTTTTTAAATTACATTTTTCTGAAGGACCTCACCAATGATCCCTGGGAAAGCTCTTCAGAATTAATTGATTACTATCATAGAACTGTTTATGAACAACCTCTCATATTTCAGTTTTGAACTTCCTTTCTCATTTTTCTGCGGAGAGACAAAATAGCTGGTTATTATCTTCCTGATAAGAAGCCTTCATGTTCTGAATCTCTTCTTCCTTAAATATATTTGTTTCTGAAACTTTTCCTTATGTGCCCTTAAATAATATTCATTACTTGATGAGTCCTCCCTCAAGTCAGTTGCTCTTCTTTAATTTGGAACTCCAAACAGGACTCTGTATTCTAGAAAAGGTTTGGCCAATTTGACGTAGAAGAACAATGATCCAATGATCCTACAGAACAAAACTTATTCCTCCTGAACTATACTGGCTCTTTAAAACAGTGTGAGGATGGTCCTGTTGTTTTCCTACTAAACTTGTATATCATTGTCCTATCCTTCTCAACAACCCTCCCCCACCAAATGTTTCTTTTTTTGTTGTTATAATTGATATACATTATATTAGTTTCAGTTGTAGAATATAATAATTTGATACTTGTATACACTGCAAAATAATTGCCATAATAAGTCAAGTTAATATCCATACCATATGTAGTTATAGATCTTTTTTCTTTGTGATGAAAACTTTTAAGATCTCCCCTTTATCGGTGTTCAGTTATGCAACACAGTATTGACTAGAATTGCCATGCTGTCTACTGCACCCCCAAGACTTATATAACTGGAAAATTGCAGCTTTTGAGCATTTTCACCCATCCTCCATCCCTTACCCTCTGCCTCTGGCAACCACCAATCTGTTCTCTGTATTTATGAGCTTGGCTTTTTTACTTTAATTGCATGCATAAGTGAGATCATACAGTATTTGTCTTTGTCTGACTTATCTTACCATGATGTTCTCAAGTTTCATCAATATTGTTGCAATGGCAAGATTTCATTCTTTTTATGGTTGAATAATATTCCATTGTGTGTACATTATTTATATATATAAATATGTTTCTAATCAAATATTTATTTAATAGGCCATGATTAAATGGTTTTAATTGGTTATTCAATGAACACGTGGACTTTTTTTAATGTTCGAAAATACATGGTGCTATGGCCTAAATGCTTGTGTTCCCTGCCCCATCCCAACTTCGTCTGTTGAAAACACAATGCCCCAGGTAATGGTATTGGGAGGTGAGGCCTTTGGGAAATAATTAGGTCATGAAGGCAGAGCCCTTGTGAATAAGATTGGTGCCTCACATAAAGACATCCCAGACAGCTAGGTTGCCCCGTCCACCGTGTGAGAACACAGTGAGAAGTCTGCAACCCAGAGGAGGACTTCACCTGATTGCTGGCCCCTGATCTTGGACTCCAGCCTCCAAAACTGTGAGGAATAGGTTTCTGTTGTTTTATAAGATGCCCAGTCTGTGGAATCCTATTAGAGCAGCGCAGATGGACTAAGACACATGGTAAAAAGAAAAAGAATAGAAAATGAAAAGTTTTTGTCTAACCCACGTCTCAACTATCCACTTTCCTCCCACAGGGCCCAGTCACATTTCCCATTGTCTGTATACATATATAATATTCTGTTTTTTTTAAAGATTTTATTTATTTATTTTTAGAGAGGGGAAGGGAGGCAGAAAGGGAGAGAAATATCAATGTACGGTGGCCTCTCAAGCACCCCCTACTGTGGACCTGGCCCACAACTAAGACATATGCCCTGATTGGGAATCGAACCTGCAACCCTTTGGTTCACAGGCCGGCCCTCAATCTACTGAGCCACACCAACCAGGTCTACATAATGTATTCTTTTTTTATATATATAATGTATTCTTAATACAATTGGCAGTGTATTTTAATACCATTCTACATCTTGTTTTTAAATTTAATAGACCATTAATAATATACCTTGGTATACACAGATCTTCCTCATTCTATTTTATTATACCACACAGAATACTGTATAGTATTCTGCTGAGTGGATGTACCATAATATATTTATTCCAAACCTTTCTAAACACTTACTCTATTCTCCAAAGTATCCCCTACCGCCTGAAGACTGGTGAAGACCATACTTCATCTTCATTGCACAGCTGCTTCCCAAGTGCACAATAGCATTGTGCTTGGTGCTGTGGCAAATACAAGAAACAGTGAATTTGGCAGCCTCTGCTCTCTAGGAAACTACAGCTCCACCAGCAATAAAAGACATGGGGATGAGGAAGGCTTGATTGCCAATTCGATTGCCCCACAGTTTTCCTTTGTTCTCAAGCATATCAGATTCTTTCTAATAGCCTTCTACATGGTGTCAGTGGCCTTTCCACACCCATGCTGGATGCACATGATTGTGAGGCTGATCTGACTTATGCTGGCAGCCTCTCAAGCAGGAGGCCATGAAGGAGACCTAAATGAGCGAAGTGAAGTGAGCCAATTGGGAGAGCACAAGCTGTGTTTAGAGGGAGCGGCCAGCTATTTAGCTCCAGGAAATTCTCTTCCTGTAGGCTGCTAGATCTGATTGATTAAAAAGAATCCATGGATAAAAGGTATATGGGATATTGTTGTTTTATTTCTTATACCCACATGTGAATCTATAATTATCTAAAAGTATAAAGTTAATTTAAAATAAAAACCAGACACTTGGATCATTGTGTGAAATTACCTGATCAATAAATGTAGGCAAAATTTTAACACTGCACAGTCCCAATAAAACAGTCTCATCTGTCTACCACATGCAGCCCCAGGACCATCATTTTTGTGATCAGTGCATATTGCGTCTTACATGCTGTCAAGTCAGCTCTGACTCCTGATGATCTGCACATAGCTGGAGCATCACATTTGATTTGTGTGAAGCCTGTGGCAGCCAATGCATGAATTTGCATAAAAAGTACCTCTTGTTACTTTGTCAAAGTCTTTGACAGTGGCCATGTCCACTTGTTGAGTTTCCTCTCATTCCAGGTCCTTGGATGTGGCTGTGTCGCCCAAGCTACTCTCAGTCGAGGACATTTTGGAGGAATCGTCACTGTCAATGTTGGATTCGCAATGGCAGTCTCAATGGCCATTTATGTGACTGGAGGTGTCTCTGGTATGTAACAGAAATAATAGTAGCTACTATTATCTCAACAATTTCAATGTGCTAGCACAATGTTGGCTGCTTTATATACCTTCATTTATTTAGATCTCAGGAGTCCCGCAAGAGTATGTATTTGATTCTATTTTTAGAGATAATAAAATTAAATGTCTAGCAAATGGCAAGTGACATGTGCAATGGCAACATTTAGCAAGAGACAGAGATGGGGGTTAAAACTCAGAACTAATTCCAGTATCTGGCCACTGAATCATTGTGTTCATCCATCAATGTAGTCTTTTACTTGCTCTATGCCACACTTGGAAACTATTTCCCAGATGCCTTGTAACTAGCCCAGTGAAGATTGCCATTCAGCAAAGGCAAAGTCCCTGGACCTGTATCTACAGCACTCGGAGTCTGGGTCACTGATTGGCATTTTCATGGACATGCACGTCTGAACCAGAGGTCTTGATCTAATTCTGCCCCAAATGGTGGGCTGATTAGAAGCCATTCTTAAATTTCTGAGAAGCAAGATGAAATGATACTTAATGCAACCTGGGAACTTAGAAAGGAACTATGAAAATGACCCAGCTCCCAAAGGTTCTTGGAATCCTTCAGCAGCCTTGTCTGGGTGCTCAGAACTCTAAGACAAGACTGTTGGTGACAAGGCACACAAATGAATGGTACGTGCCTGGCACTGCGCTGGCTGCTGTACAGACTTTGTCTTCTCTCCTCTCCAGCAGGACTCTGTGGCAGGTATTAGTGTCTCCCTTCCACAGAGAAAACTTGAGCTCTGAGGAAGGAAATAAATTGCCAGAAGCCTCATGGCCAGTGAAGAGGCAGACCAAAGATTTGACCCAGGTCTACATGACATTAAAGCTCATGCCCTGTTAGTAGGCAACAGTACTCTGGGAAGGCATTACAGGCAGGGCCTGCAGTTAAGCCAGCTGACCTAGTGACAAGTGCTGTCATTGCAGCACTGAAGAATGATGGCTCAGACACCCTGGGAGCCTGCCTCCTCAGGCTGGTCACCCAGAACAGTCGCTTGCTGGCTGGCCCCCTTTCTGCATCACAATCAGACTCAGTCCTGCAGCGGTCCAGGCTACAGATTCCTATAGATATAATTTGTTTGGCATGAGCAGTGTTTCTGTTCAAGCTCCTGCCAAGCCTCTGCTGTGATCCCAGCACCATACTGCCTACCTAAGGTACAAGAATAACCAGGGGACCACCCTAAATGTGCATGTGTTAAGGCTTAATTACAGTGCAGGCCTCAACACCACACACAGGACACACTGCCAAATTAAAACAAGTGTGCAGGATGCTTGCTGCCATGCCTACACGCTCCCATTCCATTCACACAGTGTGGTTTCCTCTGTGTTAGCACGCGTGAGCATATTCTCAGCTAGTTTGCTTGCGTATGTGTGTGTAGACATGTGGTTTTGAAATATTTTGCTTACACGGCACCCTGAATTAAACATTGTCAAATATTTACTTAAGATCACTTTGTTCCATACCCTACCAGTGTCACTAACACCCTTTACCACCACCACTGTCCATGACTGTTGGCATTCATTGATATATTAGGGAATTTGGGCAGTCACCATAGGAAGATAAGGGCAGGGGCCCACAGGACGGGGAAGAGGGAGCAAAGGTTGGTCTGCAGACTTTCCATCAGGCCCCGGGACTGGGGTTAAGCCACTGGGTTTAGAGGGGTGAAGACCAGAACTGATGGGACTGTTTTTAATAGACTTGTTTCTAGGTGAGGGCTGGGAACTGGCTAGACTGTTCATGAGGGATTGTGAGATCCCGAAATACAAGTACAGCAGTTTCTGATCCTGATCGATGTTGGAAGGTAGGAAATGGAGCTTATCTACTCTTCTCAGCTTGGAACTTAACACCGTTCAGGCTCCCTGGACAGATAATACCCTAGCCCACCAATGACATCCATGCAGATTCAGTATTGGCTCTAGAAGCAGCAGGAATAAGAGAAGATTGTGTGCAGGAGGTGACTTTCTCATGGCAGCTACAGCTAACTTAATGGTTTATGAGCCGTGGTGAGGCCCTGTTTGAGGACTCGAACATAACCAGTGTATACTGGGCATAAACATAAGTGAGATCTCTTTTGTGGTTGCAGACTGGTAAGGTGAGCTAGCCTCCAGTTTTGAACTAGAAAATATTACCTTACTGCAAAGAAGTTACCACCTTGCTTCTTCCCTTATGGATGTGCTGGTGGCCTGGGAACCCAACCCAGCCAATCAGAACTCACAATACCCTCATACACCATCCAACACTGAGTGTCCCACTGCCTACTTGTATCTAAGCAATGGTGGTTGTTTGGATGTAGCATTTTATATATAACATAAATTCATTGAAAAATCAAAATAGCTTTGCTTAATGACAAATAGAAATATTGAGGTTATCTCTGTCACAGAATTGTCTGTGGGCGGTGGGGAAGAAGGCACTGGTCTGGAACAGAACCTTAAAAGAGTTCAGCCTGCTCACTTAGGACTTTTATCTCAGGCTTCCGTGGGCTCTGGCTGCCCCTAGGGGCTCTTTAGGCAAATAATCTGATCATCACAACAACCTTGGCAAGGCCAGACTTTTAGTGCAGCACTCTGACTCTGGCACTCATGTTCTTTCCAATACACTGCTCCGCCTGGTCCTGCTGGGTCAGCCAGAGTGACCACTCATCTCTGTGAGGAGGAACTGTCCTCGTTGCTTTGCAAAGCACCCTCCCAGACACACTGGCTCCGGCTTCCAAAGCCCCCTCTCTGTAGATCTTTGTGGTCTGAGCTATCTGAACAAAGGTCTCTATTTCTTCAACTTGAACACCTACTAACTGCCTTGCAGCATTGGGAAGTCCAAGGTGAATAACAGTTCCTGTCTCAGGGTGCTTATGAGGGACTAAAAAGCAAAACGCTACCTATGGGAAGTTTTATTTTGGAAGAGGAGTTCTCTAAACAAATAACTCCTCCACTGATGGACTCAACTGAGGGGAGGTGTTTTTGTTTGGAGTTGATTTCTGATGTACCTCGGTCCTTTCACATTGGGTTCCCCTGGGCTGGCTGGGTGGTAGCTACTTTGCAGCCCAGCCCTCAGAGAAGGGAAACAGGGTTGGTATCAGGAATGTTCCACCACACTGTGTGCTCCCTGCTCCTAACCCCTGTTTCCAGCTTTCCTAGCATGCTGTATTCCCGCTAGTCTCCAGAATTGTAACTCTATTGGATTTAAAAGTAAAACAAAACAGGTGATGTATTTGTAAGTCTTCTTGTAAGAAAATCATCTGTGCTTTGCTACACTGTATTCTCTTGCTCATATTAGCCCCCGAGTGTCAGGGGCGGATGTAGAAAGGACCCTTCTGGTTTAGCCAGCGGATAGAACAACCTCTCCCCACTGCAAACCCACTCGGCTTAGAGATTCAGGATAAGCAGAGCTTCCTTCCCTTCACAGGGAGGGCTTCCAGAAATAAGCCTACCTATAGGCGCTGTGGAGGGTCGAATGTCGAAGTATCATCATAATCATCATCGTTATCGTCACTCTTTCTTACAACTACATCTACAGCCCGAAGGTCCCCACTTTAATGTGGTCACATTGACAGTGACTCTAATTTCCCCTGCACACAAAATGTCATCTGTAGTTGTCAGATGTGCAGCCTTTTGTCTGAAGGGAAGTGAGCCTACGTACTCGTGTTCTTTTTATGTTTTGCCCACTAAGGCAGATAAGCCTTTATAAACTTGGTGAAGAGGTCTGGAAGTGACATAACATAGGACCGAAGCTCTAGAGTTCAGATAAGCCTGGATTTGAATTCTAGTTCTACCATTTACTAACCATGTGGCCTTAAGGAAGTTACTTTAGTTCCGTGCCTCAGTTTCCTTACCAGTTGACTGGAGTGGTACCCATCTCACTGGGTTCTTATGAAGATCAAGGGCATGTAAGATGCCTGTGATCGCATCTGACAAGTGTTCAGTGAATGTTGTTGTTACTAGCGAAGCCAGTTGGGACTGTCAGTGACTTCCCAGAGCAAACTCTGTCTGATCTTGTGGCTAGAGGGGAATCGGGAGGCTGGTTTCTCTAGCCTTGGTTTAGGTGGGGTGACAGAAGTGGTCCTGCATCTGTGTGCGAGAGAAATGTATTGTTTATGCAGAAGAACTGCAGAGAGTCCACTCAGATGGTGTGATCCCCTCAAAGTAAACTGAGCCCCTTACCTCAGTGACAGGCATAGCCCCATAGCCATGGGGCATTGCCCTAAAGAGACATCTCTTTTTCACTTTAAGATTGTTTTCTATTCTCTGGACATGGACTGAGAAGTGACTAGATATAGATTTAAACCTCATAAATATAGTGTACATTGACTTTTTAAAAAGTATAGTGAACTTAACAGTTCACATCAATCTCATAGAGGTTATTGCTTTAGAGAGAAAACTCAGTAGAGAGATGATGGATAGATGACAGACAGATACATAGAAAAAATTATGCACTTGAGTACAAATTTCTTCTATTCAATGTATCACAAAGTTAAACATCCTAAACAATATCTAATGATGCCATGTGGATTATTAGTCCTCCCTTCCTCCCCACTCAGTCTCTCTCTCTCTCTCTCCCTCTTTCCCCTGCCATCACACACATTGAACACAGACACACATACACACAAGATTCTATGTTCTCACATACAGATCTCTACCTAGAAGACTAAGTTCTTCCCAGGGTTTTTGTCATAGTAACTCTCCCTGTCCTGCTGTCTAACATTCCAAATCATCTTATTTTCCTTGCAGGTGGCCACATCAACCCAGCTGTGTCTTTTGCAATGTGTCTCTTTGGACGGATGAAATGGTTCAAATTGCCTTTTTATGTGGGAGCCCAGTTCTTGGGAGGCTTTGTAGGTGCCGCGATCCTCTTTGGTATTTACTATGGTGAGTAAGACCCCTGAGTCCAGAGGTTAGGGAGAGCTGGGCATAATTTGAACATCAGGATTACTTGAAATAGGTGCAATAAGGCAAGAATAGGAAACAGTCTACAATAGACTAGCAATTCTAAGAGCTCTAAGTTCTAAATAATGGAGCCAACATTATTATTAGGGGAAATCCATCAAGCCTCTTAATGAAAATGGTCACAGCTTAAGAGGTAGAGCAAAAATTAGAGGAAGGATGTATTTAGGCCCAACCAGTGCTATGCTGTGAACATGCACAAAGTAAGGATCTGTGTGACTTAAATAAGTCACCTGGTCTTACTGGTCCCAGTTTCCTCTCTGGAAAAATAAGGGGACTGAACTGTGGTAGGAGAAACCTGGAGCTAGCACGGGCTCTGTGAGGACTGCTGTCTCCCTTCCCCCAATGGCAGCCTCACTATACATGACACCCTCAAGTTGTGAACTGATATTAGAGCTATGAACTCTGCCTAGAGTAGCTCCAAGTTCTACATTGGCTTTTGGTCAGTCTCAAAAATTCCAACAACTTTCCAAAAGAAGATTATTTCTAGGGCCCAGTGGTTAAGGCTTTGGCTCAAGTTTAGAGTGAACCACTGAGGGCAGCCAGTGCTTTCTATCCTTGGCCCGCCATCCTGTGACTTATCTGGTCGTCCTTGAACTCACAATACTATAAAGTGAAGGCAAACAATATGGATCTTCCAAAGTAAACCTGAGTGTTTGACTACTGTTGGTTAACACAAGACCTGGCATAGGTCTCCCTCACCTCTTCCCAGAGAACATAATGTGCAGAGCTCTGTCTTCCACAGATGGACTTATGTCCTTTGCTGGTGGGAAACTACTCATCGTGGGAGAAAATGCAACAGCACACATTTTTGCAACATACCCAGCTCCTTATCTGTCTCTGGCGAATGCATTTGCAGACCAAGTAAGTGTACAGTCAACAGAGAACTGACTGCAGTGAAAAGACGGGATTTAATAAGGAAATTGCATGGGAGCACTATAGGCTTATTAGAAAAGAAAGGCTGTGTTTCCAAAGGCACAGGTCACTAGGCATCACCCAAGCTTTGTCAGCGAAGAATTCCCTGCTTCCACTTGTTCATACCAGCTGAGGTCCAGAAAATAGTGGACGACTGGACATGTCAACCTCTGCAGCTGCAAGTAGGGTTTGCTTCACCATTATGTCTCTTTTGTGCGCATGATCTAAATGTGGAGACACAGGAAAAGACACTTCAATCTCAATTCAAAGACTGTGAAGTGAGGAAGTTGAGCCTTATGTTATCACAGACCCTTTCTGTCTCCTCATGTGAATAGGTTTATTCAAATTCTCAAGGAAGTTAGAAATATCAAAGTTTCTCTGCCTCATTAACATTTGAACAGGCTACACCCAAGAACCTGTGGTGTAGCCAATAGCACAACTATTTTGGTCATTTTGTGGCGGGACCAACATTGTCAGCTTGACAGACTCTTCCTCCCTTACTGTATCCCAGGAAGGCTGCTGGCCAGCTTGGTCAGGACAGGGAAGGAAGGGAGGGAGGAAGGGAAGGAGGAAGGGAAAAAGGAAATTTCCAGCAATTCTAAGTCTTTTTCTTGTGTATAGGACTTACACAAGTAAGAGTGCACATGTGGATAAAATGGCTATTTCAGTTTGCTGACTCTGCCTTCCTCCATTCAGTGGGTGAAAAATCTGTGTTATAATCTAAGTTCTCATGGCCTCCACCCTGTTCCTTTACACTTTGGCCAGTAAACCAAACAAGCAACAAATTCTTACTGCACACTAACTATGTGATCAGCCCTGTGTCTGGAGCTTAAAGGACACAGGGCTATGAGTTGAAAGGAAATGTAAGTTGTAAAGACCCAAGACTTGGAGCCCGAGTGCCTAGATTAAAATAATGGTTCTGCAAAAAAATAAAAAATAAAAAAAATAATGGTTCTGCCAACTCCCTATGCAATGTCAGAATATTACTGAACTTTTTTGGTCTCAGGTTGTTCATTTGTAAAATTGGGCTAATATTGGCCCTTTTAGGGTTACTGATAAGGCTAGAGTGAATAATATGAGGAACATGCATTATAAACAGCATCTGCCTGAGGAATTTGGAATCTGGTTGAAGAACAAAATGATCACATAAGAACAAAAGAAACAATGCAAAATTTCCTCTCTGGAGAGTAAGCTGGCCCCGGGACATTTTTAGGTCACCCCATCTCAAGATTACTAACTCATTTTGCTCCAAATATTATTCAAGCATATTCTATAATTTAATCAACAGACAATCATTCTTTTACCTTATAAATAATTACAGGCACCTACTAAGGCAGGCACAGCCCCATGCTGTTCCTTGTTCAAGGGGCACAGGGCCAAAACTCTGACAAGTAACATATGGATCACTCCTTGTAGGGTGACAATGGCAAGGATAGAAGTCAAGTCAGAATGCAACGGGAGCCCAGAGGCTGAAGTTTCTACTCAGCTTGGGAGGGTGGAATAGGTTTTCCAGAGAAAAGAGCTCTTGGGAGAACATGTTTTTTGAATGCAAATTCTTGTAATATTATTAATTCAGAAAGCAGATGAAATAATGAAAAGCTTAAACTCTAAAATCAGTTGCCTGGTTGTCATCCTGATTCTTTTGCTTATAAGCTCTGGCACAAGGGCAAGTTTCTTAACCTCATTCTACCCAAATTTTCTCATGTGTAAACTGAGAATAATAATAGGACTTATACCATAGGTTATTCTGAAGTTCTATTGCGATAAAGGATGTTAAGTACCTGGCCGAGAATAAGTGTTCAGCAAATAGTCACTGTCTTTTAGCTATTAAAGTAAAACAATAGTTTGGAAACTTTAGAAAACAAAGTGGAAAAATACAAGCTAAATGCCTCCAGAATACCTATGATCATTTTTTCCTATATTCTCTTAGAAGTTTCCTTTTATGCATT
The DNA here is from genome assembly GCF_014824575.4 of Sturnira hondurensis. Classification (NCBI taxonomy): domain Eukaryota; kingdom Metazoa; phylum Chordata; class Mammalia; order Chiroptera; family Phyllostomidae; genus Sturnira; species Sturnira hondurensis. The sequence goes on from NW_028080827.1 coordinate 11,970,030, forward strand.
TTTGTAAATGTAGAATATGATGTGATACAACTTTTATACTTAATATCAGAAGCATTTTCAAATGTTACTCCTTAGCTTTTATATTTATTGGGGTTTTTTAAAGATTTTATTTATTTATTTATTGAGAGAGAAGAAGGGAGGAAGAAAGGGAGGGAGAGAAACATTGGTGTGGGAGACATTGATTGGTTGCCTCTCATACACGCCTGACCCAGGACTGAACCTGCAACCCAGGCATGTGCCCTAACCAGGAATCAAACCAGTGGCCTTTCATTTGGCTGAACAATGCCCAGCCAGCTGAGCCACATCAGTCAGGACTATTTTTTTAAACAGTTTATTGAGATGCAAATTTACGTATCATACAGTTGACCCATTTAAAGTGTACAATTAATGGCTTTTAGTAATTTACTGAATTGTGCAACTATCACTACAGTATATTTTAGAGCAATTTTATAACTGTGAACAGAAACCTCATACCAGTTATCTGTAATCCTTGACTTCATTTCACCCCAGAGCATGAGGCCACCACTAATCTACTTTCTGTCTCTGTAGATTTGCATATTCTGTACACTTCATGTAAACGGAATCATACAATATGTGGTCTTTTATAACAGACTTCTTTCATTTAGCATTATAGTTTTTTTGATATTTTAAGTGTATTCCATTGATTATGCTATTACAGTTGTCCCAATTTGTCCCCCTTTGCCCCCTTCTGACAGGTTCACCCATTCCCTTCAGCAATCCCCTCTCTTAGTTCATGTCCATGGGTCATGCATATAAGTTCTTTGGCTCCTTCATTTCCTGTACTATTCTTAGCCTCCCCTTCTCTGTTTAGTACCTACAAATTATGCTTCTTAATCCCTATACCTTTCCCCTATTCTCCCCTTTCCCCTCCCCACTGATAGCCCACCAAATGATCTCCATATCTATGATTCTGTTCCTGTTCTAATTGTTTGCTTATTTGCTTGTTCCTATTTTTTAGATTCAGTTGTTGATAGTTGTGAGTTTGTTGTTATTTTAATGTTCATAGTTTTGATCTTATTTTTCTTTTTTAATGTTTATTTATTGGTTGATTTTAGAGAGAGAGGAAGAAAGAGAGAAAGAAACATCAGTTTGTGGTTCCACTTATGTTTGCATTTATTGGTTGATTCTTTTATGTGCCCTGACCAGGGATCAAACCCACAACTTTACTAACCCACGTCATACTAACTAACCCACAACCTGGTCATTACGATGCTCTAACAAACTGAACTACCTGACCAGGGCCTGATTTTCTTTTTCTTAGAAAAGCCCCTTTAACATTTCATATAATAAGGACTTGGTGATGATGAACTCCTTTAGCTTGACCTTAACTGGGAAGCACTTTATGGGCCTTTCAATTATAAATGATAGCTTTGCTGGATAGAATAATCTTGGTTGTGGTTCCTCACTTTTCATCACTTTCACTACTTCTTGCCTGCAAAGTTTCTTTTGAAAAATCAACTGATAGTCTTATGAGAACTCCTTTGTAGGTAACTCTCTGCTTTTTCTCTTGCTACTTTTAAGATTCTCTCTTTATCTTTAACCTTTGGCATTTTAATGGTGATGTGTCTTGGTGTGGTCCTCTCTGGGCCCAACTTGTTTGGGACTTTCTGTGCTTCCTGGACTTGTATGTCTATTTCCTTCACCAAATTTGGGAAGTTTTCTTTCACTATTTTTTCAAATAAGTTTTTGATTTCTTTTTCTTCCTCTTCTCCTTCTGACATCCCTATAATTTAAATATTGGCTCTTTTGTTGATGTCCCAGAGTCTTCTTAGTCTCTCCTCTCTTTTTTTTTGAATTTTTGTTTTTTCATTCTGTTCTGATTGACTGTTTATTTCTTCCTTATGTTCCAAATTATTGATTTGAATCCTGGCTTTCTTCCCTTCACTATTAGTTCCCTGTGAATTTTTCTTTATTTCACTTAGTGTAGCCTTCATTTCTTCCCTGATGTTTTTGCCATACTCAGTGAATTATCTGAGCATCCTTATCACCAGTGGTTAGAACTCTGCATCTAACAGGTTGGCTATCTGTTTCATTAGTTCTTTTTCTGAGGCTTTGTTCTGTTCTTTCATTTAGGTGATATTTCTTTGTCTTCTCAATTTGGCAGCCTCCCTGTGTTTGTTTCTGTGTATTAGGTAAAGCTGCTTTGACTTCCTACCTCAGTGCACCTGTTAAGTTGTGTGGGGCAGAGTCTCAGGTATTTGCCAGGGCTGGGTACCTGTTTCCCTGCTTTGTGGCTCTGTATGTGGGGGAGGGGTCAGGGAGAGGACAATGCCACTGTCTGGTTGGTGAAGGCTTGCTTGGCACTCACCCCATTTCTAGTCACTTTACCTTCTTCCCGTACATGTCTGGTACCCCTCTAGTTGCTGCCCCACTGGTGTTTCCCAGAGTGGATGGGTTTGTGTATATTTTAGGACTGTGAAGCCACTTTAAATAGACTGTCCTGAAAAATTGTCAGTTTCTTCCACTGCCCCAAGCACCACTGGTTTTTATAGACAGAAGTTATAGGGCTTCATTTTCCCAGTGCTGGAACCCTGGGCTGCATGGTCTGCCATGAAGCTGGGATTGTTTGCTCCCCAAGTGTCCTTCCAGGCTTTTATCTGCCACACATGAATGTGGGACTGCCCCCTCACTGGCCTAGCCATCACTGCCTCACCACTGCCATCCTGTGTCCTCTCCACCTCTGCCCCTCTTACTCATCTGGATGAGTATGGCTTCTTTAAATCCTTGGTTGTTGGACTTCTATACAGTTAAATTTTCTGGCAGTTCTGCGTGTTTTCTGTTTTGCAGTTAGTTGTGATCCTTCTTATGGTTGTGTGAGATGGGGAAGCGTGTCGATCTATGTCTCCATTTTGACCAGAAGTGGCTCTAGGGCTATTCTTTTTAGTGACTATATAGCAGACTATAAAATGGGCACTGATTTCCTTGTTGATGTGTACTTAGATGGCTTCCAGTTTTTCAATACTGTAAGTACAGTGAACCTTTGAATAACATGGGGGTGAGGGGTGCCCACCCCCATGCAATCAAAACCCCACATATAAATTTTGACCCTCTCAAAACTTAGCTACTATTAGCCTACTTTTAGTTGGAAGCTTTACCAGTAACATAAATAGTTGGTTAACACATATTTTGTATGTTGTATGTATTATATGTTCTCACAATAAAGTAAACTAGAGAAAATGTTATTGTGGAAATCATAAAGAAGAGAAAGTACATTTATAGTATTTTTTGGAAAATATTGCAGTTGAAAAATTGCAGTTGAAAGCCCATGTTATGTAAGGGTCAACTGTAATGGTTAATGAGCACATCTGTTCTATGATTATTCCGTATTTTGGATTATTTTCATGATATGGCTGTCAAATACCGAATGAGGTGAAACTGAATAATTTTAAAAATGCATATCACTAACTTCCTGCTGAGTTTCTTTTCAGAAGTGTGGTGCATGTTTAGCTTTGCCAGGAAAGCCTGAGAGAACGGCTGTCATTTTTCTAACTTTTGGTATTGTTTGCATTTCTTTTCATTATAAATCAGTTTTCCCTTGTTTCTTAATTTTGCTTTTCTTTTATGAATTTGTTTTGTTCAATCCTTTGCCCATTTACCTGTTGATAGCTCACAAATTAGTCTTGCCAATTTGAAGGAGCTTCTTGGTTCATTTTCCAGCCTGCAGTTTGTCTCTCTGTTTAGCTGCGTAGTAGTTTAGCAGGAGAGTGTAGTAAAGGTAACATTCTCTAGAGCCTAACTCTCTGGATCCACACCTGACTGCCACTAAGTGTGTGACCTTGGGCAGAGAACTGACTTATACACGAAAATATTAGCATCCACACCTAGGAGTGCTATGATAAAATGAGTGTCTGGTACAGCATGCTCACCCAGTGTATGTTAGTTATTACTAGGTTTGTTTTTAACAGGAAGGAGCAAATTTTGAGGTGGGAAAATGGATAGACTATAAGCTAAATCCTTTGTACTTTTTCTCCTTCCTCCGCAGGTGCTGGCCACCATGTTTCTCCTCGTGGTTGTCTTTGCCATCTTTGACTCCAGAAACTTGGGAGTCCCCAAAGGCCTAGAACCCATTGTCATTGGCCTCCTGATTATTACCCTTTCTTCCTCTTTGGGGCTGAACAGTGGCTGTGCCATGAACCCAGCTCGAGACCTGAGTCCCAGACTATTCACTGCTTTGGCTGGATGGGGGTTTGAGGTCTTCAGGTAAGTAGCAATGGGTGGGGGCAGAGGAGAGAGAAAGATTCAGGCTGTGCTTTATCAGGGAAGGCTGTGCTTTGAATTGGAATCCTGGAGAGTACGATTGCAGAGGTGGAGGTCAAATGCATACTCTGGTCATGAATGTGGAATGTTTTACTGGTGATTTGTGATAACATTGGGCTGTGTGTGTGTGTGAGGGAGAGAGAGAAAGAGAAAGAGGGACAGAGAGACAGAGAGAAAGAATTCCAAAGAGACAGTCCTGTCCTATAAATAATTGGTATATGGTTTCAGGTGAATATTTTGATTATATCTCTGATACAATCATCTACAGACACAAGTGATACAAGAGATACAAGTGAATCTACAGATTCACTTTCTGAAAAAGTTGGACTAGAATTTGCATCTTTCAATACTACTTCAGGGTTCTTTCTAGTGACCCATGCCAGCTATGCTTTTTTCATTCATTCATTCATTCATTCATTCAGCAGATCTTCACTGAACACTGTTTATGCTGTGGTCATTGAGCTAGGCCAGGAAATTCAAAATTAGCTAAGTCAGTAGCTGTGAGCAATATAATGAGTGGTCTGGCAACCCCCTGGACAAAGTTCTGAGGAAAGACTAGCTCTGGCTGGGAAAGCTTGCAAAGGCACCACTGAAGGAAGAGCTGAGTTGGGTCTTTAGGTATGAATAAAAAATTCCTGTCAGAGATAAAAGAGAGCCCATGCACAGGAAATGGCAAGACCCCATGCTTTCAACCTCAGGATGTGCTGAGGAACTATGCCAACGGTTAGTGCCAAGCTGCCAGGACAAACTTTGCCCATTAATTCCTTCCCACTCCCCACGCTTAAAGTCACAGTGACTCATCCTACCCATTCACTATGTCTCTCTACCGGAAAGGAACTTACTTTGGTTCCTCAGGAAACAGGGCTTTAACACGGAGAAAGAAAAGTAAGAAAAACACTTGGCAACAAATTTTCATTTAATCTTTGCTATGAGAACAAAAGATTTGAGTGTCCCTAAATGCTGACCTGCACAAATAGTCATACCCAAGTGATGACCTTATTTAAGTGAGAGTTTGTCTGGACATATGAGGACATATGAGAGTATGAGGACATACTTGTGAAGCCCAGATGAGTGGTGTCATTAGAGCAACTGACACCACTCACCGTTCACATCACCACCACAGACAGCGTTGGGAGCTGCTTGAGTGCCAGCATCAGGGGGACAGAGATCTTGACAGCTTTTTCGTGGCCGTATGCATGAAAATAGGGCCTGGCACACAGGGAGTTCAGTAGAAGTTACTGAACAAAGGAATGGGTATACACTGCATTCCATACATGTCCGAGGAGATGAGGGTTGTGAAGAGAATCAAGCAACATTCCTATTTCTTTAAGAAACAAGAAATACAATGAATTTTCTAAAACAGTGATTTTCAACCAGAGGCATTTTGCCCCCAGGGACATTTGGCAGTGTCTGGAGACATTTTTGGTTGTCACAACTGGGAAAGCTGGGGGCAGAAGTTGTTACTGGCATCTAGTGGGTAGAGGTTAGCATACTGGGAAACCACTAAGCACCCTACAATACCCAGGACAGAGCCCCACAACAAAGAATTACTTGGCCAAAAATATCAGGAGTGCCATTTAAGGAGTTCTGTTCCAGAATAATCACCACTAGAATATGAGAAGGTTGACTAAAATGTCTCCAACTGAAAACGATCCTTTGCGTTCTTCTAGTGGAGATTCAGAACATAAGTCTTAAAGATCTCCTTATTCCCAGAATCCAGAATCAGCCCATGAGTTTGTTTTACTCCCATGTTCCTGAGCTTCCCTCAGGAGACTTTTACCCCCACCACTAAGTCACTTCCGTTAGCCCCACACAGGCCCCTAGAACTAAGATGCCCCAAGGTGACCTAGCCTCTGTTTGAGCCCTGCTTGGTGATTCTTCACCAAGGCTCTGTGAGCGGGGGTGGTTCTAGAACAGGCAGAGATCTTACCTATTCTCTCTTGGCTTTGCTAAGTATGTGGTAGGAGACCATATCTGTGGAGGAACACTGAGTCACTAAATGCCAAATTCTGAATTCCATGTCCCCTTTTAGCATCAGGGTCTTTTCTCTTCATGCATTTATTTATTTATCCATGCAGCTACCCAATCCCTTATTTAAGGCCCTATGCTTTAAAGATGGTTAAAACCCAATTGCTGCCCTTCATGCTGTTGTTATGTTCTATTTCAGAGGGGCTAGCATAGGGTCCTACATGAGGCTGAAGCTGAGAAGTGCCACAAAAGAGATTTAACTAATTGCCTCCAGGAGTTGAGAAGGTTTGCAGCTCCAATTTAGAAATTATGGGAGTTACATGTGAGCATTTATTTTGTGGTACCTAGACATTTTAAACAGGATATTTCCAAGGATATTTCCGTTGGAGAGGATCCTGTATACAAACACTGAATATGAAAATAACAAGTGATCCAGTCTAGCTGGAGGGGTGCATGAAGTTCAGAAATGGCAACTATTGACAGATCATAGAGGTCCTAAACTCCCAGAATGAAAATTTGGGGGGTGTTGCTTCTCCTTATTCTATAGATTATGAGAAACAACAAAAAAATTAGGGCAGAAGTTTGACGTGCTTAGAACTTTAATTTAGCAAAATTAATCTGACATAATAATATAAAAATGAATTAAAAAGAAGAGAGTAGAAAGAGCAGAAACCAGTTAAGAAAGAGCGAGGCTTGCTGATCATCCTCAACCAAGAAAGTCTCAACAAAACCTTTGAGAGACAGCAGCATCCCAAAGTGTCCCTACAGCGTGCCATCCTTTCAAGGTTCTATAGCCAAGGTAAGCAACTCGGTAGATATCCAAGCTTGGACCCGCACCCTCAGATAAAGCCAAGGATGATGCTTCTCAGACCCGCCTCCCAGCCCCTGTACGGCAAGCAGTGAGGCTGCCCAGAAAATGAGCCTCCAGAAGGCCCGACAAGTGTCAACAGATAGATAGACCTTAGCTGAATCTTGCTTTTCCCATAAACATTTGGATGTTTCCTGTGCAGGTTCTCTCCATGAATTCACCTTAAGATATTAAGGACTTAATGAATGAAGGGCTTCAGGGGCAATTTTAATTTTTCAAAAGTTTATCTGAAGGAACGAGTTCCTGATTCATTTAAGCAATGAGCACAGACATTTTTCCAGCAAAATCAGAGTGCACAAATGACCCTGTGTACATGTAAAACATAACCAGGCAGGGAGCCCCATCTGAGCCCCTCTGCTTATGACCTGTGACCCTGACACAAGGTATTCAGCTCTGATAGGAGAGTCCATCCAGGGAAAGGAGAACATGTGTCCTGGCAGGTATTTTTGACATTATCCGTTAAGTGACAATGAGAGATCCACCATAAAATAGTGATGAAATAAAGGGAATGGAGGATCTCCTAGTTCTTTAAAACCCCTATACCTCTCACAGAAAGTTCCACCTGGATTTGGGGACATGGTAAAGGGTGCTGTGGAACAGCTATGCCCTGTCCTCTCTCCCATGCAGTAAGAGTGACATCTTGTGGCTGCTATGCTCAATCTCAGTGCTGGTCCCATGAGCCAGCATTGAAGATCTGAGGTTTAGAATCTAAGAGTGTGCAGATGACCCAATGGGAGAGACCACTGTGCCGATGGAAGCATGAATCTCAGAGAGGGGGAGACTTGTCCAAAGACTTCCTAGACAATCCTGAGATTAGAACTCAGTCTCATGAATCCTAGGACAGGCCTCTTGTTTGTGCTTATTTCCTTTATTATCCTTTGTCATCAAAATTTGATGCAAAGCAAAAGACCCTAGGTGTAGTTAATAAGCATAATGATAGCACGTTATTAAGCACAGGCCTGAATCCTTCCCTTCACCAGAACACCATGAAACTCCCACGTGTGTCAGTGTGTTCCTCCTGCTTCCCCTGCCCTCCTCTGCATTTCCCTGAATTATTTTTTGTTCATCATTGCCCTGCTTTAAAAAGTCTTAACTCAAATGTATGTACCTAACGCAATATATTACATAGTTGTCCTTGCTTCTGAGCATTCATGGTCCTTTCTACTGAGTTATGTGAATGGACTTCCTGTCTCCCAAAGAGAAGATGACAATTCACAAAAACAGCTGCTTTCTCATAAAACTATACCTTTAATATAATGTACTGACATTGAGGATCTCTGGAAGGGACAGGGAATCACAGCACAATAGCCTCATCAGAAAATAACTAAGCTGTGCCCTCAAAAAACATGGCTGCCCTCATTCACCTGTGATGTACCCCCATCTCCCCCCATCTTTCCAGTCATAATCCTCAGAACTCATTGTTTCAGGATCATGGAAAGTAAACTCCCGAATAATCGCCCTGCACTTTTGCTAGATGCCCTCTATGATGACCATATTCAAGGACGATATCTTCTAAAAGGAAAATAAATGGGACAAAGTCTCTCATTAAGTACTCGTAGGACAATGGAGTGCATCATCTGAAATCAGGTGTATTGGAAAACCCAGGCTGCCAAGCTGCAGTGAGTGAGTGCCCTTATGCTTTACCTGTTGCTGTGTGCAAAGGGAGTTGTAGCATGAGAAAGATGTGCTGGTTAGTGAATCACAAGCAGTAATAGCGGGAAGCCCAAGTGATGTGTTACTAACTCCTTGTTTGATTTCAGAGTTGGAAATAACTTCTGGTGGATTCCTGTAGTGGGCCCTTTGCTTGGTGCTGTCATTGGAGGCCTCGTCTATATTTTTATCATTGAAATCCACCATCTGGACCCTGACCCAGACTTGGAGGCAGAACAGTTTGAAGACAAACTGGAGAAACATGAACTTAGTGTGATAATGTAGCAGCGTGCTCAGTTCTAGGTTTGCAGCTGGCTGAGCTGATGTTCCCTTCAGGAAAGATGGCATCCAGGCATCTGTGTTTTCCCAAGACTGGGGCAGATCTGACCAGTGTTCTCTGCTAGCCACTCGCAACACCTAATTGGAAAAGCATCTGAATGAAGTTTTGAAAACACTGACCTCTACTCTACCAGCCCCCCTCCCCAGAAATAGCATGAACTGACTCCTGAAACAGCCTTCTCTCCACCCTGTCTCTTTCATTCTCTCATGTGAAGTTTCATTACTGGGTGCGCACTAATAACTTGGAACTTTGACCATGGACTTATTTGGATCATCTCAACTGCATTAGCTGTAGAAAACAGTAACACCGAATGCTTTATTTTCAAATCCACAAAGGTTACATTCTGAATATCAACCAAAACTAAATGGAAAGATGAAACAGTGGTTTCAGTTCACATGCCCATGAATTGGGGGACTAAAGGGTTAACTCCCTTTAGTTTTTGCCGTGCCACTACTATTGTATAAACATTGATATTCTCCAAACCCAGGGATGTAAGAAGCAGTAGAATGCAGCTGGAAAGCACAAGAGAAGGACACTGTGGCATTCAGAAACCTCAGGAGACGAGATAAATTTGGGAAACCAAATGGAATTTTTAAATGGAAACCATTTATCAGAATAACCCCTTGCTCCTTGCATTTTTAGAGGGCACCAATTAATTTCCTGGTCTTTAGTATGTAATAACCTAAAATACAATCATAACCCTCAGTCGTGAAAAATACATCACTCTCTATTTTTAGCTCAAATGTCTTTTCCTAATTGCCCACTTGAGGACAGACATTTGATGAGTGAAGTCAATGACTGCACTCATCCATTCTTCTGTGTGTGCCCTAGAAGCCAAAAACAGAAAGCCATTGGCTCACGGTCTCGTGTAATCTTCAGGAGAGAAGGTCCCTGGAAATAACACACCTCTTGGCCTTCACAGTAAACAAAGCACTTTCACACGTATTATCTAATTGAATCCTCATAGAGACGGTCTGACCTTCATAGATTTTTTTTTTATAAGAACACAAAATGTCAGGGGAGCTAAGTGAGTGGCCTAGGTCAGGTGGAAAGTGGAACACCTTCTCCTGTACCCTGCACCATTCAGAAGATCAGGTACTCCTGGCTGAGAATCTCAGCGAGCCCTTACGGTGGCCAGAAGGAGCAGGAATGACAGCTGCCGGGATGTGCACATTTTCTGGACGCAATTCTCCATCCTGAGATAAAAGACCTCCATTGTCTGGTTTTATTCTTGCTGTTCTGAAGCATTAACAAAAGAAAGAGGTAATGACTGGATCATGTATTTTGCCGAAAAACACTATCAGAAGACCTCCTTTCCGAGTCCACCATTACTATTCAGCCTCGATTCTCGCCCCCTGCCAGTCCCAAACACTACATTCAGGAAATTTCCCCTGGGTTAGGCTCTTCCCTTTAAAATCCTCCAACTGATGTTCTTTGGTCCAAAGAGTCTCTGAGTTACAAATACCCGAGAAGTTGCTCTACATCAAGTGCTGCATCTTTAGTCAAACTGTTAAAAAGCCCAGAATTCCCAGAGGGACCCAGTTTTTCACTTACTCTGTGATGATAGCAGAACCACAAAAAGCAGAAGTAAAATACCTCCTGTGGCCTGTGTTCTGTAATCTACTGACATATGGAATTTTTTTCTTGCTCCAAAACTATGTGGATATTTCCTATTTGAAATAAAATTGGATTTTTTGTTTGAGTTTTTATAAATATTAAGACTGCTAAGTACACTTAGTTCAGAGATTCTCGAGCCCATCTCTAAATTAGATCTTCTGAGGAGCTTTTGAAAATGTTAATGCCCAGCTGGTCATTTTAATGTCTCAGGGAATTCTAATGTGCAGCCATGGTTAAGCACACTGACTTGGTAAATTACATGGCTCTAAGGTTTCTTTGAAAACCAAGTCCAGTGGTGGCCAGGTCGTCCTGGCAAGTTTCTCAGTCTTGGGAGCCTCACAGACTAGAGAGCAGTGGTCCCCACTGCTCCCTTCCCACTCCCACCTGCCACTCCCATAAAGGGGACATTCTGTAATGTCCGGAGACGTTTTTGGCTGTCATGACTTGGGAAGGGGTGTTACTGGCATCTGGTGGGTAGAGATCAGGAATGCAACTAAGTGTCCCACAATGCACAGGGCATCGCCCTCCCCTGCAACAAAGAATTATTCAGCCCTAAATGTCTATAGTGTGGAGGTTGAGAGACCCTGGAATAGAGAAAAGATGAAGAGAGGAGTAAAAGAAAATGTTGAAATCCTGTTCCCTAATTCCAGTTCTGCCAAAAACACAGTTGCCAAGCAAGTCGGGAACAGACCTTAGGGGTGGATTATAGTTATTAGAGGATGAGACAACCCAAAATTTGAGTTTTCAGGTTGGATTGTGAAATCAGTGATCCACACAGGTGTTCATTATACACTACTTGGTGATTAATGACTCGGATTATGAAGAGGAAATGTACATTTATAAAAATCAGCCTCGGGAACGTTTTTTTAAATGGAAAAAAGTCCTCTGATTCCAGGTGCTCATACTTAAGTCCTCCCCTCCCCCAGCCCCAACACGTGGGTTAGCCTGTGTCCGGTTCTTATCCAAGAGAATGTCTATGAGGTTGAGTGATTCATTCGGAAGTCAGTTAGATAGAAACAAGTAAGCTACTTGTTAAAAGGATCCTTTGGGAGCTACAATTGTAACATGCTCCCTTTCTCTCTTCCTTGTTAATCTTAAAATTTAATAGAAACATTTATTTTTATGCCAAAACTAGAATGTATGATTTTCCAACCAGTTGAGATCTCAGGGCATGTCTAAGGTTGAAGGACTTCTCTAACCAGTCCTAAGAGCCAGAGTTAATATTCAGCTATCGAAGAAGGTAAGTGGAGTAAAAAGTCACATTTAAAATCTGATCCTTAAGGTATAAATTATTATTTCCATTATTGCTTTCACACACACACACACACACACACACACACACACACTTGTCTTATTTAAAGGTATGTCAGTGCTCAAAAATGTCATCATGGAAAAAGAATTACTACTTCCAGTTTTAAAGAGTCATTTTATGTTTTATTGAGCCACAGAATCTGCTGTTCCAGTAAAACATGTGGTAACCCACAAGAAAACCTCTAGAGTTGCTGTAATAAAGGGGAGGAAGGGGATGAGAGTTTCATTCTGCCTGTGACGTAATCTTACACCCCCTCCCCACCCAAACCCAACACAGCCCCTGAGATGTCCTCACAAAGAAACTGTATGTGTGTTTGTGGGGCCAGCGGAGTGGGGCGGGAGGGCAGAGGGGGGAGGTGCGGTGCAATCTTCAGAACACAGTTTCGCAGCTTGAAAACCATTGGTAAAATACTTGGAACAAGTTGTTGAACATTTTTATAATAGTTTCAAGGGTAGAAACTACCAAAAGCTCTATGTCAGTTCAAACTTACATAATTTTTCAGGCTTCTTAATAAATGAATTAGATAGTTTAAACAGAATTACTCAACACACCAAACATCACCCACAAAGAGATGCCACATACCAATTCTCAGATCGGGCCTTTGGGGTCTCTGATATAACATGTTTATTCATCACAGCACACGGAGAGAAGAAACGGTAGTCCTGGTCAGACTTACTGTGTTGAATCTCTAGTCTATACAAATAAATAGGTAAGTAGGTGGGTGGCAGATGGATAGGTAGAGAGACAGGCAGGCAGAGAGGCAGATGACCGAAGCGATCCACCAAGCCTTATCCAAGGAGAGGGAGCCGCTCCTATCCAAGAGAAGCGTCTCTGGATTAAGGAAGGGAGAACCCGCTTATAAACTGAATATGAACAAATGCGCCGAATTAGCTGACAGAATCCATGGAACAATGTGTAGACACTATCAAGCACAATCTGATTTTATCTCCCTCCAGGGCTACGTTATGTCTTTTGTGGGCTTTAGGCACTTTTGCTTTTGGGGGACCTTCTCCCCCTACTACCCCCCCCACCACAAATTATAAATTATATTTTATGACTGTACTGGTGCTAGACTCTATTATATTATTTTTTCATATCATGTTAGAAAAGATTAAAACATTTTTGTGGACTACTGAAAATATAATGAGCTGTAGGCTTTGTGTGGAATGAAAAAGTTGGCCCTGCCTCCTGCTTCTTTCCTCTAGCGCGCCCCCTGGTGTCTGGAGCCCAGCCGCACAGCAGCCTCTTTCCTCATGGCCCTCAACCTTCTGCCTATAGGGTCTCAGCAGATAGAGCCCAGGGAAGACTGAAACCCAAGGTGGGAGTGAAGACAGAAGAGAGCTCTGGGAGTCCTGGAGGTTGTGAGGCATACTGCAGAGGCCAGGCCCAAGGCCTTGGGGATCCTCCATATCTTGGACCCTCCCTCCTTGTGAAGTACCTAGTAGGAAAGGGTATTTTCTCACTTCCTGAGAAGAAATCAAGGGGGTCCTGGGCCCTGGGCACCATAAACAACAGAAACCCTGTGCTGTGTTACTAACACATAATTCTTGTGTCAGTCTCACAGTTCACAAAGCACTTTCACATCTAGTATCTGATAACATGCTCAGAGGAGCCTAGCAAGTAGATTATTATCCCCATTTAGAGATGAGAAAACTGAGGCTTAGAGGCCTGAGTGATCTGCACCAAGTTTCAGAGTGAACTGTGGCCAAAGCAGAAGGCAAATCACATGTCTAAGGGGAGTAGACAACCGTCCTAGTTTGCCTGGGACTCAAGGATTTTCTGAGATGTCTGAAGTCCGTGCTAAAGCTGGGAAGAGTCAGTCACCCTGCCAACTGAGTCAGGATTTATACACTTCCCACCACCGCCAATAAATCCACAAAGCACAGAAGAGTAGAATGAGAATTCAATAGTATAATGTAGTCTCCACCCAGCTGCCACTGTTGCAATGCATGGCCAGTAGTGTTTCCTCTCTGTCCCCACCTCTGCCTCACTGCTTCCCTGGGATTATCTTCTGCAGCAAATCCCAGACATGATATCATTGTATTCAGGAATATGGAATATGTATCTCTAAAAGATAAGAATTCTTTAAAAATATTAATATCACACAGAAATAATTACCAATAATTTCTCAATGTCATCCACATTATATGCAGTAACAGTGTACGTTTCTGGTGAGACCGCCCTTTTGCTCCGGCAGATGACAGTGTGGCCTCTGTGACCACGGCAGACAGGTAGTTTATGCTGAAGTCTGAGTCCTCAGGAGAACATTAGGGTTTTGTAGCGCTTGCTCACCTGTGTTTTGCACTTTTGTATCAGAGTGGTCTATAAGATTTTTGCAAAATATTTTCATTTTTACACAAAAAGGAAAATGCCTTTGCCTACTGTTACTAAAAGTAGCCATCTGGCAGGAGTGAAATTGTGTTTAGGTGCGGAGGAATTCTTGAATTTACTTGAAATTGTGGAAAAAATCATCAGTATCTGTTGTTACATCAAAAATGCATATTCTACAAAATGTTCATATTTTAAAAGCTAAAGTGCACTGTGAACAGAACTCCACATTTTTTAAATTTTTTTAAACTTAATTATTGTTCAGGCACAGTTTTCTGTTTTTTACTCCCATCCCAGCCCACCCCCAGAACTCCACATTTTAACAGCCATGCATCACTGGGGAGACACTAGCTCACTGAGGTTAGTGAAAACCTAAAAATGTCTAAGGCACTATAATCTTTATGGTGTTTGTTCGCTACTTCCTATTTACTTGGACTTCTTTACCTGAAGACTTCAGACTTTTGGAAATAAAAGCAAATAAAAAGTAGCACAATAAGTCTCAACCTGTGTCTAAAGGAAATCGCCTCTACTAAAAGGGGGTTTCGATGGCCCTCAGCGGGCCAATCTCTGATGATATTCTCAGAATAAGATTCCCATCTCGCAGATGACAGAGCAGAGAAGACCTTCATGGAACAAGGAAAGAGCAGACCACACACCGCCCACAAGGGGGCCTAATCTTAGCCTGGTCTAAGGGTAGGGAATAGGTGTTCTGTCGCCGAACCACTGAACAAGGCCGTGAGAGGAGTCTTAGATCACAGGTTGGAGGCTGTGTGGCTAGTGCTCAAGAGGAACCCTGATTCTCTGCTGAACAGCTGAGACCCTCTAATCCTCAGTCTCCTCAGCCATCAAGTGGGAGTAGTACTGGCTCGTGCTTTCTGTTGTTGAAACTATGACGAAAATGTCTGTGGAACTTTGAACATGGTGCCAGTTTATCTCCCTCTTCGTAAGTGTCAGCTAATTCTATCATTATCTCACATTTACATACTCAACTATATATATCTGTTTTGCGTACATTAAAAAAAACTGATGAAGAAAATTCTCTGGGGTTGTATATTTGCTGACAATCCAATGTATGACTGACTTAGATTTGACAATTATCTCTTTTTTTCTGCCTTTGCTCTTTATTTTTTTCTTTTCTTTTTATCACCATCATCATCATTATCATCATTTGTTATTGTTGTTGATAATGATGATGATGTTGTTATTTCCAAAGGCAAAACTCTAATGAGGTTGGCATTCATGCGGCCTTTTGGTGGTCTGATCGCCAAAGCTCATATAAGTCTTTTTAAAATTTTATTTTATTTTTCCATCACCATTTATCTCCCCTATGACCTCTTCCATCTCTACCTCCCCCCTTTCCCCCTAAGGATAATAGCGTGGTGAATGACAATTCTCTTAATATACTCAGGTGCAAAGAACCTACACGGGGCCATGCTTAGTTCATGGATCGCAGTGCCTTGGTTTCGGTGAATCCATGTGGAATTTCTGACCCACAGAACTGTAAGTTAATAAAAACATCGTTGTTTGAAGCCACCAGATTGGTGGTCATTTGTTGCAGAAGCCATAACAAACTAATAGAGATAACACTCCCAAACACTCCCAAAACAACCTTGAAAAAGAGCAGGGTTAGAGGACTTTTACCTCCCAGTTTTACAACTCAGTAAGAAGTGACAGTAATCAAGACAGTGTGCATAAGAGAGACATGTAACAGTGGAATAGAACTGAGAGTCCTGAATTAAGCCTTCATATGTGCAGTCAACTGATTTTTAACAAGGGTGTAAAGATATTTCGATTGCCTTTCAACAAATTGCACTGGAACAACTGGATATCCACTTGCATAAGATTGAATTTGGATCTATACCCTAAAACATATACAAAAAAAAAATTCACAATAGATCAAAGGTTTAAATGTAAACGCTAAAGCTAAAAAAGTCTTAAAAGAAAACATAGGGACTTCCGGCCAAGATGGAGGCAAAGGTAGACATGCTGTGCCTCCTCACACAACCAAAAAAAAGACAACAACAATTTTAAAACAAAAACAACCACAACTGACAGAAAATCGAACTGTATGGAAGTCTGACAACCAAGGAGTTAAAGAACACACATTCATCCAGACCAGTAGGAAGGACAGAGACCAGCATGCAGAGAGGACTCACGGCAAGGTGGTAGCTGAAAGACCAGGGCAGGCAAGGTTGCCACTGGCAGACCCAGCACTGGATTGTGGAGTGGGGCGTGCAAGGCTGCAACTGGCCAGCAAGGCTATCGTGACTGGCAGACCGGGCAGTCCCACATTCTCTCGCAGATAAACCGGGAGGAACAACTGGGGAGCAAGACAGACCACGCAATCCAGAGCTCCAGCTCAGGGAAATAAAGCCTCAAACCTCTGACTGAAAACACCTGTGGGGGTTGAGGTGTTTGGAGAGACTCCCAGCCTCACAGGAGAGTTCTTTGGAGAGACCCACAGAATCCTAGAATGTACACAAGCTCACTTACCCAGAATCAGCTCCAGAAGGGCCCAGTTTGCTTGCAGGAAGTGGGGGAAGTGACTAAAAGCCGGCAGAGAGCAGAGCAAGTGTCATTGTTTCCTCTTGAACCCCTTGCCCACGTACAGCGTCACAACGCAGCGGCATGTGTTGCCCCACCCTGGTGAACACCTAAGGTTCTTCCCCTTACATGTAACAGGTGCACCAAGACAAAAAAAAATAGCCCATATGAAAGAGCAGATCAAAGCTCCAGAAAAAATAAAACTAAGCGACAAAGAGATAACACAGTTCAAAACACTGATAATCAGGATGCTCACAGAATTGGTTGAATTTGGTCACAAATTAGATGAAAAAATGAAAGTTAGGATAAGTGAAATAAAGAAAGATGTACAGGGAACCAATAGTGATGGGAAGAAAACTGGGATCAAATCAATGGTGTGAACCAAAAGGAAGACAGAAACATCCAACCAGAAAAGAATGAAGAAACAAGAATTCAAAAAAAATGAGGAAAGGCTTAGGAACCTCCAGGACATCTTTAAACATTCCAACATCTGAATTATAGGGGTACCAGAAGGAGAAGAGGAAGAGCAACAAATTGAAAACTTATTTGAACAAATAATGAAGGAGAACTTCCCTAATTTGGCAAAGGAAATGAACTTCCAAGAAGTTCAGGAAGTTCAGAGAGTTCCAAAGAAGTTGGACCCAAGGAGGAACACACCAAGGCACATCATGACTACATTACCCAAGATAAAAATAAAGAGAAAATCTTAGAAGCAGCAAGAGTAAAGGAGACAGTTACCTACAAAGAAGTGCCCATAAGACTGTCAGCTGACATCTCTGAAGAAACTTTGCAGGCAAGAAGGGGCTGGAAAGAAGTATTCTAAGTCATAAAAGGCAAGGACCTACAACCAAGATTACTCTACCCAGCAAAGCTTTCATTTAGAACCGAAGGGCAGACAAAGTGCTTCTCAGATAAGGTCAAGTTAAAGGAGTTCATTGTCACCAAGCCCTTATTATATGAAATGTTAAAAGAATTTGTCTAAGAAAAAGAAGATAAAAAATATGAACAGTAAAATGACAGCAAATTCACAGTTATTAACAACCACGCCTAAAACAAAAACAAAAACAAACTAAGCAAACAATTAGAACAGGAATGGAACCATAGAAATGGAGATCACATGGAGGGTTAGCAACAGGGGAGTGGGAGGAGGAGAGAAGGGGAAAAGTTACAGAGAATAAGTAGCATAGACAGTAGGTAGAAAATAGAGGAAGGTTATAGTATGGGAAATGTAGAAGCCAAAGAAGTTATATGTATGACCCGTGGACATGAACTAAAGGGGGGGATGTGGGTGAAAGGGGATGTGCAGGGTAGAGGGAAGGGGAGGAAATGGGACAACTGTAATAGTATAATCCATAAAATATATTAAAAAAGAAAACATAGGCATAAGTCTTTATGAACTTTAGGATTAGACAATGGTTTATACCAAAAGCACAATCAACAACAGAAAAAATAAATTGAACTTTCTGAAAACTAAATTTTGTGTTTGGAAGACACAGTCCAGAAAGTTCAAAGAGTCTACAAAATGGGTGAAAATATTTGCAATCATATATCTGATAAGGAGTTTGTATCCATAATATAAAAAGAACTATCACAACTCAATAACGAAAATACAAATAATCTGATTTTAAAATGAGCAAAGGCCTTAAATTAGACATTTCCCCAAAGAAGATTTGTAAATGGCCCACAAGCACATACAAATATACTCAAAATTATTAGTCTTTAGGAGATGCAAATCAAAAACCACGATGAAATGCTACTTCCCACCTACTTGGATGGCTAAAATAAAAAGGAGACATTAACAAACATTGATAAGCATATATAGAAATTAGATCCTTTATATATTGCTGATGAGCATATAAAATGGTGCAGCTACTCGGGAAAACAGTCCTAATAATTAAACAGTTACCCTATGACCTAGCAATTTCACGCTTAGGTGTGTGTCCAAAAGAATTGAAAACATGTGCCCACGCAAAAACTTGCACATGAATGCTCATAGCTACTTTATTCACAATAACCAAAATAACAGCCCAAATGTCCGTCATCTGATGAATGGATAAATAAGTGTGGTATCTCCATACAATGGAATATTATTCAGCAGCCAAAAGGAATGAGGTGTATCCCTTGAAAACAATTTTCTGAGTGTGAGGAACCAGATACAAAAGGCCACACGGAATATAATTCCATTTATGTGAAATGTCCAAAACAGACAAATCTGCAAAGACAGAAAGCAGACTCTCATCCCCTGGCTGACGGGGCAGGGGGAGAGGAAATGGGTAATGACTGCTAATAGTTACCAGGTTTCTTTTGGAGGTGCTGAAACGGTTCTGGAATTACATGCACGGCTCTGTGAGTGATCTAAAAACCACCGAATTATATACCTTTAAAGGAGCAAATTTTATCGTACATGAATCATTTCTCAATAAAAGGAAACATTATGACCATTTTAAGAGCAATATGGAAGCACTTAGTGATACTAAATATGCGTACCCCTATGACTCAGAAACCTCACCGCTGTCTGTGTACTTCCGACCATCAGAGCCATGGCGGCCTACACATGGGGACATTGATTGCTGTCTGACAGCAGGATGTTAAAAACAACCCAAATGTCCATCACTAGGGAAACTGATCATTGAAATGTGGTGGATACGTACCATCAAACACCACACAGCAGTTAGCAGCAATGAGCCTGTTAGCATCCCACACTAGAAATAGATCTTATAAACAGTATATAAACAGTGCTGAGCTAAAAATAGAAAGTGAGAAACAGAACAAGACCCAGACCAAGTACCATTTATATAAACTGAAAATACATAAATACAATACATTCTTCAATAAGGCATGAAAATGCAAAAATATAGCATCTTAGAATAGCTACCAGCGGTAGGAGCAGGGACAGGGAGGAAAAAAACAGGATGAATAAGGAAAATAATAAAATATAATAGAAGCAAAGGCAAGGACATGCAAATGTTGACAATGTGCTATGATGGAGAAGAATAAATAACTCTCTGACCTTGAGGTCCAAAGGGAAAGAGAAGGCGGAGGGCGGAAAGGAAGTGGGGTGGGGAGGAGAGGAGGGCAGGAAGGAGGTAGCTCAGAGGCACTCCGCAATTTTAACAGATTGTCTCCGCAGGTAGAATTGTGGTGGGGTTTAGTTCTCCATCTCCTTCAAAACAAAATCTTTTAAATATATTTTTTAGTTTTAAAAGATTAAAAATGACAAAAGTCTTAGATGGCTTTTAAGTGACATTTAAGGACATCTTGATGCCGTAGACAGCCAGAAAATTATAACCAGTATCATTCCCTCAGGGCATTAAAGCAGATTAAAAATGACTGTGTTATGAAGTATAACCTATCACCTCTTCTCTCCATTCTTATAGAATCTATTCTAGCCTTAACTTGACATTTTGAGTACTTCCCGTCACCGGTGACCTTGATCCCACTCAGCTATCATCAAATATTGTCATCCCACAGGAAGAAAAGCATTGAGTAGTTTCTCCCTGGCCTTGCAATAAGGTCATCTCTCAGAAAACCCAGAAGTCAGCAAGAGAAAGGCTCTCCAGGATTTAATCCGGGGCCAGCTGGAAGAAGCAGATGGGAAGAGCAAGGGTCGGGAACCTTGGAAGTTCTCTTGTATCTTAGTGCCTTGCTTGGCTCTCTGCTGGAACAGCACAGTAACCCCCACTGCTGGGACCACCTAATACTACTTAACAGACTCAACTCAGCCCTA
This sequence comes from Sturnira hondurensis, assembly GCF_014824575.4. Taxonomy (NCBI): domain Eukaryota; kingdom Metazoa; phylum Chordata; class Mammalia; order Chiroptera; family Phyllostomidae; genus Sturnira; species Sturnira hondurensis. The sequence continues at coordinate 11,990,662 of NW_028080827.1, forward strand.
AGATCTGGTACCACCACTTTCAAAGAGGGATGTAAGAAACCCTGGGTTTTTTGTTAAGATACTTGCTGATCTCTTAATATGTTAGGCTTGTACATGGGTCTATGAGTTGGTACCCAGGTCCCGCTACAATAATTTTTGGTTCCATTTCTTTTCCTGGTGGCCTAGTTCTCTCCTGCTCTCCTTGCCCTATACAAGGTCATGGTCGGATCCATGACTAGGGTGCTCTCCTGACTAGGGTGCTCTCCTGCTTCTCCAAGACTTGCTCCCATGACTTCTTAATGTTGGATGGTCTCCTACCCGCTTAGGTCCTAACATAGCTAAATAATGTCTAGATCCCACCCACCTCACTCCTGATGATGACAGACCAATGCAAAATACAGAAGGAACATAGTTGCCCCAAGGGTCTGTCTGATGGCAGATGGAGTCCCCGTGGGCTGAGCCATGTGGAATATGCTAGGATCACAAAAACTGTAAGTTGGGCATGGGGCAGGGGACACATTTTAATCAACGTTCTGAGCAAGAAGAGGGGAAAAAAAAGGGATATGCCCATAAATGGATAGCTGAATTCAGCTTTGGGGAGATGGTTAATCTTAACAGAGGGCAGATCGAAAGCAGCCCCACTTTGTTTTTGCTCTATTCTTTGACACAGCGCCACAAGATTAGGAAGAGGCATGTGTTGTTCAAGTGTGCAGAAAAGCGAAAAGAAAGAGGTCAAATATAGAAACTACAGACTGAGAAACAGCTCGTCGCTACAATAAGGAGACAATAACAAAAATGAAGCCCAACATAGGCTGAGTTATTACATGCTGGGCACAGTGCTAGGTGCCTTGCACACATCACTGCGTCTGAGCCGTCACATGGAACCCATGAAGAAAGCATTACTATCCTGATTTCACCGCTGAAGAAGCTGAAGCTCAGAGAAGGTGTTCTGGACGGCCACGCCTGTGCTCCGCAGACTCTGAAGCAGACCATCCCCGATTGTGCAGAAAGCAAAGTGGTGTTCACCGGACTCCATGAGGTCACTGACTGCACCGGGCAGCCCATTGTGTGCGACGCAACTTAAACCACTTTATTGGAATGTTTTACCCAGAAAAGCTAGAGACTAAATATTCCTTGACATCAGCAAGGCAGATTCTCTGCAATGTCACTGGGAATCAAAACAAGGAAAGCGGTGTGGACAACAGATTCAACCGACTTGTAGCTGGAATGATCATTTTCTAAAAGTATTACTCACTCAATACAGCAAAACCTGCCTAGCATTCTGAATTTGCCTGGTCCCAATCCAATGATTTTATCAATGATTTGGATAAAATATGTACGGCATGTTTGTCAAATCGCAGGGTACACAAGGGATGACGATTATTTTGGATGACGGATTTGAATAGATTGTTTAGCTAGAATGTCCGTCTTCTAAAAATGGTTCTCAGTGTATCGAAACCTACTCAGAAGATCTTCAGGGCCCTGCTGCTAACAGGCCGACTTTGTCTGGTCCTACTCAGCAACTCCCTCAGTGACGTGGATAAAAGATGCATACATGACATGCATACATGTATGACATGTTTGCCAAGTTGCAGAGAACACGAGGGATAATTATAATATCAGACAGCAGAACTCAAACACTTCTAAAAATCTTATCGAGCTGGAATGATGTCACAGCAGACAAGATGAAATTACGAAGAAAAAATATGTAACAATCCTTTATTTAGGCTCATACTGCCATTTAGGAAACCATGGGAAAGAAGTAGCCCAACAGTCTTTCTATAACCAGTGCCAGGGACTTACAGTTGGCTGCACGTTCAATTTAATGATAGGGTTGCTAAACACAAACTAAAGCCAGGACAGTGTTAATAGCATCAGGATATAAACAGAGACACTGTTCCTTCCATCCTCAGCCGGAGACCGGTCAGTTCTGGTTCCGGGAATAGGTTTGAATGGGTTGTTTCGAGGTATCTATCGCTGTATAAAAAACCACCCAGATTTAGTGGCTTAAAATTGTTTATTCTGTGTCTCACGATTCTGTGTGTTGGTCGGGCTCTGCTGGATGTTCGTTGGCTTGGCTGGGAACCTCTGCTGCGGCTGCAGCCACAGGCAGGACACTGAGCGGCTGCTCCACTCAACAGAGCCAACATCTCAGTTCTCCGTGGGGCATCTCATCACCCAAGGCTTTCCCCTCCAGCAGAGCAGCTGACCCTACACGGTGGCCAGCTTCCAAGAACGCAAAGATAAAATTTGTTAGGCTTTTTTAAGGCTCTGGACCAAAACTGTCACAGTCACCTCTGCCTGGTCCATGTAGGTCAAGGAAGAGCCAGAATTCAGTGTGGGGCAGACAACACAAGAACAGGAGTGCCAGGGGTCACTCTTTGGAGGCCGTCAGAGGAAGACAACCGGGATTGTAATGAATTATATTCTAAAATTCTTGTATAGTGTGAAAGACTTAAATAAACTTGGGAGTTTTAATACAGTCGTGATGTTTTATAGGTTCGCAAGAGCTGTTTTCAAATTCTTGGAGGACTAGATAGAGAAGAGGGCTTAGCTATACCCTATATATCTCCAGGAACGAGATTAGGACTAGACCAGGTCTCGACACCACTGCTGAGTGCCCGCTGACCTGGGGGCATGCAGAGAAGTTTCTGCCCCAGCAGGAAGTCCTACTAGATAGCCTCTAAGGCCCCTTTCAACTCTTGAAATCTCAGACTCTAATTATGTGCCTCCCTTCTGGTGGTTATTTCTTGGTGTGAGTCCTATCTCCTCAGCCAGATTTTAAATTGGAGAAGCTAGATGAAGGAATAGAAAGATTTCTGGAGTAGCGTCTAGTCTTTGCTTCGCCACCAGTCAGCTGCTATGACTGTGGGTTACTTAATGTCCCTGGGCCTCGGTGTCTTTATCTAGAAAAGGAGGGGATTGGATTCTAACTGCCCTCCCAGTGCAAAGTCAGGGTAATAAACAACAACTTTGTTATGGTTACATTAAGGATACAACGGACAGGAAAATTGATAAAGTACTTGAGATATTTTATTTCCTGGCCTATTGTACTCAATATTAGCTTTCATTACTTTCATGATCATTACTACACCGTTTTCTGAGTCTGTGATTTCCATGTATACAATAAAATCTTCTCAGAAAGTGACTCATAACCAGGAGCCCACCACGACCTTGTAGAGGGCAAGCCCTCCACAAATAATCGAATTAACTATGAAATAGCTTGGGCAACAAAATGTGTTCTCTTACTCCACGTCCAGCAGAGGGAGCCAAAGAAAAGGAACAAGTTCTTGCTCAGCTTAGGTACCAAACAGTAAAACCAAAGGTCCAGGCTTTTAGAGGTCTCCTCATTCACTGCTCCCACGCGACCCCCAACCCCCACCTGCACCCTCACTTTATAGATTGTGAAACTGAGGTCAAGAGAGGAAAGGGGATTTCCCCAAGTTACCAACTAATACTAAGTGGTAAGATCCTCAGGAGTGTGGGAGGGAGGAAAAATCCTGTATTCACGACCTTAATTCTTGGGTCTTCAATCCGTGGTCCTCCTGATGCTGCCATGTTGCTTTTCTGCTCTGCAAGGAAATTAGCTGCAGATAACTGTGGCCTCAACAGCAACTTTTCCTCAGTTATCTGACAGCATAGGCGCTGGATTTGGGTCCTGACTCTGCTCCTTACTAACTATGTGACCATGGGTAAGTTACACAGTGTCACCAAGATTCAGAATCATATCTTCAAAGTGGTCATAAATAACTACACTTATTTCAAAGGGTTGTTGAGAGTACTAAGTAAAATGATGTGATGCAAAATGCCTTAATAGATATAAATACCTACATTTGTCAAAAAGAAATTGTTTAATCTAAATGGATTGAAGCATGGGTCTCAAACTGAGATGCCTGCAGGAGCCAACCATTTGAGTAAAGCTGCCTGGATGCCTGATAACAAGGACTTTCAGGGACTGCAGCCAACCTCAAGTTCACAGCCACGGGAGACAACCATCCGTTACCAGGAGGAGATTCAAGCCCAGTGCTGCCAGATTTTCCAATATGTCAAGAGAAGCTGGAAATCAGGGGTTTTATGTGCACATTTCTGATTTTAAAAATACTGCACAGACCAAATAAAATCCAGGCCAGCAGCTTGTTGTGCCTGCTGTTAAAGCTAATTTTAGAGCCTCATATGCAGCCATACAACATTCTAGAACTGAGAAACTCAGCCCAAAAAAATCGGGAGAAATGATCTCTCCTTTGGAGGGAATGTGCCGATAATGTAGACCCACAGGACTGTTTGCCCAAGGGCCTTACTCAGCGAACACGTTGAAGCTCTGGGCATTGTGTTGCAGTACCTAGAATATGCTCCAACGTTCCTTGATGACTTTAGATTTTCCTGCCCCCTCTGTGACTGATGTCATGGTCTTCCAGCTCGGCTATACATTATACTTGCACATTCCACACAGATCTATTTTTTTCTTTACAAGGTAGAAGATAACATTTCTCGACTTTTTACATGACACTCATTGTCACTTAACAGCTGCCTCCATTAGATATTCACTGAAAAGAGGTTCATGGTAAGCGACAACCTGGGGGGTTAAGTGTCTAGAAATTTTTAGACCAAACTGCTAATGCACATTAAGAATGAAAACCATTTTTGTTCCAGTCAAAGAAAAAAAAATAAATTTCAAGGCACATCAGAATAGGAAAAAGAAAAAGAATGTTAAAATGGGGGGAAAAAAAGGCAAGGCCAAGGGAATGGGAGGGAGATAGCAGAAAATTTCAACCCCGCCTTAAAGATCTTTGAGTTGTTCTCACTTCTCTACCCAGCAGGCTTCAGCCCTGTGGTTTATGCTTCATTTTCACTGGGCATCTCCATCATCTCCCTTGGGGGAAGAGGGCTGATTGGGCCACATATTTATTTCTTATTGTTTCTCTACTTGTAAGATATTCTTGGGCAAACTCAGGGTGGTGATTTAATTTATTGTCTGGAGTATTTCAAGCTATCCCTTTGGAGACCGGGGGATGTTACTGCTCTGAGTGTAGACCTTTGTTTCCAACTGAGGTTTCCAGTTAGCATGGTCGAGGTATGAGTGTGTTGGCTTGGCTATGTTAGGGTTTGTCTCAATGATGCAAAAAAGATTTTTTTAAAAAATCAGTCTGAGCCCTGGCTGGTGTCTCTCAGTGGATTGAGTGCTGGCCTGTGAACCAAGGGGTTTGAGTCCCAATTAGGGCACATGCCTGGGTCGTGAACCAGGTCCCCAGCTGGGGACACAAGAGGTAACCACATATTCATGTTTCTCTCCTTCTTATTCTCCTCCCTCTAGAAATAAATAAATAAAATCTTTTTTTAAAATGCCCTAGAACATTAAGAAAACTGCTGAGACCAGGTCAGTGGAAGTGGCACCAAGATAATGAAAGGAGGAAATGGTAAAACGCTGGTTGCTGGGATGGGAACCGAGTGTGAGGGGTTATGGAGAACGCCAAGGCATGCTGTAGTCCAGGTGTGAAGGGCTAATGAGCAAGAGAAACCACAGCCTGAAGAGAGCCTGGGGACCAATGCCAAAGCCTCGTTCGTGCCCTGCCGTCCCCCAGTCGTTTTGGTATGGAAAAGCCAATGGATTACTAGAGATTCAAGTTTTTACATACCAACAAAGCAAGGTTAACTTTCACAAGGGACAGCAAAGACTAGCAGAAATAAGAGGCCGAGCTCTCTTGCTCGGTAAATAACTCTGTGACCTGAGCAAGCTACTTAATCTCTTTGGGTTTTAATTTTACAGTTTACAAATGAAACATTTATAAGATAAAAATCCAAAGACCCTTCCAGATCCTAAGTTTTATAGTCAGGCATTTTTTCCTAAGTTTGTATTTTGGGAGGAAAAAAGTTCAAGCCTATAGTAAAGATAAAAGAATTGAGTTAACATCTAGATTCACCAATTGTTAACATTAAGCTGCATTTGCTTTATCTTTTGCCTCCACTGTTATCTATCTATTTATCCATCTGTCTATCCATCTACAGAGGAAATGCAGAAGGAATGTATATATATATTAATATTGTTGTTGTGAAATCACTTAATCACTGACAGTCATTACATTCCATCACTGAATGCTTCACTATGCACATAATAAGGACATTCTTACATTGTGTACATAACCACAATATCATAATCACATCTAAGAAAATTACCACAGTCTCATATAATCTAATATCAAGTTCACATTCATATTTCTACAATTGTACCAATTCTTGTACTTTTTACGTTTTTAGCCTTCAAAATGTTCAAGTATTGAGTAGTGCTCATCTTTCTGTGCTTTCTTTCACAATTTTTTTACATTGATTTTTTGAGGCATCCAGTTATTCTGTAGAACGTTTACATGTTCTGGATAAGGCTGCTTCCTCGTGGTGAAATATACCACATTTCCATTATTTCCTGTACACTGTACACTAGGTCTGGCAACTTGATCTGATTCAGGTTAAGCATGGTTGGCAAGAACGCTTCGTAGGCAATGTAGTGTTCTTCATGTCGCCTTACACAAGGAGACACGTGGTGTCAGACTGTCTCAGTATTTGTGACGGTAAGTCTGAGATGGCTAAGGTGGTGATGGCCGGATCTCCCCAGAGTGAAGGTCCATTTTCCCCTCCTTTGTCCTTAGTGATCTGTGGAGTAGTGATGGGACACTATATGAATAAACTGTCCCCCCAAACCTCTCTCCCAACTACTTTAGTGACTATTTGAAGATCCCTGTCTCCATCACTATGCTGGGTTACAGGCATTGTCTAATTCTGCGCTTCCTTCTGTATTTATTAGTAAGCATTCTGCTGTGAAGACGAGCTTTCCTTTTACTTTTTCTTCTCTATCTGTCTCTCTCCCTCTCCTTCTCTCCATCTCTTAATCTTTCCCTCTCTTTCTCCCTCTCTCTCCTGCTCTCTCTCTTTCTTGTCTCTCAATTTCTCTTTCCCTTACCCTCTCTTATCTTCCTTTCTTTCTCCTTCTCCCTCTTATTACTATGATCTCATGAGTTTCTCTTTTATGTAATGTGGCATAATCATTTCCTTTATTCTTTTTGATGTCCACATGATCCCAAATTTTGCTAAAGAAAGTCTCATTAAGATGAATCCTATATCCTTCCTGTAAGAAAGCACTGGTTTTTGTTTGTTTGTTTCAGTTTTTCCTTGCTGACTAGCAAGGAAATAAAATTTTTCTAATTTGTTTCATGGTTTTTCTTCCCCAAGCCTAGATTCTACCACTCTCCAGGGAGTCGTGTTCCTTTTTGGTGGAAAATGATGTTCACATCAAGATCTGGGCAGCAAGTGCACCCATTACACCCAAGTGTCATTGCCTGTGAGTCCTTTCAAGTGGGCAAAGCTAGGGAATAGATATATTTAAGGCTTCACATATTCAAATTTAATATAAAGTGTTTTTCTAAACTTCTTTTATTTTCTACTTTTATTTTTCCCTTATATTTCTATATCCACTTATTTGATTTGTCCCACAAAACTTATGTATCATTTCAAAATTATAATGCTAACATTACTAATAACCAATAAACATAATAAAACTTTATATGCCATTAAAGTCTTTTTGTTCTTAAGATATATCCCACTAAGGCATGGTCAGCCAGAGTCCCAGTATCAAAAGTTAATGGAATCAGAGTTCCAGCCAAGATGGAGGCACAGGTAGAAACCCTTTGCTTCCTCTCACAACCAAAAGGCGGATAACAACCAATCTAAAATCAATAAACAACCACAAGCACCAGAAAATCAAACTTCATGGAACTGTGACAACCAAGGAATTAAAGAAAAAATCAACCAGACTGGTAAGGTGGACCCAGAGAGGGGGCGACTCAGAAAAACCTCGGGGAGATGGCTGAGGGGCAAGGCTGACTGCTGAGCTCAGCAGAGCTGTGAGGGAGGGACTGACTTAAGAGGAAAACTGAGACTCAGAGCTGACTGTGGGCTACGGCTGGGGTTGCCATGATGGAAGATACTTCCAGTTTGACTCGAGAGTCTATTGGAAAGCGCACTAGAGAGGAGCAGGCCAGCTGCATTGTTCCCTCTCTGGCCCCTCCCCCACAGGCAGCACAGCAAAGAGGGTCGCCCTGCCCAGGTGAATACCTAAGGCCCTGCCCCTTACAATTTATCGGCTTCGCCAAGACAAAAAAATATGGCCCAAATGAAAGAACACAACAAAACCTCAGAACTAAGTGGTGAGGACATTGCCAACCTAACTGATGGAGAATTTAAAGCCCTGGTAATCAAAACGCTCACAGAACTGATTGAGCTTGGTCAAAACATGTAAGATACCCAAAAAGAAAATAAAGCAAAATATTCAGGGAACCAATAGTGACGAGAAGAAAACCAGGATTCAAAGCAATGATTTAGAACAAAAGGAAGAAATAAACATCCAACTGAATCAGAACAAAGAAACAAGAATCCAAAAAAATGAAGAGGCTGAGCAATCTCTGGGACAACCTGAAACATTCCGATATCCGAATCATAGGGGTGCCAGAAGGAGAAGAGCAACAGCAAGAAATTGAAAACTTATTTGAATAAATAACGAAGAAAAACTTCCCCAGTCTGGCGAAGGAAATACACTTCCAGAAAGTCCAGAGAGTCCCAAAGAAGTTGGACCCAAGGAGAAACCCACCAAGACACATCATCATTAAGTTACCCAAGATTAAAAACGAAGAGAAAATCCTAAAACCAGCAAGAGGAAAGGAGACAGTTACCTACAAAGGAGTGCCCATAAAACTATCAGCTGATTTCTCAAAAGAAACCTTACAGGTAAGAAGGGGCTGGAAAGAAGTGTTCCAAGTCATGAAAGGCAAGGACCTACATCCAAGATTGCTCTATCCAGCAAAGCTATCATTAACAATGGAAGGGCAGAAAGAGTGCTTCCCAGATAAGGTCAAATTAAAGGAGTTCATCATCACCAAGCCCTTACTATATGAAATGTTAAAGGGACTTATTTAAGAAAAAAGAAAATAAAAAAATATGAACAATAAAATGACAACAAACTCGTAGCTATTAACAAATGAACCTAAAAGAAAAAGAAAAACAATGAAAACAAAAACTAGGCAAACAGCCAGAACAGGAACAGGATCAGAGAAATGGACATCACACAGAGGGAGTTCAGTGGGGAGGGGGAAGGGAGGAATGGGGGGAAAGGTAGAGGGGAGAAGAAGTATAATTAGTAGGCATAAAATAGACAGGGAAAGATTAAAAAAATGGTATAGGAAACAGGACTCAGAGAACTTATATGTACAACCCATGGACATGAACTAAGGGGGGGAGGTAATGCTAGAGGGTTGCAGGGGCAGGATGGATGGGGGATAAATGGGGGGAAATTGGGAAAACTATAATAGCATAATCAATAAAAAATACTTTTAAAAAGTTCATGGAATCAATTCCTTTCTCTATGTGGTTATTTTATCAATACAATATAGCTAGAGTTATTTGTTTAATTATTGTATTTTAATGTTGGAGTTTGCTTCTTTCCATCCCTTTTAATTTAATTTCACTTTCCAGCTATATAAGACATTCAAACACTCCCACACCCATTCCCAACACCTCAGTCTCACTCCTACTTCATTATAGATGTTATTAATTTCTGCTTTATCCTTATTGTGTTTCTTTTTGCAACACACACACATTGCCTTCTTTCTGGGCAAAGGATAACCTGCTATACATGTTTTTGCACCTTGCTACTTTGTTGGGAACTTCCCTACCTGGTTTCAGGAGCTTAACACCACCCCCACTCCCTTGGCTAAGGCTGAGTGAGTGACCCTCAGACCATAAGCCACTAAGGAGACAAAGCTTATCTCCCAGGCAGGAGCATCACTTCTGCTCCTTTTTCCATAACTGGCCTCCAGTGCTTGGTCGGTTAGCCAATGGCGGGTAAGATTCCTCAAGGGAGGATTGACCTAAGACAGGCACAATCATGTGGAGGCCCCAGGGAAGGACTTGGCAGGCTATGGAGAAAGGGAGTGATGGACCCTCACCCCTAGGTTTTGACGAAACCTGGCTCCCTTGAGTCCTTGAGAAGTCTCCAAAATTTCCTTGGCTATCTGCCTCCTCTGCCTGACTTAATCCTGAAACAATGACAGAAGGTGGTGCAGCCCTGTGCTGGAAAGGGTGGGCTCCCTGGGTGATCAGGCCTGAGAAAGGATATGTAAAATCCTGTAAAGCCTGCTTTGCTAAGAATGCTCTTAGTTAAATGATAAAGGTCCAAGCAGGAAATGAGTTTGTTTCCCAAAGTTTTGTAGCCTTTTAGCTGATGGACCCTGACTCAGAAGAAGTTCTAATAGTTCCTTGTATGCTATCTACTGTTTGATCCTTACTGCCTGACAATGATTAATGAGCTGTACCAGTATTCCTGCACAAATTAAACCCAATGAAAGCCTTTCTGGGCAAGGGTCAACGTGCTCTCCCCTTGAGAGAGTGGCCAGGCCATTCTGAGGCACTACCCCCCAACTTGAGAGAGTAGCCGTGTGGTCCCTCTTCCTCCTCAGGACTCGGTAGTCTGTGTGAATTTGTCTCATATCTCATCCATGATGCCATGGGCACCATTAGCCAGTGCACACATCACTTCTTTCACTTACCAATATATCCTAGAAGTTCCTCTAAATCCATTAATAAAGATCTTTGTTCTTTCTCATGTATCACCAGGTATTTTCAAAGGCATATTTATGACCTAGGACTTTGGAAAACAGGAACCATTGACCTGGCACTAAAATGGAAGATATTTTTTTCAGGGGGAACAGAAGCAGGTGCCTTTATTGGGGGCCATGGGTTGACTGGCTGCACCCAAAGGCCATGCTCTTGATCTTGAAGTCACCCTCTGCTGCCAGGTAGTTGACGGCCTCCAGGTTGAGGCAGTTGGGGAACTTGAATGTGCATCCATCTGGCAGCTTGACGGTCAGGTCTGCTCGGTCAAAGGGATGCGCACCTCTGTGGCACTTCCAGACTGGAAGGGGAAGTCAGGCTCCTGCTGCCCAGCCCCTAGGCCTGCCATCCTCACTGTTCCACACAGCAGTGTTGGTGCCCCTATGTATACTGAAGCGAGGGTTGAAGTGCAGGTAAATGTTGTTACCATCTTTGCCCAGGTTCAGCATGAAGCTCTTGACCTCAGGTCCACCCCACTGTGTACCCTCAGGCACTCCCCAGGTTGGTGGCAACCAGACCACAAGCCATGACTGAGGACAGGAGGGTGGCCCTGGGGACTGCAGCTCCCTCTGTCTGTAGACCACCTGAGGGTGTAATGGAAGACTTTTAAGTTAGGAATAGACCAGAGACCAGCTGAGCTGGAGGGATGACATGACTTACCCATGCAGACGATGTGGGGCTAGGCTGCCCAGGTTCTCCTTCGGGACTGAGGAACAACTCCCAGCTGTTAGGAGTACCCCGGCTGAGCCTACTGCTGGCGCTCCCCACGGGGCCTGCACTGGCCCAGATAGAGCTGACTCTGTGAGGATCCCATTCCTTGCTGCAGCGAGCCTGCATCCAAACACAGGCTTGTCCCAACTTAGGACCACTCTGAAGGGCCACTCCACTCCAGAGCCCTTGTTGTGACCACATCCAGGACCAACTTCCCTCTCTGCCAGGCCTGCTTCCTCCTGACCCTGGTGTTGACCTTGAGGCATGTCCTAGCAAAGCTCCTACCCAGTGACCTCCACCTGGGGATCTGCTGTCTGGGGAGCCCAATCTGCGATTCCCAGAGTCATCACTTATCAAATCTTCTGACAAAAAAGTCTGCTACATTGCACTATATCATATCCACTTTTAGTTCCTTATTAATGTAGTTAACTCAAGAACATTGGTGCCACCAGTCAGAATTTCTGGGGAAAAACAAAAGATAAGTGCCATGTGATTTCACTTATATTTGGAATCTAATGAACAAAATAACAAACAAAACAGAAACAGACTCATAGAGACAGAGAACAGACTGACAGCTGTCAGGGGGGGAGGTTAAGGGCCTGGGTGAAAAAGGTGGAGGAATTAAGAAAAATAAGCTCATAGCTACAGACAACAGAATGGTGATTACCAGAAGGAAAAGGGGGTGAGGGAGGGTAGAAGAGGGTAAAGGGAGGATAAATGGTGATGGAAGGAAACTTCACTTTGGATGGTGAACACACAATATAATGTACAAATGATGTGTTACAGAATTGTACGCATGAAACCTATATAATTTTATTAACCTATGTCACCCCAATAAATTCAATTTTAAAAGTCTCTATCTTTAGAGTTTCTTGCCATCGATACTATTTTGTTTGTTTGTTTTATTTAAAACATGATGTGGGCCCTGGCCATGTAGCTCAGTTGATTAGAGCATCATCCAGATAAGCCAAGGCTGCTTGTTCGATTCCCAGTCAGGGCTCAAACAAGAATCCACCAGTGAGCCCTGGCTGGTGTAGCTCAGTGGATTGAGCGTGGGCCTGAGAACCACACGATCACGGTTCGATTCCCAGTCAGGGCACATGCCTGGGTTTCGGGCCAGTTCCCAGCAGGGGACTCACGAGAGGCAACCATACATACATTGATGTTTCTCTCCTCTCCTTCCTTTCCTCTTTAAAGATAAATAAATAAAATCTTAAAAAAAAAAGAATCCACCAGTGAGTGCATAAATATGTGGAACACCAAACTGATCTCTCTTTCCTTTCCTCTCTCTCTAAAATAAAATCAAACAAACAAACAACCCATAGTGCAAACAGAAATCTGCTAAGATCTCTCAACCCTTTGTCATCTGGATAAGATTGGCTTGAAGCCCCATTTCAAGCTCTGCAGAAATCTACAATGTATCTGAAAATTCTCAAAGTGCTTATATTCTTAGAACAATTCTGGCTCGGTCTCCTGCTTCTACATGTGCTGTCTGGCACATACTAGGTGCTCAATAAACTTTATTGTATGTTAGCCAAGCAGCTCGCCTTTCTTCCGGGAATAATGTCCTCTTTCTTTGGGAAATAGTTTCCTTCCTCTATCGCTTTCCATGCTATAATATTGTTGGGAACTGCTCTGCCTGATTTCAGGAATTGTAAGGGCCCCCATGGATAAGGCTGAGCAAGCAACCTTTGGAATGTGAGCCACTAAGGAGACAAAGCTTATCTCTGGTAGCAAACGCTGCTTCTGCTTCATCCCCTACCCCCAACGCTTGGTAGGTTAGTCTATGACAGGTAAGACCCCTCAGAGGGGGGCAATCTAAGCCAGACACAATCATTTGGGAGGCCATCGTGGAAGGACTGGGGCGGGGGGGCTGCAACAAAGAGGAAGGGATGGACCCTCGCCCCCTGGCTATTCTGACATAGCCCGAGTCCCCACATCCTCTGGGAGAAGCGCTTTCCGGCGTTTCACTTAAGCCTGAAAATCTATGATGGGGAAGGTGGTGTAGCCCTGTGCTGGAAAGGGTGTGTTCTCCGGGGTAATCAAGCCTAAGAAAGAATATGAAATCCTGTGAAACCTGCTGTGTTTAAAATGTTTTCATTTAAATGATAAGAATCCAAACAAGAAGTTTTTCCCTCAAAGTTTTATGGCTCTTTAGCTATCTAACCCTGACTGAGAATAAGCCCTCATAGTTCTTTGAATGCTATCTATTGTTTGATCCTTACCTGTAATCTTGTGCAAACAACCCCAAAAAAAGCCCCTTGAGGAAGGGGCTCTTGGCCCTTTTCCTTTGAGGGATCAGTTACCTCTCCTCACCAAGCAGATCATGTCTTGGTAGTTTCACTTTCATCCATGGTGGATGGGGGGACTTTGCGGGCAAAGTTGCCCCCACATAATATGAGCCAAATCAGAATGGCTATTTTTTTATAAGCCACCATGATTGACCCAGGGATGAACACATGACCTGACTGACCCAAACCAATTAGAACCTCTTCCAGAGAATGTAAAAATTAGAACTAAGGAAAAAAGGTCTTTTCCTGTCTGGTGGCAAAGCTTTGAAGACAAGACCCTGGAAGTGCTATTAGCTGCATCCCCTACTGAGTGTACTAAGAAGAAATGAAGCCAACACATAACGATTAAGAGAAAGATCTTATGGTGTTCGAGTCCTCACATATCACTGTCTCTGAGGCCAGCCCTACCTTCTCTTTTTCCAGAGTGTGAACTGGAAAAATGACATAATTATCAGTACAGCCAGCCAACTTACTTGCTCCAAAGATGAAGATGATGATAAATGACAATAATTGTAGTGCAAAAAGAATGCAGAATTAGAAAATAACCCACTAAGGAATAAGTTGGAAACAGCACAGTAGGTGAAGAGGGGTTGTCAGATTAAGAATTTCTACCCTGTTGATTGAGAGGGAGCAGTTGAGGGGTGGAGGGATTGAGCTAAGAAGACAAAGAATTCATGGGCACAGACAACAGTGTGGTGGTGGGGGAGGATGGGGAGTGGGTAGAGGTGGAAGAGGGTGTAAGGAGGATAAATGGTAATGAAAAAATACAATAAAAAATAAACTACTGAAAAAAAAGAATTTCTACCATGTTCCACAGTTCCTTTACAGGGTGTTAAAATGCAGCCTGTAGCTGGAGAGCATCCTTACCCTCAGGCCACCTCTACCCTGTCCCCACCAGCCATACACGTGGTTCAAAAAAACCTCCGTGACCCCTCCTCCAGAAGAGGTACCCACAGAAGGGCATTTGCCAGTTCCTCCCATCTGATCTCAACTCTACCACCCTCTGTAAGTACAATAGGAAGCTTGGAGACCTCCTTTACTAAATATTTACCAAGAAGCCTTAAAAAAAAGTAGGTGAGTTTGTTTTATCTACTTCCTATAGAATAGTGACCTTAGAGTTAGTAGAATGTCCTTAAATTGGTTATCCATTTGTCCACATAGTTAGTTTCATCAAATAATTGCACACCTCCAATTCCCTGTGCCAGGTCTTTGGGGAGTGAAGGTTTTATGTTTTACAAACTGTTAACACTGTTTTCTCTTTCTTTGACTAGAAGGAGAAGAATAGGGCTAGCCTATCCTTAAATATCAGAGGAAGAAGACCTTTGTTTCATTTCAGGGGAATGAATTTGCAAATCCTTCCTCTTTGGGGATTCTAGATAGAATAGTTTACTGAAATGATGGACATGACATATGATTTATGGGACCCAACCTTCCGATTTCAATCCCTCCCCAGAGGTGTTGTTCAAAAAGTTGCCACCTAAAATCTCTCCCTTCTGGGACCTGTCAGCTCATGCATGTGAAAGGCCATCTGGCCACCAGAGCCGGGTCTTCCTGGAGAAGGGGTACAGCTCCAGCTGGGTAAGTCACTGCAGGGTCTTGATCGCTGGCACTTTCCCAGTGATGAGGCTTCAGAATCCTCTAGGATTTGAGATGAAATGTCGACTCGGCTGCCTCCAGGGAGATCAAGAAGAAATGGAAAACACCTCTTTAAATACCAAACATTAGAGTATAATATTAATGTTCAACACTAACATTCCATGAGCTTCAATTTCTGCATCCATAAAATAAAAATGAGATAATATCTACTTCACACTGGTATTTTGCTCAGGGAATGCTAATTGAGTAAGTGAATCACTGAACTAATTAATTCACTGAATACATGAGTCAGAGCTCTTGGTTGCAAGCAAAAGAAACTCCATATGATTAACAGAAGAAGAAAGGGAATCTACAGGCGAGATATCAGGGAGCTCACAAGCCAGCCAGAAAGCAAAACAGCCAGCCTGGGAACGTGGGCTAAATCCAAGGCAGCAGGAAGACAGCCAAGGTCTTGCCACAGAAACAGTCTCCCTGGATGCAGCTTTTCTCTCAAAAGAGGTGGAAATGCCCTGACCAGTGTGGCTCAGTTGGTCAGGTTTCGTCCCACAAAATGAAGAGCCGCCTGTTCACTTCCTCTGGTTGGGGTGCGAGCGAGAGGCAAGAGACGGGTGTCAATATTNAGAAACTCCATATGATTAACAGAAGAAGAAAGGGAATCTACAGGCGAGATATCAGGGAGCTCACAAGCCGGCCAGAAAGCAAAACAGCCAGCCTGGGAACGTGGGCTAAATCCAAGGCAGCAGGAAGACAGCCAAGGTCTTGCCACAGAAACAGTCTCCCTGGATGCAGCTGCTGGCCCTCCACCCTGTGCCACCCCCTCACCCATGCAGCTTTTCTCTCAAAAGAGGTGGAAATGCCCTGACCAGTGTGGCTCAGTTGGTCAGGTTTCGTCCCACAAAATGAAGAGCCGCCTGTTCACTTCCTCTGGTTGGGGTGCGAGCGAGAGGCAAGAGACGGGTGTCAATATTTCTCTCCGTCTCTCCCTCCCTCCCTTCTCCTCTCTCTAAAAAATAAGATTTTTTTAAAAGGCAGAAATTGATCCCATTCTGCAAGCCTTGAAAAATGTCTTAATACAACTGTAAAGAAATTATTGCAATTTGAAACAACTATCTCATTCAGAGTCTGAGGAATTAGTTTCAAATTTAGTCTGCACCGGCATACCTGCTCCTGCCAAGGACTTACGCCCTCTTACAGGCTAAATCTCAGTCAAAAAATAAATAAATAAATAAACAAATGGACAAATGGAAAGACAGACAGATAATCCATTTTTATAAACAGCTGAAGAAAAACAAATGTCAGTCACCTGACTTGAGCAGATGAGAAGTACTAAGACAATGAATTTAAGATATTTGGCACCCATGACTTGGAGGAAAATGTGATGGGTTATGTAGTTTTAATTTCCCTTTTCACACCAGAATTTTATCTATAGAGGCAAATGTTTTCTGGCAATGATCTTATATAAAACATTTTCATTTGAGTTTTATATGAGAAGTGTTACATGAGATACTAGACAGTATCCTTAGTTAGCGTTTCCAAACACAGAAAGCTTTTAAAATTCATCAGGTTCCTGTGAAGTAGTTTGTGAGGGCGAATTGTATGTCAGAAATGTTGCTCCCTGTCACGATGGAGACGGGGCCCAGGTGCGCTGGCTCCCCGGGTGTAGTTCCCAGATGCAGCGGGAGAGTCTGGATGCACACCGGTGGGGCCTCCCTTCTCCCGTGTCAGATATGTTAAATAAAGCACGCAGCTCTGGTGCAGTGTGCACCCACGAATGAATGAACCAGTACCAAACACGCTTCTGAGGTGTTGCATGTCTCCCACAGGTGTTGAGAGGGCAGACTGGCACCTTGTTCTGGAAGGTTCAACTCCAACGCGTGCTCTTCCTGCCCAGACAGCAGCGAGGGCCTCAGCAGTGGGGGGAATATCTGCAGATGGAAAGGCTGCAGCTTCTATTTTTCCTTTTTCTGAAAGAAGCTCAGCAGCGTCTCCAACTCCGGAACAGTAACAGAGCTTCCATGACTGGAGAGGCAGCCTTCCAGCCACGGGGGTGCAGGGCAGAAATGACATCGTCCAGGGGGACCATGACATTAGGAGCCAAGAGGTCAATCCTCAGCTGTTGGCTTACACAGGAGAGAGTGGGGGAGGCAGTTAGAGCTGGGAAACAACAGTGGATGCTAATGCTTGTGAAAGCAGCCAAAATGCAGGAAGCCTCGACTTCATTCCAAAGGAAGATTTGAGGCAGGTTTTTTTCCATTTTAGGAAGGAATCGAGAAGAAGACAAGAATAAAGTTAGGTTAGTATGGTGAAGTGTGAGTGCTTTTCTGGAAATGCATGCCGCATAGTCCAATGGCAGCTGGATGAGCCCTGTGAGGAGAAGCCACCCTACCCCTACATTCCGCCGGCTACCTGAACTCTGCCTTTGCCCTCTGCGGCAGCACCCCCAGGGAATAGGCTCTGCATCCCATCCACACTCACCCCCAACCCTCCCCACCCCGGGAACCCCACTCTCCGGCTAGGCCAGGTGCCTCTTCTCGTTCGATAACTTTCGTCCAGCATGGGGATGAGGGTGAGGGGCTTTGTAGAGATCCTGGCAGGAGTGAGGAGCAGCGGGCAGAGAGGGAATTTGAATTCCTGGGTCTATTCCAGGGAAGCTCCATCCTGTGATATAGAGGACAGAAGGCAGCCAGGGGCTGGAAAGTAAGATCTGGAATTTTTTCCCTTCAATTTGCAAGTGATAATAATGTCCCTGGGGCTAACACCTGGATAACAGAGCACACAAGCCCACGGCATTTGACTGTTTCACCAGCATGATGACAAATGTAATTATCCCAATTCTGTAGGCCCGGAAACCCAGCCCTGGGAAAGTGAAATGGGTTCCTCCACGGAGTAGCAAAAAGCAAAAGTGAGATTTGAGTCTCTGCCCCCACAATGTACGTCGATGATAAAACAACCCATGAACTTTAGCAATTATTTCATAGGATAGAGAATTAACACAATGAGAAGAAAATATAAAGAAAGAAAAAGATTTACCTGCGCAAAAGTAATCCCACTTAAATCCCCTGACGTGAAGTAACGTTGTGGAACTCAGTGTGATTATGGCCATGATGAACCATGTCTGACTGATAAATTTCTTACAAGTTTTATTTGATTATTATACTCTAATAAGATACACACACTTATGAGATTTTCACAAATTATGCACTTCATGGTGTCTGCTTACAACATTCTTATGTTCTCTAAGAGATTAAGGTAATAAATTATTTTATAAGGCTTCATGGGCTCATAGCCCTTCAGAGGATAAGGTGAAAAACAAATATAAAGACATAGTCTTTGCTCCAAATTGACTCTGCATTTCAAATAAGGACAGTAGCATCATAGGAGACAAATGAGCGTCTTTATAATTTGGTCTCTCCAATTCAGGTACCAAAAGAGAGGCTCTCAGCACACACGTAAAAAAAAAAGGCGGGGTGGGTAGATGGTGAGGACCTAGCTTACGCACACTGCCACCAGGTGGAGGCAGTGTGCCCTGAGGTCTGAAAGGGGAGGCAGACCATTTGCTCCTATTAGACTGTGGTTCTGGGTTCAAACTCTACACATTTACAATCACAAATTTTTTCTATTTCTTACTTACTCTTCTATTTCTTACTTTTTTCTATTTTCTTTCTTACTTACTTACTAGAAACATTTACTGAAATAGCGAGATGCAAGCAAACTATACACATTTTTAATAGCTCTTTAGAATATTGTTATATCTTTCCCTTCAATCTCTTAAGATTCCTTTTCTCATAAATACCTTCAAAGAAAATTATTGGCAACATAAGGAGTTGGTTTACAGCAACTTCTTATGTTGCTTCAGTGTGAAATTCCCCCAAATCTCTGGTTGAGTTTGTTTGCAAAAAAAAAAAAAAAAAAAAAAAAAACCATAGCTCAGTTTGGGACTCTGACCTCTCTCCCCACGCCTTCTCTGAGCTCATGGAAGAAAGAACACTAACGAGTTTGCAGGGCGGTGGTGGGGGAGGCACCAGAAGGGAACCAACTGCCCTGGTTTGCTCAAGACCATCCTGGTTTTAGCACTGAAAGTCCCACACCTTGGAAAAACCCCTTATTCCCAAGAAAATAAAAAGAAAAATATAACTTCCCAGTTCAGATGCTCTGCTCCAAGCCCTTTATTTCTATCATGAGGGAGATGCTCCAAGCATTCTATCAGATGCTCTGCTCCAAGCCCTTTATTTCTATCACCACCATTTGCTGAAACCCACAGAGCCCACATTTAGGAACCCTCCTTTAGCGTGAGCCTTTGCAGCCAGGTGGGAGTGTAATTTGTATTTTACATGGAGGCAGATGGGTGCTGGGGAAGGGGCGATCAGAGCAGGTGGCCAGCCATGTAGACTGGGTGTAGACAAAGGCAAGTAGACTGGGCCTTGAAGTCCCTCAGTTGGTCACACCCACCTCCCAGGCGGGCCCTTGAGGCCTCCGAGGAGGCTGCTGGGCAGGTGGAAAGGAAGCTGGAAGGAAATGGGCCACAGCTGATAGAGGGTGCAGACTCCAGAGCAAAGGCTCCCAGAGGGGCTATGTTTCGCCCAGTCTGTTAATAGCTGACCCCCTCGGATCCCCTCAGAAATGTAGCTGGGAGAGCCTCTGACAGCGAGTCGAGAGTGAAATAACAAAAACAGGCTTCTAACTTGAAAAGAAAAATATCTTTGGGGAAATGACCCCCAAAAGAACAACTCCATGGGGATTAGAGGAAAATGTTAATGTTATTCTGTGGGTTGCTTTCTTGGGCAGTTTATATTCTTTATATTTGTTTTCTGTATGCTTTCATGCAATTGGTTCAACACTAACTGAGTTTTTCTTTTGGGCAAGTGTTCTGTGTCACGTTCATGTTCTCAGGCAAACAGTACCAAGTCCTCCTCCACACACCCGTCACCTGCCAGTACGTATTAATAAAGAAACCAATGGGATGTGGTAATGTTCTTAGAAACCAAGATCTCGTAAGAATTACCTCCAAGCCCTCCCAATAAACTAGAGATGCTGACCTCAAAGACAGTGTCCCTGTAGGATGGTAGGGCTGTCCTGCCCTGAGGCCCCGAATGGGGACAGACAGTGAACAAAGGCTACACGATGGCACAGGCACCAATAAAAAACATTTATTATCAGACGTGAGGCTGGGGAACTGAAGACAGCTGAGAAATGTGGTTGGGTCCTTAACCTGACAATGAATAAGCAGGCTCTAATTTACATTTCACGGGTGTGAGCGGCCATATATTATGTAAATAGGCGTAGGTCCCTTTAAGGAAAGAAATGGTGCTAAAACAAAGCCCTTTTGTAGTACTGACTGAGGCCTACCTTGATCTGGGGAGAACAAAGGAAAGGTCAGCTGGATAGAGTTGCCGGATAAAATACAGCATACCCAGTGACATTTTAAAATATCAGATAAACAATGAAAACATGTTGGTATAAGTATGTCCAAAAATATTGTCTAGGACATACTTACCGAAAGACCTACCCATTCTTTATCTGAGTTCAAATTTAACTGGCTGTTCTGTGTTTTTATTTGCAGAATCTGGTAATCCTACACCTGGGAATGGAAAGGAAAGGACTGTGAGATGGGAGAGGAGTGTTGTTGTCACTGGGGCACAGGAGCAGGAAGCTGGCGATGCCCAGAGAGGGGAGGAAGCTCTCACAGTGAGAGATCCCAGGAGCAAGTGGAAAAGAAAAGCTGGATTCCCCAGTGCAGCCTCCCAGCCCCGCCCCCCCCAAAAAGCATCAAAGCTTCCAGCTTTGCCCTGTTTCTGTTGGACTAAACAATCAGGCCCTGAAAACTATTTCATTGGCTGTGATGGGGCATCTAATGTTCCCTTTTAGTTGGTGGAAGGCCAGTCTTTTGAAAGGGGCAGGCAAAATTCTTCTGATTAAAAGACCCACTTGAATGAAACAAGGGGGAGAAGGGATTCGGGATGGGGGAGTCACCAACCCAGGAGGATGAAAGAGCAGGAGGGAATCCAGGAAACAGAATGCAGCCGATTTTCGATTTTCAGAAGGTAGAGAGCAGGTAGGTGGGTGGAGGAGGGTTAACAGCTCTCCCACGGAAAGCTCACGGACCTTTTGGGTTCCTAAATTCAGAGAGGCCAGGATTGCCAGAGAAAGGGAACTGGGATTTGTCAGAGTGGAAACAGACAGCCCCCAGCCCCTCACCAGTGGCCGGTGGAGTTTCCCTGGGCCAGGAGATCAGAGGGCTGTTCTTCGCAGAAACTGAAGACAAGAGGCATCAGCCTTTGAAACCCCAGGTGCACCAAAGGATGGCGGGGAGGCATCCGGGCTGAACTAGAAGGAGTGACTGAAAGTCTGCCAGTGTGGTGACGGGAGCCTGGGCACCTTCCTCCGCCCCGGACACAGCCACGGCTGCACCCAGCCCTGGGAGGGAGAGGAAGTTCCCTCCCGAGAGGAAGGGCATGACCTCGAGCAAGGAGGCTCACACATGAGCAAGGAGGCTCACACATCACCCGGCTCTGCCCCAGTCACAAACGTCACTCAGAAACCTTCCGACTCATTTACTGATGCCATAATTTTAACTACAAGCAGACAGCCAAGCATCTTCAGTCACGGGAGGAAATTTCCCACCTTTTCCCCCAAGTCCCTTTCTCTCCCCTGAAAGAAAACAAAATATGCAGAAAAAGAAAAAGAAAGAAACTAGGTGAATAAGTAATAAGGTCAAGTATAGGTAAAAAAATTTATCTTCTAATTAGTATCCTCAAATAGCTAAGAAGACATTACATATTCTCCCTCCCCCCAAAAGCGAACAGAATGTGACTGAAATGAAACAACCGCAAAACGAAAATTATCTTGAAAATTTTAAGCGTGATACCAAAATAAAAACTCTTGAGGCTTAAAACATAAAGAAGAAGGTATCTCTCATAAAGTAAAACAAAAATATAAAGAAAGGAAAATATAAAAGGCACAGAGAATCAGTTCAGACTGGCCAAAATTCACATAGTGGGCTTTCCGGAAAATCGAGAAAACGAAGGGAAGGAAACTATCAAAAAATGACCTCGAAATCTTTATAGAACTGAATAATAACAGCTGACATTTTCTGAGTGTTTACTGTGTGTTTTGTAAGTGTTCATTCATAGAAACCTCCGAGTAACCCTGAGGTAGCAGTCATGATTATCCCTCTTTCACTTTACTGGTAAGCAAACTGAAGCACAGAGAGGTTAGGAAACTTGCCCGGTGCCCTGGGGCCGCAGGGCCAGAACCAGGATTCAAACCCGGAGTTCAGCTCCAGAGCCAAAAGCCTTGAACCCAGTGTGTCTTATGTGTCTGTGAAACTGAGCCAGAGGTCCATACTTGCTAACCCTTTATTGGGAGTAAAATCCCAGGAAAGCAGGAATGAGGGCAAAAAGGGAGGAAGGCAGGAAATGAGGTAGAATAAGTAGAAGAGAGGTTGCCCCCAGCTGGCCGTGGACTCTAACATATGCAGCTGATGTGGGAACGGGGATTCCTGGGGCCCGAGGCAAAAGATAGGCAGCGTGAGATGTGAGGCAGGGTCCTGTGGAATCATGCCCACGAGTGACAGGAGGATTGGAACAGTGGCCACTGAGGGGCCGGCCAGCCAAGTAGGTGGTGCCAGAGACAGAACTCAACAGTGATTGCAACCTTCCCTCTGGGGCCTTGAAGCATGTGGGCTGGTACTAGGTGATCTTCCCAGAGGGCCACCTGCAGACAGAAGCCAGACCTGTGGGCGGGACGCACACTTAAGGAAGCACAGCATACTCCACTATGCTGAGTCCCCAGAAGGGAAGGCTGAGGAGGACCGTGTCACACAGCGAAAACTTGTACCGCGATGCCACCCCGTGCCAGACACTGTTCTGAGTGCTACATTTAGTTATTCATTTTAATCCTCACCGCAGTGTCATGGGATTTCTCATGATTTTACGGGCAAAGATACTAGCAGAGAGAGAGAGAGGGAGGCAGCAGCTTGGCCAGTGCCATAGCCGAGGGAGCCGGGCTTCGAGTCCGGACCACCCGACCCTGGTGTCAGCGCACTGAACTGTCCAAAGCCCCCTCGATGATCAGCAAACAAATGAAAAAGACCTCCAGAAAGGTGAAAATGTGGAACGTCAGGAATGAAAAGCTGGCTCTAAAAGTTTCCAGGGGAACAAAGTACAACAGAGTGAGAATCAGAGTGGTATCAGTCTTTTCAACAGCCTGGTAACAGTGGAGCAATGACTTCAAAATATGAACCAAGATAAATTTTCAACCTAGAATTTTACATCCAGTCGAATTGTCAATCAAGTATGAAAACAGAAATAAAGAGGTTTTCAAATGTTGTTTTGTTTTATTTTTAAACAGCTATTTAAAAATTTATTAAGCTTTTATTTATTTTTAGAGAGAGGGCAGGGGAGGGAGAAGGAGAGGGAGAGGAACATCAGTGTGTGAGACATACGTCCACGGGTTGCCTCTGGCACGCCCCCAGCTGGGAACCCAGTTTGCAACCCAGGCTGGTGCCCTGACTGGGAATCAAATTAATGAACCTTCAGTTTACAGGCCAGCACTCAATCCACTGAGCCACACCAGCAAGGGCTAAAAAAAACTTTTATAGCAATCTTGCATTAGTTTCAGGTGTCCAGCACAGCAGATAGACATTTATGTGGGTTAGACAGTGTTTTCTCTGATAATTCAAGTGCCCATTGGAAGGATCAAGTCGGCGCCATTCGCTGTGGTGGGGCCGTTTGCTGACAGGCCTGTGACCCTGGTGAACACGACCGCCATTTCACTCTTCTGAGCTTGCGTCCCCAGGACTGGAAATTGCTGGGAATCAAGAACAGAATGAAGCACTCCCCACAGCCACAGGCAGAGGACAGCATTGGAACCAACTGCAGCCTCGTGATACAACACCCTCAGCAGCCCAGGGGCCCCACAACAGCAGCCCCCACCCTTTCAATCCAATTACAATCCAACAAAAACTCAAAGCCCACACCCCTCAACGCTGCTGCATCTCCCCACACCTTGCCCCTCTCCTTTCTTGGAGACTGAATAAAAACTTTACTCTCTACATTTTTATCTCTTTGTGAATTCTTTCACAGCCCAAGTCGCTCACCACCCGAACACCCATGGTATCATAGATAGTTCTTATAACATCGTTACCATATTCCGTGTGCTTTACTGTACTTCCCGAGGCCTATTTTGTAACAACCAATTAGTACTTAATCCCATCGCCTGTTCTACCCAGCACCCTGACACCTCTCCCCTCTGGCTTCCATCAGTTCTCTTTCTCTGTAAGTGTGTTGAACAGCCATAACTATCACTCCCTCCTCAGGCCCTTCCTCAATCTTTTCAGGCCACCAATTTATTTCGACACCAGCAAGCCTGAGCTGATAAAGTGAGCTTCCCTGTGTCTAGGCACATGTGCCAAACCAAACAGGCAAAACTGGACTTTGGCTTTGTTCTATTCCCAACCCGCCCTTTTTTTGGGGGGAGGGGGGAGGGAGTGCGAAAAAGAATCACCTCGGCAACTTGGTGAAAAGCAGAGGCTCAGATCTTGCTGTACTTCGACAAGTCTCGCTCTCTGTGTTCTTTTTTTCTTTATCTCAAAGTGAAGACTTTTAATGTTTCATCATTATAAATGATGCTTTCTCTACCCCCTTTCTTTTGTTTGTTTATAAATACCCTTTATTCAATTAAGCCATTTCTTTTTACTTCCAGATTACTACCCATTTATAATAATTGGATAACATTTTTGGCATCTATTAAGATTACAGCATGATTTCCCTCCATTCAACTGGGAATGTCAAAACAAATTTAACTTTCTAATGTTAAAACCTTGTGCTATTCAGGGAAACTCAAACTTTGTCATGATACGCAGTCATTTTTATGCTCTATCAAATTTGACTATCTTTTCTTTTTACTTAGGTTGGCATCTTAGCTATAAACTTCTAAGTACTGCTTTGCTTCCCCACACTGGATTTTATTCTCATCCTCCACACTCTCCCCTCTGGTAACCATCCATTTGTCCTCTATGTCTATGGATCAGGCGTGTTTAAATTCAGAAAACTGACTTTCCTTTATTAGAAAGTGACTGAAAAGGCATCAGCCAGACAAAAAAGCAGACCAAGAAAGGAGGAGATACGGCATGTCCAAAACAATACATCCGACCAAGAAAAACTGTCAAGAGAAGGTCCCATGCTGTCAACTGTGTGGTGGGTCCAGAGAACCACCAACACGCAAGGGAGCGGGGAGCGAAGGGGCATCTGGGAAAAGAGTGGACCCAATAGAAAGCGGGAGATGATCAATGAGATGATGGAGCATCTGGAGAAAAGATGTAATTAGGCAGTTGTTAATTCAAGTAATGGCAAAGGCTATGTAAGAAAAAACATGTAATCACAGTATTTTAATAGGTTGGTTCTATGGTAAGGAATATTTACATTTCATAATGATGTAAATGCTTAAGTGTCAGTATAATTAAACATATGATAATTTTCTATTTATGACATTTACAAATTCAAAATTTTCAATGTATGCATATTATTTAAGCATGTGAAGGTCGCTGTCAGAAAAATCAGCTAAAAATATAAAGCCGTTGGTTCCCTTTGGCAAAAAAGACTGGCAGCTGGTACAGGGTTGTGACAGGAACCACTGTTTTTTGGTGGGTTTTTTTTGGGGGGGTGGTTAGCTCAATTTGATTTTTTAACTACATACATAATTACTTATATTTTTCTTTAAAAAACAAGTTTTCAAAAGAGGCAAGCTTATAAGAGCAGTTTCTGGGATCCAGAACACAGATTAATGGATCCCCAAGTTCTTTTCACAATTCTGCTTCTTGGTGCTTGATTCCCTCTTCACGAACTCCCGTCCTCGGACTTCTCACCTGTGTCTCCCGTGTGCTCCCCATCTCTGGTTTGAAGTCCCTGGCCAACCCCGGGTCCCCTTTTCAACACAGTGTGCACAGGGACCCAGTTCACCTTCTGTCATTAACTTTGACATCTGAAACTTCCTCTTCTTCCCTGCTCTTCCCCCTCCCTTATAGCACAAATGACTCAGAAGTCTGGCTTTAATCAAACAAGTATAGAAAACATAATCGGTTGTAACTTTGTGACTCTGCCAAATAACCTCATTTCTCCTCATTTTCTTATCTGTAGAGTGAGAGGTCAGGCTGAGTCTGGATGATCTTTGATCTCCCTGTGTCTCCAGGATTCTATGATTTGTATTCTGATTGCAAGGCTCAGTTGGCAGAGGCATATAAAAATAATCACAGAGGAAGTGATGTCATCTATTCTATCATTAAGAAAAATAATTCCCTGAAAAGTCACTTTGCATTCCATTGAGTTTAAAAGGAAATTTGAAACTCTATATCTGAAACCTAAGGAGTCAATGATCTGTATCAGAATCAGACTAAAGGAAAGCTCAAAAGGAAAGCAATGGGTTTCAAAGTCATTGAACTAATCAGTCTTGATCAAGCTTCTCTTATGAATCCTTTTATGAGAGAGATATTCAAATCCAGATATAATAATGTGTGAACACAAAGGAAGGAGTTTGATTTTAAATCCCCTAACCTCTTAGGTGTGATACAGAGTAGCTGGAAACAAAGACAGAGTCTCCCATTAAGAAAGATAGGCCCAAATACCACAGGAATAAAATAATAGCCCAGCAATGCACAGATTTCTTTAGTTAGGAGAAAGGGGAAGTTCACTGTAATAAGGAAAGGCCTTTTTTCTTTCTCCCAAAGTGAGACCCAAGGTGTACTGAGCCAAATCGTGTGAACTAATCCTCTCGCCAAGTAGGTCTTAGAACCAAAAGAGAAGTGATGGTGTGCCTTTTAATCACTAAAGGAAAGATATCAATGGCAAGTTTAACATACTTTCTAGAGTTAGAGAGAAAATCTTGTTGGATATACCAGATCCCAGAGCCCTCATGTCCCTAAGCAGATTAGAGTTGAAACCTTTTGACCCAGTCCCAGTGAGACCCGGGGAGGTCAGTCCTCTGTGGTACCGATAATCTGTAAGTCTTTCACAAAGACAAGAAATTAAACAAATACTGTATTGAAGGAGTAAATACACACTCATGCACACACAGAGACACACAGAGAGATACACAAGTATTCTGACAAGCAAAAAGTAAACAGAATACCAAAAGAAAAGAACAGAAATGAACCTTGAAAACCCTAAAGGAGAATGAGAAATCACTCAGGACTCTCAAGCCTTTGCTAAAACCACAATGATTTTTAAAAGAGAGATGACTCCATCTTACTAATGGATTCACTCTTACATTATGGCATTGATTCTTAAACTGGGGCACATGGAGCCACAATAACAAAGGTATTCCTTTGTGATGAAGCATTTTTAACCATGTATATATTCAATACACATTTATTGCACTACCATAATAGGGAATATTTACTGAAACTTTCCAATGTGCCAGGTACGTCGCTCAGTGCCTCACATATTTTGACCCATTTCATAACAACCCTGTGAAGTGTGAACTATTAGTGGCCACATTTTACAGGTGAAGAAATTAGCATAGAGAGCTTAGGGAATGGACCCACACCTCGTAGTTGAGTCTGTGTTCTGACCATGGTTGGTCCATCATCAGCAGTAGGAAAGGTGCCCCATCCCCATTCACGTCTGGAATCGGACACGACCATCAGAATGGTGGGCCTAGAAACATTCATAAGAAGTAGGCAGGCTTCTACTGTCGTGTCATAGGGTGAATTGGTAAAAATAAAAACTACTTGGCCTTAGACGTGATTTTTCAAAATATTTCAACACTAACTAAGCCTGGACACTGATTGACCAATAAATGGTGCCAGGCACATTACCAGTAGGTCACCCCAGGGCACCAGGGGCACACCTGCTCCTCCTAGAATGAACATCTTTCTTCTCTCCCTTCTGGGGAAGAGGGCCTAGAACTGTGGGACAAAAAAGCTCTTATATTCCAGACACCTTAAAGAGGATTCGCCTCTCTGGCTTCCAGTGGGAAATTTGCAAGGGGTTCCTTTGGGTGTCCTGGGTCCCTCAGTGGGAAATGGCTACTGGATGCCTATCAGAGAGACCTGGTGAAAAAGACCCTGTTGAAAACACTATATTATAGACTCGCCTACTGTTTTTCCGTGTTGAATAACAAGAGAAGCAAATCAAGGGGTTCCTTCATCTCCCTGGACCCAGAGGCTCTTGTGCCTGGCCAAGGAGTCATCGGTGTCTGCCTGAAACCAGTCCAGGTGGGGGTCTCATGTGTGTGTGTTGCAGTGGGGAGGAGGAGTGGAACCAAAGCTCCCCTTGAGCCCCCAAAATGTCTTTGAAATCTCATTAAACCTTTGAAATCTCATGAAATCTTTAAAAACCACGCTCATTTTAAATTCTTCCTTTATGTAATACAAAAATTCCCTCCTGACATATTCAGTAAACCTGACTCTCCAGAGAGGGGGACCATGATTTTCTAAAGCTTTGTGAGCCTCCGCTCAGACCCATGTCTGATACCCCATGCGAGTGTTTCTCTAAAGAGGAGCAGGGCTGGCGGACAGAGCACTGTGTGGGAAGTGAGGCTGTGCCCTACACACCAACAGCACCTGGTAAGCTGAGGATGCGCTGGACGTGCCAATGAAAAAAGAATGAGTGAATTAATTAATCAATGACTAAATGACCAAAGAGATGGTGACTCCTTGTGGAATACCAGGTTCAAGGAGGCCTATCCGTGTCTGTTTTGGCCTGTCTAGACTCCAGAATGCGAGCAATTTTCACTGAGATCCAAGGCACCAGCCAAACATTTCCAGAAGAGACCCCAGAGATACTAAATGATGAATCTAGCAGGAACAATTAATCACCTGGGAGAAGAAAACCTGAACCCAAGAGACAAAGCAGCTGACAAGAGGGAAATTCTACGAGGAAAACGTGGGTGTTAAGCATCCGCACCATCTGTGTGGCAGGAAGATAGATGGTGCTGCCAACAGCAATTGGCAGAGGTAAGGGAAGGTTGAGGAGAGGAGACCTGGAGGGCCAGCACACACAGCAGGGTCTCTCAGGTAGGAAGGGGACATCACACCACCGGGGCCGGGCCCCTCCAAACCCAGAGAGGGAGATACCCTGCAGGTATCCTGCAGAGAGCTGTGGTGACCCCGCTCAAAACCCACTGAGGAGAAGGCTTACAGAGGGCAAGGACAGAGAGGTCTCCTGTCACAAAGAGCTGGGCAATTGCCTGGCAACGTCGTGTAAGGGAATGGGGAGAGCAGCCATTCGTATTCGAGTATATGGCAGCTAAGTAATTACACACTATTTTTTACTCCAACATGGAATGTTTGCATTTTCCATGCTTCAAACATGAAGAATGTAGCTTGTGTGCATTCTGTGTACTTTCAGAGTTATATAGAAACAGTCAATAAGATTATGAAAAGGATTCGTAATCTGCCTGGATTCCTGGGCTAGAGTTTGATGTTTGTGGATTTTACAATCTAAAAACCTGGGTCAATTGATACAACATGCCCAGAACAATCAAGTCTGTTCGTAAGATAGAAAGTAGATTACTGGTTTTCCAGGACTAGGAGGAAAATTTGGGGTGACTGCTAATAAGTACAGGGTTCCTTTTTTTGGTACAGAGTTTCTTTATGAGGCGATGAAAATGTTTTAAAATGGAGTGTGGTGATGGTTACACAAATGCAAACATACTGAAGACCACTGGGTTGCGCTCACTGAGTACGTGAGTTGCATGTGAATTATATCTCAATGAAGCTATTAGGACAAATGAGAAAACCCTAGGTCAGTGTGCCACTTACTAGTTATACGGCCTTGAGAAAGCTACTTTTCCTGATCTCAGTTTCCTCACCTGTAAAATGGGGATGGTATGACAGCACCACCTATCTCATAAAGGTGATGGGAATTCTCAGTCAGATCACATCTACGAGAGGGCCACACACAGTGCCCTGTACACGGTAGAGGCAAAAGAAATGTCATTTGTCCCAAAGTAACAAATAAGTGAACTATTTCGAAAAGTGAGTTTGGGGGTTAGGTTGATGGTTCCCAGTAGAGGCTGCTCAGACCTCCAAAGAACTTAGAAAATAGTCACTGGGCCTCCCCTGGCTCCGCTGTGCTGAAGAGCCCACCTAAAGTTGCAGTTACCTGAGACCAGGCGAACCCAGACGGCTGAAAACATCGCTTCTTTGCTTTGGGCTGACATTAGATGAACTCAGCATGGTCATTTGCCAATTGAAAGTTCAGTGTGGCCATTATGTAAGTCTTTGTTTAATTATCTTATGATCATTTGGTAAATACTGTTCATTTGAAAAATCTTTCAAAACACAGGGCCCAGGAAATGAGCTAATACGAGAGGTTTGGGTGGTGAAAGGGTTGAGAACCACTTGGTGCCTTTAAGCGCTGTCGTTTGGGTTGATTTTTGGAGGATGGGCGTTTGCCCCAGGCAGGGAAGGAAGGCATTTGTGGCACTGCACTGCGCTGCAACAGCAGCACGTAGGCAGCCGGAGCAGGAGAGGCCCAGGGCGTGTGAGAAAGAGGAAGAGCCTTTGACACCTCTCTGCCTCCTTCTCCACTGCGAAGACCTAGTTCAGGCTGCAGGACCCAGGCCATTTGAAAAGCCATGCCAAGGTAATCCAGCTCGTATTCCTGTCACCAAGATAGTCTTTTATTTGGTGACACAACTGAAGTCAAAGCCATTGCCTTAGTCACTATCGTTCCAGGACAGAGGCTAGATGTGGCCTGTTCTGCCTCCTAAATCAACTCATCAAAAACACTTTGCCTGGCATATGCCCAGTTACACAGCAGTTAGTTGCTGGCAGGAAGACCTACCTGGGGACTTCATTTCCAGGTGAGTCTGTTCCTGTTCAAGGTGCTCAATGCTCCTGCCTTCGTCTATGTGTCAGTTGGCAGAAAAAGACTTCTGCCCCACAGCAGCTTAAAGTAAGAAGAGGGCTGACAGCTGTCTTCCGAGTGATTTCCCAAGACGGCAGTTACTCACTTAATGACTTGCCGTGGTCCATGGACGGACCTTTGGTCTTAACGAAGAGACAAAGAGAGGGACTTAACATGGTTACGTGACTGATGCATAAAGCCATTCTCCTCCCGCAGATGAAGCTCACTCGCTGTGGAAAGGTACCTTGTGGTCCTGCATCAGGACAGAGAGGAGTCAGGCCGGTGGGAGGTGGCAACTGCTAAGATTGCATGGGGCAGCCATCTCCACTACAGGGTCTGACTCGGGAGCGGGTTGAGAACCCTTACAAGATGGTGGCTAACGCTCCAGCACAGCTGCCAACCAAGACAGAGCTCAGACAGAATTGCCCATCTTTGTCCCAGGGCCTCTCCTTCTTCTTAGTCTTCATGGTGACTATGCCCTTAGGATTAATTGACATCATCTGTCTTTAAATGCATTAAGACATTCAGTCAGCCCTGGCTGGTGTAGCTCAGTGGATTGAGCACAGGCCTGCGAACCAGAGGATCGCGGTTCGGTTCCCAGTCAGGGCACATGCCTGGGTTGCAGGCCGGTTCCCTGCAGGCCAACTCCCAACAGGGGACACACCAAAGGCAACCATACATTGATGTTTCTCTCCCTCTCTCCTTTCCCCTCTAAAGATAAATAAATAAAATCTTAAAAAAAAAAGACATTCAGTCAAATTGGTCAAATATCAGAGGCTTGGAAGCCAAGCTGTCTCTCTAAGATTCTGCCCAGAGCTGCTGGGATCTAGCCGCCCCCTCCAAGTATAAGTTATGGTCCCATTCTTTGAGGGCCTCTCACTGCAGCCTCGGAGCATTAATAGCAGCAGGCTAATATTTACTGAGTGCTTACAATGTGCCAGGCACGATGCTAAGTACTCAGCATGTACTTATTAACCTCATCTTCATAAAACTTCATGAGGAGGGGTCTGGTATTATCCCCTTTACAAATGAGGAATCTTTTAAGTCACTTGACAAAGGACATGCAGCTGGTAAGTAGAGGAGGCAATTCAGCTCCAAAGTCAATACCCTAACCTGGAGCTTCAGTGGTGCACAGTTCTTATACAATACCCTAACCTGATGTGCCACAAATACTAATAACAGTCATTACCTGAAAGGTCTTTCCCAAGGAAAAGAAAAGTAACTGGATTCCAGAGATAACAGATGGAGTTTGCTGGAGATTCAAGACCGTCGAGTACTGAATATGCAGCAGCCAACTGGAAAGGGGAAGAGAATGTAGCTAAGGCCTTGGGTCTGGGAGTGCCCTCCCCTCCTGTCTGGTTTGGATTCCCTGCTATTGCGATCTCTCCTTTGACTTGCTGAATTTTTCATTCAGTAGACTTGTATTGAGCATTTTTTATACAAGAGACACCAGGATGCCAAAGAGAGACACAAGTTGATGCCCTGTCCTGTGAGGACTTCCCAAATATGATGAGATTACCATTTGCTTCTAACTACATTATCTAATTAATCCTCAATCACCCCATGAAGTAAATAAGGTGGGAATTGATACACCCACTTTATAACTGGGAATACTGAGGCACGAGTAGCCAACTGCTGTGCCCTTGTCTCCAGCAACGACACCCACTGGGATTCAAAATGAAGGTCTATTTCAAGTGTTCTGTCTTCTTGCCTTCCTCTGCATAAAGTGACTTATGTGGCCAGTCTGTAAGGAGGATATCACTGATGATTGATGAAATGAGGGGGAAAAAGGGTGATGCGGAGTTTTTAAATTTTTATTTGTTTAGTTTTAGAGAGAGGAGAAGGAGGGAAGAGAGGGAGAAAAACACAGATGCGTGAGAGCCGTATCAATCGGTTGCCTCTCACACGCCCCCATATAGGGATCTAGCCCACAACCCAGGCCTGTGCCCTGACAGGGAATCAAACTGGAGATCTTTTGGTTCACAGGCCTGTGCTCAATCCACTGAGCTACACCAACCAGGACTTTTTTTTTTGTTTTTTTTTTTTTAATTAAACTAAATTTCTTCTATTTAAAGAACTATTCTCTAGTCTTAAACTATGTCCTTCCTACTTTTAGGTATTAAAATGTCCTTTTGTAAATATGTATTGGCAGAGTGTTGTTTTTTTAATGCGCTTACATGGCAAAACAAAATGTTGGTAATCCCGTTGTTTCCCAAACCTGTTTGCTGGCCCTTGAACTATTGCCCTAAAAACACACATGATCCCTGAGAGAGATGGAAAGTCCATCCCATCATCCACAGGCATAGATGAGCCACTCACTGTCTCCTGCATCTGAGACATGGCCTTGACTGAAAAGACAGAGACTCTTTGAGGAGCATTAGGGTGAGAAAAACAAAGAGTGAGTCGCTGCAATCCCTTTACTCCGATTTCCACAAGACACGTGGCTTTCTTTGGCCGTGGCAACGAGCCAAAAATGATAAGGCTGATTAATCCCACAAGTGCATTCGTTATTCACATGTCACCAAATATTGACTCTTACCAACCCTCTGCCCCCCCAGCCGTCTGCCCTGGTGTGTCAAGTCAAAATACATCAACAAACAAAGAGTGGCAGGCAGATGACGCCCCAGGGACACCACCATTTATGCAGTGCCCGGCACCAGGCAGGGCTTGGAATGCTGCCCCGTTTCCCCAACCCCCTTCTTCCCCACTGATGAGGAGTGCACACACACGTGCACACACGTGCATACACACACACACACATGCACACATAATGATATGGGTGCATGAGGGGGAAATGGTTGGGGGCAGCAGGGGTGGAAAACACTTAAAAGATCCTAGGAAGTAATGATAATAGTAGATCATTTACTGAGCTCTTATTGTGTGTGCCAGGCATAAAATGCTATAATAATGTTTAATCCTCATCACGACTCTGAGATATAGGAACTGTCATTTATTCCCATTTTAGAGATGGAAACTTAAAACTCATCACATTAATAAACTTGTCCAAAGCCACACACTTGGCATTTTATGGTCTGAATTCAAAGTCAATTCTTTTAACCCCTACTTGAGCCAACTCACCTTTGCTGCCACCTGCATGTGTTCTCCAACCTCTCTGAGCCTTCACTGCTGCGTTAAGATGATGGGGCAATCATGGTGCCCAGTGTACAGGGTTGTTATGAGAAACCAGTGAGCTCATACAGGAAATGTGCTTACAATAGTCCCAGTACATAATAAATGCTCAGTATGTATTGGCTGTTACTGTTGACATTGTTGGCATTTTTATTACACAATATTGTCCTTAACTGGAAGAAGGAAGTGTGGAGGACACAGATTTCACAGGCAAAGAGGACATATTTGGGCGTGTGAGCATTCTAAAAGACCCAGGGCCAAGAGAGCATTTCTGTTCCCAAGCAGAGGACAAGTCATCTTCTCTACACCTGCCCACACCACACTGTGCATCCTACGCCCTGCGGATTCTGAGCATCTTGATTTCCTCTCGCTTCCTTCTGTGTCCTTCCTTCTCACATCTCTCCAGAGAAGCTGTTGACCCTGTCTTCCACAGCCCTCTCTCCCTGAGTCAGAATGTGATGGGCTGTCCGATGAGCGGTGGTTAGGCTGAGTCGCCACATCAATGGCTGGGTGGTGGCATGTGACTCGCCTGCAGAAACTCCCAGCAAAGGACAGAGGGAGGTCAGTTCGTTGCTCCAGCCTGCTCATTTTTAAAAGCAATTTCCAGCACTTCCTCCCTCCACTGCTTTCCACCAAACTAGTCGAAAACACAACAATTAATTGACTGTAACATCCCTAACAGCTGCTCCCCATTTCCATGTGGGGCTACTGGTGCACACTAATAACTTTAAATTTAGTCTTAAGCTTTGTAACTTGGAAAATATAAACAACGACCCTTGTGATGTGAGTGATTTCAGTGAGTTTTTTTTTTTTCTGGCATCTGACACCGATGACTAAAATTCCAGTCACCAGCTCAAGTGTTTCACAAATTTGCTCCTTTCCCATATGACCTTCTTCCACCATTGACTCCGGTTTCAAAAGTAGCCCAAGGCCAGTGAACCAGCTGTTTGCTGGTTCCCTCAAGAGCAAGTTGCAAATAGTGCATCATTGGCTTGTGCTTTTTGCTTCCTTGAGGGACACACTTAAATGTGCCAAATGGAAGGGAGGAATCATAGAATAGATAATAGGATGTTAAAATTGGAAGTTTCCACTAGTCACCAAGATATAACAGATGTGAGTAAAAAGCAAAGTGTAGATTAAAAAGAGAGCAAGAGCCCCATCACAACTGTGTTGATGGTTCTATTGCCAACTTGTTTACACTGGGTACTGCATTTGCTAGGGTCACCTTTATGGAAGTTGATCAAATGTAAACTTGGGTGGAATTAGAAGTGGAGAAGTTGCTCTTACCCTGCAGTGGTTAAGGGAGGTTAGAGACAAATGCAGAAGTGCCAGTGGGTCCAGTTTGTTTTTGCTTTTTTCTGCAGCAAATCTAGCTCTTCTTCCCAGCTACCGACCCCGCTGGTGGGCAGCGACCCCGAACCCACAGCAGATACTTTCTGCGAACTCCCAGGCAGCCACCACGATGAGCAGACAACCTTCCACACACTTCTGAACCCACCCCTTTGCAGACCTGCTGCTGCAACTGGACTAGCCTGTTTTCCATTGTCCCTGAGAGCTCAGAGAAGTCACCTTACCAGGGCTGCACATGACCTTTCTCTGACCTTTCTCAGCTCCTCTTTTCAAACTTTTACTTCCCCAGTGCCTCCCACAATTCTGTATGGTCTCACTGCTGGAGTATATTTGTTATTCCATAAAGCCCACAAGGGTTCTTCCTTCCTGATTGAACCCTGACTGATGGACACCTGGGCCCCACAGCCAGATCAAGGATAAAGAGCAGACAGAGTGTGAAGCAAAGCGAACTGTCAGAACATTTCCTTGACAGATGCAGCTGTGCCATGTGTGCCCGTGTCCTCCTGTACTCAGATCTCATAAATAACGGGCTACCGCAGCCCCCTCTGAGAGCTGTGCCCTGTGCTCCCTGCAGCTGAGCTACTGGGGGCTGCCCCTAACTAGTACCTTAGAAAGCCACAGTCAGGATGGCAGCAGGGGGCTCATTCACTCCCAGAGTGTGGGGTGGGGGGCGGGGAGTGGGGTCGGCCGGGGGGAGTGGGATCTCAGGGCCCTGATCAATAGGACTAATGGGAGGGACAGAGCAAACTCAGCTGCAAGGTGCAGAAGTTGGGCCCACCGCTCAGAGACAAAGTGTCACTGTCAACCATTAGGAATGGAGAGGTACCAGGAGGTCCAGGGATCTGCCAGAGAGCTCTAGCACCAAGAGTCTTGGATAAGCCCTGGAAAGTGCCTCCCTGGAAGAGCAGTGTGCAGTGTGTGCTGACCCAGAGCACCACCTTTACCACTTCCTTCTCCCTCCCCTCTGATCCTGGAAGAGGCACGAATTGCCTCCAGCTGGAATGGGAGGCGTTGCGGAGGGGACAAAGACGGGCATAAAATTAAGTTCAGATTTTTGGTTAATCTCTTGGAATGGACACATCTGAATTGAGTCCATGTTTTCTGAATAACGTACCCATGTTAACTGAGAGTGAGCTGGAAATTATAGGCCTGCTGGAGTGTTTCCCCAGAAGAAGGGAAAGTATTTCCATTTAACTTACTAGAGAAAAATGAAGCTGAGGTTGCTCATGCCCACAGGCCAGGCACTGGGTATGTCAATTACAAAGGCCAAGGCAGGGACTGGGCCCTCTGACTTGCTTGTGGAACCCTGGTTTCCTCCAGCAAAGACTTGGGGACAGGAGGTGCCACAGAGAAACTGAGAGTGTGGAATTTGGGGAGCTGTCCCAAATTCACAATTTTTTTTAGTGTAGTTCTGAATAAGTTTTCATTTGAAGGCAGGGTAGAATTCTACTGCCTTATAAAGATCTTGAAACTTGCTTTGTTCTAACCACCTTTACCCAATCAAGAAACGAAGGCCACAGGGAGGAAGCACCACCCACCAGCAAGCAGGACAGCCAGCAGCAGTGCTGACTGGTAAACCTAGACCCTCTCCCCCACAGTCTGCTTTTTTTATTTCAGATTTCATCCTGACCGTCCCACTTTAGATTTCTCAACTCAAAAATGAACGGAAAAGCAAGGAGAGTGAAACAAAGGATTAGAGACTAGAACAGCAAGTTCGAGGACAAGAAATGGGATATTGGGCTGTTGGGAAGCATGCTCAGCTCTGGGTCTCTCTTGACTCGGCTGTGCCCTATCACTTGGGAAGCCTGTGGAAAAGCAGAGTTCCAGTCCCCAGGCCATCCCGGCATATGACCCTGAATATGGATTTTAGCAAGCATCTCTGGTGATTTAATGGCCAGGGCAAGTTTGGGACCACAGAGTGGCTGCACATATCAGGCCCAAAATGCCCAGTGCTCAGTGGCGACGGAGTTCTGGGCGCTGGTCCCAGCTGCTTCCTCCCCACTGAGGCACACTCTGGAGGAGGTCCACGGGGCCGCCTGTGGCTGGGTGGTGACTCAGGCAGAGAACCCAGGTGTCATCCATGAAGGGACCAGCCTAATCCAGAGGTAGGACATCTGGCTGCACAGCAGACAGCACCAAGAATGAAGTCAGAGGCAAACGCCGGCCCAGGGCTTCCTGGGAGGGGCTCTAAATCCTGGGAGAAGGTTCCAGGGGATGGAGACCGTCCTGGGGGACTGTCACCTCAAAGTACGAGGGAGGAGCTGTGCTACACTGGCAATCTCTGGATAGCACTTTGGCCGTAGAACCTCATGCGAAAGTGTGTTTTCATAAGCACTTCAAGTCCCAGAGCATCTAAAAGTGAGTCACTTTTGCTCATCTATGACAGAGGTTCTCAACTGGGGTGATTTGAGCCTCCAGGAAACATCTGACAACATCTAAAGACATTTTTGATAGTCACACTGGAAACTGTGTGAACATGAAGAGTTACCCCACCAGGAAGAAACACCCGGCCCAAATGGTCCATAGTGCTGAGGCAAACAAACCCTGGCCTGTGGTGGAATAACTACAGGAATCCATCATTCTCTGGGGAAAGTCATATCTGAGATGCTCAGGATATAAAGCCCTGGTTTCACTCTGCCAGTTTCACCAGCACACACTAGGGCCCTCCCACTCTGGAGGGCAGCTAGGCCTGCAAGCGGACACCAATAGTGGGCTGCTATGTACCACAGCCAGTGTTAGTAAAATAAATATAAACAGCCACACATTTTGCAAAAAGCTAATGATAGGTATTGAAGTCTGTTGACTTTGCACCCCATGTCCCTCTGCCCATCCTGCCATACCTCACTGTCCCACAGGGAAGGTTCTGTGCGTCACAAGTTGTGGAACAAGCCCCTTGGCATCTGCAGCTTCCTACACCAGCCACTAGGACTCCACTCACTTGGTTCCCAACAGGCAATTTTGGGTGGGGTTTTTTTTTTTTTCAAAACTAAGTGCCCCAAGATGAGGATCAGGGTGGGGAGTGTGGGGTGGGGGACATTGCTTCTCCTCCCACAAAAGCCAATTTGTTGTAGACCACTCTGCCTGGTTCTAGGAATTGTATCTCGACCTCTTGTGGCTAAGGGCGAGATGATCTTTGGAATAGGAGCCACAGGAGACAAAGCTTGTCTCTGGTAGCAAACGCTGCCTCAGTTTCCCTCTCCCTGCCCCCAAAGCTTGGTTGGAAGTCAATGACGGGTAAGACCCCTCACAGCAGGGGGCAACCTAAGCCAGACTTATCATGTGGGAGGCCTTCATGGAAAGACTGGGGGGGGCTGCAACAAACAGCAATGGACTCTCACTGGACACCCCCCACCTCCACCCCCCCACCCTCTTGCTTTGACAAAGCCCGAGTCCCCATGTCCTCTGGGAGAAGCACTTCTTGGCTCTAATCCCCTTAAGCCTGAATACCTGATGGGGAGAGGTGCAGCTCCTTGCCTTGCTAGAGTGTATCCTGGGGAAAAATCTGGCATCACAAAGACTTCCTGATAAACCTGTGAAATCTGCTCTGCTAGGAGTGCTTTCATTCATATGTTAAGGGTTTGAGCAGGAAACCCTAAAACTGTTCCTAACAGACTCTGACTCACACTAAGCCCTCAGATTTCTTTGAAATGTTATCTACTGTTTGATCCTTGCCGCCCTGTATTCCTGTGTATTAGAACCCAATAAAAGGCCCTGGAGGAAGGGGCTCAAGGCCTTTTTTCTCCTTAGAGAAACTGGCTGCTGCTGACTTTTTTCCCCTGAGAAACTGGCCACTGCTCACGGCCTTTTTCTTTTGGGAAAATGGCCACTTCTCCCCAAGCAGGTCACATCATGTCTCAGTCATCATTACTCTTATCTGTGGCACACGGAGGACTTGTGAGGAAAGTCGCCCCCACACCAATTCACTTTCTTTCTGGGCCAGTCGGTCTGCAGACAGACGACTGTAGCCCCATCCGGATGCCGGCACATCTCTCATCTCTCAAAAGGGGCGGGCAGCCGTGTCTCCGAGACATTGCTCCACCTTGCCCAGGAAGCACCGCCCGCCTTCTCCCAACTCACCTTATTTATTCATTTCACCATGGCACTCAAAGTTGTCTGCCTAGATGTCAGAGGACCCGGGCCCTCTACATCTAGGAGCAGAGGGGCAGAGCTCAGAAGTCTCGCGCCAGCTAAGCAGGGCACCGCCAGATTTCTGTCCACCCCGGAAACAAACCTATTTGTTATGTTGAGCTGTGGCTGAGCTGGCACTTATGACATATAGCAAAGTGGTAATTATCTTACGAAGCAGAGAGACGAAGACACACTGTGGGTCTGATCAGATAAAGGCAGCAGCAGATAAAAACATTTATAAAGGGAGATGAGGGCTATCTGCCAAGCAGGAGCAAGGAAATTCATCCAGCAAACACGAAGAAATAAAACAAAGTCGGCCAAGTTCCGTGACGGCAGCATTTGAGCATCTTTTCCTGCAGGAACATTCCACAGCAGGGTGGAGAATGAAGAAGATGTCGGGTGTCGGGGTTTGGGGACACCGTGTGACCTTGGACGGCAGTTTCCTGTGTGTAAAAAGGAAGGGAGGCCCTGTTTACCTCTCAGAGTCATGGGTGACATCTTCCTGAGTGGGTGCAGGCTAAAATGCTGTGTGAGTGGGAGGCATCACATATGCAAGGCGTGGGTTCTTGAAGAGTAGTGACCGAAAGTGTCATGTGGGTGAGCTGTTAAAAGTACGGGTTCAAGGCCCCAACTCCTGAGATGCCAATTCAGTCGGTTTGAGCTGGGGACTAGCAATCTAGACGTTGGACTAGTACTTCAGACAATTCTGAAGCAGGGAGCCTCCACGCAGCAGGTGCTATCATAATCCCCATTTGGGGAAGCGGAGGCCCGGAAAAGTCCAATCGCTCACCATGAGTCACCCAGCAAGTCAGTGGGGGGCCAGCTCCCAAGAGATCTCGGACTCTACAAAAGAGAAGTGAGGTTGTTGAGATCTGGGCAGCGAGAGAAGTCATCCATGAAGCAACAGAGTGGCAGCCTGTTTCCAGGAGCACCCCTCAGCCTCAGAAAGCTGTATCTCTGAACCCCTAGAGCTTCAGCAAAGAGATATGCCTGAGGCAGGTGTAAACAGACACACTCCTGAATGACAGAGATAGAGGAGAGGGAGGGAAGGACGAGCCTCGTTGAAAATTATAGTTCATATCAAATTTGTGCTTCTCTGTATCACTCTGAAAAATGCTCTGAAAGATGTCTGTGCCCAGGTGATAAAAACAGGATTCTGTACTGTCGGTGTGCAAAGAGGAGAGGGAACTCCACCCAGAAGGTCAAGTTTTCAGAAAATAACCGAAAATGAGTGGATTATGAAGCCCAGAGTCATCGAGTGTGAGAGCTGGGTGTACCTGTGGGAGTGATCTGATTCATTCCTTTATTTTACAGGTGATAAGACTGAGTCTCGGTGAGGGGACATGCCAAGGTCGAACAGCAGGGCCCAACCCCAGAGACAGAAGAGGTGGAAGAGGGCAATCTGAGACACAGACCTCAGACCTCAGGGTTCTGTCCCCCTCCCCGTCTGGCGCTCCTTTTGCTTCACACTCTGTCCCTGTGAAACTTGAAAGGAAAGGAAGTCCTTTACGGAGCATTCCTTCCAAACTCTTTCTGTAACGAACACACTTGCTTGGAGCAGTGGCTGAGGAAAGAATACAAGAGAGGCGAGGAGGTGCAGAGATCCTCAAACATAATTAAGGTCTTAAGAGGCCCCATGTCTCCTGCTCACCCACAGAGCCTGAGAGAACAAGTGACTGAGGGGAAGAGGCCCAAAGGAAGATGCCCCAGGACAAGCCACAGTGGGCAGGCACATTAACTCACCTTTCCTAGTCTTCCCGCCTCAAGTGCCCAGAGAGACACTACTGGAAAATCAACATCTCTGAGACAGGCTGCCGTGGCTGGAAGTGGTTTCCATCAGGGATTCCCTTCCTGCTC
This sequence comes from Sturnira hondurensis, assembly GCF_014824575.4. Lineage (NCBI taxonomy): Eukaryota > Metazoa > Chordata > Mammalia > Chiroptera > Phyllostomidae > Sturnira > Sturnira hondurensis. The sequence continues at coordinate 12,032,201 of NW_028080827.1, forward strand.
AACCCTCACAGCAGCCCTTGACCAGGTGTCCCAGGTCCAGCAGGGTCTGGATGAACCTTGCCCATCCAATTCTCTGTCCTACCACTGTCCTGGTGGCAGCACACATTCTGATCCTTGGATTGTTCTGACCAACCAATATTATGGGGAAAGTAAGGGTGTCAGCCGGAGAGGCCAGTCCAGGGGGCAGTCAGTCCTTGGCAGTGGACGAAGAATTTCTAGGGGACCGACGACTTGGGTGTGAGCTATAGGGAGCAAACGTGAGACTGGAGGGGAAGAGACACAGGCCTCTGGACACAGGCCTGGGCTAGTGGTACCCCAGGACTCCTGCACCTCCCCACCACCTTCCATCAGCACACCCCCTGCACACACAACACCACCATGGTGGTGACAGCAACAATGCAGGGGGCCCCCAGCTTCAGAGCCCCCAACCCTCCTGCAGCCAGACCAGTTAAGGTCAGCTCTGCAGCAGCCATTGGCCCGTGCTGGGACCAGAGCAGCATGTGGCAACACAGGACAAGACAGAAGGATGCAAATTTGGGGTTTTCTCTCCACAAAGAGATTGTGACCAGGATTACTATCACAGAACAAGTAAGCTCTGAGACTATCACCAGAGTGGGGCAGCCTGGGAGCAAGAAAGACTTAATCTTAATAGTGAGAGATAAAAGAGACGTGAGCTTATTTTCTCCTGAAATGGGTAACATAGTCAGGGCCCTGGGATTGGGGTGATAACCACTTGCTGGCTTTGGCTTTAACTTTGTTTAAACCAACTTACAGTAAATTGAAAGGGAGGATGCTCAAGGTGTTCTCCGTGAAAACAATCTACCAGGTAACCTACTGCCCATCAGGCTTATCAGATTGTCTTCACATCCGGAGCAGACCCAGCATGTGTGGAGACACCAGAAAGAATGATTGCCCTGCTAACCCCAGTGAGCCCTGAAGAGCCATTAGAAATTCCCTCCTTTTCTATTTATCTCAGTAATGAATTCTCTGAGCCTTTGACCTGCAGTACAGCTATCTCTCCCTGTCTCCGACAACAGCCTAGCTGTGGGGAAAGATAATATTTTCTTAATCAAATGAGTATCAGTGGGATCTACGAAGCAGCTTCTAACATAACAATTTTTAATGACTCGACTCTTCAGTAGCTTCTCTTAGGAGAAAGCTATTGGGTATGACCTGAATATGAAGGAATAGTCTGGTTTTAGTCAACTCATCATTTTTTTAACTTTAAGAGTTGGCTCTACCATTGCTTATATGTGGAATCAAAACAAACACACAGCACATGGATTCACAGATACAGAGAACAGACGGGTTGTTGCCAGAAGTCAGGGTGGGGACAAGAGAAGGTGAGCAAAATGCATGAAGGTGGTCAAAAGGTACAAAATTCCAGTTATAAAATTAGTCCTGGGGATGTAATACAGAACATAGGGACTGTAGTTAATAACACTGCACTGTATATTTGAAAGTGGCTAAGACAGTAGAACTTAAAAGTCTATCACAAGAAAAAATGTGTAACTATGTGAATTGATGGGTGTTAACTAGACTTATTGGGATGTTCACTTCACAGTATATACACATATGGAATCCTCATGTTGTGCACCTAAAAACAATATGTTATATATTAACTGCATCTCAACTACATGTGCAGGGTGGGGAAAAAGGAGGTTTACATTTTCTTATGCAAAATAATACAACAATAAATAAATAATAATAAAAGAACAAACTCTGTGTTTCATGTACCCACAACTGTAAACTTACTTTTGCCCAACACTGTGTGTGTGTGTGTGTGTGTGTGTGTGTGAGTTGGCTAATGGAATCCTTGAGCTTTATTGCTTTTTCTACATTGACCATGGCAAGGAAGTTTGAACAATTATAGATTTGATAAGTTTTAGCTTCCCACAAAGGTCTTCAGGCATAAATACTCAGGGTCTGGAAGATCGGTTAGAATCTTTTCTCTGTTGCTTAACCTCTCTCTGCTGCAGTTTCCAGGCCTATGAGGAGACTATCATAGTGCCGCCCGCATAGAGACATTGGGAGGGTTATGTAAAACACTGACTGTAAAACGCTTAACACAGAGTCTGGCTCAATAAACATTAAGTTTTCTTTCCTATATAAACCCGAGGAGTATCTCAAATTTCTATTTGATTTTGCCTTTACAGACGTGGCCTCTACCCGTTCTGAACGTCCTAAGGGCAGCTCTAACAGGGAACAGACAGCCTCTCTGGGCAAAATGAAGTTGAATAGACTTGCGTGTTTATTGCTTGGAAGGTAAGATTACTGTATTTGTTTCCTGGGGCTGCCAGAAAAATGTGCCACCAAGTGGGTGACTTAAACAAATGTATTCTCTCACAGCCGTGGAGGCCAGAAGTCAAGGTGCCAGCGGGCCCGCTCCTCTGGAGGCCCGGAGGGGGAGTGTGCTGCAGGTCTCCCCCAGCTCCTGGTGGCTGCCGGCGATCCTGGCACACCTTGGCTGCGGCTGTCTTCCAGTCTGCGCTCCCATCTTTACGCGGCCCTTTCCTCGGCGTTTATGGGTCTCAGATGGCCCTCTTCTATCTCTTACAAGGAGACCGACCAGTCACTGGATTTAGGGCCCACCCTAAATGAAGGAATCTCATCTTGAGATTCATAACTTAATTACATCTTCAAAGACCCAATTCCAAATAAGTTCACATTCACCAGGGACAGAGGGTTAGGACTCAAGCATACCTTTTGAAGAGACACTATTCAATTACTTTAAGATCTTCTACATTAAAACAAAGTCAAGTTGTTGATTTCAGCACACTGATACCAATTTTGGACTTCTGGTCTCCAAGACTGTGAGACAACACATTTGTGTTGCTCTAAGCTCCCCAGGTTGTGTTAATTTGTTACATCAGCCACAGGAAATGAATACACAACCTCTCTCCAATCCAATTTCCCTCCCCACACTAGACATCTACTTTTATGTGGTTGGAATGAGGCCTCATACAAGTATGTATACTTGTAAAATATGGATTGCTGTTTTGAGGGTATTATGTGTTTCTCTAGTTCTTACTCTGTTTCTTTCTCTTTTTTTACTCAACTCTGTACATGTAAGGTCTTTCGATATTCTCACGTACACACACCTGGTGTGATGTGTTCATCTGTTGCAGAGCATTCTGTAGCGTGACTCCACCAGATACTCCTTGTCCATCCTCGTAGAGATGGACATCTAGCTTGCTCCCAGCTCACTGCAGTCAAACTACCACTTGAGTAGAATTTCGAAATTTGCTTCGTCAAGAGGCAGGTAACCGCTGATGCAGTCTTACAGGACTAGGTGAAAAGGACAGATGTCATATCATAGTTGGGCCAAAACTGCAAGATAAAACCATCAGCTCTGTGAGTGTTCGAATGACAAGTATAATTCTTCAGTTCCTTTGGCCCATCCTTTCCTCACAGGTCCCCCTGCCCTGGCCTTCCCTCTCCCCAGGAGATCCCAGGAAATTGAAAGGTCTAACAAGTCCAGATGTCTTGCTTGGCAGATTGGAATGGAAGTCAGCGGCTGTTTTCCCTCCAGCATCCTCTGGGAAATCCACCCAACTACATGTTCCCAAACTGCCCTTGCTTTCAGAGCTGTAATGTTCAATACCAAGTGTCAAGTACAGGACATTAGTGCCAGGAAGTAATGCACAGGCTGAGAGGGACAAACATAGCTCCAGGGAGGAAAAGAAGCTGAAGCTATTTAGCCAGAAGAAATGTGGATGGGAAGGGCTCAGCTGGCTCCAAGTGTGTAAAAAAGGATGCTTAACAATTGTGCTAATGCTGAGTCAAGGAACAGAGACAGTGGACTTGAGCTGATTTATTTGTTTTCAAACTCTTAAAAAAGATTTTATTTGTTTATTTTTAGAGAGAGGGAAAGGGAGGGAGAAAGAGAAGGAGAGAAACATCAATGTGTGGTTGCCTCTTGCATGCCCCCTACTGGAGACCTGGCCTGCAACCCGGGTATGTGCCCTGACTAGGAATCAAACTTGTGACCCTTTGGTTTGCAGGCTGGCACTCAATCCACTGAGCCACACCAGCCAGGGCTTGAGCTGATTTAAAAAAACAAAACCTAGCTCAGGCATTCAGGAGGACTTTTTAATAAGTGATGTTAAAGGCAACAATCATGCAACCTCAAAACCGGAAGATGCGGACTTGAATAAGCTCCATCAGAGCAAACATTTTGTCTGAAAGAAACAAAGACAACCTATCTTAGCTCTATCACTAGTTTGCCTCAGAACCTGAACTAAACCCCTTTGCATCAGCTTCCTCATCTGTCAAGAAGAAGGTTCAACAGATGTGGCGATACAAAATCAACTCAAAATGTAACATAGAAGTGATAGAGTTAAAGTTAAAGAGTTAAAGTTATAACACTTCCAGAAAACAGAGGCAAAAATCCTCATGACCTTGAATTATACAAAAATTTCTTTTTTTAAATTATTTTATTGTTGTTCAAGTACAGTTGTCTGTACTTGAAAATTTACCCCCACCACTCCAAAGATTTCTTAAATAAGACACCAAAAGTATGATCCATGAAAGAAAAAAACTGATAAATTGAACTTCAAAGTTAAAAAAATTTATTTTTAAAAGACACTATTAAAAAATTAAAATAGAAGCCAAAGACTGAGCAAATATATTTGTAACATACAACTGATAAAGGGTTGTATCTGAAATATGTAAAGAGCTCCTAAAATTCAATAATGAGATGAGATTTATTCATTTCATTATGAATCATACTATTTATTCAATATTTGAATAAATATTTTACAGAAGAAGATACATGAATGGCTGATAAACACTTGAGAAGATATTTGACACTGGAGAATATAAATTAAAACCACAATAAGATATCACCACATATCCACTACAATGTCTATAAACAAAAAGTCTGACAATACCAAGTGTTTGCAAGGACATGGAGAAACTGGAATATTTATACACTGCTGGTGGGAGTATATGAAAAGCCACTTTGGAAAAAAGTTTGGCAGTTTCTTAAAAAGCTAAATATACATATACATACATACAAGGTATATACCCAAGAGAAATGAAAACATATGTCAACACAAAGACGTGTGCGAATGTTCAGAGCAGTATTCACAATATCCCCCAACTGGAAACAATCCAAATGTCAATCATCTGGTGAATGGATAAACGAAATGTTGTAGAACCACACAATGGAATAAGAATTCAACAATATGAAAGAATAATACTGACATAAGCAATAACATGGCTGAACCTCAAAAACATTGCTATGTGAGAAAATCAAACACAAAAAGTTACATTTTGTATGGTTCCATTTATATGAAATCTCTAATAAAAGTATAACTACAAATACAAATAGTGATGACCTGTAGCTGGGTGATGACCACAAATAGATACGACAAGCAGGTTTGGGGGTGATAAAAATGATAATAGCTTCACAGTTGTATAAACTTACTAAAAACCATCAACTGTACTCTTACAACCAGTGGATTTAATGCTTGTAAATTATACTTTGGTAAAACTGGATATGTGTGTGTGTATAGGTGTGTGTGTATAAATGAAGACACTGCATGGCCCTGAAGGTCTGTACAAATGCTGGGTTTTATTGAATACACACCCACTTGTTCAACAATCCAGTTAGAAAATGCCTAAGAACAATAACCCAGGAGGTGGTGGGTTTGTGAAACTCTACACAAAATCAGGGGTGGCCTGGGTTAAGACTACCTTACAAAATAAGTGACTTTGTCTGTTTTCTGTTATCCATCCTGGCCTCCAGGTCAGCAATTCTGGCCACCACATTTTATTCTTTCTCTTACCCCTTGTCCTACAATGGGTGAGAGTTAGACAGACTTGTGGTCAAATGGGCAAGTGTCTTAGACTCTGAGGGGCAGTTCCTTCCTCTGTACAGTGGGGTTAATCAAGCCCACCTCATGGTGCTGATGAGTGGCCTGGACCCACATACGGCAGCTGTTAGCTGTGAGCTTCCCTCCCTTATTCTTTATTCCCAAACCTGCTTCCCAGAAAAGAGGACGCTACTAGTCACTGACACCTTACTGACAATGCATTTCATCACATTGCTTCTCTGCAGTTGAAACTACCCTTTGCAGGGTGGAGGAAAGGCTTTTTCTGTGCTGAAGGGGAAGATGACCACAGCAGCGTGCAGCCCTCCCTAAAAATCCCAAAATCTCACGGCCGGGTCTCCTTGTTTGGTTACCCTACAAAAACTCTGAAAGGAAACCAGTTTGGGGCAACCTGAAAACTATGCACTTTCCCACCCTGAAGTTCTGTGTTCTCTGTCACGTGGTCCCAATGAGTGTAGTGCTATTTCAGATGGGATCAATAGGTATACCCAGAATGCTAGGGACACAGCCACAGTCACCTGGATTCTACCTGCTCCTGTGTTATTGTTACTTGAGAACAGTGGTGTAGAGGAGAGCTGCGGCTAGGGCAAGGCAAGTGAGGTGCTTAGGATGCAGCATATAAGGAGGCACTCAGTTCCAGGTGTCAACCCTGCACTTCTGTGATCCTGAGATGGAGTGCCTCCTTAAGAGTAAACTCCTTGGGGCATAGCCTTGAGGGAAGCACTCACTCTCAGGGCAGCAAGTATGGGGTAGTGTAGGGGGGCAAAGTGTAGGAGGGCAAAGCCACTTACAAGGAGGGTAGTGCAGGGGGCCAAAATGTGCCACCCCAAAATGTGTCTCTTTGGCATGAGGATTATTTTAAGCTGGTTACTTTTGAGAAACAAAAGATTCAGGAAGTTTTTCTTTCACCTCCCCCTTAACTGCCTAAAAGAATTTAGAATGGGGACTATTTCAGGAAGGGAGCCATCACCAGAGATAACTATAAAGACAATGAGTGAGTGAGTGAGGTGTGGTGTGGTGGACTAGGGGAAACTTAGCAAGGTCTGTTTGTTCACATTCCTCTCTGTTCTTCTCATCTTCCTGTGAACTATCTTCCTCCCTTTCAAGCCTCAGGCCCTCCCTGCCTTCTCCTTAGCTCAGGATAGCACATAAACCCCAATGCAGGTGCTCACTGACAACGTGCTGACTGGCTGAACGCTTCCGGTAGTTCATGATTTGGTGACTAGGACTGTTGGTTAGATGATTGTCAGCTCCCAGCAAACGGCTTAGATCCTGGAAGACTTGGGGCCCAGCTTTCCACGTTATGGTAACTGGACCCTCCTGAAATGTGAAGAATAATTACTCCAGCTGCTGCTTTTCATAATTTTCTCCTTGAGGGTCTAATTTCAGAGACAAATGAATGAGAACCTCTGGGAGTCTGGGAACACTGTCCAAAGTGGTCATTTAAAATGAAATCTCTTTATAATTTTATTCATTTCTTAACAGCTAATGTGACTTTTATATTTTGATCCTTATTATATCCATGCTCATAAAAGTTTTAAAATATTTAACTGAGCTTAAATTAATTAATGCTTCACTAACATGGGTCATGGTTATGCAAGGTTTCAAGTCTTCCCTTGAAACCGGAAAAGCTGGTGTTCGTGCTGCCTGTCACCTACCAGACCCAATAAGCAGAGACAGGGACTGAATCTTTAGGGGTGCTTTATTCAGAAGGCTGGAAATCTTAGAGGATGGGTTTCTATCCAACAGACCATTTTAAATCCCATTTTAAACAGACCCTTTTTATAAGGAGAAGAAAAGTGTGGGTAAGGGGTTTGGAATTCAGGGAGAAGTTAACCAGATAAAAGCTGTAACATTCTTTCATCTGTGCCATACAGGGTGGGCCATACCTTCAGTTCCTGAAACAATAGCTTTTCACATGCATTGATTACTGAGCTTATTAGCTACTATCTGAAACTAACATTTGTCCATTTGAGTACTCCCATCACCCTAACCGCCTGCCGACTCCCCACCCTCCCAGGGTGGTATTCCCCAAACTAGGAAACACAGCCCACCCCCACACACCCCCAGAGTGGTATGCCCCACACCAGGAAACAACGTTCTACACTCTAAGCTTCCTTATTGGCTCCTTAAGTGGACCTTAAGGCCTGGGTCCAAAGCCTTGAGAGAGTCCTCTTCATTTATTTTGTGGTGCTTTTTTTTTCTGATAGGGATAAAATTCCCTTTGTATGTGGGAATTTGCCTTTGTCTAGTGGAATAAGGAAAGGCTGATGATAAAGGCCTCATTTTCTTTCCCACAGGTGGCTGGACTAAATTCTTCTAAACCAGTGTTTCTCAAATATTTTTTTACCGTGCCCCATACTAACTAAGTGCATTGCATATCACCTCCTGTAGCGGACCCTGCTGGTAATGCCCTGCAGGCTGGGCACCCACCCCGCAGCCACTGCTGAGTGATGGCTACTGCAGGTCACAGCTGTCTCCTTCTCCGGAGACTGCCCTTGGAAGAGCAGGCGTTGCCTATCCAAAAGGTTATGTACCCCTCTTCCTCAGGGCAGCCTGCAGCCAAAGACAGCTTGTTGACAAGGCCTTGGGGGTGGGGGTGGGGCAGCAGTTGAGAAGCTAGTCCCTCATTTCAGATGGCGCCAGCTCTGGTACCATTCGGGCTTCCGAGCTCCCCACAGGATCAAGGTTGAGAGTGCACTCATCATCAGGCCCTCGAGACCCTGGCCCACCCAGCTCCCCTCACTCCCCCTTTCTCTGAGAGCACTCCCTAAAGAGATCACACACCAAATCCTTCCCCTGAGCCCTGCCTCCAGGGAACCCGGCATAATTTACTACTACTACCCAAAACGCACACGTGCGCCCACACACGCATCCCTGAAATAAATGTTCAAAAACAATATTTACACTTACTTTATGTGACGCACACTGATACTTATATTATTCTCTTTGTTCCTTTAATATTCACTGGTGACCCTCAAATTTGATTTCATAATCCAGTAATAGGTCACAGCCCCACTGTTCGAAAAACACAGCACTAAACCTTTCCAAGTCAACCTTCAGCAGGCTGGTGTTCAGCGCCTGGGCAGGTTAGGGAGAAGGTGGAGCCAAGGGGCCGTGTCCCTGTGCACAGCAAGACTTCCGAGACACAGGAAACTGATTCTAATGGGGCAGAGCCTCTTAAGGGAGGGGCAAGTGTCCAGTGCCTCCCTACAGGGGGTGCGGCCACCAGCCTCCTTTGCACTCCCTAGCTGTTCTTCCTCCCTGGCGGGAATGTACTTACTTGGGACTGTGGTGGCAAATGGGGTTCCAAGGAGACAAGGCAATTCCATTTTTCTAAAATAATTCCATTTAGAAAAATAATTCCATTTTTCTAAATTAAGAAGTACAAATTGCCAGTTTTAAAAACAGTTACAGGGATGCAAAGTACAGTAATACTGTAATAACTACGTAGGGTGCCCGGTGGGTGCTAGACTTATCGGGGTGATCACTTCATAAGGCATATATATGTCTAATGCCTCTGCTGTAGACCTCAAAGTAACATAATATTCTATGTCAACTATAACTGAAAAATAAATTTAAAAATAAAAAATAAGCCCTGGCTGGTGTAGCTCAGTGGATTGAGCGCGCGCCTGCGAACCAGAGGATCGAGGTTCTATTCCCAGTCAGGGCACATGCCTGGGTTGCAGGCGGGTTCCCTGCAGGCCAACTCCCAGCAGGGGACACACAAAAGGCAACCATACATTGATGTTTCTCCCCCTCTCTCCTTCCCTTCTAGAGATAAATAAATAAGTAAATAAAATCTAAATAAATAAATAATAAGAAGTAGTATGCATATATAAAAATATGAAAAAATACACTCAAAATTCTTTGCAATAATGTGCAGGGGAATGATTAGGGCAGACTTTTACTTCCTAAGGTATATATTTTCATAATATTCGAACTTTTTCCACAAGCATGATTTACTTTTGAAATGAGAAATGGCAATAATTCTTGCTTTATTAGTAAATATAAAACACCAAAGCTCTATGAGGCAACACATGTTCCTTTGAAGTCACAATAGCAGCCTTCAGGAGGTAAAGTGTGCTGTCAGATGTCTGAGATAGGAACCATTTCTGGGAGGCAACATCTTTGCTCCGACGTGCAGACGCGTTCGATAAAATACAAATGGAGGAAATGTGTGACCCACAGCGAGGCTCAGAAACTAGGTGACCATCCCTATGCCTCAGAAACAAAAGAGAAACCCCATCAGGGAGCAGGACTGAGGCCAGAGCCTCCAGGGTCAGGTTCTGGAGACCTGCAGAGGGGCTGAGTGGACTCCCGCAAGGACACGGGGGCTAAGAGGTGGGAACGTGGATGGGTGGGCAAAGCAGAGTGCTGCTCAGTGCTGGGAATGGTGCTGGGGACTGGAGGCCGCTCCCCGCTGTGGACAGGACCTGGAGAAGGGGCTTCTTTTAGCGGGGGAGGGGGTGGTTTATTTTTGTATTTAAATTAGGGATTATTTACCCTGGCTGCCTCTTAAAATCACCTGGGGACTTCTTTTAAAAAATAGCATTGCCCAGAAATCCTGATTTAATATATAAATTCTCTCTCTCCATCTCTCTTCTAACAGCCTCAATTGGAAATTCTCAAACACCCAAGATTGAGATCTCACTGCAACTGTGGGATTAGGTAGGAGTAGGAAGATACAAACACAAACTCTGGCCAGGTGCGCCAAGCCGCCAGCTGGAGGAGAGACCTGGGACTTACCCCAAGATCTCAGAGTGGGCATTCCGAACCATCTGTAGGGCCTGCTCTGGGACTGGAAGCTCTGGGGATGGGGCCTAACACTGCTGGTCAGGGTGGGGCACACAGAGAGACGGACAGGGGGAAAATGTCCATTCGTAGGTAGATGGACAAACCCATGTATACAAGATATAGTCATATAACAGAATACTATATAACAGTGAAGTTTAATAACCGAGCATCAATATGGCACCAACATGCATAATTCTTAAAACCATTCTTAATCACCACGGTGGTAATTTATAAAAGCAACTTGCCATGTGGCACGGTATGTTATGTTACTATTTACTTAAATTTTAAACTACAGGAAACAAAAATCATATTGTTTCTGGCTAAATACATACACAGTATCACTATAAAAATAGTCACAAAAATCAAACACACTGACTTAAGGACTGTGGCTACCTCTGGAGAGGGAAGTAGAGGGAATAAAAGGAGGAACGAACTTGGATGAACCTCAAAGGTATCACACAGTGTGTAAGAAGCCAGTGCTGAGAGTCACGTGGTTTGTGATCTCATTCATGACACTGGCAAAAAGGCAAAACTGCAGTGACCAGAACAACTGAGCAGTTGCCAGGGGTCAAGGGATCAGAGCCTTCTGTGTCCTGGTTGTGCTGACAGTAATGTCAGCGTACGATGCATTATAATTCACAGGACTGAAATTCACAAAGATAGTAAAATGGTAGTTGCTGGGGGCTAGGAGGAGATAAAAATGGGAATTTCAGTTGGGGAAGATGAAAAAGTGCTGGAGACAGATGGTGGTGATGGTTGCAGCGCAACGCAAATGAACTGTCCGCTTAAAAATGATTCGGGGATAAAGTTTGCTGTGCATATTTTACCACAACAAAAAGTGAAAGAAATCAGCCCTGGCTGGTGTGGCTCAGTGGATTGGGCACCGACCTGCAAACCGAAAGGTGGCCGGTTCAATTCCCAGTAGGGCCTTGCCTTGGGTGAAAGAGAGGCAACCGACTGATATTTCTCTCGCACATTGACATTTCTCTCTCCCTTTCTCACTCTCTTCCCCTCTCTCTAAAAATAAATAAAAATAAAATCTTTTTTAAAAAGTGAAAAAAACATAGGACTGTACACCAGAAGAAGAAAAAAGGGCAATTTTATTGTATTTCATCACATGGTAATTAAAACTAAAAGAAAAAAAACCTGAAGCAAATATTGCAAAATGTTAAGATGTATTAAATTTACATGACAGATACATTTACATCTGTTAATTCTGTTGACTTTTTGCATGTGCAAAATGTCTTAAGTTTTTAATAATTTAAGGTAGATTCAAAATTGTTGGGCTGCAGGAAGTTTTGAGATTATGCCCTTCACATTCCTTACTCAAAGAAAGAGAAAGTTTTCTCAGCTAAAACTCCTGACTCCCAGGCTACTGTTTAATGCATACTGCTGGATAATTTGAATCTGAAGTGTCTAATTGCTAATAAAATTAGGCTTCTTCAGTTTGGGAGGCCTTTTTAATCCAAACACACACACACACACACACACACACACACACACAGGAAGAGCATGCTGAACTTCCCCTAGTCCACAGGAAAAAGTTTCTACACAATCAGAACACCCAACAACACATTCTCAGGAACAGAACTAAAATTCAGTTAGCAGCTCTCTTCAAAAGCAGTGTTAAAAATTTTTTAAAAGAGAAACATCACAAAAGCATTGATTTTACTCTGAGACACTCACATTGACCTCACAAAGCACTTTTGTCTCACCTTTGCCCCTGCCCGTGTTTGCTCTCTGCTCCCCTCCCCTCTAAATACTGCCCAATGAACAGCTTCTATGACCTCCTCTTACCCTAGAATGAGGGTTGCTCCAGTTAGAACAAACTTGCTTCCTCACCAGCAACCAGATGACCCTTTTAGAACCTACACTTGATCTTATCACTCCGGTGCCCAAGTCCCCCAACAGCTCCCATGTCACTTAGAGAAAAAGCGGATCTGGCTGGTGTAGCTCAGTGGACTGAGCGCCGACCTGTGAACCACACGATCGCGGTTCGATTCCCAATCAGGGCACGTGCCTGGGTTGCAGGCCAGTTCCCAGCAGGGGACACACCAGAGGCAACCATATATTGATATTTCTCTCCCTCTCTCCTTCCCTTCCCCTCTAAGGATAAATAAATAAATAAATAAATAAAATCTTAAAAAAATAACCCAAAAGTGTCAAGCAAATGTTATGAAAAAACCCGGAATCTTCAAAATGGCCATGGAGACCCCCATTAAACACCCTGTCCACCTGCTCGATCTGGCCTCTCATCGTCTCCCTCTCCTTCTGCTCCAGCGCCTGCCCCTCCCCGCTTTTCACAAACACCTGCTTGTTTACTTTCCCTTCCCTTAGATTAACACATAACTTGTTCCTCGTACAAATAGTCTTCTCTCTGATGCCCCCTCAGTAAAATAGCACCCATAATTCTTCCCCCATCCCATACCCTACTTAATTTTTCTTTACATTATCACAGCCAGTGGCATTGTATGTGGGCATTTGTTTATTGTCTATCTATCTTCTACTAGAATAGAAGCCTCACGAGTCAGGGCTCTGTTTCCCTGTCATGGTCTCCCCAGAGCCTAGCTCAGGGCCTGCTGGAGGGTAGATACTCAGTAAGCCTTAGCTCTTGCTGAACTGGGACATGGAGGCTCTGCTGACAATAAAGGGCCAGGGGAGGTGTCTTTGACTGACGAGGAGGGTCAGTGGGGTTTGTGAAGTGGAGGGAGCTGTCCAGCAAAGGAGAGGTGTGTCCTGACGGTGATGAATTCACGGCTGAGGCTGGAGATCATGTAATAGGGGCAAGGATCTGTGGGAGAGTCATTGTTTTTCTTTCCAGCCCCACTCAGCCACTGAGTGGTAGGTGCAGAGAAGCAAGATTGCAATTTCCAGCAATAGGGGTGGAGTGGTCTGCACAGGGCACAGGGGGAGGAGGCAAGGAAATTGAAATTCACCAGCAAAAATGTATTGAGGGAATGGGCTTTGGGCTCTAACTGCATCACGAGAGACAGAAAGACAAGTAGCCCAGACTATAGATGCCGGCCTGCAGGTGAGAGACGGCGTGCTGTCCGAAGAAGGCTAATGGATGAAGCCACACGGCAGGATTGCTCCTGAGGAGTGGACAGCCAGGTCAGTAGGCTGTGAAGAATGGGGGAGTTAACAGGCAGGAACAGGAGGGGGGGAGGGAGGACACATCGAACCTGAGATCTCAGTGAACTAGTCTTGGGTGATGTGAGTGGCTGGGCTGAGGAGAGGCAGATGGACAATAGGGTGTAATCTGCCCTTTATTGTCAGCAGAGTTTTTAGGAATTATAAGCCCTTTGGTGGCAAGAATACCATTTCACTTTTTATTGTTGTTACATATAATCTAAGCTGAAAGGATTAATTTTCCAATGATACTTGAAGATTTGTTTTATTATTGAATTACTCAGGTATTAACAATATGAAAGGATCTAATGTAAAACATGTTGACTATAGTTAATAACACTGTATTGTATAATTGAAATTTGCTAAAAGAGTAGAACTTAAATATTCTCACCAAAAATGATAAATATGCGAGGTGATGGATGTGTTTATTAACTAGATGGGAAGATCCTTTTGCAATGTCTATGTATATCAAATCACCGTGACATACAGCTTTTTTATATCTTATAATTTTGTCAATTATACCTCAATAAAGTTAAAGTTTAAAATATACAGATATTTTAACAAAATACTTAAAATTTTTATTCTAATTATGTTCTTATTCACAAGACCGAAACTAGACCTGACTCCTTTGAGTAGAACCATTGGCAGGATTCTGGGCAGCTCTGGACGGACAGAAAAGCTGAAAAGACGGACTCAGAAACCAGAGAGGCAGAGCCGCAGGGAATGCGCCCAGGAAGCCAAACAAGGCGTGCTGCGGTCACATTAGCAGTTGTTAACGGGGTGGCAGAGGTGATCCAGGGAAGGGCTGAGTCTCTCCACAGCGGCTACAGCCATCTTGTACTACCCACGACATTTCCGTTGCCTTCAAAATCCATGTCAAGGCCATGAACGTGGACTGCCAGGTCCTCCACCATCTGGTTGCAGCCTACTCTACATTCTCGTCTCCGGTAGGTCTGCGATCTCCCCTTCATACATCCTGTCCTGCTGCAGTCCTCACTGATCCCCAAACACACCAGGGCCTCATGCTTCCAAGCCTTGGCACAGGGGCTGTTCCCCTGTCTTAAAATGCCTTTCCCTCCTCTTGTACCTTAATCAAGCTAGTCAGCTCCTATACACACTTCAAGGCCCTGCTAACTGTGACCAACTGTGTGAAGCCCCTCCCTGTTCTCCAGGTGCACTCTGTTCCCACAGCGCTCAGATAATATTTCTGGGACAGCCCTGATCATGTTGTTTTTAAATGATCTGTTTTCATGTCTGTATCTTCACTGGACTGTTACCTAGCAGATGGCAAAGGTCAGTGTCTAATTAATCTTAATTAGTTAATTAATTGGGTCACTCTAATTAAACTAAAGGGTAGGGCCTAGTTATTTGCCCCAATGCAGAATACAGTGCCTGGCACAACTGCATGGTTAATAAATGTTGAATAAACAACTTAAGTAATTAATGAAGACCAGGAAGGCTGGAAACGATCTCATGAAGTCACTATAGTGGAAGTGTTTTTACCCTTAATATAAATTCTTCCCAATGCATGTTACCAACTCTTTTCAATTCTCCAGTCAGGAGATGGAGCAAAGCCCTCCGCCACCACTCCTACAACAACCCTACTGTACACAAAAGTAGGGAGGGGCAGCCGCCCTGGGCCAGCCTGTCCAGTCTTTATTAGTCTGCTTGGGCTGCCATAACAAATACCACAGACTGGGCAGCTTAAACAATAATGATTTATTTTCTCACATTTCTGAATGCTGGCATGTTAAGATCAACATGTCACTAGAGTTGGTCTCCTCTGAGGCCTCTCTCCTTGGCTTGCAGATGGCCATCTTCTTGCTACCTCTTCATACTGTGGTCTAGGTGTATTTGCCTGTGTATGCCCGAGGTCTTTCCATGTGTCCTAATCTCCTTTTTGTGTAAGGACACGAGTCAGACTGGATTAGGGCCCACCCTAATGTCCTTATTTTAACTTAATTGCATCTTTAAAGGCCTTATCTCCAAATACAGCCACATTCTGAGGTTCTGAGCATCAGGTTTTCAATGTATGAACTTTGGAGGGGGGCGGGGAAGAGATGCAATTCAGCCTGTAACACCTTCCCAGCAAGCATTCTGTCTTGGACAGTAAGGCCAAATGAAAGCTCGCTTGTAGAAAGCCATGGGGCACCGCCCCAATTCAGTCTTTCACCCATTCTCATTCCACCAATATTTAATGAGAGCCATTCAGATAATGACTTGGTCTATAGGAGACCAACAGAATGATACTTTCAAAATGCATGTCTGGTTATATCTCCCGTCAGACAGAAACTACTGTTTCCCTGCGCCCTTAGGAAGATTCCCAAATCCTTGTGTGTTTCACAAGACCTGACTCCAAGATCTGATTCTGCTCGCCAACACAGCTGTGATTCCCTCATGTGCCTTTTGCTCCTGCTAAACTTCTCAAATATAACTCTTCTCCAAATAAATTATACTAAGTTACTCCTAACTGTATGATTCCAGGAAAAAAATGTGTTTATTCAACAAATATTTAATTATCCCCTCCTTTCGGAAGTTGTGCCATAGGCCCCAGAACACATAACCAAATCCCATCCTCAAAGACGTCTTAGTATGGAGGAAACGTCACAAGTAAACACAAATTACAATTTCTACATAAAAGTACAATTGTAGTCTAGATGTGTGCAGAAAATGTGTCAGGATTTCAGAGGAGGACCTCTTTAAATTTGCAGAGCATTCCTGTCTCTGGTGAAGTAACACACCCACCTCCAAAATTAGACCAGGTTATAGTGCAGCCTATAGGCTGTGTTCATACACTGCTGAAATGAATCAGAAATGTGGTGCTAGTTATTAAGGACAAGATAAGCGATGTCTCACATAACTAATGAAGTGAAAATTGATTGCACACCCACCAAAATATGCAGAGTCCTCGGGTGGAAATGAAAATCCCTCTTGCTAGTGTGAGTCTATCTCTGAAAGTGTTTTTCAAGCTGCACACGTGAAAATCACGTGGGGCAGCCACCACACCCGCCCTCCCACCAGCAGGAGGCGTTCTAGCTCACTAAGCACCTGGAATTCGCAGCCAGGGCCTGCTGAGGCACTAGGACAGAATCATGCGATTGGTTGGTGGTAAGGGTTATTTTATTTATGTTTGAAACCTTCTAACACGGCTCTCAAGAAGTTACCAGGTCCAGAGAGTTGTAAAAGAAAACTAAGGAGCGAATAAGAACAGTCATGGTTAAGCTGCCAGAGTAATGTGGAATGAAACCCAAAGCCCACTGAGAGATGCTGGTGTCACGTGTGCCTCTTTGTCTTGCTGCACCAGTGAGTTCTCAGTCAGAAAGGGAAATTCCAAGTGATTATAACAAAGGGAGAACATTAAAAAAACTAGTAAGCAACAAGCAGTGACTCAACTGGGTGAGGTAATATCGGTGCCAGTTTCCAAGGAGTTTGGGTTTGAATACCATGTGGAAACAGGAAAGGAGTCCGTGAGTGCACCCGAGGTAGCGAGCGGTCAGGGGACCCCTACATGAAGCCAGGAATCTCAAAAGGCCGCACCTTCAAGAAAGGTAGACTAACAATAATGTGCCCACGGGCACACAGATCAAGGAATTGTGTTTTCACTTACATTCTGGGTAAGGAAAACGGTCAATCCCAATGGGGCATTTGTCAATGAATGAGCATTGCTTCTCAGTTACAAATTCACCTGAGTCCTGGTCTGTGACAATGAATTGGACACTACGCTTTCTTTTACAGTAAGTGTGATACAATGCTTTGTCAGCAGAGGGCGCTAGAGTGACACTGCAGTAAAAGGGGGGCTTCTATTCCTGGTTCCTGTGTGCTGGGTTTGGCTTTTTCTTGCTCTCCTGGCATGTTTGGTCAGCGATACCGGTGTATAGGGACATCCAGTTCTTCACAGTCCCTCAGTGACCTAAAGGCCCAGCCCAGGCCTGGCGACCACGTTTCCAATGGCCCTCCTGACACAGATACCATGTGCTCCAGACTTTATGCCCGCAAAGGCCTCCCAGTTCCTGTGTGCACCCACATGACAGCCTTGGTATGACTGCACCCCAGGGAGTTGCTTTCTGCCTGCCCAACGACTATGGATCCACTCAAGTCTGGGCAGCCCAGTAAGCGAGGGAGCTCACTGAGAGCTGCTTCCTGTGAGCTGAATCATCATCTCTTCACCAATGACGTCTGAGCCCCAGCCTTGGGGAAGGCCCCCACTCCAAGTTTCTCCTTCCTTTTAGCATTGTCTCCATACCTTTTTAGTTACTCCCTTATCAGAGCTTAATCATTTCCTTAAACTAACCTATTTAAACTATTGTGTAGTTTCTAAGGTGAATATAACTGGGAATTCAAACTCCACCCCCCGGCCTGTGCCTTATTAAGAGTTCACCTTTACATTACCTAGCGGAAGTAAATACAAAAACACGGTGAAGGAGCATTTCCTCAGCTAAGCATGCATGGCATTCTCTCAGAAAAAGCAGGCTGAATATCAATTCACAATCCCAAATCTTAAAACTCACAAAGAAGTAATCCTTCATGAAAAAGTGTCATCAAACATAATACTTATGGGTCTTAGAACTACAATAACTTCTAATAATAAAACAATTTAAAAGAAAAGATTGTAAATATGCTTAAAAGAAAATTGGCAATTTAGAATAAATTACCTTAAATGTAAAGGGACTAAACAAGTCAATCAAAAGACAAAGATGATATGATCTGTCTTATTTCCTCATTTGGGTAGTGTTTATATGACTATATTCATTCTATCAACATTTATGTAGCTATCCTTTTATGATTCTTCACTTTCATGAGTGTACATACATTTATAATATATATGTACATTTATACATAATCTGTAGGTAAAAGAAACTGAAAATGTTTTAGAGAGAAATCACAACAAAAGACCATATCAAAGCTTTTGAGGTATAGATAAAACAGGACTAATAGAGAGGAAATGTGTTACTTTAAATCAGCAATTTTCAACCAGTGACCCACAAGAACTTTTATGCAATACCTGACTCTGTAGTCAGGGACGCTGACCTCTTTTCCCTTGAATTGTCGGATTAAAAAAAAATTACAACGGCCAACACAACAATAGCCACTGATGTGAAGAAATCAAAATTATATCTATTTTTGTCAGATCAGCAAAAGATACGTATTTTTGGTGCACTGCAGAATTTTTGTAATTAGTTTATATGTGCCATGAGATAAAAAGGTTGAAAATCACCACTTTAAGTAATTATATTAAAAAAGAAAAATCAATGAGCTAATAAACTAGACAAAGGAAAGAGTAAATTCAAGGAACATAGAAGGAAGGAAAGGATGAGGTTGGGAAAAACATGCCTGAGAAATCGAGAATAATATTAACAGCTTCCCGTGTTCATGTGTCCTTGCCTTCACGGATAGTCCATCTGCGCAAGTAGGACACCTGAGCCTTGAAAGGGCTTTTGTCCTGAGGGCTTTTGTTCATCTAGGCAAACTTAGACTTCAACTTTGGTAGCCTCATTAAGTGAGAAAAAAAGAAGTCATGGCCCAGGGCTCACCCTGAAACTGGGAATCTAATAGAGAACCCTGTTCCATACCGAGCTGGTCCCCAAAGACCACTCACTTGGGGTGAGGTTAACCTAATCCCAGGGCACCACTCTGAGGGCTGCCTGGGTGCTGAGGGTGGCTGGTGTCCAGCTTACCTTCCTAGTCCCCCTTTCCTTCAAGTCAGGCCTGATAGTTCTTTATGACCTTGACATTTCTATAACACTTTTATTAGATTTTAAAACATGGTTTAGAAAAAATTATATATCAAATTATATATATAAAACTACATAAAATTTATATATGTGTGTGTGTATATGTGTGTGTGTATGTGTGTGTGTATATATATATATACATACATCTCTCTCTATATATAGTTTAGATAGCATTTAGATGTATTCAGCACAAGGAAGGATTTGAATTCCTAGCCCAATGTTATCTGAAACCAAACCTCTATGTGTAGTAAAATTATAAAAATCTATCTGGGAGTTACACACTCCAACTTAAGGATAATGGTTACCTCTGGGGTAGAAGATAGGAAAAAAAGGAAATGGAGATGGGCCTGTAGTTTTATTTGTAATGTTTTGTGTCTTTAAAAAAAAAATCTAAAGCAGATTTGCAAAAAGTACATTTGTTAAATTCTGGGAGCAGGTAGCAGCAGATATTGGAGGATCGCTTACCCAACATCCATTCTCTCCTCCTTACCATCGGGACCCTGGTTCTGAACTGAGAGAGAAACTTAGCTAAGCATCAGCCTTAGGCTTTCTCATCTGCTGCCAGGGTTCGGGTTTGAGGACTACGAGGAACAGAGCCTTTCGATTCTGAAAGGAAGCGCCTGCCGCTGAGCTGTCACATCTCTGCACATATGTGATAGTCTTGCTGCTCTGGAAGTAACTTGGGCCCCTGGGATGAGGGGTCTGGATGCTGGGCAGCTGAGACGATGACAACGGTCTATGGACAGAGTGCATGTGCAGGAAGAAAGTTTTTTTTCTATCCTAGACATTCCCTTGACCACTGTTTTTCTACAGTGTTGAAATATACAACTACTGCTAGTGGAGAATCTTACTTTTGCAGACAGTTTCAAAAGTGTGTTTCTAAATGTTCCTGTAAAATGAATGCATAGGTATCATTACCAAGTGAAAAGTGTACTGCTCAAAACAGGGGCTTGCTAGACATTAAGTCAGTTAAACATTAAAATCAGAAAAGAGAAACCTTTACACTTATTTTTAAGAAGGCTTTTTAACCATGTCTATGTGAGTAACCCATAGCCTCTGTGCATAAGGGTTATTAATATTACAAAAATCCAAAGATCATTCCAAGGTAAAGTGTTACCTTATGATATCACGTATTTAAACAAGCTATCTTAAATCACAAATGCATAGACATTGACCTCTACAAAGAATACGCTAGATTACTTTTGAGAAAAGCCTTGAAAACCTCTGAAATTTTTTTGAAAGTGTTCAGCATTTTTTTCATTATTTTGAAGCTTATGAACTACACAGCAATTTTACTTTCCTTAGAACTCAGATTGACATTTGTATTTATTTTTAATCCATCTTTTTGGTGTGTAACCAAAATCATTGAACAACAAAGCAGAGCGTATTTAAGTCTGGAGTATGGAAAAACTGTTCTGGTTTGTTGTTCGGAATAAGGCGTAGACACACACTGACCTCCTCTTTCTCCAGAGGCCACGTGCAAGTGAAACTAAAGGAATACAGAAGGGCAGAGTCAATGACAGAGAGAATCAGAAGGGACTAGAGGTGGATGGGAGGTCTAGATGCATTTTGCAAGATGAAAAGGGGACGAAGACTTTCACTTCTGGGTGGGTTGAATATTCTGAAGGGTTCTGCCGCTAAACCCTGAGTCTGGCAGAAATTACAACACACATGACTTTAAACGCAATATTGAGGTCACCATAAAGAGAAATCTCTAAAAGTCAAAAAAAAAGACAAATAGAGGAGGAGGGGAGGGAGAGAAAAAGGGAGGGGAGGAATCAAAGAAAAAAGACAAATGACCCGCACACAAAGGAGGGGCAGCCCCAGCACAATGCAGGTTCATCCTTCATGCAGCGTATGTGTTCCTAAAACCATCAGGCTATGAAATGTGGTGTAATAAAAAAAAACAAAAAACAGGACATATAGTAAAGCTGGGATTGGGGAAAACATTGCAAACCTGTAACGTCTCATAAAAATTACTGCAATACAATAATAAAAGTAAAGAAATACATAATATACTAACACTTCAGTCTTCTAATAAGCAAATATGATAGCAATCATAGACAAAACGTATGTTCACTTGCTGTGCTGAAACGTCATAGCTGCTGGGGCGAGGAGAAGAACTTAGAGGAAGGACAACGTGCTTAGGCTGAAATGCTGCGGCACCAGAAGTGGTGCCCGTTTTTTTTTGTTGTTGAAAAGACTCATTTTGTTTTCTGTCTTTTGCTGTGACTTAAAACAGAAACCCTACTTTGGTTGTGTCCTCTTTTCCTAAAGAAACTGTAAAGGCAGCTGCAGACGGGACCAGACACAGGGTGCCATCCCGGTGCTCCGGGCCCCAGAGCTCTCAGCTCCAACCAACCCCAGCAAAGGCTCCCCAGGCCCAAGTCCCAGGGAGCTCAGATGACAACTGCCACGCACCCGCCTCTCCCTGCTTTGTGATTTTTCAGGGTGCTGTCTCTGATGGAAGGCAGCGCAGATTCCTGTGTTTCTTGGACAGTTCACGTCCACACGTTTCTTTGAAATTTATGATTCTAAGCTTCTCCTCAATACTTCAATACCTTGTTTTGTTTGCCAATTGGATTCATATAACCAGAGTGTTTACTTGGAATGCTGTTTTGAATATTTATATTAAGAAGAATATACAAGCTTTAGTGGACACTGCAATACATGTTCATAGGTTATATGGATAAACTGAGGAAAGAGAAAAGTTGAAGGGTGCGTGTGTCTGTGTGTGCTGCATGGTCTTTCATGAGACACTGTGTCCAACAGAGCAACTTTTTAAAAATCTGGTATTTGGCTCAAAGCATAGTCAAATTGTGGATAGGATAACAATTTCTAGTTTAGGTGACTTTATTCCTTTGCTTAATTATTGTAAATATATAAATTTGCCCATTATGAACAAAACTGAAGAGACTGTAATGATATAAACACCAAGATTGTCCCAGAGGCAAATGTTATCCCAGAGGATAACAGCTTTGCTATCTGAACATGAACTCTTTGGCCTGTGGCAAAGTACGTGAGCTAAATCTGTGATTCGTTCATTAGCTAAGACCCTTAAAGGTGTGTGAAGTATTCTTGACTGTAAATCTAGGTCCTGGAGGAGACAAATGTCCAGTCCCTCTGGATGATATTAAGCAAATTTAGGCTCTCAGGATTCCCACAAGCCAATCTCCTTTATGAACATACAGATATAAATTATAAACAAAGTATTAACAAATCAAGCCCTATGATATATCAAAGGATCATACATCACAAACAAGTAGGAATTATTCTAGCAATTCAAGGGTGGTTTGATATTTGTGAATTGGTTCATGTAATTCACCATAGTAACAACAAAAAAGGGGGTAGAACATAAGGTCATCTTAATAGGTACAAGAAAGCATATGAGAATCACACTTAGCAAATTAAGAATAGAGGTAAACTCCTTAATCTGATAGTGAATAGCCATATAAAAATCTACAGCAAACATGTTACTTAATGGTGAAATCATGAAAGCATTTCCCTAGAAATGGGAAATGAACAAAGATGTCCTCTATTTTTACTTTCATTTAGCATCGTGCTGGTTCTAGCCAATGCAATAAGACAAGAAAAGAAATCATAAGGATTGGGAAAAAAAGAAATTATACTATTGTACTCATAGATGATATGGTTGTGTATATAAAAATCTTAAAACATCAGATGTAAAAGGTAATTTCAGAAATATTAAGTAAATTTAGCAAGGTCCTTAGATCCAAAGTCTACATACATAAAACACTGATTTTTTAATATGTCAGAATACATAAACAGAATATGAGATATTTTAAATGATGACACTATAAAAGCATAAAAAATTCAAGCCATCAGGGAAATGCAAATAAAAAATGCAATATCACATCTCTACCCACAACCAGAATGACTGGAACAAAAAAATCAGGTGATATAAAGTGATGGCAAAGATGAGGGGCAAGAGTAACTCCCCTACATTGCTGGCAGGAGTGCAGCTCTGTGCAACCACTTGGGAAAACTGTTTGGCACTACCTTGTACAGCTGAACATCTATGTATCCTATGACCTAGTGATTCTACATCTAGGTATATACACAATAAAAAGCTTTAATTCATGAAAAAAAGTGTAATATTGCTTATTGCAGTGCTATTCCAATGTCCAAATACTGGAAAGACTGTTAAGTGTTCATCAACATTAAACTAGATAAACAAAGTGTAATATTTTCATATAATAAAATAGTATAGAGAAACAAGAAGAAATTAAATGTTAGTACATCACCAACAGGGATAAATCTTATTAACATAATGTTGAGCAAAGAAATCCAGATACAATAGAGGACCTACTAAATAGTTATACTTATATGAAGTTGAAGAGCAAGCTGAAGTTACCTATAGTGTTAGAAGTCAGGGTAATGGGTACATTTGGTAGAAGGTGGTAAGTGAGAGGGAGAACAAGGGGACTTCTGCATAGTGATAAAGTTAATTCTACTTCTAGATAGAGGTGCTGGTTACAGAGGTGTGTTCACTTGGTGAAAACCTACTGAACTTTGCATTTATAATTTCTGTAATTTGGGGGGTATAATTATACTTCAATGAGAAGTTGCTTCTTTTTCTTTTGGGAGGGTTTGAAAGAAAAGATAGAGCATAAAGAAAGTGGGAAGTGGAAGGGAATGATTCAGGCAGGAGGAAGGGAGGGAGCAATAGTTTTTTATCTTAAAAAGTGAAGGAGTCGATAGACATTATTCATGGAACAAGTTATTGAGGTTTAACTATTTTGAGGCTGCAAAGCTAACGAAAAGAGAAACCATGACTAGTGATAAAATTACAAAATGGGAGTGTGTAGTAGAAGGGGGTGAAGTAATGAACTAACCCCTTGTTTGTCATAGCAGGAAATTAATTGACAATGCTGAAACTAGATAAACGAAGCTTCTTAATACAACTATTTGTCATAACACCATGGTTTTGCTGGGCAGTTCCTCAGTTGATTTTGCCTGGGGTCACCCATGGGCTGCATTCCCTAGAGAGATGGCTGGGCTGAACCTTGGTGACCGTGGCTGTCACCCGGGCTACTTCAGTTCTCTACGGTATCTCTCACTCTTCGGCATGCTGGGCCAGCTTCCTTACGTGATGGTCTCAGGACAGCATTCCAAAACATCAAAGGCAGAAGCTATAAGGCCTACCAAGGCCTTCTCTCAGAGTTTGCAAAATGTCACTTCTGCCTATACTACACGTCAAAGGAAGTCCCAGGGCCAATCCAGATTCAAGGGGTGGGGCAGTCAACTCTGCCTCTTGTCGGAAGGAGCTGCAAGGTCACATAGCAAAGGAAGTAGGAGGAATTTGTGGCCATATTTGCAAGCTACTACCCTCTGCTCTGGGCTCACAGTTATTTATATTTTCCTCACATGCAAAGGAAACAAAAGCAGAATGTTAAAATTGATTGTCTCTGGAAAGTAGAACAGGAGTTAAGGAAGAATGGGAAGCAGGGTTTTCTGTTTTGTTTTTTTATCCTTTGCCCTTTCCTGTTATTCTTTTTAAACACATGCTTTTCTAGTGTCATATAAGGTTTAGTATACATGACTCCCTTGTACTGAACAGAAAAACTGAAAAGGCAGTTTCCTCAATCCTCATCTCATAAACGCTGAACATTCACTGAACATGGATTTTGGGAACTGTAAGTTCATCAAACAACTCAGGAGCCACATTCTTCAGTTTTGCCCTGTCTACCCCATGGGACTAATGATTCAATTAAAAAATGGGATTGTATAGGTGACACATGCTTCTTAAACTATAAATATTTTCTCACCCACTATATATTATCCATTGCTGCTATTTCTATGTTGTGCTCAGTACTATATGAAGCTGTGTAGAGGCCACAAAAGAGCTAGAGAATAAGGTTCCTGCTAGCAAGGAATTAGCAGTCTAGGTGAGGATGCAGGATGACACCCACAAACCAATTATAGTACATTATGCTCAACCGGAGAGGCCCATGCAGACAGGGACAATTACTCTTTGTTCATTGCAGCCTCATCAAGACCCGGCAGATAATAAGACCTTGATAAATATGCGTCAATGAAGGGATGGATCAATTACCTGGCAGCCCATATATCAGAGCCTGGGCACCAGACACACTGTGAGCGCTGGAGGCATCTAAGACGCCGTGATCAGACGCCGGTTGCACTTGGTCAGCTAAGGCACCAAGACTGGGCTTTATTTCCAGTTAGGATATGGCAAAGTCACAGTGCCACAACAGGGGAAGATGCATATTCCAGCCAAGAAGAGCCCAGAGCAAGAACCCAGGAAAAGTGGGAAGGAGTTCAAAGCAGCTCGGGTGGAGGTGGAGAGGTGGGAGGAGGACTGTAGGGTCTCCCTGAGCACCCACCCTCTGCATCTGGAGCAGCTTGGAAGACTGAGGGAGTAGGAGGGTAAGGAGAGTGAGCAGGGTGGAGTGGTGAGGGACAGGATGCGTGGGCACCCAAGAAGCAAGCAAATCCCACCACACAGTAGGTCACAGGGGAGCCCCAGGCACAAGGGCTGCTGTCCCTCCATAAAAAGGAACTCCTGACCCCTGCCATTTCCTTATACTTTTATTCAGCACCCAGTCTACACTGGAATCATCCAGGAAAACAAATTGGACATTCTCCCGGTCATGAGAACATTAGAGCCTTTTACGCTAGAAAAGACCCCACTTACATCGTAAACAGCTAAGGGCCGGGAGCATCCCAGAATGATGGAAGGCCAGCATGGAGCTCAGGTACACTGGGTTTCTATTCTGCTTCCTGCACTCATAGCTTGAAATCTTTAAACAAGTTAACCTTTTCCAGCCTCAGTTTTATCACCTGAGACCAGCTCCTGCCTCCCAGGTTGTGAGGATGAAATGAGGTCCCCATGTAAAGCTCTCAGAGGGTGCTTGGCTCTCCACAAACCTTCATATTGTTAGGGAGAGCCCCAGCTGTCAGACCAGGGAGGCTGGGTGGAGGTGCTGACTTTTAACTTTGGCTTGGAAATTAGGAGAATTTAGATACACAGAAATGGGTAGGCCCCAAAGCAGAAAAACTGTGGAGAGAGCTGAGAAGATTCCCTCTCGACTGTCTGCAAAAGGCACAAGAGCTACGCCTGGAAAGGCAGACAGGGCAAGAACCCAGACCTTGCTCTGGAGTCAACAGAGAGCCATGAAGGATTTTAGCAGGGAGGTGATGGGGTCAGAGGTGGCCGGGGGACAAGAGGCTGCTGAAGATGGGCTAGGTAGAGAGAGGGCTGAAATATGGTGCCTTTCAAATAGATCCACTCTGACACAATCTGGGAAAGACCTAGGGTTCAGATGTAATTGTCAGGACATTATCTCTTTCACAACTGGCTTCAAAGTGGAGATGATTGGGTGACAAGAGACAAGATAAAAGGTCACGTTAATGATTGGAGAGATAACGTGGTTTGGGAAAAACATCGATACACCTCTTCTAATCATTCACTAGGAAAGAGTCTGCAACTCTGACGAATGAGTCAGAGTCCAGACAAAGGAAAAAGGAAAAATGGATGGCTCTCTAGATCTCGCTCAAAACTCTTTAGGGTCCTATTGCCTATTACCGCCCCTTCCTTCAATTGCCCAGACCCATGGCCACACCCATTGTTTCCACATACGACTGTGGTGTAGAGTTTTTTTTAATATGTTCTATTGATTATGCCATTACATTTGTCTCATTCCCCCCCTTCATTCCCCTCCACCCTGCACACCCCCTCCCCCATTTCCCCCTTTAGTTTATGTCCATGTGTCACAAGTACTTCAGATTCTACATTTCCCCTACTATTCTTGCCCTCCCCCTGTCTATTTTCTACCTACCGTCTATGCTACTTATTCTCTGTACCTTCTCCCCCACCCTCCTCCTCCCACTCTCCTGTTGCTAACCCTCCCTGTGATCTCCATTTCCATGGTTCTGCTCTTGATCTAGCTGTCCACTTAGTTTGCTTTTGTTTTAGGTGTGGTTGTTAATAACTGTGAGTTTGGCGTAGACTTTTTGAGTCCCTACTGCTGTGGGACTTTGGGCAGGTCGCTTAACTTGGTCATCTGAGTCAATTGAAATAAAAGTGAATCCTTAATCGTTCAGCCCTGGACTTACTACCTATAAGCTTTAGTCTCTTCCTCCAAAGCAGAGGGAAATCTACTGAAATCCTGCTGGCACTGGGCCGGGAGTCCCTGTTTGTCCCTGATCTCGAGAACTGCTGAGGGTTCATTCAGAGCGCTCATGCGCTTCCCCTTCAGACTGATCCAGATACACAGACCCTGTTTGCTCACAACAAAGATATGTCCCAATCTGCGAGCACATCTGAACTTGCAGTAAGCCTAGAGGCAGGTACTGGGGTAAATGTCCTAGAGACTTGCTGGTGTTCTCAGTTCAAAGTATTATTTTTTTTTACTGAAGAAATTAGGTGAAGTATTAACACTGGTAAAGCAATTCCCAAATGAAACCTGCTCTATTCTGCTGGTTTTGCAGTAAAACAGATTTATATAATGTTATTTTGCTTTGGAATCTGACAATGATCTAATAAGAATGTTATTGTCAGTGGACTTGTCTCCACTGAATATTAAGCCGTCTATAGCTTGTGTGTGAGTATAAAAATGGACCATCTCATGCTTTCTCATTGGGAATACAAGGTTCATGACAACTTTTATTTTTGCTACATCTAATTTGATTAGATGTAGAGAATTTTTTATCTCCATATTAAAGAAGTGTGCCTATTCAGTAATGAATGCAAATGTTGTAAGACTATAGAACTCAAGTTTTCCCACATGAAACACTAAAGAATGAACAAGCATGTTAGAGACACCATTTAAATAGGATATATGAGGTCTGTCTGGAAAAAGTCAAGCCATTGTTGAAATAACAAGACCGGTTTGCATGACATCAATGTAACCTAGCAGCCAAGGAGATTGGGCTGGAATTCGCATGGGTGAACAATGATGACTTCACTGTACTAGTCAGTGGGGGTGTTAAATGTTGTTGAGTGAGCATGTGTACAGTGTGGCCAATGTGTTTAAAATGACTGAGCAAGTAGAGCAATGAATCTGCATCAACTTTCGTGTTAAGCTTGAACATTCCCCCACGGAAACCATTTGGATGATTCAGAAGGCTGCAGCTATGAGCAACTAGTGATTGGTAGCTTCATCATGACAATGAACCAGTCATGGATCTTGTCTTATGCAGAGTTGGGTTTTTGTGTGTGTGTGTGTGAAATATCAAATCACCTAGGTAACTGAGACCCCCTACAGCCCAGATTTGGTGCCTTGCAACTTCTGGCTTTTCCCAAAACTGAAATCACCTTTGAAAGGGAAGAGATTTCAGACCTTTGATGAAATTCAGGAAATATAACAGGGCAGCTTATGGCAATTGGGAGAACTGTGTGAGGCCCAAGGTGCCTACTTTGAAGGGTACTGAAACATCATTGTCCTGTGTACAATATTTCTTGTATCTTGTATCCTCTTCAATAAATGTCTCTATTTTCATATTACATGGCTGGATACCTTCTAGACAGACATCATATCCTTACCTGTTCAATCTCCAATGGGCTTAACCTGAAACATTTTCTTGACTCAGGTAGAGTTCTTCATAAAAATTGAAAATAATAAATATAAGTATTTTAAAACGTCTATGAGTAATCTATGCTAGTCTTTCTTCTATCTAGTCTGAACATGTAAAGTTTCACCTGCTAGCATTAAGAATAACTTTGAAAGCAGCCTTGCAGTTACTTTCAAACGATTCAGGTCTTCCTTCTCATCATAATCACCTCATCATAATCACAGTTCTTTCTTGCCCAGAATTAGGCTGACTCATTTATTCAAGCAGAAAGGAACTGTATTGGCTGCACATCAGAAAGCTAGAAGAATCAACAGCAATACCTATAAGAAAACCAACAGCATGAAAAAAAAATGAAAAACTAACATAAAACTAAAAGAAAATTTGATTTAAAGAAATAGAGATAATTCAAGAAATAAATAGTATCAAACCACAATCAAGCAAGAACACTGACAGTAAGACAAAACCATCTGGTATCTAATGGGAAATACAAAAACCTTGGGGAACCACATGGCTTTGGGGCTCCCTCTGCCACGCTTCTTAGGAAGCTGGAAAGCAAGATGTGGCAGCGATGCAGAGCTCTCTCTTAGCAGTTTGGAAGAATACAGGAGAGACCTTGCAGGGAAGGAGAGGGGTGAAAGGACTCCCACTGGTGGGTCAAGAGAAGGTGTCACGTTAGTTTGGATTAAGAACTGGAGATCGAGGTGGCGACACAGCTGATGGTGCTGGGAACCAAGGGAGGCCTGCCAGCCCAGTAGGGATTCCTGGGAAGAACCAGAGGCTGCCTGAGCCACACACTTCATTTCTTTTCCTGAGATATGGTACCCTAGACTGGGCAGAGGCGGGAAGGAAACAGGGTGTGTGTCTGTGGGTGTTCTAAGAGACTTTGGAATTTTGACAAAGAAATTAAGTCATTAAGTTTGTATAACTTTTAAATAAATAGTTCCTTTCCTTTTCATACCCCCCAAATATATATATTATACATGTGTTTTATGTATAATATATATTAGTTATAATAATATAACTAATATTTACATAAACTCAGGGTTTTGTCTTATGTTATTGTTCATATACATAGTTATGCTATTCTTTAGGAAGAGTCAAAAAGCAAGATGGTTTGAAATTATAAAAATATAGTTTAAAAATTTAATAGCAGGGCTAAAGATAAAGTATAAGTAAAGCTTTTATACTAGAAACTAAAACACAACTAAGTAAGAAATATGACAGCAAAAAAGAGATATAGAAATAATGTATCCATCAATCTAGGAAGTCATGCTTCAATTAATAGGTATTACAGAAAAGTGAAGAAAATGGAAAGAAGGAAATTATTTTAAATAATAGGAAAATTTTTTCCAAAATGAAAGTTATGTTGTCAGAGAATGACTTTGCCCAGTACAATAAAATTTCTGAAAGATTCACAACTGAACACATGATATCAAGAATAAGAAAAATAAAAAGCCTCCATGGTACAGGGTTGGGGGCAGAGTACCTACCCACAAAAGATAAGAAACAAGCTAACTTTTCATAAGCAATACTGAATTTCAGAGAAAAAAATTACTTGAAGATAAAATTGTATACTCATCCAAGCTATCAATCAAAAGCAATTGATTCAAATAAAGACATTTTTAGATAAACAATGCCTCAATACTTCTGACTTACGTAAGAAGTTCCTTATGGGTGTACTTAAGCAAAAATGAATTAAAACAACCCAGAAAGAGAAGGATGTGGCAAGCAGGAAACAGAGAATCCAACCCAGCAAGATTATATAGAAAAAATTTCAGAAGAACCGCTATGCCAAAGAAAGTAGCAGGTCCAAACCCGGGGAGGAGCATGAAAGACCAGGAGAAAAACAGAGCCTGTCCAAAAGCTGCTGTGTCTGAAAGGCTCAATCAACCTGAGGCTGTAATGAAGACACATTCTTTTGTGGCAGAAAGGAAAGAAGGAAGGGAGGGAGGGAGGAAAAAAGATAATGGTGAGAAATGTCAGGAAGGCCTAGGCTATATGAGAAAGTAGTAATCCAAATACAAAGGAAAGTAACATGTGACATAATTTTAAACAAAGGACAGAGTGAAAGAAAATAAAAAGCATGTGACCTTGAAAGTATTGAGCCTTGCTGTCCCTTTCAAGTAGCCCATAGCTGATGATTTTGGACCCTGAGAGAGGGACATGTAATCCTAGCAATATTGTCCCTCTTTGTAGTGGGCAATCCTTAACTGATTATAACAACACAAATGCTTTTATGGGGGTTATAACTTTTTAATTTGGCAATAGAGAAAGCAGGGAAGCCATACTACAGTGATAGAACTGAATGCAAATCTTATGGATGTTGACAACATCAAAGCAAAGGTGTAGCTGACCAAAGGGGGTTAGAGCAATTCAAAGGTTGGATTACAGCCTCCATAAAAATGAAATTGCTGAGGAGGAGCCCCAAACAATCACACCAACATGAAATGACCAAATCCTAAATTTGATAAATTCTGGAAATGTATTCAAATCAAAATGCATTTTAGAGAATTGGGCTGTACCTCAGAGAGGGGAGGAGATGAAAGACGGTGATTATTATGGGGCGGGGGCGTGAAGTGCTGATGGAATGTGATAGACCAAGAAATGGAGGTTTAAAGTTAAAAATGTCAGCAACTGACAAATTTTTAGAAAACACTATTACTGTCAAACACCAGGAAAAGAAGACGCAGGAGACGTACAGGGCCATTTGACCCAGATCCTCATCTCATTATTATCAGACCAAGAGTCAGTGGAATGTCCTAGAGCAGACGAAATCACAAGAGAGTGATACAAATTTATTATTTTGCATTATGGAATAGACCACAGAAGAACGAAGAAGAGAAACAGCTGATACAGGTTGCGTTAGGAGCACGGAACTAAGGCTTGGGAAAGGTAGACCGGGGGAATGTTGCTTTTTTTTTTTGCAAGTGTACTTTTGCCATTTTATTTTTTACAAAGCACAGTTAGGTCAATAATGTGTTGAGGTGTGTGTGTGTGGTGTGTGTTTTCTTTCTAGGCAGGGACCATGCCTTAGCCATCTCCGTTTCCCCAGATCAATCCTCTCATAGGTTTATCCTCGTAGTTGGCGCAATAGCAATGGGAGAACAAAGAGAATCGGAAAACCATCTATTTGTTAAGTACCTACCATGCCCCTACCAAGTGCTTCACATAAATGTTATTCTTCACAAAACCATGCAAAGTAAACGCTTTACCTTTCCAATAGGAAATGGACATAAAAGAGTTCAAAACAAGAAATTGTCCAAGAATACACCACTGGTTCATGGCAGTGTTTGAACCTCGGATGTGAAAACCAGCAGTGTTTAAATCTAAGTCCGACTGTCTCTAAGACCTTGGTCTTTTTTAAAACTAAATCAGTATTTAGATGAATAATTGTGAATAAATGAATGCATGCAAAACTTAAAATAAATGTCAGTTATGCCATTCCATGCCTCAAAGCACACCTGCTTATCTTGTTGCAAGCAAGTATCACCATCTAGATCGCAAAGCTTTAGACTCATTACTCCTGAAATAACTTGAAGAGGCTATTGTGAAGAATAAATAAGGTCTGGAGGAAGCCAGAGGCAAAGTTCAGATGCACAAATGTAAGCAGAGAGGTTTTGTCCAGTAACAAAACACATTGAAATAATCCAGGATGAAGGAACAGTGGGGAGTAATATACATTAAATCAATCTCAACGTTTTCAGCTTTAGGGACTAAAATTATATTTCCATACAGATATAAATAGTTTAGGCATTAGGGCTTCATGCAAAATTAGTTTGCCTAATTGTCTGTGCCTTTGAGCCCAAAGAAGGTCACACAGATGCAAGAGCATGCCCTGCCTCAGAGCACGACACTGGTCCCCATGTCTTTTGATGATTTAACTCTATCTGTGAAAAAGGTGGCATGCACCCTTATATATGTATCTATAGATTATATTCTGATATAATGGATTAAGATGTGCATTCCAACACACATCCAAAACTTAAAAATGTAAAAGTATGAAATAAATACAGCATGTAATGACCAGTTCTACTCTTTCTGCTTACCCTCCAATGAGGAGTCTTGTACAACACTAGCTATACCCTACTTAGGACAACCCTCATCTGCGGGGTGGATTACCAGACGCTGAGCAAGTAGCTGTGGAGAACAAGTTGTGTGTAAAAGAAAACAAAAATATCATAATTAGAGCCAGTGCTTATTAAGGAATTTACCTTGTACCAGGCACCGTTGAAAGCATTTTGTGTGTACTGTCTCATTTGAACCTTACAACAATACTGGGGACAGGTTGTATTATTAACCCCTATTTTACAAAAGATGAGACTGAGGGACCAAAAGATAAAAAAACTTCCCTGAGGTCATATAGCTGTTAAGTGCTACATTCAGACTGCCTCTTCAAATTATTTTATTTCAGAAAAATGTTTAATTTACAGAAAAATTGCAAAGATAGTACCCAGAGTTCTTACACACCATCACACAGCTTTTCCCGTTGTTAACACCCTCTGTAACCTACATCTGGCAAAACTAAAAAACCAACATTGGTGCATCACCATTAATTAAACTCCAGGCTTCATTTGGGTTTCGCCAGTTTTCCCACTAATACCCGCTTTCTGCTCGAGAATCAATCCTGGGTCCATCCAAAAGTGGTCTCTTTTCCACTTCTGTGCTTCACTCAGGGTTCAACCAGAGAAGCGTCACAGTAGGATGTGAAGACAGATACATCCATGGCGCTCCGTCACCCGTAGCTGACTGTCTTTTTCCTGACTCTATATACATCCTCTTAGCTCTATGCATGTTTTTCCTGTGTCCAAATTTCACCCTCTACAAGGACATGGTCATATTAGATTACAGTCCACCATCACAGCCACATTTTCACTTAATTACCTTCAAAGATTCCATTTCTAAAAAAGGTCACATTAACTGGTTCTGACCGTGAGGACCCCAACATCTTTGAGGGGAGGGGTCACAATTCAATCCATAACAGGACACATCTGAAATCCACAGGGCAGGCCACAGGGAAGGACAGGCCTCAGGGAAGGGCAGAATCTCTTCCACGTCAGAGAAGCCTCAGCTCTGCTCTAGGGTTTTTTGACAGATTAAATCAGGCCCAGTCAGATTATCTGGGATGAATTTTTCATCTAAAGTAAACTGATTATACACAACCAAGTCAAAATTACAACTGAAATATAGAACCACCACCACTCGGAACCGTCGGAGATAGAGTTGAATGGAAGTCTGACAACTCTGGCACTAGAGGAATTGCATCCATCCAGCCCCATAACTTCCGGCTGCAAAAACCAGGGGGGATTGAGTCAATGGAAGAAACTTCTCACATCCCGAGCAGTTCCTCTTCAAGAACCCAGACATGGATCTACTTAGACTCACTCCCTCTGAGCTCCAGCACCCGGGTAGCAGATTGAAAGGTACCAGTGGTACACAGAGAGAAACTGAAGTGTCTGGCATCAAGGCGAGAGCTGGAGTAGAGCTTTCTCCCAGAGAGAAAGGCAAGCAGAAGCCATTGTCCTTTTTCTGAACTCTCCCCCACGGAGCCAAAAGGCTGGTGCCATATCTCAGACTCCATCAACCTGGCTAACACTGTTTGCCCCACCCTGAAGATCCCCAGAGACTCTGTGCCACCCAACTTATGGGCCCACGCAAGCCGTTTTTCCAGGTGAATGGCTGGTCCTGACTCATGATTAACAACTTCCTACATATTCCCAAAGAAGCAACAGCTAACCTGCCCCCATTGGCAGCAGTGTTTCTGCTCCTGTGTCCCTTGCTAAGTGGCACCAGGCATGGCACTAGCAGCCAGTCTACATTCACAGTTTGGCTTTGCCTTGGAATCTCCAAGTCCAGCAGATACAAGTAGCAGCCATCCCAGGTTGCTTTATAGCTCAGGCAGGGTGGCATTGAGCAAAACGCAGGTGGGGGCTGACCTTGACCTGCACCACCCAGGAAACCCAGATCATGTCAGAGCACCACCATCCTGCCCCTGCACACCTGATCCTCCATGGAGGGAAGAGGTTGGTGATCAGTGGTCACAGCCAGTCCTTGCAGCTGACTGGCCTGGGTAAATCCCTCCCACTGATCTGCCAACAGTAATCAAGGCTCAACTACACAAGGAGGGTGTACTCAGCCCACAGGAAGGGCATACCTTGAGTACTCATCTTGGGTGATAGGGGAGACTGTGCTACTGGACCTTATAAGACAACTACTACATTAGGCCATGCTAGAAAGTTATAGCAGCTCTATCTAATACAGAGAAACAAACACAGGGAGGCTGCCAAAATGAGGAGATAAAGAAAAATGGCCCAAATGAAAGAATAGATCAAAATTCCAGTAAAAGAAGCAAACAAAATGGAAATAAGCAATTTGTCAGATACAGAGGTCAGAACACTGGTTATAACGAAGCTCTAATGAGGAACTTAATGAGCACCTCAGCAGCATAAAAAAGATACAGTCAGAAATGCAGCATACGCTGATTGAAATAAAGAACAATTTACAGGGAAACAACAGAAGAGTGGATGAAGCCAAAAATCAAATAGATGATTTGGAACATAAGGATGCAAAAACAACCAATAAGAATAACAAGAAGAAAAAAGAATCCAAAAATAATGAGCATAATGTAAGCAGCCTTTGGGACAGCTTCAAGCAATCCAACATTTGCATCATAGGGGTGTCAGAAGGAGAAGAGAAAGAGATGGGAAATCTATTTCAAAATATAATGAAAGAAAACATCCCTAATTTGGTGAAGGAAATAGACATGCTAGTTCAGGAAGCATAGAGAGTCCCAAACAACATGGGTGCAAAGAGGCCCACTCCAAGACACATCATAATTAAAATGCTAAAGGTTAAAGATAAAGAGAGAATTTTCAAAGCAACAAGAGAAAAGCAGTTACTTACCTACAAAGGAGTTCCCATAAGACTATCAGTTGATTTCTCCAAAGAAACTTTGCAGGCTGGAAGGGACTGGCAAGAAATATTCAAAGTCATGAAAATCAGGGGCCTACAGCCAAGATTGCTCTACCCAGCAAAGCCATCATTTAGAATTGAAGGGTGGATAAAGAGCTTCCCAGATAAGAAAAAATTAAGGAGTTCATCATCACAAAACACTCATTATATGAAATGTTAAAGGGATTTATAAAAGAAAAAGGAGAAGATCAAAACTGTGAATAATAAAATGGCCAAAATACATATCTATCAACAATTGGAACTGGAAAACAAGAGGAACAGAGACAGAATCATGGATACAGAGAGCACTTTGATGGTTGCTAGATAAAAGGGGGGCACAGAGGGATGGGTGAAGAGGTGAGGGGATTAAGAAGAACACATAGGCAGTCACAGACTAGCCCTGGGGATGTAAAGTACGGTATAGGAAATGGAGTAGCCAAAGAACTTACATGCATGACCATGGACAAGAACAATGGTATGAGGATTATCGAGGGGTGGGGAGTGCCGGGTGGAAGGAGGCAAAGTGGGAAATAATTGGGACAACTGTAATAGCATAATCAATAAAATATAATAAAAAAGAAAAGAACGAAAAATAAAAAATAAAGTAAACTGATTATGGACTTTAATCACATCTTGAGAATACCTTCACAGCCACATCTAGATTAGTGATTGGTCAAATAACGAGGGACGGCAGCCAGAGTGGCACATAAAACTGACCGTGACACGTTGTAATAAATTCACCTACTACAGTCGGCATTCCACAGGACACCTTGTGAGGTCAGAGAATAGCCAACCCAAACCCAGCAATTTCTATAACTATGGACATCAACTAGCAAATCTTAAACATGTGCTTACTGATGCCAGACATGCTCCACATGTCCATCCCCTTTAACCCTCAGAGGAGCCCTTGTGAGTTAGGGTCTCCAGCCCCACCAGACAGAGGAAAGAGGGGAAGGGGCCTGTGGTGGCAGAGTCAGGGTCTGAACGAAGGCAGGCCTGCTGTCCCCAAAACCCTGGGGCCAATCCTTTACCTCGACACTGCAGTGCCTCCCTGAGTCCTGAATGAGTCTTTTCAAACATAGACAAGAAACACTCCAGGGGAATGTTTAAGCATTTTTGAGTCATATGATTTTCATTTACCAAAAATTGTTTCTTTTATTATTTCAGTGTGTCAACCGTTCC
Source organism: Sturnira hondurensis (assembly GCF_014824575.4). Lineage (NCBI taxonomy): Eukaryota > Metazoa > Chordata > Mammalia > Chiroptera > Phyllostomidae > Sturnira > Sturnira hondurensis. The sequence continues at coordinate 12,069,381 of NW_028080827.1, forward strand.
CTTTGCCATGTTTTCTATTGTTTTTATTGTGGAAAAATACACATCACATAAAATTTACTCCCTAACCATTTTTAAGGGTATGGTTTCCGTTGTCTCTTGAGGTTAAACAGGCATAGGTCCTCTACAAAGGCCTGGCACTGCTTTAAAATCAGGCAGTTTATTATTCAGGCTTAATATTCGGGCTGTGATAACACTCTACCTCGCTAATAACAGATAGGAAGGATCTGGAATAAGAAACAGGCAGAGAGCAATAGGCTTTTCAAGGCGATGTCGCCGGAGGTCCAGTGCGCCAGGGCTGTGGCGGCAATGAGGGCACGTCCAGTGGCCAGAGAAGCAGCTCTTAGCCAAGTGGCAGAGCTCCAGATCCGAGAGGGCCCGAGCAAACCTCCACAAGGTTTTGTCAAGATACAGTGTAGGTACCACCCACCTTTCTCATCCTGCCTTCCTGGTCTTCGAATTACTATCAAGTTCCCAACTGAGGATCTTGATAATCAACCAAAGGAGAGCAAAAGCAATCTCTGGTTGGATGCGGATCACCTGAATGGCAGCTGGGACAAACCAGTCCGCACCACCTTCACCCCCGCCTCCCCCGCAGGTAACAATCAGCAGTCTGAAAGCCCTGCGGTGAAGCAGCCTGGTAACCCCAGCAAGGGCGGAGACCCCGATGGGGCCACATGTTATATCTCTCACTTATTGACATATGTTTGAACAGAAAGGAACTATTTTCTTAGAAAGGATCACAAGATGGTTTCCCTAAAATAGCTGCAGAGACAGGATGATAGGGTCTCAGGGCAGTGAAAGGAGCCCCCAGGTGCACAACGACCCACCTGCAGCTCTCACCTGCTCCTCTGCAGCTCACCTGTAGCTCTGCTCTGCGGGTCAGAGTCAGTTATCAAGAAACGGGCAAAACTTTCAGGAGAGAATGGACACTTACTATCCCTGAAATCTGTCAGTCTGCTCCATTCGCCCACACAACCTACCCCCTGAGCAGGTAAGACCTAACGCTCTACCCTTCTTGAGACCCACAGTTACTGCTCAAAGACCACAGGGAACAACAGTGACCTAAATAGACCCCGGACACCCTTCAGCATCTTCGTGAAATCCTCTTCCGCTTTCCAGCCAGAATCTCAGAGCTGCCTGAAAAGGGCAGAATTAAACTTCCCTTATCTGCTGAAGGAGCTAGCCTGGAGTCAAGGGTGTTACAATGTGAGGCTAATTACTGTAGCCTTTTAATATTCTCTCTCTGACGCCCTCCTGGGAAGGATAAAATAAAACGCTGCATAGTAATAGGGGAAATGAACGGTAGACTGGGAACCTTCAGTAGCGGTGTGACCTTGGACAGAGTAGTTGACCCAGACTTGCAATCTCATTAACACAACGGGAGACGGGGAGAGAACAGTCCCCTTTGTCTTCCTTGCCAGGGTGAGGAGGATCAGGCTGGAGTCTAGGTGTGTGGTGTGTTGGTTCGTCGTAGAGGGCCAGCCTACCCAGGGAGTTGGCGCTGCCTTTTTTGGAGACTCAATACTGGCTATTCAGCCTGGGGTTCTCCATTAGATTTCCCCACAATTTGTTCAGCTGACAGTTCAGTTTCATTTGCCCAAGGGTCTGTTTTGTCTTGTTTCAATTGTGAACTGTTTCATACTTACAGAAGGGTATTGTGGACACCCGTGCAGTTACCATTCAGGGACAGAAATGGAATCTTACCACACCTTAGCAATTGACTGTGCCTGGTCCACACGGCTCCGCCCCTTCCCGCAGAGCTGACCTTACTAGCTGATTTTTGCGTGAATGGTTCTCTCTTGCTGTTTTTTTTTTAAATCACCCATGAGGGTGCCTGTAAAAATATATGGATTAATGTTGTTTTTGACATTTATATCAGTGCAGCCATACTGTTATGAGGTCATCTGTGACTTGCTTCCTGTGCTCAACTTTGTTTTTAAGATTTCTTCACGTTATTGAGGGCAGCTGTGCATAGTTCATTCATTTTCACCGCTATATCACATTTTTCCATCTACTGGATTGAATAGACCACAGTTTACGCATTCATTCTAGGGCGGGTGGGCACTGGGGCTGTTCCTAGTTTGGAGGCACTAAGAATGTCGCAATTAGGAATGTTCTTTCCTGTGTCTCCCGGCACCGGTGTGCGAGAGCTTCTTCAGGTGGGAGTGGAACTGCAGGTCACAGAGTTGTTCCGGCTTACTGGGTAATACGGGGTCCTGCTACCCTGGTTTTCAAAGTGTTTTACCGATTTCTGTTTCCACTAACAGTAAGAGTTCCTCATGCACTCTTACCAACACTACAAATGATCAAATTTGTTGTTGCTTTTTGCCAGTGTTTTTAATTAATTTGCAATTCCTTGGTTAATAATGGCTTTGGCATCTTTTCAGATGATTGTGAGTGAAGTGTGTCTTCCTCTTCTGTAAGATGCCTGTTTATGTTTTTGCCCCTGTATTTGCCTCTATGAGTCCTTTGTTTTGTCCTTTCTGCTTCATAAAAGTTGTTCTATATTCCGGAAGTCCTTTATGCTTATATGTTGCAAATCTCTCTCTCCATTTGTATCATCCGTTCAATCTCTAAAAGGTAACTTATGATTTAAAATGAAAGTTTCTAACGTACACAGAGTTGAGTTTGCAGGAGAAGGTTTGGTCTGCAGCAGGGACAGTCCCACCTGACACCTTCTGCTGCTGCTTCCAGATTGTTTTGACTGTCCTCGGCCTTTGGAGTTGATGTATCAATTTAAGAATCTGCTTGTCATATTCTACCAAGAAAAAAAAAGCCTTCTACTGAGATTTCACTAAATTTAGTAAAAGACAAGAATATACACATCTTCCCATTATAATGTTATCTTCCCATTCAAAAATGTAGTAAATATGCGGTTCGATTCCCAGTCAGGGCACATGCCTGGGTTGCAGGCCAGTTCCCCGCAGGCCAACTCCCAGCAGGGGATGCATGAAAGGCAACCATACATTGATGTTTCTCTCCCTCTCTCCTTCCCTTCCCCTCTAAAGATAAATAAGTAAAATATTTTTTAAAAAATGTAGTAAATATGGTGCATGTTCGCATGATTTTATGACAAATTTAAAGTCTCTACATTTTAGAGCTTTATCTACAAAGATTTACATCTTTTATAAACTTATTACTAAGCACTTTATATTTTTTATTGCTAAAGTAAATGGTATATTGTAAAATTACATTTTAAAACTAATTGCCTCTGGTGTGTGGAAATACAACAGATTTTTTATATTAATTTTATATGCAGGCATTTTGCTAAATGCTTATTAACTCCAATAATTTATATAGAGATTATTTTTTAATCTCTACATCTGCAATTAATGGCATTTTGTTTCCTTCTTCCTAATTCATATACCTTCACTTCTTTTTCTTGTCCTCTCCTAGCTACAGCCTCCGGTACACTGTCGAACAGGAATTAGAAGTGGGCATCTGTCTTATGCCTTGGATTTAAGTTTTGGACTATAATAATGATGCTTACTGAAGGTTTTCAGACTAATGAATATCTCTTCTCTTCCTAGTTTGCTTTAGCTGCATTTCAGAATTTTAAAAATATAGCATTTTTGCCACACTCATTGCTATGTATTTTTTAATTTTCATTATATTTTCTTTTATCTATGAGTTGTTTAAAGTGCATTTTTCATCTTCCAATGTAACAGGCTTTTTTCATTCTACTTTTGGTTATTGATTTCTAACTTAATTACATTTGAAATGTATTCATAGAAAATTCCATTTGTGCTTAAAAAGAGGCAATAATCTCCAACCGCACAGCACATTTTATCAAGTTTATTAATGTGTTCTTTGACTCTCCTGTAGTCTTACTGATTTACATCTGCTAAGGCACGAATCACTGAGCGAACTCTGTTACAATCTCAGTGTCCAGGGCACATGTCTGCCTTTCCTTGTAATGCCGTTGCTTCTTGTGTGTTTTGAGAACATATATATGATCTTTTAAGTTGAGAATTGTCATATATTTGGGTGGTCTCTTTATCATTCATTGAGCTGTTTGCCTTAAAGTCTTTTTTCTGATATTAATAGATTCTCCAGCTTTCTTTTGATTTGTATTCTCCTTTTGTATCTTTTGTCATCCCTTAACTTTCAATATTTCCACAATCTTATGATTGAAGTATGTCTCTTGTAAATTGCATATGCTACATTATAGTTCTTTATTCCAGATATTGATTTTTGTCTATTATCTGGGGAGTTTAGTTCTGTTACATTTATACTGTTTCAATGTATTTTTTTCATCCCACTGTGTGTTTTACATTAGTCTCACTTTTCCTGTTCTCCCGCACCTCACTGATTATAAATTAAGTGAGGTTTGGTGTTGTTTGTATTTTATTATTTCCCACACCCCCATTGGATTTTATTTATTGGGAAGTTATATTCTCCATGTCTTTTCTGTTTGTGGTGGCCCTAAAAATTTTAAGATGTATTTTTAATGATCTTGAAATTAATATCTTTAACCTCCTCCTGAAAAATTTAAGGTTCTTAATTTTGTTTTCAATTCCAATTATACACCCCACCTAATCCAATGCTTTTTTTCTTGTATTTTACTGTGAATATGATTTTTTTCTCTGAAAATTTGACATTACTATCATATTATGGAATTTTGATATTATTATCACATTAAAATTTAGTTAGATTTCAGTTAAGGGTTTTTCAGATTTATCCACACATTTATAACACATTGGCTCACCATTCCTTTTTATATATCAGATTTTCCCTGTTGGACCATTTTTCTTCATCCTGAAGTATATCATGTAGAATTTTATTTAGTGGGAACCATCGAGTGTTAAATTATCCATTTTATTTATTTCTCTTATTTGAAATATCTTTACTTTGCTCTCATTTTTGAAAAATCATATGGCTGGATATAAAATTGTGTTACCAATTTTTTTCTCCCAGCACATTGAAGATATTCCATTGTCCTCTGACTTCCGTTATTATGGATGAGAAGTCAGCAGTAACATCGGCATTTTTTTGGTATAAGATCCATTTTTCTTCTTTGACTGCTTTTAAGATCCTTTTTTTCTTTATTATATAATTAATGTAATCTAATCTAGTATGTTTCCTTTTACTCATCCTCCTTTGGATTTATTGAAGATTAGTCTCAGATAGTTCTGAAAAAATCTCAACCATTATCTGTTAGAATAGAATTGCCTCCCCATATGGCTGAAACTTTTCACTTTGTCCTCTCTCTTTGTTAATATTTTGTAACTTCTCAAATTTAGATCCATGATCATGTTATTGCATCCACCTTTATTATTTTTTCTAGCTGTATCCCATTTTCTGGTTACTCCACTCATTAAGTGTTTTGTTTGTTTGTTTGCTTGTTTGTTTTTAATTCTTATTAGAGGACATGTTCACTGACTTTTAGAGAGAAGGGAAGGGAGAAAAAAACATTGATGTGAGAGGGAACATCCACAGTTTGCCTCCTATATGCACTCTGACCTGGGACCAAACCCACAACCTAGGTATTTTGCTCTCACCAGAAACTCAACCAGTGACCTATCAATGTACAGGATGATGCTCCAACCAATGGAGCCACACTGGCCAGGGCAAGGTTTTAATTTTGATTATTATAATTTTCACTTTTTAAAGTTATGTTTGGTTGGCACTTTTCAAGTCTACTTGCTCTCTGTTCAAATTTTCACACTTCCTTCTTATATCTTTAAAATATTTTGCATTGTGCCTTGGCTGGTTGGAGCATCATCCCTTACACCAAAAGGTTGCAGTTTCAATTTCTGGTTAGGACACATTTGATAGACAACCAATAGATGTTTCTCTCTCACACCAATCTCTCTATCTTTCTCTCTCTCCCTCTTCCTCCACCCTATCCCCTTTCTCTCTCTCAAATCAATGAACATATTTTGGGGTGAAGATTTTTAAAATATTTTACTTCTGGTGTTCAATAAATTTAGTAGCTGGGGCTCTTGTGGATCTGTATCTACTATGAGTTTATTTACTTGTTTTTCTACTGGTTCTCTCAAACATAATGCTTTGTTTTCTTGTGTGTTTTGTTATTTTTTACTAAAAACTGTTCATTTTCCTTGGTCATGAGCTGGGTTGCAGCAGGATTCTTCCAGAATATATTCGCATTTATTCAGCTGTGAGCACTTAGTACGAAACTGAGAACACTTAAATTTTTCATGCTTAGATATTTAGGGCCACATATGTGGCATGAGTTTGAACTGCAAACATAAGGAGACTCAACTGCTTGCCAAGGCAAAGCGTCAGAGTTGACAAAACAAGTTTTCTTGCTTCTCTTTACCATAAAACATGTATTCTTTTCGATCTCAGGTTTATTTAACAATCTTTTATGAGGTACCTCCACCTTAAGTCCCAGCCCAGGACTTAAACTCCTGGCTGCCACTCCTATACAATCTCCAAGGAAGTAGCCCCAGGTTCCAGCATTTGGCAGAAATGGCCAGGGTAACAGCAAGCGTTGGTATATTTTTACCTCCCAGAGTTCTTGATTTTAGCTTGTTTGGGAGCTGAGATTTCTTATCCCTTCTTAGCTAAGAGGTGCATTTTTATAGATTTCAAAATATACTTCACCCAGTATTTCAGTTGTTTTGGATAGGAAAATTGTTCTGGTTATCTAATCCACTCTATTGCTGGAAACAGAAACCATCAAGCCAGTTTATTTTTAGCAAAGGCTAATTTCCGGATCACTCTGCACCTGTGAACCTGAACCAATTTGCATGAATGTGCCTTTCTCTTCTAGCTACAAAGAATTTTCAAAGAGGATAACCAATGGACTTCTGTTGGAGAAAAATAAGTAGCATGTCTGTCTACCTATCCCAGAGACTCCCAGAAATGACAATCCTAACTTGCAGTTGAAGTAACATGTCAAATTACCACTATAAAAATAGCTTATGTTCATTAGGGCAAACACAGAGCATATTATATGTATTACCTCAATTTCTACAACAGCTCTCTGAGGTAGGTATCATTATTAATTCTATTTTATAGATAAGGAAATTGAAGATCAAAATGGTTAAGTAATTTACCCAAAAAATGTGGTGGAAGTTGGAGGCAGCTGGGCTCCAGAGCATATACTTTTAGTTTCTTTATCACTCTGTCTTGGTTAGAAGATAAGCCATCAGTGAATAACAAACTGCCTGAGAAAAATAGTCCCATCTGGACTGTTCAGGGGAGATTATTACTCTCGTACCATGGTCTTAACCTGAGAAATCTATCAGAAGCGCTCAGGGAGGGCTTTCAAAATACACATGGCACCTCCCACGAAGAGATTCTAATTCTGTTGGTCTGGGGTGGGGCCCCAACATCATTGTCTGTTTGTCAGGCTCCCCAGGCAGTTCTGGTGAGCCCTCTCGGTGAGGACCACACCTCTGTGGGTTACCCAGGGCTGCCACACTGCATAGCTTTCTCCCTTCCTCTGTTCAGATGTTAGAGCATGTTACCAGGTCTCCACCTCCCAGAAAACTGGGCATTGGGCGAGAGAAAAGTTGTCATGTCACTAGGCACCATCTGCATGTCCTCGGGCAGTTCACCTCCCTACAAAGGAGCCTCAGTTTCTTTCCATGTAAAATGAGAGTCTGATTTAGTGCTAACATTTAAGATTCTCGGGTTTCTGAGCAACCGTTGAATAAGCCAACTCTCTTTTGGATCTGCACAGCGTATCAGCAGGTCAAAACTGGGAGGAGGGCAGCTCCGGCTTCATTTAGGCATGAGTGTTATTTATGGATTTCACACATCCATCACTCCATATGCATGGATATTTGAGAGTGAGAGTTATCACAGGATGCTGCCACTGAAACAACCCTGAATGGGCCCTCACACAGAGGACCCTCGCTGAAAGCCCATGATCTCTCTTTCCTAGTTAAGTGCTTAAGAAAGGCAAAAAGTACAGTTTAATTAGGGAAGAGGCACTAAGGGACAAAGTTCTAAAAAAAGAAGGGGAGGCTCAGACTGAGAATGCCACCCACCTCCACACACACACCCCACCCTTCTGTCAAGGCTGCTGAAGCCATCTGGACAGAAAGAAGCTGCTTTTAAGGAATTTGACTTTGTTGGGCCTGCACACAAAATTCCCACACATATTCCTTGGCAACCAAGCACCTGACTTCTCTGGACCAACATGGCCACAAGCTCTCCCTCCCTGGCTGATTTTGGCCCGTGGTTTGCATCATCAAGCTAGTCCTTTCACTCAGCACCCCTGGTGTGAGCCTCCTGACTGTAATGACCACCCCACCCCCACCCCCAGGGTTGAGCAGGGGTGTCATCCTCAGTACTTTCTGCTATGTGCTTCCCAGGGCTTCACAGTTCTGCTCTGTTCACTCACAGTACCCCCAGTCCTTAGAAGGCAGAGCAGAAGTCACTCCACATGTAGTTAGAAAGGTACCAGAAGAATGCACTGAATTTCCTGAGGACTCTGACCAACCATGGGCCCTGATTCATGACTCAGCCTCATCCATTTCTGGTGGGTCTCCCTTGAGAGGTGACCTGGTTTCCCCACAGCCACTGGCCTGTCTGTAGATCCCCAACTAAGCCGGGCCCTGTCTCCTAGACACCCCAGGCTGCTGTGGCTGCCTCTGTAAAGCTCCAGTAAAGCCTCAGGCAGGTCACCAGTTCCTATGGAAAGAGGTTAGACCTTTATTCTGCTTCCCTCACAGCAATGGTTCTAAACCCCATTGGTTTCTTAGGCCTCTGGGCAGAGGCTGGGGAAAGAGTGGTGAGGGAATGGAAGCCAAGGGGACCTGGTGTTATATCAAATAAGCCAATGTGCCGAGTGCGTTACCTGGGGCACCATAAGGGTTCACTACTCCTTGTCTGTTTTACAGTGTACCAAGCGCTGTGACAGATTTTTCAGGTACCACATGAGGTATTCTACATATATTCTCCATGAATTCTAATCAAGTTCCTGCAGGGTAGGTACTATTATTATCACAATATTACAGATAAAGAAGCAGACGTGCAGAGAGGTAAGGTAACTTGTCCAATGTCACACAGCCGGTAGCAGAGTCTGAATCCAAATGCAAATGAGTCTTACTTCAAAACCCTGCCTCTTTCCACTGTTCAGCCTCTCCTATTTCCCCTACAAAGCAGCAAAATTCTTGAAGCATTTGTTTCTTAAAGTGACTAATAAAGCAATATTTTCGAAAAGGACTAATGAGAGCTATGAGGGGGAAAAAGTCAAATGCCAATCACAATCAATGTGGTTATTGTATTGAACATAAAACTGTAGTCTGGTCTCTTGGAAGTACACAGAGGGACATAAAATGGTGAAATGTGTCTTCCTGGGCTCTCCCTTTCTGACGGCTCCTGTTCCCGCCACCCCAGCGTCAACCTCTACCCCTTCACCAAAAGGCTCTGTACCTGATGCTGGATCCCCACCCAGGGTAGCATCCCGCGCCCTGCCCTGTCCCCATTCCCTCAGCCTGCCATCAGTGATTATTTGTTCCTGCATTCTGTGCATGCATAAAAGTCAGAGAATGAATCATGTGTAGTAAGAAACTGATCTAGGCCGCACAGTCAATTACAGATCCAGGCAGAGTACAGAGAAGGGCAGAGTTTGACGTTTAGACTGGAAGGGCAATGGGCGTGTCTCCAATGGCCAAAGCAGCTCCCATGGGTGGCAAGGGTATAGGAAGAGAACTGAGAACAGGAGCATCTCTGGGGACCCTGCATATTAAACCACAGAGTTTTCTGCCTGCTCTACCACTAGTTGGGTTGTACATTCACTTAACAAGTCAGTACAAGGTCAAGCAAGTTTTTCTAAGTAAGCCTGAAAGATCAGGTCTGCTTCCCTGAATGTTGAATCCATTTCCTGCTCTTCTGGTGTGCATCTGCTGAAAGCCTAGACCTAACCTAGGGTAGGTCAACCTGTGCTTCCCGATCCTGGAGCCTGCAGCTGTTCTGAGAGACCAAGAATCCACATGTGCACCAAGCATTTACTGCAGAGGGAATGGCCATGTCTCCTACTACCATGCACCACCGTTTCCCAAAGGTACCAGATCCTATTGAGTTTACTGTCCTTTGGTCTTTGGATTTTCAGAAACAAAGTCAGAGGAAGCTTCTGGTAGCAGCGCTGGAGTGATGAAGGCGGCGACTCTCGTGGTGTATCAGTCGGGGTTCTGCAGAGAAACAGAACCAACAGAGGCAGGAGTTCTGGACCTGCCACAGCCCAGACGCTACTGTGACTCACCCACCACCTCGCAGTCTCTTCTATTCCCAAGGTACATTCTTTCTATACATTCAGCTCAAAACTTTTGAGAGATTGTATTGATCAAGGCCATTTTTTTCATACCAGCCCATGTTAAAACCACACAGGGATTGTTGTTCTGGAGTCAGGTGATCTCTCGGTGGCTCAGGCAGTGGTTCTTCCCATGCAAAGACCAGCCAAGGGCTCCGTCTCAGGGCAGAGGGCTGCGGGCCAAGGACTTGAAGCTCAACGAGAGCGTGACACACTGCAGGCCGGTGACTGCACACCTGCAGCTGGTCCTTCCATCTGCACAGCTCCAGCCCACCCTGTCCTAATCCTCCAGGCACCAGAACACGTGTAGCTGCTCACAACACACCTGATCTCAGCAAAAAAAAAAAACAGCCAAAGACGTTGTTCTGCGTGCAGCGGCCCCTGCATGTTTCTCAGCGTCAAGCCCATGACCTCTTGCTGAGAATGGCTCCTCCTGAGTTTCTTCTGCGACACCTTCCAGCAGTTAATTCTCATCATTCTGCAAACCAGGCGCAAATGGTGACTGAAATCACCACCAACACACCTGATGTGATGGAGGGGAAACGGAACATTCTTAATCTAGCAATATCTAAAATAATGACAGCTACCTTGTTTTAAAAATGAGGGGTGGTGGGATAGAATATAATTACTGCATTTTCAGATACTTGAGCAGAAAGAGGGAGGTAAAAGTGAAAAAAAAAGTCAGGATCGTGCCCTTAACCCTAAAACTGGTCCTAAGGCTGTACCTGACATTTGTAGTTCTCTTCCTCCTCTCTTCCAGCTTCCCTTTGTTTCTTGCTCAATGGGGTGACTCTGACTTTCGCTATCAGGAAACTTTGTGGCTCCAAATAATGGAAAATACAGCTAAATAACTAGGGATTCATTTCTCTCACATGACGAGAAGTAGAAAGCAATCTCTGGCGTTGATTTAGCCAGAACACCCAGTCACATCTCTGTTTTATTCCCACCCTTTGCCTCATAATCGCAAGACATCACCGTGGGCTCCTGGCTATGTTCAAGGCAGGAAGACTAGAGAGTGATCGACAGTGGCTACACCTGGACCTTTATCAGCAAGGTTTTACTGAGAGCTTCAGCAGGCTTCCCCCTCCATCCTGGCCAGAACTTTGTCAAAGGATCACTTCAGGCTCCACTAGAGGCTGTGAAATCAAATATCTGGCAGAGAGAAAGGAATGTCATTACTGGCTTAAACCAAACGTAATTCTTTCCCTGGGTCATGGCAGATTACCTTCCTCCAAACAAGACAAGCAAGAAAGAGATGGGGGAAAAGGCTGGGCAGTTGGTGCACCTGCCTGTATGATATAGTCACAGCTTTCTGCTGACTCCTCTGGTCTCCTGCAATCTCCCGATAGTAGCACCTTCCCTAGATAATCAATGTCAGGCTCTGTAGCCTCAGCATTTATTGAATAGCCAGAGGCAGTCCTGTAGTTCTCTAGAAATTTTTTTATAATGAAGTCTTTTGTTTTAAAGATTTTATTTATCTATATTTTAAACAGAGCGGAAAGAAGGGAGAAAGAGAGGGAGAGAAACATCAATGTGTGGTTGCCTCTCACGCACCCTCTACTGGGGACCTGAAACTCAGGCATGTGCCCTGACTGAGAACTGAACCAGCAACCCTTTGGTTCACAGGCAGGTGCTCAATTCACTGCACCACACCAGCCAGGGCTAGTTCTATAGAGTTTTTATCATGTCCCTCAGTAAAAGTTTCTTTCCCTCCACTGAAGTTAAACTTCCAGACCAGCAGAATACAGTCTCAGTGATAAAAATGCCTCATGAGCAGAACCACGGTTCCATTCCCAGTTAGGGCACATGCCTGGGTTGCAGGCCAATTCCCATCAGGGGACGCAAGAGAGGCAACCATACATTGATATTTCTCTCCCTCTCTCTTCCCCTTCCCCTCTAAAGATAAATAAATAAAATCTTTAAAAAAAGAATGCCTCATGAGACATAAGTATGTGAATTCACAGTTGCTTCTCTCATTGTGTCTTTTCTCTACCAGTTTGTTGCCAAACAGGAGTTACATAAATACCTGCGAAATGAGAACCTTTTTGTGCTAAGCCTGGCTCTGTTTCCAACTGTGCAACCTTGGAGAAACCAGGTCCCCACTCACAACTTCAGCTGCATGCTCTGTGAGATCAGCAGGGTGGATTAGATACAGCGGTCCCCAATCTTTTTGGCACCATGGACCAGTTTCATGGAAGACAATTCTTCCCAGGCAGGGGTGGGGAAGTTGGGGGCAGGACAGGAGGCGGAGCTCAGGCACTAATGAAAGGAAAGCTTTGCTTGCTCAGCTGCCACTCACCTCCTGCTGTTGCTGTGCACTCGGTTCCTAACAGGCCATGAACCAGTGCCAGTCCGAAGCCCTGGGGTTTGGCAACCCCTGGACTACATAATCCTGAAGGTCCCTTCCAGCTCTCAATATTTTCCACTAATGTATTAGGATCTTGCAATACTAAAGTCCAATGATTCTTGCTTTCAGGGTGAACTTTCTTGCTCTTCTTAGTTTGCTTTCATTTCAGACCCGGAAGATAGACACTTTCTTATTTCCACAAGAGGAAATGGGCTTCTCTCAAGATTAATTATCTTGAATGTTATAGTAGCACATAAAAGACTCCCAGTGGTCTGTGGTATTAGTCACAACTTTGATTTTCAAAAATAAAAAGAGAGGAAAAAAAGGAGTTCGACTCAAAAAATCTTAAATCCCCCAAAAGAAATTGAAACTGTCTGGATGTTATTGGGGCCTTGCACCTTGTAGGCTAATTGGCAGTTCATCAAAAGTATCACAAGGTTCTAAGAGAATTCAAAAATACCAGAGTTCATTTAGATACACATGGTGCAAAAATGATGGTGTACCATGCAAAATAAATCTTCATTTAAAAAATAAATGCCAAGGCTATTTGAAGATTCTTTTTAAGTAACTGGGTTTTTATGTCTTTTTTTTTTTTGCACTCAATGTTATTTTGTATTAGTTTCAGATGTACAGCATAGTGGTTAGACAATCACATGCTTTATAAAGTGTTCCCCCCCAAGAGTATTTCAAGTACCCACCTGGCACCACACATAGTTATTAGAATATCATTGACTATATTACCTATGCTGTACTTTCCATCCCCAAGACTATTCTGTAACTACGAATTAGTACTCAACCTTTCACCTTTTTCACCCGGGCCCTAACCCCCTCCCCTCGGGGACCAATCAGTCTCTTCTCTGTATAAGTCTGTTTTTATTTTGTTAGTTTATTTTGTTCTTTAGATTCCACATATAAGTGAAATCATATAGTATTTGTCTTTCTCTCTCTGCCCTATTCTGCTTAGCCTAATACCCTCTCAGTCCATTCATACTTTTGCAAATTATAAAATTTCATTTTTTAAGGTGAAGGAACATTCCATTGTGTATATGTACCACCACCTTTTTCATCCACTAGTCTGTCGATGGACACTTGGGCTGCTTCCATATCTGGACTATTGTAAATAACGCTGCAATGAACATAGGGATACATATATTCTTTTGAATTAGAGTTTTGGGTTTCTTCCACTATATGCCCAGAAGTGGAATCTCTGTGTCCTAAAGCAATTCCATTTTTAATTTTTTGAGGAACATCCACACTATTTGCCATAGTGGCTGCACCAATCTGCATTCCCACCAACAGTGCCCCTTTTCTCCACATCCTTGCCCACACTTGTTGCTCACTGATTTATTGATGATCACTTTTCTGACAGGTATGAGGTGATATCCCATTGTGGTTTTAATTTGCATTTCTCCAATGATTAGTGATGTTAAGCATCTTCTCGTATGTCTATTGGTCATGTGTAGGTCCTCTTTGCAGAAGTGTTTATTCAGGTCCTCTGACTACTTTTTAATTTGTTTGAGTTTGTGTGTGTATGTGTGTGTGTGTGTGTGTGTGTCTTGTTGTTGTTGAGTCATCTGTGTTCTTTATAAAGTTTGGATATTAACCCCTAATCAGGTGTGTCATTAAAAAAACTTTTTAGTTTGATGTAGTCCCATTTGTTTATTTTTTCTTTTGTTACCCTTGACCTAGGAGATATGTCAGGAAAAATATTGCTAAGAGAAATGTTAGCGATTTTACTGCTTATGTTTTCTTCTAGGAGCTTTATGGTTTCAAGTCTTACATTTAAATCTTTAATCCATTTTGAGTTTACACTTGTCGGAAGGTGGTGTAGTTTCATCTTTTTCATGCATCTGCCAATTTTCCCAACACCATTATTGAACAGACGGTCTTTCCCCCATTGCATGTTTTTGCCCCCTTTGCCATAGATTAACTGACCACATAGATGTGGGTTTATTTCTGAGCTTTCTATTCTGTTCCACTGATCTGAGTGCTTGTTTTTATGATAGTACCATGCTGTTTTGATTACTGTGGCCTTCCGTATTGTTTGATATCAGATAGCATGACTCCTCCAACTTTTTTCTTTTTTCTTTTTTAAAGGTTGCTGTCATTATTCTGGCTCTTTAGTGTTGTCAGACAAAATGTGGGGTTATTTGTTCTAGGTCTGTGAAAAACGCCATTGGCATTTTGATAGACGTTGTATGGCGTCTGTAGATTGTTCTGAGTGGGATGGACATTTCAACAATGTTAATTCTTCTTGTCTGTGAGCACAGTATGTGCTTTTATTTATTTTTATCTTCCTTGTACGTCTTTCCTTTTTACCCATAAATGATTGCGCGGTGTGCCGCAAAGAACACGGAGCTGGGAATCAGTTTTCAAACAGTGTGGGCCGCACTAACCAAGTGTGACCCTCGCCAAGTCTTTTCACACCCTTTAGCTTTAAAATAGAAATGATACCAATTAACACCCAGGGCTTTGGTGAGAGTAAAATCATGCCAGAAGAAATGCAATAATACTAAGGATTTATAGACCATAAAAATAATATAATTTAAAGACCCTCTATGAGTTCATATGAACATAATGAAAAAATAATGGTTCTAAAATATATGATTTGTAGTTAGTAATTTGGTTTGAAATTCAAAAGATTGTCTACATCTGAGACATTTTTAGATATATTTGCCTAAATCCAAAGCCACTAAACCAAGCTTTCTGGAAGCCAAAGACAAGAAGAAAGCGTCCATGCCCTAGCCAGGTGGCTTGGCTGGTCGGGCTGTCATCCTGCACACCAAGTTTTCAGCTTAATACCTGGGTCCCAGGTTCAGTACAGGAGGGGGTGCATATGGGAGGCAACCAATCCATGTTTCTCTCTGACTTCAGTGTTTCTCTCTCTCCCTTCCTCTCTGAAATCAATAAACGTGTCCCTGGGTGAGCATTTTTTTTAAAAAGAAGAAAAAAGTGCCCACAGAATTAAAACAACTCACCAGTGGCTCGGATGACATTTCTCTCATAGTCCATTCAGGAATACACACAGCAAAATGTAACCCACCATCAGTCTTACTACAAGTGAAGTGTTTCCAGGTTTATTCCTTTAGTTGTTCTTCAATATGTTTAATGTATTGTGGAAAAAAGCAATTCAGCAGAACCACTCCAGAGAGGCCCGCTTAGTGAGGGCAAGCTCAGGGGGGCTGCTTCCCGCAGGAAGATGGGAAAGCACCAATTCTTAAATTTGGGGGTAGGTGGGGTGTTGAGATTCCCTTCAAAAACCTGAAGAAAGCTATGCAATGTCTCCGTGGGAGAAAGTGGATACTTCACACAATCATGTACAATGCTGCCTAAGATTTCACTTTCCACACCATGGGCCCCAGTCACAGACGTGTCAGGGTTTCTGCGGGCAGATGGAGGAGGCCTAACCCAGAGGAATGGATGGAGGGCACGTCCTTCAGGCCACCCTTCATAAGTGCTTTACTCAGCTGGGCTTTGGGAAAGAGGAGGCAGCCAGGACTTTCACATTATGTTCCCAACAAGAAGCTGAAGCCGCTGCTACTCTACTGTGATGTCATGACACAGGGGACTCGTCACAGTGTCTCAGGCATTTCAGGCTCATTGAATTCCTGCAATTAAAATCCCCCCTCCTTAGTTCACCTCACATCAGCTAGTTTTGAAGAGGCATCATCTTTAATAACCCACAGTCATTTATAGATGACTAATGGCCCCACGCCCTCCCAGGGATATTTCCATTTCAAAAAGTGGCTCAGTGTTTATCCAAATGGAGGCATTCCAGAACAAGTGGCAAAGGAAAATAAAAACTCCAGAAAGAAAAGAAAAGGACAATAATTAGCAAGCACCTCTTACATGTCAAGCACTTCCTGGATTCACTGGATTTTCCCATAAGCTGATGAATTGGGCATTGTCCATTTTTTATCAAAAAAAGAAGCCAATGACCTAAGGACAAAATAACTTAATGTCACAGAGCAGGGTTGTGTGCACTTTGGAATCACCCGGGGAGCTTAAAAGACACTGGGTCCCATCACAGAGACCGAAGCCTGGACTTCAGTATTTTTAAAAGATCCTTAGGGATTCCATTATGTGGAGAGTTTGGGAACCACTGTCAGAGAGTAGATGGTGGAGATGTTGATTGATCCAGTTCTTTCTTATTCTCGCAGCAGATATTCCACTGGGACACATCATGTGGTCATTACCGTTGTATAAATTTTGAACCAGCTTGATATCGGTTGGTGCCCAGCTGCCGACTCAAGCCCCTATCTTCTCCATCATGCCCCTCCCTCGACTTGGCTCCCCGATCCCTCCCACCCCAGAGCTGGAGTCTCTGACTGCCCCTCCGGTGCTAGAAATGTTGTTAAAAATCTTGGAGATGATCCCTGGCAGTTTGTTTGCTTTTTATTATTTTATTGATTATGCTATTACAATTATCTTGATTGATTATTCCCACTTTGCCCCCTCCCACCCAAGCACCCCCCACTCCCTCAGACAATCCACACACCACTGTTCATGTCCATGGGTCATGAGTATAAGTTCTCTGGTACTCCATTTCCTATGCTGTACTTTACACCCCCATGGCTATTCTGTAACTACCCATTTGTACTTCTTAGTCCCCTCACCTCCTCACTCATTCCTCTACACACCCCTCCCATCTGGCAACCATCAAAACGCCCTCTGTACCCATGATTCTGTCTCTGTTCTTCTTGTTCTCTTAGTTTGTTTTTTAGATTCAATTGTTGATAGATATGTACTTTTGGTCATATTATTGTTCATAGTTTTGATCTTCTTTTTCTTAAATAAATCCCTTTAACATTTTCATATAATAAGTGTTTGGTGATGACAAACTCCTTTAGTTTTTTCTTGCCTGGGAAGCTCTTTATCTGCCCTTTGATTCTAACTGATGGCTTTTCTGGGTAGAGCAATCTTGGCTGTAGGTCCCTGCTTTTCATGACTTTGAATATTTCTTGCCAACCCTTTCTACCCCAGAAAGTTTCTTTTGAGAAATCAACTGACAGTCTTATGGGAACTCCTTTGTAGGTAAGTAACTGCTTTTCTCTTGTTGCTTTGAAAATTCTCTCTTTATCTTTAACCTTTAGCATTTTAATTATGATGTGTCTTGGGGTGGGCCTCTTTGCACCCATGTTGTTTGAGACTCTCTGTGATTCCTGGACTTGCATGTCTACTTCCTTTACCAAATTATGGAAGTTTTCTTTCATTATATTTTGAAATAGATTTCACATTTCTTCTCTTTCTCTTCTCCTTCTGGCACCCCTATGATGCAACTGTTGGAGCACTTGAAGCCATCACAGAGGCTGCTTATACTGTCCTCATTTTGTTTGGATTCTTTTTTCTTGTTATTGTTCTTATTGGTTGTTTTTTGATTCCTTATGTTCCAAATCATCAATTTGATTCTTGGTTTCATCCACTCTACTGTTGTTTCCCTATAAATTGTTCTTTATTTCAATTAGTGTATGTTTCATTTCTGCCGGATCCTTTTTATGCTGCTGAGGTCCTCCCTTAGCTCCTTGAGCATCCTAATAACCAGTGGTTTGAACTCTGTATCTGATAGATTGCTACGTTCATTTCATTTAGCTCTTTTTCTGGAGTTTTGATCTCTTCTTTCATTTGGGCCATTTTTCTTTGTCTCCTTGATTTGACAGACTCCCTGTGTTTTTTTCTATATATTAGGTAGAGCTGCTTTGACTCTGGGTAGTGTGGCCTGATGTAGTCCTGTAGGGTCCAGTGGCCCAGCCTCCCTTATCACCCAAGATGGGCACTCGAGGTACACCCTACATGTGGGGTGAGTAAACCATCCACTTGTAGTTGAGGCTTGGTTGCTGTTGGCAGATCGATGGGAGGAATTTACTCAGGCCAGTCAGCTGCAATGATTGGCTATGACCACTTACTACCAACCTCTGCCCTCTGTGGAGGATCAGCTGTGCAGGGGCAGGGTGGGGATGCTCTGACATGGTCTGTAGCTATCTACTGGGTATGTTGGCCCTGTGGTTTCCAGTATGGATGGATATGGTTTCTTTAATTCTTTAGTTGTCAGACTTCCATTTAACTCAATTTCTGAAGGTTCTGAGTGATGATTGTTCTATATTCTAGTTATAATTTTGATGTGGTTGTGTGAAAAACATGAGGCTTGTCATCCCTGGCTGTTTCAATGCTCATTCTTCTTTTCACAATATCTTTGCACATGGGGCGAAGTCAGAAAGAAAATTTGGGGCAGAAAACTTTGTGGGTGTACGCTATACAAAACTGAAAACCTCTGTCCACCACACTGGCAGTTTGGGACCTTGGCTCAGCTTTTGCAGAGACAACTAAGGACTTGAGGTCAAAACACATTTTGTTCCCAAATCTACAAAATCCATAATCAGATGGACTCCCTGAGTTGTCCAGAGAGCAGGAGATACTAAGAAAGAAGTAGAAATAAAAAAATACTCAAGAAATGATCTCACATTTTCTGCTTTTCAGCCAGAACCATCATCTCCCAGTAATCTGCCAAATGACAAACACACAGGGAAAGAGGAGAGGCATCTGCTATTTGGTCTCCAGGCCTTGTAAAGAACATGAGGCTGTCCCTCTGGCCACATACATGAAGATCTACCAGAACGGTGGTGTAGACATCAAGGGAATGGGCACTGCTCAAAACCGAATGCCCCGCAGGCGTCAGCGTGGCAGAACAGGAAGAGTCTACAAACGGCACCCAGCACACGGTGGCACTGCTGTGAACAAACAAGGGCAATATTCTTGCCGAGGGAATTCGCGTACACATTGATAGCTTCCTGGAACATGTGAAGGCAAAATGATCAGAAAAAGAAGGAAGCCAAAGAGAAAGGTATCTGAATTCAGCTGAAGCATCAGCCTGCTCCGCCCAGAGAAGCACACTGTGTGGGGACCAATGGAAAGAAGCCTGAGATGCTGTAACCCATTCTCTATGAATTCATGGCATGATAAGGTAAAAATAAATAAATGACCTCTGTACTGAAAGAAAGAAAATAAGAAAAGAAATGATCTCACACTTCCCAGCAAACTACATTTTCCTGTAACAAAAAGTGCAGGGCAAACAAGTCTTAGGTTTGAGCAAGAAACTCCTGTCCTTTGGGGGGCAAAGAGCAGGGGTGTGCAGCTTTTCACCATTAACCAGAATAAACCACATTAGGAGGAACAGACAACATGCAAGGACAAACCGGAAGCACCTGACCTCTGTAAGCACCTGCTCAGAGATAGTAAATACAGAAAATGAACGCACTGTGCTTCACTATGAATTCAATCTCTCTCATAATGAACTGGGAGAAGAATTTAAGTAGTGATCGAGATCTTTATCTTATCTAAGGCATTTCATCTCTCTGTGGATCCCCAGCTTTATTGCCTGCGAAAAGTCCCTTCTTCATTTAACAAAAAGCTACTGTTTTTGAGGAACTCTGCTGGGAGCTAGGGTGTAATACATGACCAAGTCAGAGGCAACGTTGGTTCCTACAACCCAGGAGACATGCAAACAAATAATTATAATGCACTCTGGGAAAAGCTGTAACCGATGCCCCACAAAAGGTGCATGGGAGCTTGGATCTCAGAATAATTAGTTCAGCTGCTGAGTTTGGAAAGACCTCCTGAGGAGGCTGTATCTGAAATGATGTTACAGACGGATGGGTCCAGATGATCCCTACTGTTTATTTTAACTCCGTCCTCACTCTATAAACGAAGGGAGAGTACAGTAGAGACACACACTGGGTGCAGTCCTGAAATGCTCATGAAGAATCCTTAAAGGCTCAGACCAAGGGTTGGAGACTCCTCATGCATCGCTGAAGCCCAAGACAGTGGCCTGTTAATATCTGCCAGGTCTTGAAAAGTGTCAGACTGGGGTATGGCTTGGAGATTAAAGAATTTTGGCCTTAAAGAGGAAAATGGTGGGTCTCTTTTTTATTAGATGAATCATGCATTTCCCAGCCATCTCAGATTCCCTGAAATTTCCCTTGGGGATTTTCAGATGCACTGATGAACTCTTTCAAATGACATGGTTTTTTATCGTGTTTGCCTTAGCATTCCAGTAAGGAAAACTGGGCTTAGTCCTTCACATTGAAGATTTGGTTGGGTTTCATGTCCTCACCTCCTCTCCCTCTGCTTCTTTTTATGGGGTGGCTTGGAGTGGTGATTTAAAACAAAATTTAAAAGGAAACTCCTGAAATTCCTAAATGGAAGTTTTGGGGGGGAAAAAACTCTGACAACCTTTTGGGAGTGTAAATGGAGTAACTGAACATTCTTCCATTAAAAAAAAAAGCCCTCTTTCAGGGCCTGCTACCTAGGACCTGAAGGGAAGGCAGGGAAGGGGAGGAGAGAAAGGCATTCTGGAAGTAAACCTAAGCACAGCTTTGGCAGATGAGAAAGAAATGGATTCCCCAACTCCTACTCCTCTCATTCCCGTGCAACCATCACGGCAGGTAGGAGCTCCTTCCATACACTCAGTTGGTGTTTTATCCCTTTATTGAGCATCTGTACAACCCAGGAACTGGAGATGAGGAATCAGAATACAAGCCAGAGGACAAGGTTCTCAAAGGAGCCTGTGCTCTATTCATAGACATGTACGTTGACTTTATTTTTTCAAAGTCTTGAACAGAGCACAGGGGACGGTGGTGAGTGGGAAGTAGACAGTCCCAGCTTCTGATTAGAATCTGGCACTAGGTGTGCAAGGGCCACAATTCTGTTTCTGAGCATGGACAGAGCTAGGGAATCCTGCTAGGTCTGGGGCAAGGAGAGTGCAAAAGAACGAGGTGTTGGGACCAACCCTGTGACTAGCTCCTTGGGACTGCCCTCCCCTCCGGGGCCGTGGACATCCACAGCTCCCAGACAGCACCCTCTGCAGCCCAGACATATAAGTGTCTGCTATGTTACACTGAGGACAGTGAGCCTGAGGGAAGAGGAATTGCTGAGTAAAAACCTTCCTAGGGAAACAAAGCACTCAGGAGGAAGTCAGGACATCTGGGTTCTTGTCCCAGTTTTGTCACCCTACCACCAAGACTGACTAGCTCAGCCCCTTGGCCTCAGTTCCCTCACCTGTAACACCGGGGCCTGGGGGGACTGTCCCTCGGGGGCCTCCCTCACCCTCACCTCAGGCTCTCACCTAAAGCCAGGTGACAATGAAGGCGTCCCAGGGCCCCAGCCCCAGAAAAGGCCATGAGCACCATGACTGGGAGAAAAGAGTCTTCCTACCCCTGAGAGGAATGTCCATGCTGTAAACTGGTAAATGGCAGTCTGGGTTACGGCCTCTGCGTTCTCGGCCTGCCAGTTTGGGCTCGCTGGCAAGACAGAGCCAATGCCTCCAGCATGATGCTGCCCGGGCCCTCATTTTCTTCCCTTTGTTACCTAAGATGTACTTGCCAAGCACTAAGGGAGGCCCTGCTGGCCCAGAGCTGACAGTCAGCCGAGCTGGGGACAAGGACGTTGTTATGGGTTGAACTGTATCCCCTCCCCGCAAATTCATGAGTTGAAGTCTAACCCGGGGCACTCATCACACTCATCCCCTTTTTTAGGGGACAAGGCTGAAGCAGAGGTAACTAGTTAAGATGAGGTCATTAGGGTGGGCCCTAATCTAACATGACTGGTGTCCTTAAAAGAAGGGTTAATAAAAGTATCTGATCACAGATGCACAGGAAGAATGCCATGTGAGGAGACACAGGCAGAAGACAGCCATCGATGAGCCAAGGAGAGAGACGTGCCCGGGCTACATTCTTCCCCACTGCCCTTGGAAAGAACCAACCCGGCCGACACCCTGGTTTTGGACTTCTAGCCCCCAGGGCTGTGAGGCAATAAATGCCTGTTGTTTAAGCCCCCCGGTTGGTGGTGCTTTGCTACAGCATCCCTAGGAAACTGACAAAGACACACACACGAGACTGTCAAGCCCAAGGCAAGGCAAGGCCTCACTGAGGACTCAGCTGGTAAAGAAACCACTTTTAAATCCAGTTAAAATTCAGACAGTTTCTTATTTGCAGAGACCATGAAAGGAGGAACAGTCAAGGGCACCAGCAACCTGTGGCCACCGGCAGGGTGACACCAGATCAGAAGGGGGACGGATGCCTGAAACACCGGTGCTGGGGTGCCTGCTACTGAGTAGTCAGCCTCCTGCAGCCACAGCCTCAGAGCCCAGGTGGAAAGCTCCAAACCTTCTCAGAACCTGGGAGGCAATGAGGAACTGTCTCAAGACAGCTTCTTGTAAATAGGGCAACAGGCGAGATGTGCTCCTGTGGCCGCTCCTCAAATTGCCCCATGTTCTCCTGTTCTGGGAGGATCACAAGGCATTCTGCCAAGACTCAGATCAGCTGCAGTTCAAGCCTCAACTTCATAGCCTGCCTGGTGATGTACAGGGTCTCGAGGGCGCCCCCCAGAGCCATTCCCTGCAGTGACACTTCAAGGTGTCAGAAAGGGGGCTGCATAGAAGCTCCTCAAAGGGAGGAGTTTTATTAAGTGATTTTTTTAACACTTGGAATAGGGTGGGTGTGACATGCCAACTAGAAAATCAACTTAAATATATAAGTCACAGACATAATGCTGAACAAAAGAAGCCAGACACAGAAGAGTTTACCTATGAGCCCATTTACAGATGGTTCTAGAACAGACAAAACATATCTGAGCAGAAAAAAGAGTAAAATAGAGGTTGCCTCTTGCAGGAAAGGTAGTAACTGAAACAGGTTATCAGGGGGACTTTCTAGAGAGACAGCGGTGTTCCATATTTTAGTGTGGTGTGAGGTGCGTGGGTATTATTCATTGTCAAAGTTGTACAGTCAGGACTGGTGCACTTTAGTGTATGTAAATTTTATGTTAAAATTGTGTAAAGAAGACAATAACCATTACCCAAAATTACATCAACCAAAGACACTATACTAACACTTCTCTGACTATCTTATGGCCTTTTTTCTTACAAAGCATATGTATTTGAGATCATACTAATTTTTAACTTTTTAAATTTATATTACAAATTTTTCCCATACCATCAAAATGTCTTAGTGTTATTTTAAAGTAACTGCCTGGAATTGCATTGCTAGGTGTACCATAATTGGGGTTGCTTTGGCACTAATAAATAACACTGTGATTAACATATGCGCCCATACATCTTTGTCTACTTTTCTGATTATTTCTCTAGGAGATTCCCAGAAGAGAAATTACTGGGTAAAGAGTATGCATATTTAAGCTCTTAAATACCTATTACCACTTGCTTTTCTGATCAGCGCGGAGAAGTGCATTTTCTCCCACACGCTCACCAGCCCTAAGTAGTGGCATGGCCTGAACCTTGCAGCAGGCAGAAAACTGTATTTTATTGTCAGGATTTGCATTTCTGGGATTACTGGTACCTCGACATTTTCCCATATATTTGTAAACCGTTTCTCTTTCTTTATCTCTGAAATGTCTGTTCCTGGTCCCTACCCACATTTCTATATTGGCTGTTCAAAGAATAGAAACTCTTTAAAGACTAAGGCTATTAACTCCTTCTCTACCACATTTGTGATATACGCTTATTACTATTGGCTTTTAATTAAGGGAGGGGACATTAACTTGCCTTTAACATACATCCATCCAGTCGGAATCATTGCCTTCGTCTCCTTTGCCAGTCAGCCTTCCCATACGTCATAACTCCCTCACTGTGGCCTGTTCTAGTCGGGGCTGGCCTGGGAGCAAAGGCCTGGGAGCGAGAGAGCAAGAAGGGAAGAGACAGGCCATCACGACAGACATTTACCCAAGCTGAATCACCTTCAGACAAAGTGGTGTTATGGACTCCGCGTGCATGTGGAAAATAAAAACGTCACCACTTCTAGAGGCTGGTGGACTGGTTGGCTACAGATAAGTGCTAAGTGCTAAGATTGATAACGTCTGACATTTATACAAACTCTGGAGGACAGACTGTATCGTGAAACACCCACCTGTGCAAATGGCACTAAGCTCCCCAGGCACCAAGGTGCCAAGAGTACCAGGTGGAAGCATGAAGATCACTGTGGCCCACATGTGTGGGCACACCGGGCCCGGGCCTGGGAGCTACCAGATCAAATGCAGAGGGCACCTCGGGGAAAGTGAGAGGGCAGCTGCCAGGGCTGGGAGGAGGGGGAGGGGGAGGGGCTGAAATGCCATTTAGGACATACTGAGTTTGAGACACCTGCAAAGTCCAAGTATAAAGGGGAGATTGGTAGTTAAAAATATAGGTCTCGAGCTAGTAAGGATCTTTCAAGCTGCAAATGTTACCACAAAGTACAGGGCAAAATGAGGGTGATCCAACTCTTTCTCAGCTTAGCCCAGAGCTAGTTGCCTTTCTAAGAGTTTGTGCATTTCATCTAGCTGCTAAATGATCCCATTTCTCTTTTTCTATTGACCTTGAGGATAAACAGTTTGTTAGCTCAGGAGAGATTCAAACTCATGGAATCAGTAAATGAAAAGCGGCCACAGAGTTCTTCTAGTCTGTACCTGGTACCCTCAGTCCAGGAACCCCCCCACTCCGTGGCACCCCAAATGAATGCCACCCTCAGCATGAACACTTCTCAAGCTGGACAACTCTTCCTCCTTACCTCACAGCCCCTCTGCTACTGAACAGACCCAAGCAACACCCACCCTGGGCTAACACAGGGCAAGTGTTTTCCCTTCTCTAGACTATAGCTGTGTCTTCCCTCAGAACTTTACGGACAAGCCATGACAGATGTAACCATTCATTTTCATATTATAATTTGTTATTTTTATATTGTAGTCAATATACAATATTATATTCCTTTCACAGATGTGAAACATAATGATCAGACATTTATAACTCACGAAGTGATCTCTCCAATAAGTCTACTGCCCACCTGATGCCATACATAGTCATTACAATATTACTGACCATATTCCCTGTGCTGTACCTTATATCCCCATGACTGTTTTCATAACTGGCAATTTGTACATATTAATCTCTTCCCCTTTTTCACCCAGCCCCCCACCCCCTCCCATCTGGCAACCATCAAATTGTTCTCTGTTTATGAGTCTGTTTCTGGTTTATTCTTTCAATTATTTTGTGTTTTAGATTCCACATGTAAGTGAGATCATATGGTATTTGTCTTTCTCTGTCTAATTTATTTAACTAAGCATAATCCCCCCTAGGTCTGTCCCTCTGTCACAGATGGCAAGACTTCATTCCATTGGATATGTAACGCATCTTCCTTGTGCATTCATCTATTGACAGACACTTTCGTTGCTGCCATACCTTGCCTGTCATAAGCAATGCTGCGAGGCACACAGGGGTGCATGCAGGCACAGCCATCCTCGATCCTCCAAAGACTGAGGTGTCCCTTTGGTGGGTTAGGCAGGGCTCTCCCTCAGCTTTCTTTCCCCATGCAATTTCCATGAGTCGTTCTGGTTGAAACAAAAGAGCTTGCCCACATCCCCTAGACAAATTGAGCAGGAAAAAAAGATGAGCCCTAATCCTGTCCACATGCTTCTTGCTAGTGATTCTGAAGAGAGGTCCGACTCAGGCGGAGGCCAGCTTGTCCAAGGAGAGATGGAGGGGCCCCTGGGTTCTGCAGTTAGCCTCTTTCTCTGTCTCTCACCATTAAAGAAGGCCATGGTATTCATTGAAACTATTTTTGTTCTTCCAAATTCCTCATTTGCCATTTCATTTCTTTGGAAACCACATGTGAATTTCACCCAGTCAAAAAAGTCACTTACTGTTTGCCAGACAATATTCCAGGAGATATAATAGTGAATGCTTTGCAGGAGAAGACAACAATAAACTAATAGTTAAACTTTATAACATAATGTTATGGTCTGACATGCACTATAAATGAAAACAGAGCAATGTAAGGAACAAAAGGTGATAAAGCTGTAATTTTGGAGAAGGGGAGGACAGAAGGCCTGGGAGGTGACCTTGGAGCAGAGGTGAGAGAAGAAGTGCTGATCCCTCCCGGGGAATTCTGGGCAAAGTGTTCTAAGATGAAAGAATTGCAAGAAATCCCTGATTGGTATGCAACTGGCATCAACTAGAATGAGTTTCTATGGACATTTCATAGATGAAAATATTTTTTTTCAATTAGAGTTGATATACAAAATTGTATTCATTTCAGACGAATAGTGATCAGACATTTCTATAACTTACCAAGTGATCACCTGATAAATCTAGTACCTAGATGAAAATATTTTCGATCCAAATTTGTCAATGGCTGAAAACATACATGACATTATCTTCACTTGAAGTTTCTTTTCCCTTTCTAATCAGTATGCCTTTTATTGTGTAATTTAATTTTATTGATTATGCTATATGGTTGTTCCAACTTTTCCCTCTTTGCTCCCCTCTGCCCATCATCCCCCCACTTCCTGAGAAAATCACCACACCATTGTCCATGTCCATGGCTCATGAATATAAATTCTTTGGCTACTTCATTTTCTATATATACTTTACACTCCCATGGCTATTCTGTAACCACCTATTTGTACTTCTTAATCTCATCACCTCTTCACCCATTCCCCACACCACCCTCCCATCTCATAACCATCAAGATGCTCTCTGTATCCATGATTCTGTCTCTGTTCTTCTTGTTTTCTTAGTTTGTTTTTTAGATTCAATTGTTGATAGATATGTATTTATTGCTATTTTATTGTTCATAGCTTTGATCTTCATTTGCTTAAATCAGCCCCTTTAACATTTCATGTGCTTGTTGATAATGAACTCTTTTAGTTTTTTTCTTGTCTGGGAAGCCCTTTATCACCCTTCCATTCTACATGATAGCTTTGCTGGGTAGAACAATGTTGGCTGTAGGCCCCTGCTTTTCATGACTTTGAATATTTCTTGCCAGTCCCTTCTAGCTTACAAAGTTTCTTTTGAGAAATCAGCAGACAGTCTTATGGGAACTCCCCTGTAGGTAACTAACTGCTTTTCTCTTGCTCCTTTTGAGATTCTCTCTTTATCTTTACCCTTTAGCATTTTAATTGTGATGTGTCTTGGAGTGATCCTTTTTGCATCCTTGTTGTTTGGGACTTTCTGTGCTTCCTGGACTTGCATGTCTATTTCCTTCACCAAATTAGGGAAGTTTTCTTTTATTATTTTTTCCCATTTCTTGCTCTTTCTTTTCTCTTCTGGCACCCCTATGATGTGAATGTTGGATGGCTTAAAGTTGTCCCACAATCTGTTTACACTGCCCTTGTTTTTTTCTATTCTTTTTTCTTCCTGTTGTCTTGATTAGTTGTTTTTTGCTTCCTTATGTTCTAAATCATTGATTTCATTCTCAGCTTCATTCACTTTACTGTTGTTTCCCTGTAAATTGTTCTTTATTTCAATTAGTGTATGCTGCATTTCTGACTGGATCTTTTTTATGCTATTGAGCATCTTTGAGCTCAATATAACCATCCTTATAGCCAGTATTTTGAACTCTGTATCTGATAGATTGCTATGTCCATATTTCATTTAGCTCTTTTCTGGAGTTTTGATCTGTTCTTTCATTTGTGCCATCTGTCTTTGTCTCCTCATTTTGGCAGCCTCCCTGTACTTGTTTACATGTATTAAGTAAGTTGCTGTGACTCCCTGCCTTGGTAGCATGGCCTAATGTAGTAGGTGTCCTATGGGGTACAGTGGCACAGCCTCTCCTATCACACAAGCTGGGTACTTGAAGTGTGCCATTTGTGTCAACTGTATACACTCTCCTTTTGTAGTTGAGACTTGGTTGATGTTGGCAGGTCAACGGTAGGGATTTACCTAGGCCAGTCAGCTGCAAGGACTGGCTGTTACCACTGACCACCAACCTCCACCCTCAGTGGCAGGTCACCTATGCAGGGGCATGTTGGTGGTGCTCTGACATGGTCTGTAGCTGTCCACTGGGTGTGCAGGGCCTGGGATTTCCTGCATAGTATAGGCCAGGGTCAGCCCTCACTTGTGTTTTGCTCAGGGCCTCCCTTCCTGAGCTGTAAAGCAATCTGAGATGGCTACTACCTGTGCTGGACTGGTGATTCCTACGCAAAGCCAAGCTATGAATCTAGGCTGCCTGCTGCTAGTGCCATCCCTGGGGCCACTATCAAGAGTTATGTGTGCTTCGGGCTCACTAAGGCTGGCTCTTACTTGTTTGAAAGGATTTAGGAAGTTACATGAACCAAGACCAACCTTTTAAATGGAAAAGCCACTATTGACAACTGTAAATTAGGTGGGACGGAGCCTCAGGAGATCTCCAGGGTGGGACAAACTGTTAGCCAGGTTGATGGAGTCTCAGATATGGCACCAGCCTGCCTGCTCTGTGGCTCTGTGGGCAGATAATTCAGAAAAGGGACAATGTCTTCTGCCCACCTCTCTGGGCAAAAGCTGCTCCTCCAGCTCTTGCTTTGGTGCCAGACACTTCAGTTCCTCCCTGTATGCACTGGTGTCTTTCATGCTGCTACCCCAGTGCTGGAGCTCAGAGGGAGTGAGTCTGAATGAGTCTGTGTGTGGTTTTTCGAGAAGAACTGCTTAGGACTCCAAAAGTTTCTTCCACTGATTCAATCCCTACTTGATTTTGTAGCCAGAAGTTATAGGGAGTTATCTTCCTGGCATTGGAACCCTGGGCCAGGGGTCCTGGTGTGAGTCTGGGACTCCTCATTCCTCAGATATTCCTCCTGAATTTTTATCCACCACACATAGATGTGGAAACAGCGCCTTCCACTCCCCTACCTCTCCTACCAGTCTGGATGGATGTGGTTTATTTAGACTTCATCAGACTTCCATTCAACTCAATTCCTGATGGTTGTGAGTGATGGTCATTCTATAATGTAGTTGTGATTTTGACGTGGTTGTGCGAGGAGCCAAGCTGTGTTGACCAATAAGTCTTTACCGTTCCTCACTTGGTTTCCAGTAGGTGGGACCATATGAAAAAAGTGATCAAATGATTTTACTTTATGGAGAGCTTCCTCACATGTTATCCTTTTTGATTATCACAGCAAGCCCACAAGGTAAATATTATAATTCACAACAATGCTATAGATGAGAAAGTGAGGCTGTGAGAAGTGAAGTTTCAGGGCATAGCAGAGCCAAGTCTAATAGAATCTGATGTCCTGACCTTGGTCTGGACCAAGGTCATCAGTATGCACGAGTGCCCTGAATCTAAAGGAAGTTGTCAGGATTTCTTTTACTGAAACACATGGTATGAAAAAAGTACAAGAACACCTGGACTTGTACATAGAACCTTAAATCAGCACACTATCAAAGATCAATATCTCTGTGGCGATGTGGCAGTGTGCCACTCAGCTCTCCTGCAAGAGGGCCTGCCAGGGGAACCGAGTGGTCCGACAGCCCCGGCTAGTGCCCTATGGCCCCCACCCTGTTGCTGTCAAGGCCCATTCTCCCCAGGTGTCCCTGGGCAGTGAGTGGCTGAGCACGGCGGTGGGTGCAGTGCTGGCTGGTGCTGCTTGACACGAGCTGCCTCCAACAGGCGATGTCAGGGCTCTGTCGGCCCTTCCTACCCAAATTTCTCTGCATCTCCCTTTTCACAGGTGTCAGACCTGCAGTGTGGTCTGAAGGTCCTCCCCGCCCTCCTCTGCCCCTCCCTTTTTTCCTTCATAGACATTTCTCCCAGGAAATTTCTTGTATGTTCTAGCTCATCTTTGCATCTGCCCCAGAGGATCGGTACTGACAATTTCTAATCTAAGTAGTTTTGTTTTACTTCTTTACAGAAGGACTACATTATTGCTTTACTATTTCTTTGTCTGTCTGGACTTGAAAAATTAAAAGAAAAAGGAAAAATGTTTTTTCTCAGCTATTCATGTTGAACTTTTGGCCTCATTAACAGTCTATTAAAACAAAAATACATAGGAAAATTCTAGAATTTTACTGGGATTAACTGAGGTGAGGTTTTGGCCTGAGTTCTGGCAATAGCCTTTTATCTTACCAGTTTCCAATCTGCTTTCGTGGGTCCTTGTCTAAGGTGCACATGTGGCTGCTTTGTCCCCAGCTGAATTCCAAGCTCAGAATTGATCAGAGCTGCCGGTGCACATTCAGAAGTATAAGTGGTCCTGGAAGGTCGCTGGGAACGCTGAAGGCAGACGTAGATGCCCAAACTAACGCTGTCCAACTGAATCATGACGTGAGCCCCATATGTGAGTTCAAACTTTCCACCATGGAAAAGGAAGAAGTAAAATTAGTTTTAATGATACATTAGTTTTAATGATTAGTTTTATTTAACTTAATACATCCGAAATGTTATCATATCAACACGTAATCATATGTAAACACTACACAGATAAGCTAGTTTACACCTTTTTTTTACTCGTTCAGACAACTTGTATTTTAAGCACTAAATAGGCACGTGTGGCAAACGGCTGCGGGTCTGGGACTCCCCAGTCTGAGAAACAATATTCGGATGCGGAGCAACCCAGAGGCCGTTTTCTCAGTGTTGCTCTGCATCGTTTCCAGACCCCACCCACCCCAGCCCCGTTTTGGAATTTGTCAAAGCATCACCCAAGGGGATTTATATCCAAGACCTTTTTTTTTCTAGGAAATAGAAAATATTCATTTGGAAATAAAATAGTCCTGGGATTGATATATCAACTTCCACAATTATTTTAAATAAATTTTTGTAGCTAAGAATCAAGGCCAAGAAATTAGGTTATTGCCTTCCCTAAAACACAACATGTCTGATTCTAGCTGGAGCTGCTAGATTTCTTCAGCCCCCCAAAATCTGCCAAGAAGCTTCCGGCCACTTCATCTCCCAATTTATTGTGACCAGCAGAGACCACCGATCATTCCTTTACTGCTATAAAAAAGCACTATCATGCTCCAGGTCCTAAAAACTGAAACATAGCTTAATGCTGACTTCACAGGAGGTAAATATGTATTTGTCTATGCATTTGCTCACTTAATATTCATCTTTACATTATCATCCCCATTTTACAGTTTAAAGAAAGTGAGTTTCAGAAAGCTAAGTAACCAGCTAAATGCCTCATTGCCAAGTTCAGCATCCCTTTAAAAGTCAGGAGAACAAGCACCTGGGGTGAGTCTCCTGGCTGCCCCTGCACTTCAGCCAAGGTGGCTCCACTTTCTTCTGTGTCACTCACTGACTCTGCATGTCAAATTGGGTTGGAAGAAAGTGTTCAAGCATTTGCTTTATTTTAAGGCTTTGAAGACTTTGATTCCCTTGCTTCTCAGAGCGGCATTGCCTAAGAGATGGTCGGAGATGCAGGTTCTCAGGCCCTACTCCAGGTGATTCACACACGCTGTAAAATTTAAGAAGCAGTGGGCAACCTGGGGTTTCTAGCCCCATGAAGTTTCCCTAGGAATCTCTCTCTCTCTCTCTCTCTCTCTCTCTCTCACTCGNAAGTGAGTTTCAGAAAGCTAAGTAACCAGCTAAATGCCTCATTGCCAAGTTCAGCATCCCTTTAAAAGTCAGGAGAACAAGCACCTGGGGTGAGTCTCCTGGCTGCCCCTGCACTTCAGCCAAGGTGGCTCCACTTTCTTCTGTGTCACTCACTGACTCTGCATGTCAGATTGGGTTGGAAGAAAGTGTTCAAGCATTTGCTTTATTTTAAGGCTTTGAAGACTTTGATTCCCTTGCTTCTCAGAGCGGCATTGCCTACGAGATGGTTGGAGATGCAGGTTCTCAGGCCCTACTCCAGGAGATTCACACACACTGTAAAATTTAAGAAGCAGTGGGCAACCTGGGTTTCTAGCCCCATGAAGTTTCCCTAGGAATCTTTCTCTCTCTCTCTCTCTCTCTCTCACACACACACACACACACACACACACACACACACTCAGTGTGCTTTAATGAGTAATTGGCCCATCATGAAACCATAGCCAAACCCTGGCACTTGGGAAACACTCACAAGTCAGGGATGCAGCCCTGGGCATCTCCTTTGGGCAGCTGTGACCCACGTGGATCTCGTGGAGTCTGAGTTCCAGCCCCAGCCCTTCCCTCCCTCCCTCCCTCCCTCCCTGCTGTGGCCGTGCCTACTGGAGCCCCCAGAAGTGCTGCCCTTGTTCTGGATGCTCCACTGATGTGAGGTCGGCTTTGTTGTTAACAGAACGGGCCCTGGAGCCAGATGGAGTGGATTTAGCTCCCAAATACGCCACTCTCTGTTCTGTGACCTTGGGAAAGTTTCTGAATTTCTTAGTGTCTCTGTTGCATCATCCAAAAAATGGGAATAATAATAGAACAGACACAAAAGGCTGTTTTAATGCTTAAATGAGTTAATATGGGTAAAACAATTAGAATAGCACTTGGCACATAGCACTTTTTATAGGCAATATAAAAATCAGTCAATCTCTGCATATTTAAAAAATTTATTATAATGATAGTAAAAATACAGGTTTTTGGTAAACAGTTTCCTGTCCCTGAAAGTTTTATCTGCTGAAGTGAAAGGGCAAGTGAAAGTTTCACCTGCTATATGTGGCCTATAAGAGGTGTTCAAAATATGCTTGCCGAGTGGCCGACTGCATGAATAAGTGGATAATCAGTCGGACCAGGACAACGTGACATCCACAGAAGCTCCAAACTCTTGGCAACCTCCTTCGGTGTCGGCATCTCCAGTCCTTCCGGTGTGCGCACCACGGCTGTATTTTTAAATCGGTCTTTCCCTCCTGGATGTTCACCTCAGAACCTTGCAAGAACGATTTGCGCGTAACCTCACTAAATGCTTTTCGTAATTGAAGACTCAACACCGACAGTGAGCAAAGGTGTCAGCGCAAGCGAAAACAAACAAACAAAAAAAGCTAAGCTTTTGTGTTTAGTATTTAGATAAGGTCAGGAGACTGGAATACAGAATGAAGCAAGAAGAAGAATGTTTTAACTATGTCAAAAATAAGGCTGTGGACATTTTGCTGGGGCCCTAGTGTCAGGTTATTAAAAGGAGCATTCATCGTTCCCCCCATTCTGGTCGAATGGTAAATGGCTGGTAAATGGTAAATGGCTGGTAAATTCCCATTCTGGTAAATGGCTCTGGTCAAATTCCACTTTCAAGTCCCTCCAGTGGGCCCGTGCTGGCCGAGATGAGGGCATCCCTCTTCTGCACACTGTCTCAGGCGTCGGAGAGCACGCGCCTTGCCTGCTTCCAGGAATCTGATGCCAGGTACAATTTGGAGCAGGGATGGGGGGAATATTCTTTTTCTTGTGTATACCACCCTCTGAACCATACCCTGGGGATAGTTCTCCTTAGGAAAGAAGTGGTGGTCCCTGCCCCCAGCCTCCACATTTCCTGAGAAAGTGCAGAGCAGATGATCCCTACTCTCACAAATGAGGTGAGGACTTACTGCGGAGAACGAAGGGAAGACTGAGCAAGGGGCTGAGCAGGGCTGACATTTTTAGTTCTACTTGTTGGAAGCATGATTGCCTCTAGCAGAAAAAAGAGTGGCCATGTCTGGGGTCCATCCAGGGAGAGTGGAGAGGCTTCCTGGAGCTCACACCCGAGAACAGGTACCATCTAATTGGTGTGGCTGCAGACAGAGCCTGGCTCGTGCTGGGAGGAGTCATGGAGCTTCCGCAAGACATGACACAAGATACTCTGGCCCTGGAGCAGGGAAGTTTTCCCCAACCCACCTTTTAGACTGTGACCTACTAAGTGGTAAGCACCTGTAAGGGAGGTGTGTCTTCTTCCTCTGGTTATCCTCAGCCTCTGGCACTAGGCACAAACTAGGTGGCCTGAATGCTTTTGAGTAAATTAATCTATTAATATGGGAAAATACTGAAAGTAGAACTTCAGGCATTTAAAGGACTAGAATACCCAGGTGACTCTGGGGTCTCAGGAGCCAAAGCCGAGCACAGGTGGGCTGACCCTTGCCAATGAGGTTTAAAGGAAGGGATCCAGAAGCTGTGTCCTCTGCAAAGAGTCAGCAACAGGAACACAGGAAAATGGGAAGGGTAGGGAGCAACCCCAGGGGGTTGATGAGGGAGCCTTCCTGCAGTGTGTAAGGCGAGCCAGCAGGTAGGGAATGAGCCACATGTGCTAGCAAGGCTGCTCCTGCCGCCTGTTTGCTGGGAACTACGGTGTCGGTGTCGCAGCAGGAGTGGCCTGAGCAGCCCCTGTGGAGGTGCCACACAAAGTTAAACCCCAGCGCAAGTGAGGGGGCTGCCTGACCTGCCCCAATTGTGTTTGTAACCAGGACCCTCCATGTTCACGGGTTTCCACTCACTCCAAGGTTGTATTCTTTACTTTTCTACATTGTGGTTTCCTGCCTTGCTCAGGTTCTCATCCAGGCCTGGTACACTCCCTAAATTCACATTGCCTACTGTAACCTACTGAATACCTACTTCTTGCTGCCCCCTTCACCCACTCCCTGAGCTATGTCCTCAGCACAGAGACGAAGCCAGAGGAGTGTGGTGGGCACCTCTGCTGTGCGCTGCACGGGGGCACTCTCTGGCTCTGGCCCCCCCTGCAGATGGAAGAAAATGATAATGCAACATACTCCTGAGGAAAAGAACGAGAAAGATCATTACCTTCTGTGTCAAACTCCATGATGATATCATAAACTCTATGGGAAACCTTATGCTGGTGAACATGGCCCAGAGAAGGCCCAAGTTCATGAAGAAACAGCAGACGCAGCTTCCGTGGATTCTATATGCGCAGTGGTTGGGAGCATACTTAGTGCTGGCCGAGAGGCAGTCCCCACCTAATCAGGGACAAGCATTGTGTCATCTGTCTTTAAATCTCTTTAAATCATCCCTCTGTCTGTTGGAGGCTCTAAAACACAAGCGAGACGATGGCCCAGGATGAGGCAAGAAAAGGTTGGCCGGGGTTGGTTTCAAATGAAATCAACGTTCCTAATGACTCAGGATGAAGTGGCTGGTGCTACAGCGAAAACTGAGATCGTCAGAGGGGATATCACTCCAAGCATTGTTTCCTTCCTCTAAAGATTTTCTGTTTGATTCTGTATAAAAATAGTACACCCACAGCCAGGGCTACCTTCCTCATGTTGGTGAGTTGGGCTTTTGGCCCCAGTGGGAGCTTTCTCACCCCAGGGAGGAGAAAATGAAGCCACAGAAGGGAGAACACCGGGCTCAGGCAGCACCAGGTGCCTGTCCCAGCCTCTGCCCCTCAGGCACCTCCAGTGCTGCCGACCTCCACGCACTCCAGGGCCGAAGTCTGGGGTGATGGATGCCTTTGTTTTGGTGGAGAGAGCAACGTGTTTTGGTCTTTTTTAACTTTTTTTTTATTAATTGGTTATCAGTAAAGTGATTCATGTTCACCGTAATAACCGAAGCAAATGGTGATATACATCCTTCCTTAAACACAGAGGGGAAGGTGGGTTTGAAGCGTGATTAGAAGTATGATTATCTACACATGCTACTTTGTGTTTTCCATCTAATACATACGATGAGCATTCCTCCAGGTCATACGTATCGATCTAGTTCTTTTAAATAGCTGTCCATGGTGGGAATGGGCATACCTTATTCCATTGTTTCCGATTTAATAAATATTCAAATTACTTTTGGGTGCTTTTTAGTTTATTTGTTTGACCTTTGTTTGGGCCACTGCACACCTTCCTGCATTAAACATCTTTGTAGATGTGGTCTTACAAATGGGTCTTTTATTTCTGAAGGAAACACGTACCAAAAAGGCATTGCTTGAAAACAGGGATGTGCTCTTTTAAAAATAAATATGACCAAGTCCCTTTCCAAAATTAGAACCCTACCTGCCCAAATACAAAAATATGAAAAGTTCAGTCTTGCCACATCTTCACCAGCAATCTCTTTTTATTGTGACTTTTGCTGTTTTCTAAAGAATATGCACTCAGGGAAAAATAACAGAGTGGCTTACCTCTTGACCTCAGCCCTCATTGCACCAGATTCCAGGGTCATTATCCTTTTGCCCAAACCCACAGACCACACGGCACCAAGAGTGAAGCCTGTGTAAACTGTGGACTGCGTGATTACAAGGTGGCAATGTAGACCTGCCGATTGCAACAAGTGCACCTCCGATGGGGGCCTTGCTGAGGGCGTGGGGTAGGCACGGGGGCGGGTGCTGGAGGTGTGTGCGAGACCTCTATACCTTCCCCTCAGTTTTGCTGTGGAGCTAAAACTTCTTTCAAAGAAATAAACTCTCTTTTTAATAAAGAACCATTTGAGTAAAAATTTTGTGGTGGACACTGTGATACATCCCACACATCCTTCTTCGGGACTGAAGGCCTCTTCCCTCAGCTGCTGGGAGTGACGCCGAGGACAGCCCTCCCCAGGCAGGTGCTCAGGAATTGCCCCAGCTGAATGAAGAGTCCCTTCCCCAAGGTCGTGTCACGGTCCTGGTTGATACAGAGGCATAAATTCCCGCCTCCCTTATCTCCACTCGGGAGAGCTCTGACGGGCCATCCATCTTCAGAACTGCCCGCAGGGTTACCCATGCAGTTCCCCTTGAGACTCCGTGACAGCCAGACCTCTCTCTGCCGAATCCTGCCTCCGTCCCAAGGACATTCCCAGTAAATGCCCCACCTGCTGGTCTCTGTCTCAGAGTCTGCTTCCCAGAGAACCCAGACAGGCCTTATGCATTTTAAAAGTGAATGCCATGTGACTTCAACCATATGTGGAAGCTAATGAACAAACTGAACTAACAAGCAAAATAGAGAGACTCATAGACAGAGAGCAAGATGACAGTTATTGGGGGAGGAGGGCGGATAGGGGATGGAGGGGTTGAGCAAAAAGGAAAAAGGACTTATGGACACAGACAATGGTGTGGTGACTGTGGGGGAAGGGGGTTTATAAGGGCACTAAATGGTAATGCGGAACAAAACACAATAAAAACAAATTAACTTAAAAAATTAATAAATTATTACATCCAAAAATTAAGAAGGTTGTATACAATATTCAGAGTTTCTCACTCACAGAATCTGTGACATAAAGTTCTGATTCTGGAGGACTGATTCCCACAGCTCTCACAGTGTTTGGAGAACTGACGCCCCCCACAGAGAAGGAACCCACCCACCCCACACAGGTGCCCATCTTTCCACCTTCACAAGGACCGTAAAGGAACGTTAAAGAACTCCTTTTAGGTTTTGCCTATTATTGACTAAAAATTGGTTACCACTTTGTTCTTTTAATTGGCATTTCCTCAACTAATGAGGGTGAGAATGCCTGCAGGTGTTTATTAACCAGGTGGTTCCCTCCCCTGTGAGCTGTCTATTCATATACTTTTGCCCATTTTTCTTTTTGTTTCTCCCATCTTTTTCATGATAATTGCTAATAAATTTTGGGATGTATATTGTCTGGCTTGATTTATGTCACTTTCATCACTTGGAGAGGTAACATTTTATTGTGTTGAGTTTTGAGGGGTTATTTTAGTTTTGGTTTTAAAAATCTATATACACAGAAACACATAAGGAAGAAAGTTACTGCCTGAGTCCGCTTGGGCTGCTATAACAAAATGCCACAGACAGGGTGGCTTACAAACAACAGAAAGGTCTTCTCACAGCTCGGCCAGGGGAGTTCAAGACCAAGGCACCAGCAGAAGCCAGCTTCCTGCTTCCTAGACAGCTGGCTTTTTGCTGTATCCTAACATGGCCTAGGAGGCAAGGGAGCTCTCTGCAGGGACCCCATTTATGAGGGTACTAATCCCGTTTCTCAGGGCTTCAGGACCTAAGCACCTCCCTAAGGCCTCCTCTTCAAACTCCATCACATGGAGGATGAAGTTCCAAACCAGAATTGAGGGTGGGAGGAGGTGCAGAGCAACACAAATATTCAGTCTGTGGCAGTAACCGTTACTGAAAATTTCTCCTCTTAGAGATTTGAAAATTTTCATTTTCCCGTGTAATTTTTTCCATGCCTAGTTTTCACGATGGAGATAATCTTACATCAGATTTCATCTATAGTTTTGAATTCTTGTTTCACCCGATAATATTATATCCTAAGCATTTCCCAGGCTCTTAAAAGTTTTAATAAACATCTTGTAAATGGCTGCCTAATAGTTTATCAACTGCATAAGCCATCATTTGATGTCATCCCTTCAGGAGTGCTGGGCGTGTGGATCATTTCCATTTCTCACTATTCCAGACAATACTCTGATGAGATTTCCGTGCAGAAATATCTGTTTATATTTCAGATTATTTTCTAAATAAACTCTCAAGAGTGGAACTGAGCTAAAAGTAAAAGGATCTCATTATAGATCTTGATTTGTTTTTGAGGAGTCATTTGCAAACCTGTGTTTTCCATCTGATGAAAAATACAGTAGGCCCCATGGGGGACACCCACGGGGCAGACGTTCCGAGACCCCAGCTGATGCCTGAAACCTCAGACAGTTGTGAACTCTCCATGTACTCTGTGTTTTTCCTATATGTACCTACCTAAGCAAAGTTTAAGCTAAAAAATTAGAGACAGTAAGTGATTAACAACAATAATAAAATAGGACAGTTATAACTATATGCTGTCATAGAAGTTATGTGGATATGGCCTCTCTCTTTCAAAATATCTTACTGTACCATACTCACCTTTTCAATCAAAGGAAGCACTGTATGGCTTTTCTTCGACACATCTGAATCACCATCACCGCTA
Organism: Sturnira hondurensis; assembly: GCF_014824575.4. Taxonomy (NCBI): domain Eukaryota; kingdom Metazoa; phylum Chordata; class Mammalia; order Chiroptera; family Phyllostomidae; genus Sturnira; species Sturnira hondurensis. Next base: position 12,108,385 of record NW_028080827.1, read on the forward strand.
CTCTTGCGATTTGAGGCTGTTATGAAAGAAAATAAGGGCGACTTGACTGTGAGCACAGTGATACTGAAACGGCTGATCTGACAGCCCAGGCCATTACTAAGTGACTAGTGGGCGAGGCTGAATACGTGCTTGACAAAGGACACGATGACTCCTGTTCCCAGCAGGAGGGAGCAAGATGGTGAGAAATTTCACCATACTCAAAACAGCATGCAGTTTAGGACTTATGAGTTGTTTATTTCTGGAATTTTCCTTTTAATGTTATGGGACCCAACTGAAACCGCGAAAGGTGAAACCATGCACAAGGGGGGACTACTGTGTTGCGGAGAAAACAGCACACGCCAGCTTAGGCCAAGCCAGCATCACGGTTCCAGCCAATTACCTGTGTGCTCCATTCTGTTAGGGAAACGGTTATTACTCCTCCTGCTTATAGGAGACTCTTTCGGGCTCTAGAAGGATGGGGATAACATGGACCAGGATCCTGCTATCAAAGGGCAAAGGGTTTAGGAGAAAGATGAACAGTATTGACTAACTATGACACGAGACAGTGTGACACTAATCATCAGTGAGTTGTTGTAAGTCGGCGTGTCATGGGAAGTGGTGAAACAATGCTTCCAGGAAGATAAGTTGGGATATTATGGCCTCATAAATGCTCTAGAGAGCAAGGGGGGCAAAGGGATCCTTCGTAGAATCAGTGCTAAAGGTATATCATTGCCCAGGCTAAGATTTGGAATGTGGGTTTAGGATTTTTCACAATGACGTGGGTTTATAGTTTTTACAGCTTTGCCTCTGTGAGCCGCTGTCGGTCATCGCTGCTGTTTCCTGGATACCAGGTCTCCAGCACGCAGCCTCCATGTTTTCCTACAGAGTTTCACCTCACAGTAGCCTGCGCCACACACCGGGCTTGCAGCCTGCACTGTGTCTTTAAGGCAAAGAGTATATTCCTCAGTGGTTTAAGCTATGGGCTGCTCACGCCCAGGAGGCTCTGGTAGGGGACGAGAGACCCACCAGGCTGGCTTCCAACAGAGCATGCTTTTTCCACTGCTCAGAAGGTAAAGGGACCCCAGACACACAACCCAACTCGAATCACCAGGAGGCAGTGTGGTAGGACGGCCCTGGAGTCATGAGCTATGAACTGGACCTTTGCTTTCCCCACTTAGCAGCCATCAGCGGACCTGGACAACCGATCCAAACCTCTCACCTTTCTTTCCTCACCTGTACCACACAGCCCAGAGTGATCCTGAGGAGGCGAAAGATGAGAGACGTGAAAGCATTTAAAACCAGGGAATTGTCTCTGAAGTACCAGCATCTATTATGTTTTTAAGACTCTAAATAAAAGCTCTTGTAGTTTCTCCTCTCTAAACAAATTTTGATGTCTATGGGAGATGAGAAGCGAAAGAGGATAGTGCATCGATTTATTCTTTGTTAGTTTTTAAAAGGCCTGCCTTAAAGCCATGTGACAAAAGAGCCCTCTTTCCGGCATTGCTACATCACTGGAGAGGCAGGCCTTGGCTAGCTGAGAACACATTTCTTGTGTTCCTGAGGTTTTGAAAGTTAGAGGGGCTCTTGCAGAGGCTAGGAGGGAAAGTTTCTGCAGGGTTTACAAGCTGACACAGGCTCTACCCCGTGATCTGCAGGCCTCTGAGCCCTCAGGAGTCACCTTGCCCTCCATCACCAAGGAAGGGGGCCCTTGGGCAGCAGCTTCTAGCACAGTGTGGGGAAATTCAACCAGGCTCCTGGACAAATGAAGCTCGAAAGATATTCTAGTAGAGGTTTTCAGAGAAGCAGTTCTATCTTATAAGCCTATTTAAAAAAAAAAAAACCTGCAGAATTGTTTTTTATCCAACTTCTGCTGGAAGGACAAAATATACTACTCCTTTAAGAGCCAACCTGCAAAGTAAGGGAAGCCTACACTGGGTGTCTAGTTAGGCACACCTGGAGGCCAACCCAGAGAGGCCTCCCTTCATTCAGAGATGCTCAGGGAAGAGAGAAATGACTCGACCACACTCCCCATTACCTGTCAGCCAGTCATGTAACAGCCCTGAAGAGCAAGATAAGGCATCTTGGTCCACTCACCCCTAAATTTCCGTCCTCGATGGCACCTCCACATGGGCAGACAGTCCCTGTGCCAAACTGACAAGATGCTGCACAGGAGCAGCTTCTTCTGCGATCCATACACTGGCTTCCACTGCCTATGTGCAAGGGCCCTCCGCTGCCCACAGCAATAGCTCAAGGCACTGCCGCCTCAGGAGCAAGGCCCAGCTCCTCATGCCTGATGTCTCCCCCTGACTGCCACCAGCCACTGCGCAGTGTCACCCCCAGCTCTGCTTTCCCCTCAGGCTTCCACCTCATCACTGTTCCCTAAGGATCCTTTCCACCCTCTGCTCTGAGATCCCCACCCCTGCCTGTGATCGACAGATGATTCGGGAAATTCCCAGGACACCCTAGTTATAGCTCAGGTCCCATTTTGCGAGTTCTCAGCCCCGTGGGAAACATGTGGAGGCTTGCCCATGCTCCCACCCAGGAGAAGTGAGGAGGGTCAGTGCAAGCCCAAAGGACAGGCCCCCTGAATAGAAGCCCTTGCTCAATGGAAAACAATAACCATAAGAGTAAGAGCTACCATTTCCATAGACACTTTCCTATTTGTCCATATCCAGCGTCTCCTGGATTCCTCAACATCACTTAGTGAGAAAGACAAGCTGATGTATTGGGTCCACTTTCCAAGACAAGGAATGGAAAGCTGACCGAACCTGGGTGAGTGGCTGCAGCAGAGCCCACAGTTTGGGTTGGGAGCTGCGAAATGGGAGGCCTCTCGACTTTAGCTGCGGAGAGCAAACACTGGCGGGGGCGGCAGCCTCACTAGAATCAATGTCCATATCGGTATTCCTTTTACTATCCACACTCACACTGGTGCCCATCTCGGTCTTGGCGTCAGTATCAGTCAGTACTTTACAGGGACCAGTGGTGGGTGCGCTCACAGCTAGACATTCCTGTGCTGGCACATCTTACCTTCCGTTGTCCATGAAGACTGGAGGTTGCTTGGGCAGCTACGGCAAGCGCAAAGGCTCTGGAGTTCTGTTTAACCAGGGACAGAGATGAGGTGACAGTTCCTGGATCCGGCAGAAGAGAAATCACACGGGTTAAGTTTTAAGCACAGCCCCCAAATCCTACACATGGAGGCAGGGCTACAGCAAGGTACATAGCGGGAAATTCTGTTGGAAATGAGGGTGGCAGGGCCAGTTCTGAATGATGTTATTGCTAACTAAGGGACTTGCCCTGCAATAATGAGTCACCACGGGAGTTCTAGGGGCTCTCTTAGACCCAGGACCTAGGGCCGGGATTCTTCCCCTTGCCCTAGACACTGCACATCGCACACTTATACTCACACACCACATGCACACACTGCTCACACTCTGCACAAAGCCTCTGGCAGCCTGCTGCTCTGAGCACCCTCATGGAGCAGAGTCGGGCTTGTTAGCTTAGCCAGAGTGAGTGTGAGGCTGGCTCCATGGATGTCAGCCTCAGGGTGACTGGCGAGACTTCTGTTACTCACGGAGATTCTACATCAGCTGGACACTTCTCTGTGAGAGGAAACCAAAGCCTAGGGCTTCCCGAAGCATCAATAGATGCTCTCGATTGCATCTTCTAGCCTATGGTCACATCCTAAGGTACAGAGGTCTTTTGTGGGTAACAGGACCCATGGTGCCTGAGTCACCTTCAGTATTGACTGCTTTTCCAGGAAGAGCAAGCACCTTCTTTCACCTCACGTCATTAGCACACAGTGGGAGGAATTAGCACACAGTGGGAGGACTGGGAGGACACAGTAGAGACTTCACATCTCTGGAATGTTCCACCGCAAGAGGAGTACAAAGCCATGGGTTTCCTCTTTTCATGTTATTTCATGACAAAAAAAGAAAGCACCTACATGAGGAGCTAGTGTCAGGAAAGTATGCACATCCCCCTCCATTAGCATTCCTTTGATCTACTGGTTGGCCCAGGAAGGCACCCTGAGCTAGATGGTGGGTGGGCCCAATTCATCATCTTCCTTCCTGCTTTGTGGGCAGTGATTCTCACACCTGCCTGGAAACAAGGTAAATGGCTGGGCCAGTAAAATGCACAAGTTCCTGACGTGCAAGGTTAAAGTGAAGCATCAGCTAAACCTTTAACATCAGAAGTGCAAGCTTCTCATGCGTATATTTTGCACCATTGGAAAGAATACTAGGCCTTTCCCACCGAAAGATGCCTGAGAGCTCATCTACCTTCACCACGTCAGAGGGAATGTAGGGTTCGGTTTCTCCAAGTGCAATCCTCTGACCTGCTGCACCAGAATCACCTGCAAGCAGATTTCTCAGGTCCTTCCCCAGATTTGCTGAGTCAAGATTTGTAGAGAAAAGACCTAGGAACCTGCATTTCAAACAGTCTCTGCGGGAGATCATGTACTTGATAATGTCCTAGAAGCACAGCTGGCTCGTGCTGCTCTGAGATCAACAACAATAACAACTACAATACTGACGAGAGGTGAATCTGAGTGGCCCGAGGGACTCACCACTTTCTCACTTAGGGGCTTAGCAAAAGCTGTCTGAGCAGGTTTAGACAAACCAGGAGAGAACTCTCTGTCTCCAGCCACAGAATTGGCAAAGATCCCCCCTTTCCAGCAAGGCTATTCTCTCAACCCAGAAGCCCACTGACCCACAGATGTCCCCTGCCTTTCTATCCCTATAATGAGGCAAGGTCACTCCACTCATACCAAGGAGCTCTGTCTATGGTATGAACTGTCCTGGTAGGCCCAGCCCACACATGCCTCTCATTGTATTAATTCCACGAGCATCTATTGAAGAAACTCGGGGCCAGTCAGAGAAGAAAATGTGAACAGGATAAAATCCCTGTCCTCATGGACTTAGATCCATAACAAGGGGTACAGTGCCCATATAAGTTCCCAGGGCTGCCATGGAAGCATTACAACCCAGATGACTTAAGCAATGGAAATTTATCGTCTCACAGTTCTGGAGATCACAAGGCCAAGATCAAGGCATCAGTGGGGTTGGCTCCTTCCAGGGGCTGTCCCACACATCATCCCCAGCTTCTGGTGGGTGGTTTGCTGGCAATATCTGATGCTTTTTGCATTGTAGATGCATGACCCCAGTCTCTGCTTCCATCTCCAAATGGCATTCTCCCTGAGTCTAACTGGTCCCTTTTTATAAGGGAAGGAACAGTCATTCTGGATTGAGGCCCACCCTAAGGATGTCGTTATAACTTGATTACCTCTATAAAGACTCTGTTTCTCAATAAGGTCACATTCTGAGGTGCTGGGGTTAGGAATTAAACGTATCTTTTCCTGGGGGAATACACTCACTCAGCCTCATTTGATTTCTGAGTCTAATTGATTCCACACAGGCCTCTTCCCATCTGATTTAATTTAGAATCAGGTGCACCCAGGACATTCAGTGTTCTTAAAGGCTACCTCCAAGAGCCATCCCTGTCTCCCTCCTATCTACCCTCAAGAAAGTAAATAACCTTGACATTGACCTTTCTCTGTCTCAAAATAAGAGCTGTTTTGAGACAGGTCACAGCCTTAACCCCCTTTCCCAGATCTCGGACTCGGGCCACCTGTCCAACAAACACTCTGCCTGATCCAAGCTCTTTTGCATATGGTTGTCTCATAAAAATGGAGAAAGCATCTCTTTGTGAAATTGCCTGTCTCCTGCAGCTTCAGTTGGAAGAATGTTTACTGATTTCACCCTGGGGAATCATAACCATCTTGGAGCGTCTGTTAACAGTCAATCCATAATACCATTCATTTTTAGTATCTGAAATTACAAAGTGTTCCCCCCTAGGATTCACCTCCAGTGGTTAACAGACTGATGGATTCAGATTTCCTTGTCTCAGACCTCAGAGCAACAACGTGATTGGTTCTGGTTTGCTCCCTTAAAAAAAAAAAAAACAGCATCTCTTGATGTGAAAAAGCAGAAGGGACCATACAGCAAAATTCCTAAACAGGAACTTGAGATGCATTTAAAATACAGACACCTGGAGCCTGCCCACACCCCCTGACCTACTGAAAATCAGTCTTAATAGTAAAAGGAGAGAATCTGCATTTTTAAAGAACTCAAAGGAGACAGTGAAGCACAGCTGGGTTTGGAAAGACCTCGTTATAGAACCAAGACGAATTATGCCAAATCCCACACGAGTCTCTGGGCCCCTCCCTCCCAGCTCCCAGCCCTGCTGCTGTCACTTCGCCCCAAGGGGCAGTGCAATCACCCCCAGACCCTGGAGCAAAGGAGAAGGAAGGGAGGGAAGGGCAGAGGCAGGACTCCTCCCTTTGGCCCGCAAGCTGGCCACAGGGGCTGAAATCAAAAGCCAGTCACCCTCAGGTAGGGGATCTCAGTCACGCAAAGGGATGGCCATGACCAAAGCCACACCTCACTGGCCCTCTGTCCACGCTGGCTGCCGCAGCCGATCATCATCCAGAGGCCAGACCTGAGTCCACCACAGCTCTGCCCATGTCCATAAACTGCTAGAGAAGAAGCTAAGTGTTCAGGTCTGGGGTGGTGAGGTCTTTCATGAATCTGGACCCACATGATACACAGTAGGAGGGTGTCAACTGCTTCCAGCAGCGAGGGCGGCCAGCTGAGTTGGCTCAGGGGAAACCATTGCCAGGCACATACTGTAGACAGCCCCTTCGAGGTGAACCAACCTGGCCCAAACCTCAGAGGAGAGGGTAGCGAGTCTGTCTGCAAGAAGCTCTCAAGGCACTCCTACCAGGATCTTGTCAGGTTACCTGGGAAGTTGCTCTGGCTCCTCCCCACAAGGATCAAATGCTACAGCTGAGCTGACTCTTTCCCCACCTCACATGTGCACAGTGTTGGTAGGGTAGGTGGCTGCCTGCCTGCTGTGATTTCATCCAACTGCCGAGCAAGCACTGAATGTTGTAGTCTGTGCCAGCCTCCATGCTTAGAAGGCCCATGGCCCTCTACCTTGCCCCTAGAATTTGTGAATTTCACAGTTAGAAAAGACCCTTTGCTATGACACCAATCCTATCTGGAAGAGAAGGCGCAGTACATCTCTGTTGGTCACTGACACCTCACTAAAAGTATCTGCTTGTTTTCAGAGTCACTTTTGATTTGTGGAAGGAAAAGGAAACGCCCACTCAACTCCCAAGACAAGGTTCCACCGTGTCAACAGAGGTTAGCTTTTTCCTGACGTGAAAACAGCACCTTCCCATTTTAGAACTTGCTTATCTTGTCCAAACTCTGTTTTGAGGGTTGTCTTTTTAACATCCTTTTAACTTAAGCATGGAAAGCAAGCGTCGTCTCCCTCAACAACTTAAAAAAAAACCACAAAGTGTTTGTCCGGTTTAAGAGAATCTGACACTTTTTATTTTTACTTTTATCTAAAAAGGATGAACAAAGTTTAAGTTCATAAAGGGCTGTGGCATGTTTGAAGGAACTTGATTTACTATAATTACACATTTATTGGAAACAAAAGTAATCTAAATGCTTAAGAGAGTTTTGCTTATTAATGTTGTAAGGATACCGTGCCGGGCATTTGAAGTATTCAAAAGTGAACAATTTAAACTTAAAAATGCAGTTGAAGATGTTTAAGAGAATGTAATTAACTAAGTTTGTAAATGGGACTAATTTTAAGCTGTGCCCATAAGTTAATTGAAAATCAATGAACAAGTGAAAGTGTGTATTTTTATTTATTTTTTTAAAGAATCATTAGCCGTAGTCAATGTGGCTCAGCTGGTTGGAGTGTCGTCCCATAAACCAAAAGGTCACGAGTTCAATTCCTGGTCAGGGCACATGCCCTGGTTGCAGGACCTGTCCCCAGTCAGGCACGTATGAGGCAATCAATCAATATTTCTCTCTCACATTGATGTTTTTCTCCCTCTCTATCTCTTCCTCCCTTCCCCTCTCTCTCTAAAGTCAGTAAGCATACCCTCAGGCGAGGATTAAAAAAAAAGAATCATTAGATGTATAAATAAAAAGATTTGAAAGTTGACTTAAATGGCATAAGGAAAACTAGCCTTTTGCATTTTGAGCTTGCATGTCTAACTAGGCATCTCACACACATTCCAAGTGGACCTGCTACCTCCCTAAAGCCTCCCCAGCCCAACAAATGCCAATTTTCTTTTTCCAGTTGCACAGGCCAAAAAAACCTTAGTCATCCTCGACGCTCCTCTTTCACTCATAGCAATCCAAGGAAAATCTTCATGCCTTTACCTTCCAAAGACATTCAGAGTCCAACCAGGTCTTCAGGCCTCGCCTGCTAAACCCTGCTCTAGCCACCATGCTCTCTCTGTTGGATTATTGCAAATACCTCTTTCCAACTCCTCAGCCTCCTCTAATCTATTCTCAACTCAGCAGCCAGGGAGATCCTGTTAAAACAGAGACGGGTCGTGTTACTCCTTCGCTCAGAACTCTCAGAACATAAGCCAGAGTCTTCACAGTGGTCCTGTGGTCCGCAGGGCCCAGTATGGAGAGCCAAGCGCCCCCCAACACACACACCTTTCTTTGCCATCTCACCTCACCTTGGGCTCTTCTTCTCACCGCCCCCCCCCCCAGCCCCAGCCTCACCCACCTCTGGGCCTTGGCTGAATAGTTTGACTTGAATAGAGTAAATATTCATTTAAGACTATGTAATTATATAAACAACCCTCTTCCCCCATAACCAGCCCACTGCAAGAAAAAAAAATGTTCATCAATTTTGTGGTGGTTGTCTCTTTATATTTTCTTAATACAATTTTAGAATCAGAAAAGAGCCTGCTGTCCTCCATGCCAGTCAAACAGGAGGGGGCATCAAAAACGAGGAGTCACAACAAACCATCTGCATTAGTAGCATTGGACAGAAGGCTTGTGGGGGCAGTGTCGCAAGCATAGTCAGCACAGGGTGGCTGTGTCCGTCTCCCCACAAAGCCTGAGCCTCAGCTCCACCTCAGCTGCTTCCTGTGCTCTGACAACAGAAGTCTTCGGAAATATTAGTCATTTCCCCAGAATAGGCATGTGTATTTCTCTAGGGAAAGAATCCATTGGTTTCACTGGCCTCTCAAAGGGGTCAGCAAACATTTGAGGATTTTTGCTCTAGAATCAGCCATCTGTCTGTAAATATCCTTACCTGGATTCGAGATTACACCTACAGCAACCACATTTGAAAGAGTTTAAAAAATTGGGGAGAAAAATAAGTGTATGATGATTGTGATTTATTGTTTCATTTTTTAATTAATTTTTCTGGACTGATCTAACTGTGGTCCAAACTTTCTTAGAATATCAGCTTTTTACTTGCAGCAAAGTTATTCAAATGTTTGCACAGAACAAAGTCTTCTTATAAAGCTCTAGTAACATAGACCTGGCCTTGACAACTGCACTATTTACTGACTTATTTCTGTGTCCTTGTTCATGAAATCATGGCAACACGTCCTCCTTTCCCTCCTCCCTCCCTCGAGTATTTACTGAGTCTCTACTATGTTCTAGTCTCAGTGATGAATGAGACAGTAGTCCTGCCCTTAAGATGCCCAGTGTAATGGAAGGGAGAGATATACATAAACAAAGATAAAATGTGATAACTGCTCTCACAGAGATACACAGGGGCAGAGCAGTGTGCTGATTAGGAACACAGGCTGGGGCTGGACTGCTTGGGTTCAAATTCTGCCTCCTTCTCCATGGAGCCACTAACCTGGCACAGGTTGAAGTAACTGTGCTCCATTCCCTCCGCAAAGATGGAGATGAGGAGAGCGCAGACGTTACAAGGCACCGTGAGGATGAAGTGGGACAATGCACGGGGGCGCTTAAATAGCACCAGGCATGTGGGAAGAGCTCTCCAGCTCTTCGGGGCTTAGTTGTCAGGCAATGGAAGCACAAAGAAGGTGAGTAAACGGAACAATCTCCCCCAAAGGGGCCTGGGATGGCTACTCACAGGAGGTGATACAAGATGAATCCTTTCCCGAGAAGGAAAGCGGAGATGGGCATTCCATAGAGGGAGTGAATAACCACCTACCCTGAGGCTGCAGAGGAGAATGGACTGGAACAGTAAGAGTCCAAAGGTAGGGAGATGAGCTATGATGCTGCTGGGCACTCAGGGGAGAAATGAGAGAAGCCTAGAGGCAAAGGGAAGGGGAGGCGGCCAGGGCTTCAGAAACAGACCTGTCGCTCTACCTGGTGAAGGTAAGGGGAGGCCAGGACAGAAAGAAAACTCTGTGTTTAGAGCCTTCAGGGCTCTGGGCCTCCTTCCCAAGCAGCCCTCTGGCCCTTGGCTGGTAAAGATGGAAAAGTAAATCCTTCCCTAAGTAAAGGGACTTCCAGGGCAGACGGTCCGGGTCCGATTCACGAGGTCCCTGAGAGTGATTCTTGGAGCCAAGAGAGAAAACGAAGCCTGCCCTAATGCAGGGGCTTCTGGGAGAGCAAAGGCAGCAGCGGCAGGCACCATGATGTAAGGTCCAGGACACTTGGTCAGGGTTGGTGAGCATTTGTCAGACCCAGGTAAAACTAAGTGCCTGGCCCAGAGGAAGAGTAACTAGTAAATCACAGGGAAAAGACAGATCTCCCCCAGCCCTACTGCTTGGCCTTTGCTCTCAGGTCCTCAACAAACCAGACTTTAGGGTGTTTACAACCAGGGTATCTAGAGCCAGGGGCTTTACTCGCCATTGTCTCTTCCCAGCCTATCTCAGCCCTGTCTGTGACTTCTGACCTCTCTGGTTGCTCACAAAGATCTATCACTCAATCACATTGTGCATGATGGGGGAGTGTTGTGTGCTTGTTGTTTTTGTAAATCTATATAACAACAAACGTGAAGTAGCAAATATCAAACCTTCAGATCTACATTTTCCTGCTGTTGTCACTGCTACTTCAACTATGAGGGACAAACACACACAACGGCCAACAGCTGAACGCTGTTCCTCCAAGTAGATCTACCCTTCAGACTAAAATAGGACTTCCTCCACAATTTCCGTGTGTTCCTGAAATGCCAAGTCTGAGAGTTCTGAGCCTAAGCGAATTAAAGATACAGACTTTTCTGTAACGACGGTGGCTGCCCAGCCACTGCAGTCAGGCTGCGGTTGCTCCTCCCTGTCTCAGCCTGTGTCCTCCCCTGCAGACGGAGGGGACCCCGCGGCCCGGGAGCAGATGCTCCACCGTTTCCTGCTGCAAATCTCGGAGACTATTTTTACTCAAATTGACTGGCTCCAGCCCTGCCTTCTGGGTTTCCTCCTTCCTATGAAGAGTTTTAAAAAACAAACCCAAACCAAACAAACAAAATGTAAAAACACTAGAGCTTTACAAGCCATATAAACAAACAAACAGAACAGAAACAGACTCACAGACACAGGGCAAAGACTGGGGGTTGCCAGAGGGGAGAGGGGCTGGGGGACTGCATGAAAAATGTGAAGGGATTGAGAAGTACAGACTGGTAGTTACCAAATAGTCACGGGGATGTAAAGTACAGCACAGGGAATATACTCAGTAATATTGTAATAGCTGTGTGTGGTGCCAGGTGGGTACTTGAAATATCAGGGGAACCACTTCGTAAAGTATATGATTGTCCAGCCACTGTGCTGTACACCTGAAACTAATACAAAATAACGTTGAATGTAAAACAAACAAACACATAAAGAAGGGATGGGCCATCTAACCCCCCAGTCCAGCTCTGGAGTCCAGTCAGTCCGTCTCGCCAGTGTCTCTCACTGCCATTAGGAGAGACTGTTGCACATGGTCCTTGGAACTTGCAGGAGGAGCCCACACTGCACAGAAGGAGGCTGCGGCTCAGGTTCCCAGGTCACAGCCCTGAATGCTCAGAGGTTCCTGCCCCCAGCACTCCCATGGTGCAGGGAGCCGGTCGCCCAGCCCTCAAAGGTAGAAATTCTCACTGCTCTCCCACCTTCACCTTCTGCCTTCTTTCCCCCCAAAATCGCTCTTCTTTTCCGTCTGTGTAACTCAAAGGGTCTTATCACAACCTCTCTCTCAAATGGGTTTTTCCCTGATAGATCCACCAGCCCACCTCTTAAAAATGGGTTAAATAATGACCTCAAGGGGGTCGGCTTACCCTAGTGAGCTCGGGCTGCCATAACAAAACATCACAGACTGGATGGCTTAAACAACAGTCAGTTATTTCTCTAGAGGCTGGGAAGTCCAAGATCAAGGCGCCAGCAGATTCAGTTCTTTGTAAAGGCCCACTACCTGGCTTGCAGACGGCCACCTTCTCGATGTGTGCTCACGTAGAAGGGGAGAGAGAGCTCTGTTCTCTCCTCCTCTTCTTATACAGGCACTACCCCATTGTTGATGGCCCCCACCCATAACCTCGCTTAAGCCTAATTACTTCCCGAAGGCCCTACCTTCAAATACCATTGCACTGGAGGTTAGGGCTTCAACACATGATTGACGGGGAACAAAGCATTCAGTCCATTACAGGATCTGAAATGAAAACGGGCTGGTCCTCTCTCCCCTTGGGGAAGGAGCTTCTGCAAAACTAAAAGATTCCTTTTCCTCTAAATCTGACATGATTGATTTGCAGGGGCTTCCCTCTGTGGAACAAATAAATGGGAAACATACACATAACACGAGTTACATTTTCAGCAGGATGAACTGCTGCACACCATGATAAGCTCCACAGTGATCGGGCCCAAGGGCCTGGTTCTGCTTTCACATTTTCTGCCTGGATGACTATCTCCAGTCACGGTAGAGATGTGTGGTAGAAGATCCCACAAAACGGGAAACATGTGCAAACTCTGCCTGTGTTTTCATAGAGGTGAGTCCCAGCGAGAGTGGGGTTTAAACATCCCTCTGTCCACCCCCGCCAATGCTCTAACCCCCTCTACATCTCTGCCAATGGTTATTCAGCTTATTAGAAAAACCTTCAGCCCCAGACCATTTGCTGCTTCTTGCTGGCTTGTTTATTTGCTTGCGTACTTCAAAAAGCACACATGCACTTTTAGAAGGTCATTAAGTAGCAGACAAAGCCTGGGCTTTGGTGTTAAACAGTCATAAAGATCCCAGCTCTGCCAATTTCTGTCTTGGATTGAGAGAAATGTTTTAACTTTTTTGAACTTTAATGTTGTGATCTGCTGGAAAAAAATGGCGGGGAAGGTGCGAGGGCAGTAATAACTACTTCCTGGAGTCTTCTGTGAGTTTGTCAGATGACAAAGTGTCCATTACAGAGTAGGTATGGATCAATGTTAGTTCCTTTCCCACTTCCTCATCGCGTTCCCTTCTGGCCTTTCATCCAATAGGGATATCTTGACTGGTGATATGGGTTAGTGCAGAAACGCTGTGGCCAGCATGCCATTGATAAAAGCATTACAAGATGCAATAAAAGTCGTTACGTCGAAAAGAGAGGCCCTTGCCGGGCACGTACACTCAGAAACCCAAGACGGTAATTACTATCCTCACTTGATTGCACATCTTCAAAGGCATGGCTCTTGTCTTTCACCCCCCAAAGAATCTACCATAGGCGCTATGTTGGAAGAAACTTAAGAATATTTCTAAATTGAATTCTGTTGTCTTTTTGTAAGTTCTGTTTCAGAAATTTAAAGAGATCATGACAGAAATACAAATAATATTTGGATGTCTGTTATTTTTTGAATTATCTGCACCTATGTAGGAAGGTGGAGGCTTGTTCCTGCATGTAAACAGAAAGAAATGTCACATTTTCCGAGACTGGCTCTGTTGCATGAATAACTAGGTGTTAAGTGCTAATCAGACTTCTGTAAAATTTCATTACGTGTATGATTNGGCCCTTGCCGGGCACGTACACTCAGAAACCCAAGATGGTAATTACTATCCTCACTTGATTGCACATCTTCAAAGGCATGGCTCTTGTCTTTCACCCCCCAAAGAATCTTTCACCTCTGATCTAGGAATCAGAGGAATAGCGCCTAGGAATACCATAGGCGCTATGTTGGAAGAAACTTAAGAATATTTCTAAATTGAATTCTGTTCTCTTTTTGTAAGTTCTGTTTCAGAAATTTAAAGAGATCATGACAGAAATACAAATAATATTTGGATGTCTGTTATTTTTTGAATTATCTGCACCTATGTAGGAAGGTGGAGGCTTGTTCCTGCATGTAAACAGAAAGAAATGTCACATTTTCCGAGACTGGCTCTGTTGCATGAATAACTAGGTGTTAAGTGCTAATCAGACTTCTGTAAAATTTCATTACGTGTATGATTAAATACACTTCTCCTTTTAGGAGACTCGAGTATTTAAAAAGTTTATTTTGAGTTACCCCTATTTTCCTCGTGCCTAGCAAGTCACTCATGGGTGGAAAGACAGATGGGGGAAATTGTACATTCCTGAGTTTTTATTCTATTTGGAGTATATTTCTGAAAAATGTAATGAAAGCAGAATTTAGGATTATACTTAAACATCTAATATAGGACTATACTTAAAGATCTAAAATATGAATTACATACCTAAAATAATTTAAATATCCACATTATAGCTTAATGTTTTTATACTGTATTCTGTACAATTTGTGGAGTTACCGTGTAAGGTGTGGTCATAACGTAAGTTACTTTGAAATTATAGACATAAGTCATCCTCTCTGAGTGAATAACACAAATCAACACAGAATGATGAGCTTAGCCACCCGAGCAGAAATAACCTTCCAAAGAGATCATTTGTAAATGTGTTGCTCTTACAAACTTAAGAAAACCTAAATCCAATTAAGGTCATTAAAATAGGGCTTTTGAGAATTAATTACAAAGAAGGAGAATGTTAGAAGAAAGGTGGTCTTTCCTCTGGTGTAGCTCTCAGTGCTCCGTGTTATCGCCCTGTATCTGTGTGCCCCTCCCCCGTTGAACTATAACCTCCGTGAGAACAGGGCCCTTTCTTTTTCGCCACAGGATCCCCAGCTCCTAGCAGAGACCCCAGCACACCATGCATGCTGCAGTTTTGAGAAGAGTCTAGCTGTTCCCCCTTGTCCCCTCCAGATTCTACACCACTTGGGAATGGCCTGCCAGAGAATCAGTACATCAGCTTTCTTAGTGCTAAAGCTGAAAAGCCAAAACAGTTCCTACAATTTCCCACTGCGATGAAACACTGGAGTAGAGAGAACTTGGTGTCCAGGACAGACCCTCTTTACATGGAGCAGGCAGTGAGGCTAGGAATGTGTGTGTGTGCATGCATGTGTGTGTGTGTATAACCTGCAGGGAATCAAGGCCTCTTACTGTCAAAAACTGTAGAGGATCTGAAGTCTACCCTACTTGCAAACTAATAAGCTAGCTTCTAAGTTTTCATGGATGCTGGCAAGAAGATGTGAGATTCCTAGATCAGAGGTGAAGAACTTCGTTACCACAGATGTAACAGCCAGTGTCAGCATGGTGTTCACACCAGTTTCCTCTGCCTCCCCCACCAGGGCCCAGACACACCAGCACGTGCAGAGGACTGTGTGACAGGAGAGGAAGTCTGAGCATGCGTGATTCACCACTTTTTCTCAAGGTTTCTCACTGCAGATGCAACCCTGAGCGGTGGCCTGGGCGGAGGGCAGCCAGACTCCGCATTCATGGCATACACAGGAAGGACATACAGAGATGCTCAGGGCCCGTAGCAGATTTGCCGCTTTCTCACCACTCACATCAGGTCCTCCTTCCTATGGAAGTGGAGGAGGAGGGTGAAGAGAACAGGGTGTTATCTCAACACGTCTCTCTTCTGGGGAACAGAGTAGTGGTCCCCTTATGAGAACACTATTCAACTTTTGCTCACTTAACCCACTGGCTTAACATGCAGGTCAACAGGTTGGTGGCTGCCCCTTTCAGATAATCCTCCTCCTACATTTGTCAGGATATATCTGAACCCACAGTTGTTCCTTTGTATTACCCTTTGGAACAAAGTGTGGGCAGTTCAGATACTTCCACCATGATGGTGAGTTTTTTGTCAGCTTGGCTAGGCTACGGCAGCCGGTTATTTAATCAAACACTAATCTAGGTACTGCTGTGAAGGTATTTTGTAGATGTGGTTAACATTCAGAATCAGCTGTCTCTAAGTAAAGAAGATTGCCCCAACAATATGTGCGGGGGGCTCACCCCAACAATATGTGTGTGGGGGCTCATCCAATCATCAGAAAGGCCTACAGCACAAAACCGAGGTTTCCCTAAGGAAGATGAAATTCCCTCACAAGACTGCAACCCTAGCTCCTGCCAGAGAGTTTCCAGCCTCCCAGCCCGCCCTGCAGGCTTCAGACTTGCCAGCCTCCCAGTGTATGAGAAAATGCCTTGGAATATATCCTACTAGTTCCGTTTCTCTGGAGAACCCTAACTGAAATACCTGTCAAAAACAGGTCACAAGAGATAGTAATTAAATAAACCGACAACGCTGCTGCATCTTGCTCACCACACAGCCTTGACATTGCTTCCTCAGGGCCTCCAGGCTCTGGATACCGGGTGAGCTCAGGCCTCAGTAGTCCAGCCACGGTGAGATAACAAACTGGCATCCTTGCTCTACGGCCTGTATTTTCTAAACCCCAATATCAGAGCACATGGCCTGGAGATATAGATGTACTCACAGAGAAAAGAAAGGAAAGAATATTTGGAACCAGGTCTGCTCTGAAAAATCTGGGACATACAGTTGCTGTATTTATACATCACACAGGTCTGCTTCACCCCAGTCAGTACCCCTGTTCCAGATAAACTCTAACTGCAGCTCACAAAGCCCAACTTCTGCACACTACAGAGGATCTCCCAGTTATTCAACAAATATCCACTGAATACGTGGCAGGCCAGCCACCAACTCTGGCATTTCTGTATAAAGAAGGTGCCATTTCTTTCACCAATAATGCACAGCCTTCTGGGACAGAGGAGCAATTAAGGAAGCGATTACAAAACCCAACAGTTGGGCCCTGGCAAAGCCAGACCCCACGTACCTCCCAAGGCTACACCACCCAGCCCCAGAGGCCCCAGCAAGGAGCCCCTTTCTGTGCCATTTCATCCTTTTTTAAATTCAACAAAGGTTCTCTGTGGAGCCCAAAGTAACTAAATTCTTCTCTAGGTAGCTCAGGGCCATCTCAGCTTCCCACGTCTGTGGCTCTCAGTTGGCTGAGGAGAAGCCGCAGACACACGGGCCCCCCCAGAGGCAGCCATTCCCAGTGTGCCAGGCCCTGCGCCCTGCTCAGGCAGGCCTCATGGTCACCAGCAGCTGTCCCAGTCTTCTGGATCCAGGGCCCCATTCCTTTCGGGCTATAATCATCTCTCCTAACTGGACCCCCGCACCCTAACCAGCCTAAGCACTGCTTAGAGTCTGGTTCAGCCTAAGAGCCCAGGGAAAGAGGGAAGGAGTTGAAGGGAAATGGGAAAGGATTTATAGAGACTCTACAGATAAGCAAAGCCTGTAGCAAAGTAACAAAGCACTAGCTTGCTGAAGGAAGAGTCTTTGTTTGCATACTATCAGCTCTGAACCTGCAGTATGATTTTGGGCAAACGACTCAACCTCTTTGACCCTCCGTTTCCTCTTCTGTAACAGTGTCAGCCTAACAGAAATAAAATAAGATGTCACAGAGCACTCAGCAGAGTGTCTGGCAGACAGTCGACATTCCATATGATTTTACTATTATTATAATCATTATATCACTGCTCCTGACCTGCAATTCCTCACCTATAAAACGAGGGGTCGAATCACATGCACCCTAATTCCCTTCAAGTCCAAAATTCTGTGACTTATTGTAATAAGGCAGAAATCAACTCTTTTTACATCAGCTCCACTTAACACACGACAGTGGCTGAGGAGAGCAGAGGTGCCGGAGCCCAACTTTGAACGGTGTCGCAGCACCCAGGTCGGCTCCAGCACCCAGTGCCGGTCGATGCCATCACTAATTGTAGCTGAAAGGCTTCTATCCCTGGTTCTGCCTCACCCGGTCTGGCTTGTGTCTTGCCCCCTGCTGAAGGCTTAGCTAACGTTAAATCCCACTGCTCAGATCACACTGTATTGCTATTGATTGCCATGTTGTGTCTTCGATTAGCTTTCATGCATTCCATAGTCAGCCATGTACAGCTTGCCGAAATCAGTAGACACAGTCACCTCTCAGTTCCCTGCAGGCTTTCAAATGTTTTCAGGACTGTGAATTTCTTAGACAATTGAACAAAATTTTCCTCAACAACTGGTGGCTTTCATGGCAACCGACACTGAACAACTAAGGAAAGGAGGCTTAAAAAGTTCTGTCTGCAAAGAATATAAATTACTAATGTTCCATTTCAATGAGTTATTTCAGCAATAAAACTGTTTGGGGAAAGACAGAAGAATTGTGTCTCTTAATCTTACACTCCCAGAATTCTGTTATTAAATGTGTGCAGGGCAACAGCGGATTACAGATTCATTTGAAGAATCATTGAATTCCTCAAAACCATCAGGACTCAAGTGGAATTTGGAAGTGGAATTGGACAGAAGATTTGTTGCTCACTAGTTAGTCAGTAGAGCTGAGCCATATGGGTGATTTTTCTCTCATTAACAAATCTTTCAATACTTGAACAGTAATAACCTCTTAAGAATTATACTTATCTGGGACAAGCAGGATAGGAAACTACAATTTTTCTTACTTCATACCCCACAGACCTCTCCTTTTCCCATAAATAAATCTCCCACCTTTTGTGATAAAGTTTGCTTCAATTTCTCTCTGCTCCTCCCTTCAAAAAGAAAATTACACGTTTAGGTAAAAATTAGATTGCAGACACTAAATTGTCCCCATTGGCTCCTCGGTCTTCGTACTGACTCCTAAGTAGACTATGTGATCCTCAGCAGCAGAAACACCCGCAGAAGCTTTCCTTGGGTCCTCCCACATGCCTAGAACACTGGTCCTCAACCAGGCCAATGTTGCAGCGTCTGGGCACATTTTTATTGTCACAGCTGGGCTGTGGCAGGTGCTACTGGGGTCAAGTAGATAGAGGCCAGGATGCTGCTGACCATCCAATGCACTGGGCAGCCCCCATAACAAAGAATTATCTCTCCTGTGTTAGTCAACATTCTCCAGAGAAACAGGCCAATAATGATATCATGTATATGTATTTATATTTTATGATTTTATAATACTTATCATTAGTATGAGATATAAAGAGATTTAGCATAAAGTATTGGCTCACGCTCTTATGGAAGCCAGCAAGTCCAAATTCCACAGAGCCCATGTCCCAGTTCAAGCATGAAGGCTGGCAGGCTACTACAGACCCAGGAAAAGCTGATTGATGTCCCAGTTCTAAGGCCAGCATGCAGGAGAATTCTTTCTTACTCAGGGAAGGATAAGCCCTTTCTGCTGTTCAGGCCTTTGACTGATTGGTTGAGGCTCACCCACATTACGGAGGGCAATCTGCTTTACTCAAAATTTACTCATTGAAATGTTAATCTATTCCAAAAATACTCTCAAAAAAGACCCAGAATTATGTTTGACCAATACCAGGGCACCCTGTGGCCCAGTCAAGTTGACACATAAAATTTATCATCATACCACCCAAAATGTTCATGGTGGTATGGTTAAGCAGGCCTGACCTAGAATTAGTGTAGGCTCATGATAAATGCTCGAAAATGCTTGTTGTTGGAAGACAACTGGCTTGTGTTCACATTAATGCACAGGAGAGCTCAAAGTGGGCTGGAACAGTCAGGGAATTTACAGAGAAGCTGAGCTAGGTAGAAACTTGTAACTTCCTTGGTCAAAAGTAGGTAGGCCCTCAGGTGGGCAGGCAGAACAGGAGACATTCCAGAATGGGATAAGCCGCACAAACATGGCACATGCAAGGGGTCTGAGAGAACTGAACCCCATTGACTAAAACCCTATAGAAACCCTTGAGCCCTGGCTGCTGTGGCTCAGTGGATTAGGTACCAACCTGGGAACCAAAGGGTCACTGGTTCTATTTTCAGGCAGGGCACATGCCTGGGTTGCAGGCCAGGTCCCCGGTAGGGGGCGCAAGAGAGGCAACCACATATTAATGTTTCTTTCCCTCTCTTTCTCCTTTCCCCTCTCTAAAAATAAAATAAATAAAATCTAAACAAAAAGAAACCCTTGAGATTATAGGGATCTCAGTAGAACAGAACCTAGTATCAAATTTGAGTAAATGATGTGGTTTTGTTCTAAAACAACTGAAATTATGTGTTTTAGGAGAAAAGAGTAAGAAAAAATTTATCTTTGGCAACATTTATGTTCATATAAAGAGCACCACTAATTTATATTAGCACATTTTACAGATGGAGAAACCCAGACATGGAGACATTAACCATAAAGTTTGGAAATTTTCGCTTTATAATTTGGTGAATTTGCTTACTTATGTCTTTTGATATGAGCTGGGTGTTCCTAGAGACAATACCACTGATGCACAGTATCATATGCTGCTTCTAGCAAGATCTCAGGAGCCAGAACATGTGGGCTCAGACCGGTTTCACCACCCTGTAGCTTCGTGACCTTGGTCCGGGGGCTGAACTTGTGAATATGAAATTAGCTGAGCTCATCAGTGTAAAGCAGGCAGAATAGGGCCAGGAACAAAGAATATGCTCAATCCTATTGGTTGTTATTATTCACTGTCCTTTCTAGTGATGGTTGCTTAAGTCCAGCCTACAAGGTTGTGCTGGATTTTCACCCTAACAGGCAGCCTCAACTCACCTGGTGGTGGCAAAACTGAGGAGGCAAGTCCCCTTCAGGACCTCCTCAACTCCTTTCAACAAGGGTATCTTCACAGATCTCTCCAAACCCAGTGATTTCAGGGGCACTGTTTGAGCTGAAAGCATTTTCTCCCATGGTCTTTCCCAAGGTCTTGTCTCTTTTCTTGCCCAAGGTCTTCCCATCTCCACCCCCTGCCATCTGCTCTCTGCTTCTATGACTTCGGCTTGTTTAGATCGCACATACGTCAGGTCATCCAGTATTTGCCTCTCTCTGCCCCTCCTCTATCTTAACATGATCCCAGGAAATCTGCGTGCACACTCAAGCTTGAGAGTGGTGCTGCTGTACATGATTTAACACAACCAATTCCATGCAGAAATCCTGTGCATTAAAGAATATTCTCCCCATTTGGCAGAAGAGCAAACTGAGGCCCAGTCAAGTTCATGCATCGAGTAAATGATAGACCCAAGACACCTACCTACCCAAGAAACCTGGCCCGCAAGAAACCACTCTCTTCTCTGTACCCCAAACTTGGACTCCTCCACTGGTTTGCAACTAGTCAAACCTGTGTTTGTGTGACACATGCCTAGAATGTTTGGAATGATATGTGGACACAGCAGCGACAAGACTTCCTTTTTGAATATGTTTGCCAAAATAAAGCACCAGATAGTCATGATTCAACCCGTGTCCAGGATTCTGTGTGACCAAGAGTCCTCAGTATTTTAAGCTTTGGGGCAATTTATAGCTATCATGTCTACATTGTTCTGCTTGTTCTGAATCCACCCTGCCTGTGTCCCTTTCAAAAATAGTTTTTAGTTGATAAACCCCTGTTTTCAAATGCAAATGTGTTTTGAAATATGTCTGTCCCATCACTCCTCCCTCAGACTCATACTGCCGATGAATTACTCCAGAGGAATCCATAGTGAGGCACGGAACACCGTCGAGCATAATCCTGTGGTGGTTTTCATCTAAAAAGGTGACCAACGGCTTGCATAAGCTTCTAACCAGACTTAAAGCTTAAAGTCCCTGTGGAGTTTGCAAAGGGCACTGAGACAGCAAGCCAAGCCTGGGAAACATAAATGTCTGCGCAGGCTGACTTACCCACCCGTCACAAAGCCTGTCTGACTTAAAGCTGCTGTTACTCATTTCAGCTTCACAGCCTGTTTTCCTGACAGTGAGTTGAAAAAGCCTTCTTCCCCCTGTTAAGAAAAATTAAAATGGCTCCTCTCTGACAAACGTTAATTAGGCCATGCAATGTGGGGAAAAGAGATTTGAGATGAGATGAAACCCAGGCACAGCTACCTGAGAGCTAGTGAGTAATTACAAATATGACATTTGGAAAAAACGAGTGAAATCTAGTCTCGGGTCTGGAGCTCACCAGCAGTGTGACTTTGGGGAACTCAGTCTCCTCTCCAGGTTCATTTTCTTTGGCCTCAGTGATTTCCTAAGACTCCCAGCTCCATAGCTTCAAATTTTAAATCAGACCTTAATCATGTGCTAAGTAAAGCTTAATTCGAAGGATGACATACTGACAGAGATGGCTAAGAAGTTGACAAGGCAGCACAGAAACTACTTATTGCATAATACGAGAATACAAAATGTTGTTTATGCTCGTTAGAGCCATGTAAGATTCTGTGTGCTCTGGAACAGAAGCTGAAAGGAAAGAGTGAGAAAAGGAAACAGTGAGATCATGGGTAGGGGAAGATTCCCTGTGTTTTGATTGCTATTAACTTGCTGTTCATCTGTTGTTGAAAATCGTAACCTTTGGGAAGCATCCCTGCCTGTGCGATGGAAGGGCTGTTTGCCTGGTTGTTTGCTGTCATTCATTTTTCTCCACTTCCTAGGTGACGGTAGGCAGGTTGGTCTCTTTGCTCTTTACGGACTGTGGCACCACAGCTCAGTATTGCTTCCAAAGTGGTCACACACCTGTGCCCGGGAGCGTGGCCCCCACCTTCTCAGCCTAAACGTACACTCACAGATTCTGCTCTTTCCCCTTGGTGCTCCCTGGGAGAGAACAGATATTAAAGCGAGAGTCCAATCAATCATAGCCCTTAGGTGGGAAGGGATCTGGAAGTTCGCACTGTCCTTCCACTGGGTCTATTTGGAATGTCTGTCTGATTCATAAAGAAGCCTTTCGTATAGAATTGCATGCCTGAAAACTATATAATTTTGTGAACCAGTGTAAAAAGAGAGAGAGAGAGAGAGAGGCCTTTCACTGCCCATCCTTGACCCATAACCAAGGGCCCCAGCAGCCAATTTGGATGATATGTCTCTGCCCCAACCGTGGTAATATTCAACTGGACCAGCGCTGTGCACCTGACCCAAGACAGCCAATCGAAGCCTCTTCTCCAGAAACTGGGACTAAGAAAGAGAAATGGTAAAGAGACATTTATCTAAGATAAATGTCTTATCATGTCATCTAAGAAACAAAGATCAAAATCTATGAACAATAAAATGACAACAAACTCACAACTATCAACAACAGAACCTAAAACACAAAAACTAAGTAAACAACTAAAACAGGAACAGAATCACAGAAATGGAGATCACTTGGAGGGTTATCAGTGGGGAAGGGGAAAAGGAGAATGGAGGTAGGGAAAGGTACAGGGAATAAGAAACATACTTGGTAGGTTTAAAACAGATGCGGGAGGTTAAGAATAGAGGAAAGGAAACAGAGAAGCCAAAGAGCGTATGTCCAAGCCACGGACATGAACTAAGAGACAGGGAATGGCAGAGTGCGGGGGTGGGGGGATGGTTGGAGAAGGGGCAAGGGGAGATAAATGGGAGAAAAATTGGGATGACTGTAATAGAATAATCAATAAAATATACTTAAAAATGAAAATAAAATATTTTTTAAAGAGTCAGTGTCTCTTAAAACCGCTAAGTTCAAACACGTCACCCTAGGTGCTGTGAGGCAGACATTTCTGATCACCCATCTGAGCTATGAAAGCAGAGAAAGCTCCTATCAGGGGCAGGGGGTCAGTGAGGAAAAAATGAGCCTGAAGGGTTTTTGCTTCCTGTTCCCCGCCCTTCTTCAGGGATCCTGCAGCCTGGCCTTGGGTTCTGTGAAACAGCAGGAATCCTTAAATTAAGCACCCTTTCAGCTTCAGCTAAGGCAAGTGCCCTGGTTACTGTTATTTGCAACCAGAACCGTCCCAGTACAGTCTCCCTCCCTCAGTGTATCTATGGGAACCTCCCAGCATGCCATAGAGGTCCCCGTGTGACCTGTGACCTGGCCCTGCCTAGGGTGCCACCTTGTCACCCACTGGCATCTCAGCCACCTCGGGCCCCAGCTCTAGTAACCACACACCTTGCTGTCTTTTGTCCCTCTGGGCTTGGCCGGTTGCTCTGCCTGAAGTGCCCACCAGCCACCTGAGCTCCCTCCGCAGTCGGCAAGCACAGGCAGGGAGAAAGCCTGGCTGCAGGGATCTGCTTGCCTCCTGCTTTTCAGCTTTGCATATGATTAAAGCTCTCAGTCGCAGGCCGCTCAAGACCCTGGGGACCTTCCGAACCCATGCTTGCCAGAACAGACCTTGAGCTTCCGGAGAGCAGGCCCCTCCCCCCCCCACCCCCCCCCCGGGGAGACCGAGGGAGACAGTCTTGTCGCTGCAGCCGGAGACGAAGTGGTTCTCATAGGTTTTGCTACAGTTTTTATCTATAAGGATTTCCTGGGCATGCAGGTTAAAGGCTGGCCGTGTCCAGCATCCCCACAGTGTTCACAAGGAACCAACACCGTGGTAAAAAAAAAAAAAAGTAAATCTGGGGAGCTGTTTGCACTAAAGGTCACAATAGTTTTAAAGAGAGAGCTCCTTGGAACGTGCCTGGGGGGAGAAATACCTCATTCCCCCAGATTTCCTGTGTAACAGCCTATGTGCAGGTCTCCATCCTACCTAATTGAAAGGAAGGCAAACAATGATCATTCGCATCATATAGGTCATCTACAGGGTGTCAAAAAACCACCTAACCACGTAGGTGGTATTAACACCCCTGATTTACAGATAAGCAAGCTGAGGTATCCATATAAAGGTTAAGCACCTTGCTAAGTAGCTGACAAGAAGCAAGCAGCCAGAGTGGCCCAGGAAGACAGAAAGGCCTGGTGTGAAGCGCTCAGTTCTCCTGCCACAGCAGTGACATTGTCTAGTTGTGATTAGTGAGGATGTCTCCAAGCCCTAATTGCTCATAATGATCAGTTTCTTACTTTCCAGATATTGCTGTGCAATACATGCCTTTATAAATACTGGCTACATTTCCATGATCTCTTGGATGGCTGTCCTATCATGGAATACAGCACACGGTTACCGTGATGCAGAAGGGGTTTACTTAGTAACATAAAAAGCCTGTTACCTTTGCATTAAGTGGGGGTAAATGCAACTTACAAAGTGGTGTGATTTGTGATTTGATTTCTCATGTATTAGCTCCAACTAGTTTTTAGATAGGTGTGCAGGCAGATGACAGAAAGATGAATAGATATATATAAATATACAAATATATGTAAAGACAGAACCTAAGAGCAAACAAAATATTAACTGATTATGTTTTGGACATGGAGATTATAGCTATGTTTAATTTTCTTATTTTTGCTTCTATATTTTTCTAAATTTTCTTTAATGAACCTGCCATATCTCATGATAATGAAAATAAAGTTCTTTTAAAAATCCTTATGTAGTACTTTAATTCACTTTACTCACGGATACAATTTTTTCTCAAAGAGTCAAGTGCTTAACTTCCAATGTGTCTGCCTTATTTATGTTAACCGTTTAGAGAGGACATCTCCATAATGTATGAGAAAGGTCCCTGCCCCTGAAATGGTGTCTACTGATGATAATGAACAATGCTGATGACACGGGCTGATTATTCCAGACCATTACTGTGCTGTGGTGTCCTTGGGGAGGACTGTAGCACACTTCGCCCCTCACTAAATGACCCAGTTTGCTGTGTTTTTAGTTCTAGGGTCTGCTCTGAATGGTTTCAATGTCTTCAGGCATTCTTCCCTACCTATCAGTGTCTGTCACCCTCCCCTCCCTTCTAACCTGCAGCTTCCAAGAGAGCAAATCCGTGGAGATCAGATGAACTCTGTGGAAATCACTGAGCGTAAAGTAGGAGTCAGTATTTTCAGAGTGAGGCTCAAAGCAGCCCTCTGATGAGGGGGGCCCAGGCTTCCTGGCATCTCAGCTGCACACAGCCTTTGTTGGCTCGCCTCCTGGTTCCCGAGTGTTTTCTAAAGTGGCAAAGATGCTGGAGAGCGGAGTTCTGCATATGTGAAGTGGGAGTGTTTCTGATAACAAATAGCTACTCAATTAAGAAATAGCATGACTAATTCTCGGACGTCTCACTCCAAAAGAGGGAGGCTGCAGATGGCAAGAACATAGCCAACTGGGGTCCCTTCTACCTCCACCAAAGTGAGGTTATTTAGGTTCACCATCTGGTTATTAGCTTCGCCAGATGGCAAGCCTGAGTAACTGCTCAGAAAGAGTTGCTAGCCAATCCATTACCCTAGCACAGTTGATACCGTGAACTTAACATGGGACACACATACTAGTACATAATAAGGGTAATGAGGCATCACAGAGCCATCATAAAGGCAGCCATCTGGGCTTGTGTGGGGCAACTATGGGCACGGTGGCCATGGGAGAAACCCAACTGAGTGCTGTGCAGCAGGGATGAGGGCGAAGAGTGAAGGCAGGGAGGCAGGAAGCGGGGCCTGTGCCCCCATGTGCTGTTGTACCCAATATCGACATATTGTGCTTTCATCTCGGGGACATTTCTGATGCCTGTCCAAGCTCACCTAGCTCTCAGGTGTTTTTGCTGTTATTTTTAATTTTGATGAGAACGTAATGGTATTTTTACACCAATGCAGGAAAAACAGAAGTGTGACTAGAGGTGGATTTGAATACTTTGACAGTTCTAGTCCAACACTGACAGTTACACAAATGGCTTTCCTTTGGGAAGTGGCGTGTGCGTCTGAGTCGGGGGTGTCGGGGAGGGCTCGTGCCCTCTGGCTCTCCTCTAGAGCAGGCTTGTGACAGAAAAGCTCCAGCTGGTCCCACTGGGGCTGACACATATAGGACCTGGGCACCCCAGAGAGTTAGGCCCAGAGAGAAGAGCAGGTGAGCCAGGCCACATGCAGTCAAGCATTGTAAGTTACATGGGGGCAGGGCCATTTTTTTTCGTGGTTCACACCCCCCTCCTCTTACCTCTAATCACCCCACACTACCCCATCCAGGGCTGCCCAAATCAAACAGTCCATTTTATGTTTGTGGAGTCAGTTCACTTATTGAGCAAATGTTTACTAGCTGCAGACAGTAGGAAAACTGGGGAGAGAGCACAGAGATTCTTTATAATTGCATGTGAATCTACAATGATTTCAAAATAAAAAGATGAATTAAAAATCAAATTAGAAAACTTCAATGTGTCTAAAAGAGAGTAGCTAAGCAGACGCAAAGGAAGAGATCCAGAAATGTTTAAAAAGAGAGAGAGGCAAACATTGGACATTGTCTCTTGGAAAAGGGCCTAAATGTGACCTGTCGTGTCTGAGGACAGACACGGGTGACGCTGCCGTGGAGGAGGAGACCACACAGGGGGTGGGTGAGGCGAGGGAGCACACGGGTCCAACCCAGAGGCTGCCTCCTGGGGCAGGAGCCCCCGCACTGGCAGAGTGCAGGACCTGGGGGGCCATCCGTTAGGTGCCTCCTGGGTTTCCTCCCAACTCTAGGAATGTCTGAGATGCTGACCCATTTTCAAAACCATCTTTCCTCCCTGGCTCGTTTTTCCTTCCAAACTGACCTGTGATTGTAAATTGGGATGATCTGGGTCTCTAGGCCAGCTCCTCAGAAACTGAGTGCTTTTTCCAACTAAACTTCTGAGCCATCTGCTGGGGTGGGGGATCTCTTGTGACCCAGGCTAAGAGCTGTCACCATCCCATCTCTGTAAAGTCCTGTCCTCCTCAAGGCCATGGCCATAACTCTCACCATCGCCCCAGGGGAGAAGTGGCCCCTTTACAAGTGACATGACATCTTTACACTCAAGCCCACGACTTCCAACTCATGGTTTTGCCTCCTTAGTATCAAGATGTTCTCCCTCTCTGCACTGAGAGTGCACTCTCTTGTCATTGACCCCACACTTCCCCACACCATGTTCATCAGCGTTACACCAGCTGTATCTTAGCACTTAAATAGTATGTTCATGTTACCCGTTAAATCATCCAGACTGGAGTGACTCTGGTCTCACTAGCCTGATGCCTTTATCTCCCGAGCTTTGGACCATCTTTCCTGTTTTACTCCAATATAATTCCTCTCAGGGAGAAACCTGAAACAAGACTTCCCCTGTGCCAAGCCTTCGGCCCTCAGTGGTGTTTCTGCATGTTTCACATCCAGTGTGGCATGGAGCGCGGCGAGTCTAAAACCAGAGAAAGCTCAGTGTCAGAGAATCGGCAGCCAGCAGTCCCGGGAGTCCTGCAGGGAGAGGCTGAGAGCCAGGGAGACCCAGCAGTGGGATGCATAAAGTCTGAGTGCGGACCGGAGGTGGGGAAGAGGACACTGTTACTGTGGCGGGGCGGGGGAAGGGCAAGCTTGAAGGAAGCAAATCATTTCCTGATTGATCTGGCGTAGGGAACTTTTAAATAACCAATTGTGACTGTCTCCTCTTGCTCTACAATGACTTAGAGTCACCACCTGTCACCTGGCGGATGCCTGAGTCAGCAGCCTGGGACTTCACAGGGAGCCAGCCTGCCTTGGACACAACTCTGTTGATTGGAGCCAAAGCATCTCACACCACAGTGATAGGTTAAAGTCACCAGATGTCTTCACACCTTAAATCATAGAGAAAGTCAGATGGGAGGAATAATTGACAGTGTCCTTGATCAAAACAGACACTTCATCACAGCATATTTAGTGCAAAATACAAGGAAAACAAAAGCTGAATTCTCTATTCGGGCTGAAGTACCTAAGACATATCTGCCAAGAAAAAAGCATTTAATAAAATCCCTGAAGTTATGTCTGAAGTAGGTGCCACATGGAACAATTAGTCAGAGAGCAGCCCACCCCCCAAGCCCGCGGTGCAGTGGCCGCAAGCCTCGCGTCGGCAGCAGGCACAGCATGGCAGCCCAACAAATACTTCCCGAGCATACCTCCCATGTGCCAGGCCCCAGACTGGGCTCAGACGTGATACCAAGGCTGCCCTTTAAAATGTCCAAAGTACCTGACAAAGACAACCCAATCTGCTCCTTGTAAAACCAAGTGACACAAGGTGTGGTTATCCCCACTTTGAAGATGGATAAACTGAGGCTCACCAAAGTTAGAGGAAAGGTCCAAGGTCATTATGACCAGTACTTAGACCTAGCATAGATTCACGCCCACATATATTTTTCTGCACTGGGAAAGAATCTCAGGGAACACTTATCTTTCACGTCCCCTGGACATTTTAGACCCTTTCCTACCTGTGCCAAAAGCCTGACCCTCAACCTGTGCACTCACTCCAACGCATGCATCTCCGCACTCCTTAGGGCAGGCAATGTGTCAGGAAGCATGCACTCAGCTTCAAGCAGCAGAAAGCCCAGCTGAAAGTGACTTAATCAGCAGAGACAATCGATAAAGGTGAGGGGAATATAGTCAGTGTTGTGAGAAGTCTGCACGCTGACAGATGATTACTAGATGTAGTGTGAAGTATATCTCACACTACATTGTAAAGTATATCCCATTGTAAAGTATATCTCAAACCACCATACTTTACAACTGAAACTGATACGACATTGTATGCCAACTATACATAATTTTTTAAAATTTTAATGTGACTAGATTCCTCATGCTAACTTTTAACAGGTTTGCTTCTATCAGGTAAAAGGGAAGGACAAGGGTTCAGGGGAAGAGGAGCCCAGAGTTTAACAGAGCGGGTCCTAATGCTGTACATGGTGTTTACAATTAGTCTTTGCAGGGCTTTGCTTGTCTTTCTGAAGAGAAATCACACGTCCACTCCTACACAGAGATGCCTCATTACCATCTCTTTTGATTCATTGTTTTCTGCTCCACGTCCACAAACCCAACTCAAACTGCCCGTGTTTTTTATTTCCACTGGATTCCCTTGCTTTATGACATCTGTTTGGACCTAACTTTTTTCCTTCCCCCCAAAAGTCCAAAACCCCCAGTCAGACACCTGTAAGGAGTGTACATGTGTTGGCACAAACTCACAGCGCTCCTTAGAAACTATACAAATTATCAACCAGAAACAGATCGAGGCCTTTCAGAATTTTTCACTTTCATTGAGGCTTGCGTTTACATTTTATTTTAAGTGCTTTCAAGCCCATTCTCTTGAAGTACCTTGCCTTACCAGGAGCCCTGCTTGTTTGTTCTTACTGCCTCCTTCATTCAGAAGAACCATCAGTCATTTTATGGAACAAGGCAGCTTTTGTGCAGAATCAAAAGCNTTGGCACAAACTCACAGCACTCCTTAGAAACCATACAAATTATCAACCAGAAACAGATCGAGGCCTTTCAGAATTTTTCACTTTCATTGAGGCTTGCGTTTACATTTTATTTTAAGTGCTTTCAAGCCCATTCTCTTGAAGTACCTTGCCTTACCAGGAGCCCTGCTTGTTTGTTCTTACTGCCTCCTTCATTCAGAAGAACCATCAGTCATTTTATGGAACAAGGCAGCTTTTGTGCAGAATCAAAAGCTACCCCATCACAGCTGATGGCAAGAGAATGCAGTGGGCATTGCTGTTTGTACACAGGCCTTCATCTCTCTGAGACGTTCCTCTGTTTAAAATGAATGAGGCAGACTACAGCGGTGGCTTCAAAAGCAACTCTCCTCCGGGATTTTCTTGTTGAAAGTCTCATGCAGCACTGTTACTAGAAAGTAAAAGTAATAAATAAAAGGCGAAGCTGAGGCAGACTACAGGTTTCCCATACAAGAGACACACCTGGCCTCAACCATGCTGCGCGGCTGGACCCTTGCCTTTACTTTATAGAAATGGGTTTGCAAGGTTAACATGAAAGAGGCTGTTTATTTTCACCCAATGAGTATGCATAAAAATTACATAAACTTCCCTCACCAACAGTTCAGCCCAAAAGGATGACAGGCTCACATTTTTGCTGGTGCCTTTTACGGGTGCTATTCCTGGTTAGAGTAGAGCTGCCATCATTATTGTTGCCATGGTTACAGCTTCTGGACCAGGGGACTGGCTGAACCTTGGCCCAGGTCTTCCGCCCCACTACCATCTCCTCTGCAGCAAGAGGCCTTCTTATTTCTTGATCCATTTTGTATTTGGCTGGAATGTTGGCGAGCACAGGGTTTTCTGTGATAATTCATGTGCCCTCTGTTGAGTCTTAATGACCTTTAATGTTGATGAGGGCCTAAAGTCTTGGGTTAGTTGAAAAGTTAAGAAAGGGATCAGAACTCATAGAGATCACCCTAATAATTGGCTTGAGGGTCATCACCTTCAACTTTTCTCTGCAGAAGGTTAGGAGTGATGACTTGAGAATTCAGAGCCAAACACCTGGCCCATGACTGGGGAGTGAGAAGGACAATACAACATGTATTTGATGTGTGACTTTATTAAAAAATTCTTCTTTTTCCCACACTGTTTTCCCCACCTAAATTTTCTTGTTAATATGTCTTGCATCGTGTCTTCTTTGTTTTTTGTTTTTAGGGGAAAAAATTAACTGTCATTATTTTTCTAAGTATATTTTATTGGTTGTGCTATTACAGTTGCCCCATTTTTTTTCTCTCCTTTATTCTCCTACAATCTACACCTCCTCCCACCAGCACTGCCCCACCCCTTAGTTCATGTCCGTGGGTCATACGTAGAAGTTCTTTGGCTTCTCCACTTCCGATAATATTCTTAACCTCCCTCTGTTTATCTTGTGCATACTATTTATGCTGTTTATTCCCTGTACCTTTTCCCCCATTCTCCCCTCCCTCCCCACTGATAACCCTTCGTGTGATCACCATTTCTGTGATTCTCTTCCTGTTCTAGTTGTTGGCTTAGTTTGTTTGTTTGGGTTTTGTTTTTTTTTAGATTCAGTTGTTGATAGTTATGAGTTGGTTGTCATTTTACAGTTCATAGTTTTGATCTTCTTCTTTTACTTAGATAAGTCTCTTTAACATTTCATATAATAAGGGCTTGGTGATGATGAATTCCTTTAACTTGACCTTATCTGGGAAGCACTTTATCTGCCCTTCCATTCTAAATGAAACCTTTGCTGGATAGAGCAATCTTGGATGTCGGTCTTTGGATTTCATGATTTGGAATACTTCTTTCCAGCCCCTTCTTTCCTATAAGGTCTCTTTTGAGGAATCAGCTGACAGTCTGATGGGAACTCCTTTGTAAGTAACTATCTCCTTTCCTCTTGCTGCTTTTAAGCCCCTCCCTATCTTTCATCTTGGCTAAATGTAATTATGATGTGCTTTGGTGTGTACTTCCTTGGGTCCAACTTCTTTGGGACTCTCTGAGTTTCCTGGACTTCCTGGAAGTCTATTTTCTTTGCCAGATTGGGGAAGTTCGCCTTCATTATTTGTTCAAATAAGTTTTCAATTTCTTACTCTTCTTCTCCGTCTGGCTTCCCTATGATTTAGATGCTAGAACATTTAAAGTTGTCCTGGAGGTTCCTACATCTTTAAACGTTCCAACATCCAAATTATAGGGGTACCAGAAGGGGAAGAGGAAGAGCGACAAGTGAAAAACTTATTGGAACAAATAACAAAGAAGAACTTCCCCAATCTGGCAAAAGGAAATAGACTTCCAGGAAATCCAGGAAGCTCAGAGAGTCCCAAAGAAGGTGGACCCAAAGAGGAACACACCAAGCCACATCATAATTACATTAGCCAAGATGAAAATGAAGGAGAGAATCCTAGAAGCAGCAAGAGATAAGGGGACAGTCACCTACAAAGGAGTTCCCATCAGACTGTCAGCTGATTTCTCAAAAGAGACTTTACAGGCAAGAAGGGGCTGGAAAGAAGTATTCTAAGTCATGAAATGCAAGGACCTACATCCAAGATTACTCTATCCTGCAAAGCTTTCGTTTAGAATGGAAGGACAGATAAAGTGCTTCTCAGATAAGGTCAAGTTGAAGGAGTTCGTCATCACCAAGCCCTTATTATATGAAATGTTAAAGGGACTTATCTAAGAAAAAGGAGTTAAAAAATATGAACAGTGAAAGGACAGCAAACTCACAGTTATTAACAACCACACTTAAAACAAAAGCAAACTAAGCGAAGCAGACAGCTAGATCAGGAGCAGAGCCACAGAAATGGAGATCACATGGAGGGTTAGCAACAGGGGAGTGGGAGGAGGAGAAGGGGGGAGAAGTTACAGAGAATAAGTAGCATAGATGGTGGGGAGAAAATAGACAGGGGGAGGGCAAGAGTAGTGTGGGCAATGTTGAAGCTAAAGAACTTATGACACATGGACATGAACTAAAGCGGGGGGAATGTGGGTGTGGAGGGGAAGGAAGAGGGGGAAATGGGACAACTGTAATGGCATAATCAATAAAATATATTATTAAAAAAATAAATAAATAAAGTTGTCCTGGAGGTTCCTAAGCCTCTCCTCATTTTTTTTAATTTTTGTTTCTTCATACTGTTCTGGTTGAATATTTATTTCTTCCTTCTGCTCCAAACCATTGATTTAATTCCCAGTTTTCTTCCCTTCACTGCTGGTTCACTGTATATTTTTCTTTATTTCACTTTGCATGGTCGTCACTTTTTCCTCCATTTTGCAACCACACTTAACCATTTGTGTAGCATCCTGATTACCAGTGTTTTGAACTCTGCATCTGATAGGTTGGCTGTCTCTTCAGTGTTTATTTCTATCTTTGGAGCTTTGATCTGTTCTTTCGTTTGAGCTATATTTCTTTGTCTCGGTATACATTGTAACATTACATTGTAAGGGGTGGAGGCTTAGGTATTCACCACCGATTGTCCCAAGTGGGACAATCACTTGGCTACATTGTGATGCTGTGTGTGGGGTGAGGTCTGAGAGGGAACAATACTGCGTGCTTGGTTCTCTGCCAGCTTTCAGTCACTTTCCACACTACCCGCAAGCAAATTGGGCCCTTCTGGTGCTGATTTCTTGGTGGGTGGGCTTGTGTACATTTTATGATCCTGGGGGTCTCTCCAATGAACTCTCTTGTGAGGCTGGCAGTTTCTCCTGCCACCGCAACCCCCACAGCTTTTTACAGCCTGAGGTTTCAAGGCTTTATTTCCCTGCACTGGAACCCTGGGTTGTGTGGTCTGTCTCGCTCCCCAGTTGTTCCTGCCGGTTTATCTGCACACAAGTGCCGGTCCACCAGCCTCTGCCTTGCCAGCCTGGTCTTCCAGCCACCACCCTGCCGTGTGTCCTTTCTTCCCTGGCTGCCCATCTCCGCCCCTCCTACCAGTCTGGATGAATGCTTCTTCTTTAATTCTTGGTGGTTGGACTTCCATACAGCTCAATTTTCTGGCAGCTCTGGTGTTTTTTTGTTTTAAAATTTGTTGTTGCCATCCTTCTTTTGGTTGTCTGAGGAGGCAAAATATATCTACCTATGCCTCCATCTTCTGTTTGTATCTTTTAAAAAGTTGTCTTAAAGCCTTTTAAAGCAAGGATAAATAGAAAGTATAAATATATTCCTCAGAAATCCATTGCATTCTTGCTATTAGGATGTGGGGGAAGCACAATTGCTTTGCTTTGCATGAAGGGAAAACTGCATAATGCAAAAAACACTTGTGAGAATCTAAATGGAATAATGTAAATGTATAGTTTCTATTGAAGAAAAAATGTATATTTACACATGGTGCTTGCGTTAGCAGCACATACACTAAAATTGGAACTATACAGAGAAGATCAGCATGGTCTCTGATAAGGGACAACACACAAACTCACAAAGTGTTTCAAATGTCCAGATGATGGTCAAAGAGCACAAATTCCCATCTCTACGATTCGCAGGCCCAATGTACAGCATGGAAACTGGTCAGCAGTACTGTGTTATATACTTGTATTTTAAGATAGTAGGTCTTAAATGTTATCACAATATACAAAAAATTATATAAGTGAAGAAATGAAGGGGCTAACAAACCTGATTGTAGTGATCATCTTGCAAAATATGCATGTATATACATCATATTGTACAACTTAAACTTACAAATGTTACATGATTGGATTCGAGAAAACTAGGATTTCTGGCACAAGGGAGGAATAAGAATATGACACCCTTAACCCCCCTCAGCAAGCCCCCCAAATAATTAGGGGACCGCTATGTGAAGTCCATCTGGGATGACTCTTCAGACGCCTGGGGTGGGCCGTGTGGTCACACCATACCACCAGGGAGATGCTTCGAATCCAGTTCCTTACACACTGTAGAAGCTTTACCAATGCATGCTGAATAAATGGCCAAGATGCTTAAGAATTATAGCTATGTGCTAAATAAGTTCATGGATAATCCTCAAATTAATCCATATAGAGGTGATTTAGCAGCACCCAGCAAAGTGGAAGCCATAAAGGGCTTTAGTCCTTCTAAACCTGTCAACAACACTTTGAAGTAAAGATTTTTATCTCCACTCTTTTTCAGATGCAGTTAGGAAAGGTTAAATAATTTGTGCAAGACTACATAAGTAGTAAGTAGAAGGCCAAGGATTTGAGCCTGGAGTTGTCTAATTCTAAAAACAGACTACTCCCTCATTCTGTTCCAATATTTCCCCAAGTGTGTCTAATGTTAAGGACTCAAATCTGAGGCCCCATCCTAGACTGTGTCTGAATGTCCAAGGAGGGACTCAGAAGCATATGTTTAACAAGAGATAAAATGATGATTATTATCAGATGGGTTTAAGAAAACCACTCGATTGCATCAGGCGGGGGGACCCATACCTCCCTCTCGGTGATCAAAGAGAAGCCATCAGAGATCTGAAGCCATCAACTAAAATATTAAGTCATGTCATCCTAGAGTGCATCCCATTATAGTATATTATAGATTATGATATTTATTCTTCAGTTTGGAGATATGGCATTGTCTGATTTAAGGTTATCTGGATTCCAAAATTTCAAGACCATTTTAGAATGTTAAAAATGGGCCATAGTCTAAACCTCAGACTTTTCAGCTCTCTTCTCTGTCCCTCATTGGCCCTCAGGAGCAGAAGGAAGTGAGAATTCTGTTTCACTCCCCAGCAGCTTCCCTGGAGCAGAGGTTCCAGGCCTGCAGGGCCTGGAGGACCGCTGGAGGGGGAACCCTGGGCTGAGAGTCAGTCCTCAGGCCTGGTTGCCCACCAGATGGCTTTCGCCAGATGAGCAGGTTACCCAGTCCAGGAAGTAGAAAAATTCATCAGTGCTTGTTTTGTTTTTCTTAGTTCCAGATTTTCCCACGCGTGCTGAGCCAGCTAAGCCTGCAGCTTCAATACCCATCATGACAGCAAACAACTTATTTGTACAACCGAAATGCTTAATTAACTAAATGGAAAGCAAGGCAGTGACTCCTGCCATGGCTGAATTTAAGTCAAGCTGTGAAACTCCACAGTGCAGCCAGCAGTGGAGACGGAGGAGCCGAACTGAAACCTGAGGGGTGTGGACCACAGCTTCCCAGCAGTTTTATTGTAAGTTACTCCCATTATCTCAGAGAGAAAGCTGAGACATGGTTAGAGAAAATGTGGAACTGATTACCCCCAAAATCTTTGCTGATTTCAAGCAAAGGTCTTTGTTTTAAGGAACTTGCTTTATGTACTACTGCCAAGAAATGTTTTGAATGATATTTCCAGGTATGATTTCTATAATACTAAACAATGACAACTACCTTTTTACAAATATTAGTTTAATATGCCTCTATTCTCCAGTGTTCTTCATCTCATTTACTCTCATAATAACTCTGTGAGGGTGGTGCTC
Organism: Sturnira hondurensis; assembly: GCF_014824575.4. NCBI lineage: Eukaryota > Metazoa > Chordata > Mammalia > Chiroptera > Phyllostomidae > Sturnira > Sturnira hondurensis. The sequence continues at coordinate 12,144,774 of NW_028080827.1, forward strand.
TTACTAACGGAATTTTACAGATGAAGAAACAGATAACTTCCTCAGTGAAATGACGTAACTTGCAGACCATGCAGTCAGGAGCTGAGGGGTCATCTCACATCACTGGTCTATCTGCACCCCAGTGGAGTCCACGCTTTTGGGCCACTCATTTTTCCAAAGACAAATTCTCATATTGATCAAAACATCTGATCCAATAATATATTTGTTGCTTAAAAATAGGCATCTACAACAAAAAATGCTAAAAAAAATTTATTGTGGAAACTCATACAACAAGAAAAAACTTGATAAAGTTGGCAAAGTTGATATCATATAAAAGAGATTTTAAAGCCAAAAAGGCTGAGGGAGGGTGCAAAGAAGCTCTTGATTATAATAAAAAATACATGAAATCAACAGTGAGGACATGGATTGCCAAAGTTAGAAATGCAAAGAAAAATAAAATTAACTAATTAAAAAAACAATTGAAATGGGAAGTGTCATTCATTATCAGGCCAAGACAAAAATTAGACAATCTTAAAAATTAAATAGATTTAGAAGATATTGAAGATGTGACAAAAATAGATACAAATTTGAAAAATAACAGATTATAAATACAATTAATACAAATTATGAATACAATTAATAAATTAGAAGCAGCAGACATTATTCAGCTAAATAACCCATAGATTATCCATCTTTTTCAATGTACAGGACATTGGTACATATATACTAACTCTCAAATAAGGCACCAAAAGTGAATCAAGAGGAAAACTATGTAAATGTATTTTCTTACCACAGTGAAATGAAACTAAATGTTAATGGTATAAGTAAAAAACTGTAAAGGAGCCCTGTGCAAACAGTGGTCTAATCTATAGATTTGGAGACAGACAGCCCTGGGCTTGGATTGCAACTCTACCCCCTACTGCTGTGTGACCAAGGCAATTTATTGAACCTCTCTGAACCTTGGATTTTTCACCTAAAAATGTAGCTCTACTTGGCAAGTTGTTATAAACTATAAAGTATGTAAAATAATATAATACCAAGATTTAAAATAAGGCTAAAACCACACATCATGCGATAGGGAGCCATATCTGTAGTGTACTCATATTTTATTTAACTAGACAAAAAGTTCTGATTTTTGTTGATTGAAAGCAAAAGTCTAGAAAATATGTGCCTAAATACAAGCAGTAGTTATCTCTAAGCACTGAGGTATCTGGTGAATTTTGTTACTTTGCCTATTTTTCTACTAAGAGTATATCATAAGTGCACAGTAAAAGAGTAATAAATGTGAAAGTAAGTATAAACTTCTTTAGAACATAATATAAAAATATAAATATTAATATATTGAGTGTTCTCTAGGTGGTGGCTATTATAAACAAGTAACCATTTCTGTTGCCACCACTGTCATCATCATTATTGCAGATCCTAAACTACTCTCTCAGTCTCGCTTCCTTTCTGTGTGTGTCTGTGTATGATACACAGTATATATACATGTTAAAAATAAATATACAGCCCTGGCTGGTGTAGCTCAGTGGATTGAATGAGGGTCTGTGAACCACAGCGTCGCTGGTTCGGTTCCCAGTCAGGGCACATGCCTGGGCTGTGGGCCAGGTCCCCAGTGGGGGTTGTGTTAAAGGCAACTACACGTTTCTCTCCCTCTCTTTCTCCTTCCCTTCCCCTCTCTCTAAAAATAAATAAATAAAATCTTTAAAAAAAACATAAAATAGACATAAATATGCATTTAAATTAATTTTAATTAATTATAAAGTTAAATATAAATTATATAAACATGTATACAAGTATATAGTATAGTATATATAAAACACAATATTGAGATACCTGACAATTTAAATATAAACTATATAATTAGATAATCATATCAATATAAACTCTTCCAATTTTCATAACTGTTAAATTTCCTGATTTTTATAATAGAAATTATCTTAGGAAATATACATTGAGGTATTTAGGTAGGTAGGTATGTATACCTGCAACTTACTCTCAAGAGTTCAGGAAAAAAATTCATATATAGGGAGAGAAGGAGAGATACAGTAATCAGGGAAAACTAGAAACACACAAACTGTAACCAAATGGTGACTCTGGGTAAAGGCTGTGCAAGAGTTCTTCATACTGATCTTTTAATATATTTGTAATTTTAAAATAATATAAAAATGAGCATTGACAACCAGCAGAAACAAATAAATGGGTGACAACTTCTAACAACAGCAACAAAAATTCTCCTAAGCAACAGAGTTAAGTAGAAAATAAGAACATGATCATTACTTTGGAATACTATAAAATTGAAAACACCACCTATTAAAAGTGAGGAGTGTGTGAAGAAATCAAGGCCTAAAGGTAAAAATGTAGATGCATTTTAGAAACATGAAATAAGTAAACTAAGCACTAGATTTAAAATCTTACAAAAAGAAGAGAACCAGCATAAGGGAAAATAATAAAGATGAAGAACAGAAATAAATAAACCAGAAAACAGAAAGTCAGTGGGCATAAATAAATTAAAATGCTCATTTTCTGAGATTACAAGATATATTAACCCCCTTGGCAATATAATAAATAAATGAGATAGTATAAATCAACAAAATTAAAAACCAGACTGGTAATTTAACCACTGAGATAAAGGATTTTAAAGTATAAATGATTATAATGCACAATTTATGATAATCTATTCAAAATATTTAGCCAAATGGGCAATACAAAATGTAAAGTATAAAACTGGCAAAACAAGATGTAGGAAACACAAACAATATGGTGAAGGCAAAGAAAGAAATTGAGAAAGTTATTAAAGAAATACCTTATCTACCAAAACAAATATGATGTAAACAAATTTACTGAACAATATTTCCACGTAGTCAAGAAACAAATGTTTTTATATCATGTAATCAGTTCCAAATAGTGAAAAAATAAGACATGATAGCCAGTTCACCCTGAGAGATAAGTATTATGCTCATCCACAAACCTGCGAAAAACACCACAAACGCACACAACCTCCTTAGGATGACAAAGGTGCACATGTGCCAATTCCAGTAAAACTGGTTTAAAACATTACAGCCTGGCTCTGGCACACAGTAGATTTTCTGAAAAATAGTGTTGGGGCAAATTAATAAATAAATATATGGGTATATGAACAAAGAAATTCATGTAGTCAACTAGCAATGTCTACTAAGGGCCTGAGAACAAGAATGTCTCATGCACATCATCTATTTGCTAACTTTTATTAATTACTTTATCTAAGGCAGGCCCAATAAACATAGGCAGAAAAATCATTTCAAATGAGCTTGAATGCAGCTGGAACAAGAGTATGTGGTGACCAATGAAGATTACTTCTAAGAAAGCTGGAAGATTATGACCAATTACAGAACACCTTTTAAAAAGAACTGCCACCTGGCTGGTGTAGCTCAGTGGATTGAGCACGGGCCTGCAAACCAGAGGATCGTGGTTTGATTCCCAGTCAGGGCACATGCTTGGGTTGCAGGCCAGTTTCCTGCAGGGGATGCACAAGAAGCAACCATACATTGATGTTTCTTTCCTCTCTCCTTCCCTTCCCCTCTAAAAAGATAAATAAAATATTTTTAAAAAAAAAACTGCCAGTGGGAGCGGGTAATTCTTAAAAGGAAAATTGAAGAAATGAAGACACAAAAAAATTTTAATATATATTTTATTGATTATACCATTACAGTTGTTCTATTCCCCCCTTCATTCCCCTCCACCCTGCACACCCCCTCCACCACCATTCTCCCCCTTTAGTTTATGACCTCGTTTCTCAAGTTCTTTAGATTCTATATTTCCCCTACTATTCTTGTTCTCCCCCCTATCTATTTTCTACCTACTGTCTATGCTATTTTCTGTACCTTCTCCCCCCTTCTCCTCCTCCCATTCCCCTGTTGCTAACCCTCCATGTGTTCTTCATTTCTATGGTTCCACTCCTGATCTAGCTGTCCTCTTGGTTTGCTTTTGTTTTAGGTGTAGTTGCTAATAACTGTGAGTTTGCTGTCCTTTCACTGTTCATATTTTTCATCTTCTTTTTCTTAGATAAGTCCCTTTAACATTTCACATAATAAGGGCTTGGTGATGATGAACTCCTTGAATTTGATCTTATCTGAGAAGCACTTTATCTGCCCCTCCATTCTAAATGAAAGCTTTGCTGGATAAAGCAATCTTGGCTGTAGGTCTTTGGATTTCATGACTTGGAATACTTCTTTCGAGCCCCTTCTTGCCTGGAAGGTCTCTTTTGAGAAATCAGCTGACAGTCTGATGGGAACTCCTTTGTAGGTGACTGTTCCCTTTTCTCTTGCTGCTTCTAGGATTCTCTTCTTCATTTTAATCTTGACTAATGTAATTATGATGTGACTTGGTGTGTTCCTCGTTGGGTCCACCTTCTTTGGGACTCTCTGAGCTTCCTGGATTTTCTGGAAGTCTATTTCCTTTGCCAGACTGGGGAAGTTCTCCTTTATTATTTGTTCAAATAAGTTTTCCACTCGTGCCTGTTTCTTTCCCCCTTCTGGTACCCCTATAATCCGGATGTTGGAACATTTAAAGATGTCCTGGAGGTTCCTAAGCTTCTCCTCATTTTTTTGAATTCTTGTTTCTTTATTCTTTTCTGGTTGGATGTTTTTTTCTTCCTTCTGGTCCATTCCATTGATTTGAGTCCCAGTTTCCTTTCCATCACTATTGGTTTCCTGTGCATTTCCCTTCATTTCAATTAGTTTAGCCTTCATATGTTCCTCTAATTTGTGACTATAATCAACAAGTTCTGTGAGCATCCTGATCACCAGTATTTTGAACTGTGCATCTGAGAGTTTCACGATTTCTTTTTCTCTTAGAGTTATTGGCTCTGGGGTTTTGAGTTCTTCTTGAGCCATATTTTGAACTGTTGGTGCCTGTTACATATGAGGAGTGGAGCCCCAGGTGTTCACCAGGGTGGGGCAACTCAGTGGCTGGGTTGTGACGCTGTATGTGGGGGCGGGGTCAAAGGAAAGCAATGGCGGTCCCCTCTTCCACCTCCCAACACCGGGGCCACACAATCTGTCCCACTGCGTGTGAATGTGCTACCGAGGTCAGCCCTCCACCTTGCGTACCCACTGGGTTCGCCCACTGGGGCCTGCATGGTCCATCTCACTGCTCACTCCTCTGCTGGTTTATCTGCACGTGAATGTGTGACCGCAGTCAGCCTGCCCCACACCCTCACTGGGTCCGTGCTGCTACCCCAGCTGCCTACACGCCTTGGTCGGGGGATCTTTCCTGCCCGACCCTGCTCTGCTGCTGGCTCCGCCCCTCTTACCTGTCCCAGTTAAACGGTTCGTTGTTGTTGGACTTCATATAGTTCAATTTTCTGTTCTTTGGCTGCGTCTTTGTTTACTAAACCTTTGTTGTATTCAAACTTGGTTGTGGGAGAAGGCACAGTGTTTCCACCTATGCCTCCATCTTGGCAGAAGTTCAAGACACAAAGAATTTAAGGGTAACAGAATATCTCAAAATGTGCCACTTTAGCCTAAAGATGACTTTGAGCTAAAAAGCACTTGAAAGCAGGAGATTTAAAGAAGGTATTCCAACCTCCCCTTTTCTTTCAAAAACAGAAGATAAAAATTAATTCCCGTGTGAAAGATGCCCTCCCAGTACTGGGGCAGGGCTTGGGTGCAGGGAAAGGAAGAAACATTCTTCAGTGAAGAATAAAAGCTGAAAGAGTTCTGTACAAACAGAACTTATTAAAATAATTCTTGTCTTCCTTTACCCTCCCTACATAGTTCAGTTACTTTTCCACAATTTTCTCTTTGTTCAACCTAGTACAAAAGCATGCAAATTTTGGCATTTCTTGGGGTCTTCATTTCCTTAAGAGGTCTCCTGTGTCATACAAAACACAGCAATTTGTATGCTTTTCGCCTATTAGTCTGTCTTATGTCAGTTTGGTTCTCAGTACCCACCAGAAAAAGCCCTAAGTGGTGAGATTTTGCCTTCTCTGTAGGACTGTTCTTGATGAAAAAGATTGATGAATCTGACTGCATGAAAATGTAAAGCTCTGTTCAACAGGAAACACCACAGACAAAACACAAACTGGGAGAGAATATTTGCAACAGATAGAATCATAGAGAATTAAAATCAGCAAGAAAAATATTAATAAAAGAATAGAAAGATGGGCAAAATATCGGAAACGAACAATTCATAGTAGAGGAAATTTGACGGACCAATGGCATACCAATAATTAAAGAGATAAAAATTAAGACAATGCGATACCATTTTGCATCCATTAAACAGGTGAAAGAGAAATAATCTGACACTATCACATATTGGTGACAATGTGGAAGAACTAGAGACACATTCATATTTTGATGAGGACATGCTCATTGGTGTAATCATGTTAGAGAATAAACTGTCAACATCTAGGAACACTGAAAAGACATGTACATCACAACCCAGCAATTTTGCTTCTAAAAGTAAACTCTAGAAGCTCTCACTTGTGGACGGTGCCAGTGCATTGCACCGGCATTGTTCATGATAGTAAAAAACAAAGAAAGAAAGAAAAAGTAAACCCCACAAATCATCAGTAGGAACAAATTGTGATGTATTCCCACAAAGGGATCATTTATAGCAGTCTCATCAATAGAGATAAACCTTTGAGATATAAGGCAGAGTGGAAAAAAAACAAGTTGCAGGTGAGTAGAGTAAAAAACAACTGTAAATATCCAAAATAACACTGTATGTTTTATAGCCACACAGACACGATGCAAACACAGACACAGATGAGAACGACAGGCACCACACTCAGGGTGGGCTGCCTCCAAAGAGGGGAAACGCAAGGCTGGGTTGGAAACACATACACAGGTGTCCAAGCATTCTATTTCTTAACAAAAATAGGAAACGTAGATGGCAAAACATTAGGATTTGATGGGCCTGAGTCATGGGGGATAAACATAAATATTCATTATACTGTGTCTCTAAAATTATTAAAAGCTTTTTAAATGAGCACCTCAATTTTAAAATATATTTAAAAATACAAAAATATATAAACTAGTATGTAAGACATAAAACCTCATTAATAAGTGATTTTAAAAAAGAAAACAGTTTTTAAATAGGGGTGGCGGTAAATTCAACTTTAACTCACTAGGAAAAATAAAATAAAATTAAGTATACATATATCATTTGGGCTTATCAATGGAAGATAAAATTGCAAAAATGTTAATAGCTAATGTTAACATGGAGAGTGGGAGGGAGCACATCTATTCATGGTTGATGGGAACTTAAAATGGCAGAAATTTATTAACTTTGGTAATATATGTGAAAAGGGAAAAAATATATATATATAATAACCTTTGCCTCAGCAATTCTACTTTAAGAAATTTAAGCAAAGAAAATGATCAGAAATGTGCATCAAGATTTATACGTAAGTGTGTTGATAGCAGCATTGTTCATAATGGTGATACCTTAGATCTATTCAAGTTAATAAAAAATAGGGAATTAAGTCAATTGTGGTCCATCCGTAAACATAATATTCTAAAGCTATTTTTAAGAATATTTTAAAAGAGTAATGCCACTGAAGTATGTCCTTAGTACATTGTTAAGACGGGTTATTAAAGGGCTTGTATGTGTGTTCACAATTGTATTTTTTCAATAAATATACATCTCTGACCGGGTGGCTCAGTCAGTTGGAGCATCGTCCTGTACGTCAAAAGTTGTGAGTTCCATCCCAGTGGGGGTGTGTGTGGGAGGCAGCAGGTCCACATTTGTCTCTCTCTCTATAAGTCAATGAGCATATCCTCCGGTGAGGGTTTTTTTTTTAAATCTTAAAAATATGGACAGAAAAAATAATTTGGAGGTATCCACATCAAAATCTCAACAGTGGTTATCTGAGTGGTGAAATTATGGATATTCTTCAACACTTTTGAAAATTTTAATTAAATTTATTGAGGTAACATTAGTTAATGTGGGTTTTTTCTTTTGCTCTTTTCTTATTTTTGATAATAAACAAGCATTGATTTCACAATAGAAAAGTTACTAAAATAAAACATTCATCAAAATGAGCTTTGGTTGCTTAAAAATTTAAATATAAAATCTAATTATGGAGGAACTGGCAAAGAATTTTAAAAAAAGGTGTTTACACTTCTCTGAGAGAATTATAACTTTCTTTTGGCTTTGATACAATTGAAGTGATTACACCATAAAAATTTGCACTACTAAAGACATTTTAAAAGGGGGAAAATATTTCTATCAAACATTACCAAAAAGTGAGATCTATCATAAATAGCTAATTTGAATTTGTACAATAAATGTCAAGATTCCAGAAGATAAATAGGTAAAAGACAGAACCATTCCCCTAAGAGAAATACAATTAGTAGACAAACAGAGTGGGGAAATGTTAATTCTCTCTAAAAATCAAAGACATGTAAATGAAGCAGCCTGAAGACAATCTACATATTCTAAAAGAACAAAAAAGAGTTGAATGCTAATATCCAACGCTGGTGAAGCTGCCCAGATATTGACTCATGCATTCATTTACAACTGTATCCCTCCCACCCTTTAGGCAGAAATGTTACCATTAAGAATTTATTCTTAAGGAATAATCTGGGAAAAGCAAAACAGTCCCTCCTCATCTCTCTGACTTCTAAACGTTGGAATGACCAGGGCTCAGCCCTTCAGCACTGGCTCATTTCCACCCTCGTGCACTGTTTGGAAGATCTCACCTGTATGAACCCAGACCTCTCCCCTCAGGAGTCCCCAGGGAGAAAGCAGACCAGAAGAGAGATTTCCCTCTCTCCTAGGGTCAGGGGTGAGGATGGGGGTCAGGTGGATCTTGAGGGCAATTCAAAGGCTCTGAACTCAGTTGAAGGAGCAATGAAGACAAGAGGAGCCGGCAAAGAGTGTCAGAGAGACACCTAGAGTGAGCTGCATCATAAAATTAATCTCTTACAATAGCCAAACATCCCAGGCTTTACCTTCTAAGGAGTATCTGTGAGTTTCCCAGGAGTTCCCTAATTGCAGTAGCCCCCAGCTCACCTGCAGACTGCCAGGTCTCAGCTGCCCTCGCCACCCCCACCCCCAGCCTTCAAAGTCTTAAGGGAATTATTTTGGTGAGGCAGTCCACTCAAGTATTGGCCTCCTTGCTGAAGCCTGTCACCAACCTAGAGTGGGCACCCCAGCACTCCCTCCACGCCTCCTGGGACAGCTCTGCCTGCTGGGAGCCACCCAGGCTCCTGTGGTGGCAGTCAGGCCAATCCCTCTGAGGTCAGGGAGCAGAATTGCTAGGGACCCTCAAGTCTCTCACACCCTCTCGTCCACATTCATCATCCACTGTAAGTCCCAGTCTAGGGCGTCTCCTTCATGTGGGTCCTTGTTTTGCTCAAGGACGCTTGCACATTGACCATATTTTAGTCCCCTGATCTCATGACGTCTGTATCACAGTTTTCATCATTCCCATTGTTTAGAAGTTAAGGTTCACCCAAGGCAGAGTTGGGCTCACACCCATTTCTTTTGTCCTCAAATCTGTGTCTCTCTCTGTGGCACTAATTTTGGCCAAGACTGGGTCTCACCAAACAAGTTAACAGCCTACCACTTCCTTCCTTGTTTACACATCAACTGGGGAAAATGGACAAGAGAAGTTATTTTTTTTATTAAGAGCTAAGACAGGCAGTTTGGCTCCAGAGATGGTGTGAGAGCAGAAGGAGTCTCCAGAGGCAGGGAGCCCTCTAAAGGTCTGTGTTCTCATACCAGCTCCAAGATCCCAATTACACGCCTGACCACAGAGATCTCATCACTGTTGTTTCCTAAGGCATCAAAAGGATGACTCGCTCTCCCAAGAGCCCCTGAAGAGCCCTCTGGTAGCCTGACATATTCGGTGATTGGAGCAGAACTGTGGAGTAAAAAATGGCTCCCCCCAGGGTGTTACAACTCCAGTGGCCGTACATTTATTTAAAAGGAGCCTAGACACAGCAATATTTTTGTCCTTCGCTCCCTGAACTTTGCCTAGAAGTAAATAAAGCTGGCATGAGCAGAGCAAACTCCTGCTCCTCCCCTGCAGAATGCATACAGTCGGCTCAGGAAGAGGGGAGAACGCCTGTGGTGTCCCGCTGAATAATCTGACAGTTTCTCAAGGCACAAGAACTGAAACTGGGGCTGATGCAGTCAACTCCATGTGGGTGTCCTGTCCCTGATCCACGCAGGAATTCCTCATTGAGGTGGAAGAGATCCCCCTCCATCAGGCCAAAAGGGAAAAGGCAAACTTCCTGAGAGCCCGTTTGCACCAGCTACCCTGGGCAGGTTTGTGTGTACCATTTTCTCTGGTGCTCACTGCACTCTGCCCACCAGGAGTGCACGGACTCTCTGGTCCTTGGACCTGGATCCTGGGGTCTGAGGAGTGTGTCACTGCAAATAGACTTGTTAGAGAGGCGACTCTAGTTGTCACCTCTCCTGGCCACCCCCTGAAAGGAACCCCTCTGAGGGCCTTCCCCACCTTAGAGCCTGTTTTCTCAGGCCTGAAAAAAGAAAGCATGTTTTAAATTTAAACTCAAGGTTAGATGGTCCAAGACAGATAATGGGAAAGGAAGGAAGGAAGGAAGGTATTTTGGGGTAGGGGTGCTTTGTTTTTCAACTAGAAAGGAATATATAAAAATTTGTACAGTTAATTTCAAAATCAAGAACAGGAAACTTAAGACTTATCTATACCTTTAAAAAAACACTATTTTAGTGGAGGAAAACTTTTCTCTTCTTCCTTTCTAGGTTCTTTAGCTGGCCTAATAATTAAGTTGACATAAGATGGAGTATGGGAGAAAAACCCCTGAGAGGCCCCCAATGAGTTGGTCAATTGAGGCTTATATATCATCCTGAGTAAAGAGGAGGTGAGAACGTGGGACCTTGGAGGAGAGGAAAACAAGTCACAGGAAGACGGAAAGGGCAAATGTTTGGTAAACAACTGTTTGCAGATAAGTCCTTTTGATGTAAAAATTTATCTCTGGTAAGAGCTCTCTTCCTGCCTTAGGCCCCCTATCTAAATTTGTCCAGACAATTAAGGGGCAGGTAAAAGACTCTTCTTGAGTCTATTGGGCCTTGATTGTCTTTTAGTTCCAAATAATCCGTGTGCCAAAGCAGCAATTTCTGGGGCAGCCTGCCCTAACCCCGTTACTATAAATAGTTCCCCTACTCTTCATCACAGTCAGTTAAGTGGGCAGAGAAAGAGAGGAGGAACAAGTAAGGAAAAATAAAAAGCACAAAAAACTGTAATCAATAAAAATAATAATAGTGGACATGTAATGAGCTAAGCACAGTCTGTATTTTTCTCATTTATTCTCTCCTCAAATCCTTTGAAGTAAATACCCCTGGTTCAGAGTGGGGAAACTGAGGCACAAAGACTTTAAATAACTTGCCCACTGTAGAGCTAAAAAGAGAGACGCCCGCCTGGAAACCTAGTCCTGCTGTCAAAGACTCCGCTCGGGGACAGAGCAGCTAAAAGAGACAGTCTTTCCTTGGAAAGGAGCCTCACCCTATTATCTCTGGAATTCTGCAGCTAAGTACTTTCCTCTACCATTTCGTGACAATAAGAATTAGAGGAGAAATCCTGTGCTTCACTGGAAAACCAGCATTGTCTGAGACGCAGCACAGCCTTCTGGGTTATCGGGTGCTAGTGTCCGTTGCCCCCGGGGGCATTTTACGACTCTGTACATTGCAGGTGACTAACAGCAAGGCAAGATGCAAATTCGGTCCTGTCCTGTAGGGGTTGGAGAAACTTCCCTTTCACACTGTGGACAAACATATTTGCGTTCTCATTTGAGCAGTCATTTTAACATTCCCTTACTCGTATAAATTTGGGGAAGCTTTTGGTCTCTCCTTGGAACTGGTTATAACACTCCTACCAGCTTCTTTATTAACAAGTTAAATAAAATACTACATGTTTATTTTTATATCTGAATAAGAGTCATGACTTTACCTTTTTAAATATAATTATCTTTTAATAGAATTATCAAATCATATCAAAACATCTGAGCGCGGGCCTGCGAACCACATGATCGAGGTTCGATTCCCAGTCAGGGCACATGCCTGAGTTGCGGGTCAGTTCCCAGTGGGGGACTCATGAGAGGCAACCATACATTGATGTTTCTCTCCTTCTCTCCTTCCTTTCCTCTCTAGAGATAAATAAATAAAATCTTAAAATTAAAAAAAAAAAACATCTCATTGGTGCTTTCTGGAGGACCCTGGGCATGATCTGACCCAAATGGTTTCCAGAGAAACTGGGTCACTGAGGATGGTGTGTAAATTAGGTCTTTTACAGCATAGTCTCTCCTGGCAATTTCCTGTCAAACACTGTGTTTGGTTTATGACAAAGTTTGATGGGCAAAGGTTCCAGTCCCCTGGTCTTGGCTGGTCTTTTTTTACTGTTGATCAGGGAAAACCCACATGTATGTAAATTCTACCCTCCGATAACATCTCCATGATGTGTATCTTCTGCTGTGTGTCACGGGCTGTTTCAAGCTATCCCCACAAAATAGCTGAGAAAGAGCTTCAGAATATCTGTTTTGAAATAATAATCATAAACACCTGATCTATGTCATTACCTGCCATGCAGGAGCATGATTCAATGGCGTTTTTTAAACATGAAACACATGAAGATCTCACAGCCAGTTCCTACCTCCCTTGGCACGTAGCTGTTGAATGGGTTTTGAGTCAGATAAACATAATTCAAATCCTTTTTCATTTCTTAGTGGAATGTGGGTTTGGGCAACTCAGTAACGTCCCTAAGCTTCAGTTTTCTTTTCTGTATATAGGGAATAATCATACCTGACTCACAATGTCACCAGATTGGTTCCAAACCAGGGCAGACCCTACCTCAGCACAGTCCGAGACCTCCGGGCTCTTGACTCATGTAGGAAAAAATTCAAGAGCAAGTCCAAGTGAGTATGAAAGCAAGTTTTGTTTTTTTTTAGGTAGAAGGAGAAAGCGGCCAGACTTGGGTTCCTGGAGACAGAATCAGGGGTAAGCCTGGGACTGGCTGCTGTCACCTGCTGCTCCCCTGGCTGCAGGTCTCGCAGGGTGCCACTGTGAAAGAAGTGAAAGTGCACGTCCGTGGATAAAGGTAAACTTGCAGGGCAGTCGCACACTGGATCAGTTAGTTCTTAGGATTTCATGTGTTCCCCATCGCAGGTTGTTCCTGAACATTGTGGTGTCAAATTCTGTGTCTGCCTTCTGTGTGGGAGGGGGTCTTGTTTCTAATGTAGGTCGTTCCAGAAGTGTCATGGCATTCCTCCTCCTTGGCTCCCCTTCCACTTGTGGTGTCAATTTTCATTATAATGGTGGTATAATGAGCTTTGGGGTAATTTTTAAATCAATGTTTCCTCTATCTTGGATTGATCTGGCTTCAGCCAATTCTTGCTGTTGCCTTCTGCAACCTCCACAGGAATTTCCTGCCATAAACTGTTTCCCTTTGATCACATGCAGAGGTGGAGGCTTTGGCAAGATGACCTACAGCCTTATGGACTTCTGTTATCCATTCCTACTCCCGCATTTCTCTTGTTGAGAGCTTCCCTAACTTTTTTCCATCCTGCCTCAACAGGGGTGTTCCTGTTTCAATGAGATTGTACGGAGAGCTTGGGATCTTTGGGAGTATGCCCCTGAACTGCTAACCTCTGACTTCTGGGCCTTCCTAGGAATCAATGAGTAACCATGTCAGCAAGCTATCCTGTCAGTGGAAAAGTGATGAGTCATCAGCAACACTTGAAGCAGATCTTTGGGAACTGCTCCTGATTTCTTGCAGCCAAAGAACTTCATTAGCTAACCCCAGAAAGCTTTTGTGAGATGAGCTATGTGACAAGGTGTGAATACCAGCTGCTATAGAGAGGCTTGGGCCATTTCAGTCTCAGCAATGCTCCAGCCCTGCCTGATACCTAGGATGAGGACGGTGCCCTTGGGTATTCCACAGTCAGAAACACTGCAACCCAGCAAGACAGCTAGTGTGCTGATAGCCCACCTGCCCAAACTGTGCCCTTGGTTTACTGCCATCAGGTAATTTAGTTTGTGAACTTGATGGGTGTCTTTGAGGACCCTAGAATGATCACCTCTCAACAAGCCTAATCAACACCCCAAGCAGCTGGATAATGCAAACACAGAATCTAGTCTATGTCCACCCTCCTTCTTTTTTTTAATTTTATTTATTTATCTTTAGAGGGGAAGGAGAGGGGGAGAGAAACGTCAATGTATGGTTGCCTTTTCTGCATCCCCTGCTGGGAGTTGGGTTGCAGGGAACCGGCCTGCAACCCAGGTATGTGCCCTGACTGGGAATCGAACTGCGATCGTGTGGTTCGCAGGCCTGTGCTCAATCCACTGAGCTACACCAGCCAGGGCACCCCTCCTTCTTATAGAGGAGAAAACTCTTAGAAAACTTTAAGGATCCAACAATACTCAATGTCTATCTGGTTGTTCAAAACCAACTTAAAATTTTACTTCCTTTTGTTTTCAAACATAATGCAGAGAAAAAAGTCTTCCATTCTTCTGGGACCACTAAAATCATGAAATGCATTATTGATACCAAAGTAGCTAGTCACAAAAAAAAGATTGCTCTAGTTTCTATGGGGATTTTTTATTTGTTGGTTTGGTGTTTTTAGTCGTTCCACAAACCAGCAGCTGAAATTCTGATGGGATATGTAAATAGAGCAGCACAGAGCAGAAACCATAAAAATGAGTATCGAAAAACATCTCAGCTCTTCATTCCATAGGTACTTGGCTTCTTACTTTAGACTTTGGAGAATAAGAGAGCCATGGAGCTTAGAGGGATTTCATAGCCCTTATATCTAATATACCCCATCTACATGGATTAAACATTTGACCTTGGATAAGGACTCTCCAAACCTCAATTTTCTCACCTGTAAAAGTAATTCCTAACTCACTTGTTACAAAAATCAAATGAGCTCTGATTGTGCCAAAAGTTATAAGTGCTTTCTTTGTGATCATGTTTCATCTTCCCAATCCCATTTCACCGATGAGACAGCAGAGGCAGGGAAAGGTTATATCATTAGCTCAAGTTCACACAATGAGTAATACAGAGCTGATGCAAGGGACAATCTGCAAAGGTTTATCAATGAGGCATGATAATCTGGGGTGAATAAATACCTACTTGAAATGCTTGAACCACTTCATCCTTTCCGTCTAGAACATCACCCGCAGCCTTGTTTTCACCTTTCCCTTGTGTACAGGTCTTTAGAAACATAGATAAGGGAAAGGGTAAACTCTGGGCCAACCCCTTTCCACATGAGGACGTGTTTGAAGCTAACTTAAACTAAGCAAGTGTCCCGACGTGTTTTGTCATATTCGCATGCACCACAGATCGATCTGTGACTCAGTAACGACTTGGTCATTTTCCTAATAGCGGCCTTGCCCCAAGGAAAAACAAGAGGGATTAGTTATTTTCTAATGACAATGACCCTGAAAACTTTATAAACTTTATCTTGCGAGTGGAGGAGGATTGAGATGTAGGAGAGAAAGCCCGGTGCAGTCCCAGGGAAGCAGGCACATAGGGACTCAGGCTTTGTGGTTAAGAAATCCAACCCTGGGCTCAGGGGGTCCTGATTTCCCCTCTCTCAGCCTTTTACTAGTAAAATATGGTTTTTGTCTCCGTTTTTAGTCTCTGAAATTCTCAGCTGTAAAACTGTGGAAATGATAATACCAAGCAAAACCCGATTGTTTTGACGACTCTTTTTTCAGAACTCTAGCCCGAGGCTGCCGTTCTCAGGAATCTCCAGTTTCCGAGGATGAAAGCAAACAAATCTGGTTCTGAATATAAAACTCTGTTCCTCTCATCAGTGAACTTCACCTTGATCCCCGGCTTCTCCTTTCCTGGGACATGCTCTCTTTACCTTTGTAAAATATTTACTTCTTTTCTCCTGATTAACTTTCCTATCACCATTACACTAAAAGTAAAGGTTACATTCAGGTCATCAAATGCCAGTCTCTTGAAATCTTTATTTCTTTAAGAAGCTCTTCAAAATAAAAGAGAACAAAAACTGGACAGTTTTTAAGAATCTAACTGTAATATCAGTATTATTTTAGCCTGAGCTTTGGAGATGAGAGAAACCACTGGGCCGTGCTGCCATGGCCAAGGCTGACACCTCTGCTGTGCTCTCCAGCCGCCCTAGACCCAGGCCTGCCTCCTTTCCAGCTCTGGTGAAATGAAGGGTCCTCCATCAACTACTGGGCTTTCTTCAGTGTGGAAATGACAAAAGATCTCACTAATGTTCCAAAGTATTGGTGGAGTCAACCAAGTGGCAGTCAAGTCACAGACTTGGGGGCCTTCTATTCCTCTGTGGCAGAGTCTTCAGACCTTTTTAATAGAGTGCCCTTATCAGTGTAAAAACTCTGTGAGGGCCCCTTCCAAAATATATGGATATTTACTTCCTTATAAACTATATAGTACTAATATATTACCTCATATTATATACGAATTATGAATATAAGAAATACTCAAACAAAATTTTCCAAGGTATGTCTTAGTCTGTTTGGGTAGCTGTGTGCTTATAAACAACAGGAATTTCTTTCTCAAGGAAAGAAAATTCCTTTCTGGTGTCTGACGAGGGCCTCATAAATGGGCATGTTCTCATTGTCACTATGTGGAGGAAAGGGCAAGTGTTCTTTGTGTGGTCCCTTTTATAAGGGTATCGATCCTATTCATGAGGGTTCTGCTCTCATGACCTTATCATCTCGCCAAGTCCCCACTTCCAGATGTCATCACCTTGGGGCTTAGGATTCGATATATACGAATTCTGGAGGAGACACAAGCATTTAACCTACAGCCACTGACAAAGGAAAAGCTATTGTTCTCTTCTCACATCCCAACTGATCTCTCAAGCACCGCTCTGAGGCAATGGTTTTCAAACCCCAGGTGACTGAAGCAACCTAGAGAACTTGTTTAAAATGAAGGTTCTCCAGGCCCCAACCCTGGAAGTTTGGATCTGGTTGTTCTTCAGATAGGCCCATAGCTCCTCCTTTTCCTGAGCTCCTAGCTGACTCCGATTCCAATGCTCAATCGGATTTCAGAACCACTGGTCCAGATCCTTCTGTTTTCCTAACCTTTTCATTCTCTGCTTAAATTTGATCGCTGTGGTCCTGCTGTTATCTACCACCTGGACACCCTCTTGATCCCCAAGGTGAATTAAAAACAATAAAAATAATTATTATAGCTGCCATTTATTATTTCCTCCGTGCCAGGATTGCTAAGGGCTTTACCTCTTTAAGTTGCCTCCTTTAACCTGATCAGGTAGCTATTATTATTCCCTTTATACAGACGGAGAAAAGTAAATTTCAGAACCTGAATGTCTTGCCCTAGGTCTCCCAGTTAGTAAGTGATAGGCCAGGCATTTGAACCTAAATCTGTCTGATTTCAAAGCCTGGACTCCTGACCACTAAGCGTGTTTTCTCCAAAATAAGTCAGTATAATCCATTGAACCTCTACTCTGTGAACCAAGCACTTGGCTGGGCACTTCACACACAAATCTTTAATTCTCAGGGCAAACCTGTGTTTATAGAGGTGTGAGTCTCAGTTCGCAAAATCTTGTGAGTCAGAAATGGTTTTATTTTCTTTAACCCAACTAAACTACAAGTCAAAACTCCTTTTCAGGCCTTCCTGGATTCCTCTCCCCACCCCCGCCCCCCATTACGCCATCGTTCTGGATCAGACACAGTAATCAGGCCTGGGGGGTAGGGGGGTGAGCACCTGGTCTCCTGTCATCAGTCCCCACAGGTGGCCACTGAGGGGCCTGTCCTGCCCATCTACATGGCCTGTTGGCACTGGAGGCTCACTGCTGCTTCCACCCCACGTGAGGCACAGGGGCATCTTTTGTCCACCTGCCAACACACACAAATGGTCATTTCCTCTCTGGTTCTTACCCCCTTCTAGCAGAGTTCCTAGGAAGCACGGGACTGTGCCCTCTTCCCTCACAGACAAATCTCCCCCTCTGCCACCCACTTGCAAAGCCCAAGAGGCTCTCTTTCTAGTGATGGGAAAGTGTTTAGCCATTTGCCAGCCTTTGTTGGTTAAATTTACTTGCCCTAGCTTCTAAGTTTTAAGGACACAGAAGGTTTGTAGACTTCTCTCTTACTTACCCTTAAGTAAGAGAGAGAGCAAAGAGGAAATGAGAGAAAAATAGTATCATTGATACCTCAAAATAGGTATCACTGTTTCCATCTCACATTATCGCATTTTACAGGTGAGGAGATGGACCTCAACTGAAGTTAAATAGCATTTTGCACACTATTAGATGGTAGACCCAGGGTGCTGGAGGCAGTCGGATGCACTGTGTGTCTTGGTAAGTTAATCTGCAGGGCAGGGTAAGGGTCCTGGCACTACCCAGAGGACAAGAGATGGGCACAGGAGAGAGGAGGCCGAGATGCATAGTCAGCTGATTTTAGGTTCCAGGTTTCTGGGAAATAAGAAGTAAAATGTAACCTTCAGATCCTGCTTAGCTGAACAGGGTAGGACAGAGCCAGCCAGAGAGCCAGGGCAGACACCTCTGCTCAGAAATTGTGCATCTTAGTGGGCAGTCCCCAAGCTGCCGCCCTCTGGGAGGAGGAGCAGCCACAAGACAGCGCAGTGTTAGGGTGTGGACTAGGGCCAGTCTGCCTCAACCTGCTGCTGACTTCAGAGCACCCTGTCTGTCCGTTTCAGGTGGGCAATGATCACCAAGTCATCAAACTGCCTACCCAACATTTCCATCTGGATGTCTAAGAAACAGATCAAACTCCACATGGTCAGAATTGAATCCCTAATCTTCTCTGCAAAACCCACTCCACTCACTGCCTTCCCCATATCAGCTGGGGTCAATCCCATCGTCCCATTGCTCAAGCCGAAATCCTTGAAGTCATCCTCCACTTTTCTTTCTCTCCCACATCCCACATCCCAGTATGAGGAAATCCTCCTGCATTTACCTTCAGCCTATATCCAGTACACACCCCCCACTCCCCAGTTCCCCTGTTACCTCACTGAACCCAAACGTCCTCACCTCTTTCTGGATCACTGCAATAGCCTCCTAACACATCTCCCTACATGCACCCTTGCTCACTAGTAATCCGTCTCTCACTTTGCAAACCAGAATGATCTCTTTAAAGTATAATACAAGTCAGGTCAAGCTTCTGCTCAGAATGGTTCCCATATTTCATAGTATAAAAGCCAGAGTCCTTATAATGACATTTCCCTAATCACTGGCCATTGCTGTTCCTGGGACATACCAGGCATGTTCCTACCTCAGGGCCTTTGTACAGGATGCATTAACCGTTCTGGCTGTCTGAACTCTCTTCCCCAAGATGTCCACAGAGGCAACTCACTAAAACCTTTGCTCAAACTTCAACTTCCAAACAAGGCTCACCCTGATCATTCTGTTTAAAATCACTACCTTCTCCCACCCCCTTAACTCTGCTATATTTCTTTTTCCATAGTTCTCATTGCATTCTACCAATCTACATAAATCTCTTATTTATTATGTATATTATCTATAGTTTGACTCCAGCCATCTCAAAGAGTATATAAGCTTCACAAGAACTGGAATCTTGGTCTTTTTTGTTTGTGTGTATATCCAAAGTGCCTAGAACAGTGCCTGACATAAAGGAGGTATGCAAAAAAAATGCTGAACAAATGAATAAAGTTAAAATCAAACTAAAGACCCAAGGACTATTATAAGAGTCACACACAGTGGCATTTCCCCTGCCTGGTTTTTGCCTAGGGCCCTCACTTCTCGGTCCTCTTTGAAGCTGGAGCGTGAACTAGCACAGAGGAGGACAAACGTGACTACTCTGGGGTTAGCTCTCTGTAGGGTCTCAGCAAAAGCATCCAGTTCTGCATCTTCACTCCTTCTTACACTGAGGTTAGAGGTTTTCCACCCTTTTCAGTTTTAGAAATATCACTCCACCCCTCTTTGGCCACAGGCACCAGGAAGTTTGCTGAATTCAACAGAAAACAGAGCATCTGGGAGCTCTCCACCCAGCAGAGCCCTTTGCTTTTTCTTTGGGCCTAACCTGCAATTTAAAATACCGCTGCCGTGGGCCTGCGGCCCCTTTGCAGTCCCTTCAGGGGAATTTAGGCAACAGTGTAGGAGCCACCTACCCTGACCTTTGACAGGGTTTCCAAACACAACACATTAACTTTAAATTGGTTAATTTGGAACTGTGACCCTGGCCTAAGAAGGTAAGATTACACGGAAAGATGTTTTATTTTCAATATGTATCAGGATAAAAAACACTTTTGTAAATCAACGTTTTTACTTGTAATAGACATACTTAGATTTGGGTTGGGGGTAGCAAGGAATGTCTGAACAGCAGGTAATGTGTTTAAAGGTTAATTATTAATGGGCAGCCTTTTTTGACAAATTGTCAATAGACGATCTGGTCTCTTTAGCTACAGAAATTAGCAAGAAGACCTCGGACCCTGGGTGAGACAGGAGAAATGGAAGGTCCCCTGTGTGTCTCCATTTTCTTGCTTTTGAGCATCTTTACCCAATCAAGTGCCCATGGAGAAAGCCTTGGACTAGGTAAGAGCCTGCCTTTTCTCTAGAGATGGGCATAGATTTATTTTTTAATGTGTGTCACAAAAAGTCGAAGTGTTTTTGACTGTGTGGGATAGAGCTTGCCTCATAGCATACTTGGTGGCATGACAGGTCACAGGGACACGTAGCGCTTTGTAACAACTAAAATGTAAAGAAACCACTTTGGGAGTAGAATTCTTCTAAAAGCACTTGCAGCTGGCATTGAAGCCTCTTTGCTTCTCTGATTCAGAAATAGTCATGCTTAAGACTTCATCAGTGGAGAATAATCTGAAAGAGTTTCCGAGCTGCCTGAGAGTTAATTTGGCATCTAATTTGCAATTGGGAAGCACAGCTTGCAATGAAATGCTCCATCTTGCTGAGGTTGTCTAATTGCTAGCTCTCTCTGAAGAGAAAGGAATTTGCAGAGTCCTGCTTCTGGTCAGGTCTAAAGCATAAATATCATTACACAAACTTCTAGACTTTATTGTTTTGCCATAGTTTTATCCTGAGTCTGAGGAACCCACCCGCAGTCATGCCTGTTTGGTCTGTGAATTCACAAAATAGATTGATGGCCAAAGAGATCCAAATGCTTGGCCAGGTAGATGGCTTCCAGGTTCCTAAACAGTGCATAGGATCAATAAACAGTAGATGTGAAGTGAACCAAACAATGTGGCCAAATAAGACTGACATTTGGGACTTTGTGTTTGCCCTGCTTACCGATCAGGAACTAGTAATTCTAAAGTAGAAGCTTAGATTTTTCTTTCTTCAAAGACTGTGCTTGGAGGGAGCTCCAAACACTTTGAGAATCAGGAATCTACTAACCAGGATGTACCTGAAAATTCCAGAACGCTTATTCTCTCCTTTGAGAAACAGGGCTGTTCTTTGTATTGTATTTAATTATTATTTCGAATCCTAGGTCAGTTCCTAATTTATTTTTAATTATTATCACCCACTGAGCATGCTGTGTGCCAAGCACTATGCTAATTATTTTGCATACACACCTCATTTACAAAGCTCTATCAAAAAGTGATGATAATGACTTAGAGCCATACAGGCAAAATTGCTGGTGGTTTTTATTCCCTGGGTTCACAGGGATTTTGCTGAGGGGCCTGTCCTGAACTTTGGTTCAGAATGTTGTTGTGTTTGTTTATTTCTTCATTGAAATATGACATAAATAGGAAAGTGCCTATATCATAAAGTACTTAATAAATTGTCACAATCTGAATCCGCATCCCAGAAGCCTCTTCTGTGCACCCCCGGAGACTTCACATAGATTACTTTGCCTTTTGGGGGACTTTTTGTTAATGTAAGCATACAGTACATGCTCTTTTGCTTCCGGCTTCTTTCACCAACTTTGTGTTGGTGACATTCATCTCTGCAGCTGTGTGTGTGCTGGTTACTCTTTTCTTTCTGGTCGCTGTAAAATTCCATTGTGTGAAAAACCACCCTCTGTTTATCTGTTCTGGTGTTGATTGGCTCAGACTGGTTTTCAGAGGTGACTTTAGGACTAAAAGCCATCAGTGCCTGAGTGGAGGCCGAAGGGCAGGTGTCCGTCGTCCACCCCACCTGCCAGCTGCTGGGTACTGTCCAGATTTCCCTCCATAAACACCATGTCGGCCAGCCGCTGCTTTCCCAGGACATGATTTGTCCTAAAGATGAGGGAAGTAGTCACAATTACCACAATTAGCAGGAGGATTCCTTAGGAAAAAAGATCAGGGTCGAGAGGTATCTCATTCCTTTGAGAGCAGAATCTCTTGGCAGAATTCTTTCTGCAAGGAGTGAGCCAGATCTGTGAGCATGAGGCTGGTGCCCATCTCCTTGGGTACGGCAGGGCAGCAAGCATCCCTTGTCAATGTGGATCTGTAGAGTGGGCTCAACTGGGGGCAAAATCACTCCCAGGGGACATTGGGCAACGTCCAAAGAGATTTTTGGTTACCATAGCCAGAGAGAGAGCACCATTGTCATGTAGTGGTTAGAGGCTAGGGATGCTGCTAAACATCCTACAATGCATCTTACAGAACAGCCCCCACAAACCACAAATTATCTGGGGCAAAATGCTGAAGTTCAGAAACCCCGATCTATACCAAACTTCAACTGTCACTAGCTATGGGCCAGAAAGAACTCCTTCAAGGATCCTATAACCCCACACCTCCCAGCCTACTTCTGTTTTTTAGTATTGTTAATGACATTACTAATGGACCCAATAGTGTACTGTGTGCCCAGTGTGTGCCAGAGCTGCACACACATTCTATCCCACTTCCGCCATATGGTCAAGGAAGCCAGCAGTGAAGCAACTTGGTCCCATAGCATTGGGATAGAGACCCGATGGAGAGACCCCTGGAGGTTGAAGTGTCAGACTGAGGCTCCAGGCTTCTCTCTCTACTGTGCTCATACCCAGTGCTCTGACAGCCAGTGGTCTCTAGAAACCCTTCCGCTCAATTCCTTTCCCAGGAGGACTCAGACAGTTGTTCCTGTCTAAGGGGAACAGGATATGGGGAGCCTCCTGAAAACTCCCCGGGACACACAGCTACTCTGACCCTCCTCTGAACTCAGTCGAAGGAGCAATGCAGACAAGAGGAGCAGGCAAAGAGTGTCAGAGAGACACCTAGAGTGAGCTGCATCACAAAATTAATCTCTTACGATAGCCAAACACGCCAGGCTTTACCTGCTAGGGAGTATCTGTGAGGTTCCTAAAGTGACATCTCCAGAAGTCACTGCTCAAGGTTAGGCCCAGCACTGACGTTACCATCAGGACCAACACCACTTCAAATGAAAGTGGCTGCTCCTACATCTCCCCAGCCCCACCTTCCAGGTATTCAGTCCCCTGCCTACAGGTATGGATCCCAGCTATAGCTTCCAAATCCCACGAGCAGCTGCAGCCCATTTGTTGAATCTCTCTTGTCCAACCATCTGCCCTATATAAGGCTGGGCCATACCACACTGGCCTCCAAAACCTTCTGGTCTCAGGACACCATTACATCTTTAAAAACTATTTAGAACTTCAAAGAGTTGGTTGTTTTTTTTTTTTAATGGAATACAGCTATCAATATTCACCATGAGAGACTAAAACAGAACTTTTTAAAATTTCATTCTACTCTTGTATTTTTATTTCTTTAAATCCATATGGGTGCTTTATTCAGTTGCCAGTGATCTGAGAAGACAGTGGGGTATGTACCCTCAAAAGCCATCTTAACATCTCACCTTGAGCCGACCTTTTTACGGGGAGAAGGAATGGGTAGGTAGGGGGTTTGGGAAAAATGTTACTCGGGTAAGAGTCGCAGTTCCACAGTGATTTTCCTAGTACTTCTTCATCCTCTGATCCGCAGTTCCTTCTCTGTGTTGTGAGGGTTCCTCCCTGGGACCTGAGGGCCCAGATACCACCTCCTTGGCTTGTAGACCCCCTGGGGCACAAAGGGTAGATTGCCTGTCAACCACACGAAGTCCAGTAGGACAGCTTTCCAGTTCCTGGAACAGCAGCTTTCCACGCGCATTAATCACTTAAGCCTATTAACTATAACGGAAGCTAAAATTTTTAACTCTTGAGTCCCCTATCACTCCCAGTACTATTTCTTTCTGTTCTTGACACAAAGACAATTTCAGAAAACACTAGTGAAGATAGACACCCCCCTGTGTTTTTCCTCTCTGTTCCCTGTCTGGCGTCACAGTCCCCTGGCATTCTAAGAGAATCCACCTCAGCATCTTACAGTACCTTACCTTTCAAGCTGCTCCCACTTTTGTAGGTGATTTCTTGTTGCTGTGAGTGAAGAAAATGGAAAGATATTTGCCTCTCTCTGATTGTCATAATTGTAGCATATGGTGGCTGAAAGCAGAAAAGGACACTTAGAGAGAAAATGGCTTTTGTCTGCTGGAGAAGACAACAGAAATGGCAGATTTAGCTGCTGACACTTGGCACTTGGTCAGAGAAATTTTTCTGGAGCTCCTCCCCTGACCTTCCCAGGATCGGGGTCAGGTGTTTCCGTGCCCAGGTCCAGGCTGCCTTCAGGAGCTCTGCAACTGTCCGATACTCCTTCTGTGCCTGTGAGTTCTCACGAATCACAGGCCAACAGTCTGCAGGCCCCCAGTGGAGCTCCTCAGGTAGAACATTGTGATGCCATTCTTCTTTTTTAAAAATAAATCTTCATTATACATTTCCATTACCATTTAATCTCTTTATACCCCCTCCCCCAAGCAATCACTACACTGTAGTCAACGTCCATAACTGCCCTTTCTTTTTGGCTCAATCTCTCCACCCCCTAACCTAACGTTATACTAATCAGCGGTTAAACTGATCAGCTGTTAACCCAATCAATCTGAAATCAGCCGTCCGGCTGAAGCACCATAGAATGGGGCCGGGTAATTCTTGCAGGTGAGGGCTGTTGCTTCCTCTCAGACTGATGCCATTCAAAAATGAGTGCTCTACCCAAGAGAGACAGCCTCTGCAGTATGGGGGTGACTCAGCACAGGGATCCTCACAGCTGTCCCCTCAGTTCTGTTCCCAGAGTCACCAGCCCCAGACTCTCTTCACACATCTTCAGTCCACTCTGCCCTCCCTTTGCTGGCCCCCAGGGTAAGTGGCTGCACATGAAGTTTTGTGCTTTGGCCCTTTAAGGGGCTCTTTGCATCTCCAGCCATCTCTCCCTGGTCGATAGAACCTGCTTTCACAGATAGATGTTATCTAGGTTCATTCCTGGCTCTGGTGCTATAGGCTGGGGAGCCCAGCTCGGGGTTTAGACCCCACACTTCTCAGAGGGACCCCACCCAGCCACTGAAATATCCCTCCAGTGCTTCTGCTTCTGCCCATGGAAGCCCAGCCCGCCCTCTCGTGTCTCCTCCACACTCCCTACCGGTCATGTTGTGGTGAAGTGTTGCCTTCTGTCTGTCTGTGGTTATAAGGCTTCTCTCCAGCTGGCGTTCAGTTGGTTATTCAAGATGATTTGTTTACAATTTAGTTGTAATTCCAGATTGGTCCTGGGAAGAGGTTAGTGTAGCTTCCACTTACTCCTCCATCTTGGATCTTCCACAGTTTTAAATTTTAATGCCTTTAAAAATAATAATAAATTCATCACATATTAACATGTATAACATGGTATTATGAGAAATAACTTGTACTTTTCAAAGAACAAAAAAGAAAAGGTGAGTCAGAAGAGCAACACTTTTTTCCAAGAGATTTCTTTAATGTCTGCTTAATGGAAGACAGCTTAATGGATCTGTTTCTGTATTCACTATGTTGTGATGTGTTGCTTTGTTTGAAGTACATGAAGAAAATTGACTTCACATAGGAAAAGGGAGGACAACCCAGCAGATGCTGGTGGGGCCGAGGCCCACATTCGACCACTGTATTCGTGCAGCAGAGACGGTACATCAGTGGCCCGCACAGCCAGTCCCTGTCCTTTAGGGGCCCAGTGGCAGATCAGGGGTCAGGAGGTGGGAACCATCTGACCTGAAAGCTGGCACTAAGGGCACCCTCACCCATAGAGGGTGTCGTACAATGATAGAACCAGCTAAAAGTTGATCTTTCTTTCCTTATCATAATTCCAACCAATGTCAGGGATAAAAATAAAGCTCCTCACCTCCAAAACACAAAGTTGGAGGTCAACATTGTAAACAACTGCTATAGTTTCTGTTGAGTTTCATTAATCTATAAGTAAGCTTCAAATAACTACATTTTATTATTCTTTAATAAATAAGATATTCTCCACCACAGTTATTTTTGAGAACTCCCAGTTAATCAGTTGACCCCTGACGCTCACAGATTCAGTGACATGTGCTCATTGCAAGAGGAAATGTGCAATGAGTTAGAGTCTTCCCAAGTCACTTGGGTCATCTTATGTCTCTAACTCTGTGGCCCTTACTGCACATTTCTGCATTTAAACAAAGTGAAAAAATGATACCATGATGATAGTAAAGACAAACAGAACCTAGAACTTCAGTTCTGTTATCCTGTATGACCATTTAGGGGATTTGTGTTTAACATTTAAAAGAGTAAAACAAATTATTTATAGTGAATTGTGAGTTATAATATTTTGCTTGGTACGTAAAAATTTTGGTTCTTATAGGATGTACTTTTTAATACATTTGAGTATCTCTAAAGTTGAAATGTATTCTTCTTTTTTAAAATTGTCCATTGCTGTAAAACTAAAGAACAAATCAAGAAAATAGTGATTCTTATTTTTGCATGAGTATTACTAAAAATAATTTTGTCTCAAAGAGCAGAGGGGTAGTAAAACAATCCATCCTGGGTTTCAAATACATGAAGTACACCACTGAGTCTAATAAAAGAGATAAGACATACATGTAAAATTTCCTCAGCTAGAATAGGGATGTGATGAGTATCATTAGAGAGAAGTATGATGCACTGAGTGTGTATGTCCCCCAGAAAAGTATATGTTGAAATCTTAACCCCTAATATGATGGTATCATGAGGTGGACCCTTTGGCAAATAGTTTGATCCTGAGGTGGCATTAGCACCCTTATAAAAGGGACCCCCAGAGGGCTCACTCTCTCTCCGCCATGTGAGGGCACCTGGAAGAGGGTTCTCACCAGAACTTAACCAGGCTGGCACCCTGATTTCAACCCTCCAGACTCCATATTTGTGAGAAATAAATTTCCGTTGGCTCTAAATGACACAACCAAACTAAGACTGGGGGCAGGCAGAGACGCCAAGAGTTTACTTGCAAGTGTGGGTGAGGGGAAGGCTTTGTGGGGGAGGCAACATCTGTACAGGGTCTTGTAGGATGGAATCTGGACAAAAGAGACACATCTCTCCTTGCGCATAAGCAAAGGCACAGAGTCAATAAAGTACATATGTTTTTCAAGCCCAAATGCCTTCCAAAAATAGGCCTTCAGGGAAGAAGAAGAAAAGGGGAAAAGGAAGGTAGTGACAGAAACACTGGGTCCCAAATGCAACAAAACTGGAAATGATTTGAATGCTCAACAATAAACCATCAAAGATGGAAGGGCCAGCTATTTACTAAGTCCACCTTTAAACAAGCATCATTTCAAATGCCTACCAGTAAAAGGGCCAAGAAGTTTTTTGGGGGATGGCAATGGTGGGATTCAGAAGTAAAAGGCTTCATGCTGGCTTGTAGACACTCATAGTTTAACACTGGTGATCCTGACCCAGCGTGGGGATGACTTTGAGAGTCTAGATGTCTTCTGGGATGGCGCCCGGGCTGTGTGTGTGCATTTGGAGTCAGGGAGAGAGGTCAAAGCTTTTGGCAAGTTATCAGAGGGACCTGTGACCTTTACAATTAAATAACAATGGGGCTCATAGCTTTATAAATAAGTATGAGGAAATTGTACATGTGGTAAGGTGGGGGGGGAAAAGGACTAAATAACCTACCTATTGGATCATTTTGAATCATGACTAAAAAACTATATACTCGTATATTGCTAGGAATTCAAAGTACATTTAAAGATATATATGTATATATATATACATATATATATACACATACATATATATACATACATACATACATAAAGACACACAAAGACTTTTAAGGCCATGGAGCATGTTTTTGTTATGTTTTTAAATGTAAAAGAAAAATTTAAGTTAAAAATGAGAGATCCTGATTATCTGCAGCCAAACTGCAGGGCCACTGGAAAAGAGACCTTGCACTGTCCCTTAAGACCTGCCACCTCCACTCATCCTCATAGGCGTAGCCAGGCCCAGAATTCCTCCCCAAGTAGGGCCTGCAAATTCCTGATGGGAATGCCTCCACATCCGCAGGAGTCATTCAGGAGTGACATTGGAGGTGGCATCCAGAAGTAAAGCTCCTTCACCTGGGAGTGTACCTGAAACTGGGATCCGCAGAAGGCCAGCCCTCAGCACTCCAGCGAAATCCTACCTGCCCTCTGCTAGACTTAAGGGGCTGACAGGGGCAGGCAGGACATCTGGGCCCGGCCAAGCAGGCTGGGGGCACGGCCAGACTTCAGTTCATGTGTGAAAACCAGAGCAAGGAGTCAGAGTCCAGCCAGCCCTGCAGAGAGTATGGTGGGCAGCGGGTAGCTGGGGCTCACACTCCAGGTGTTCCCTCCAGCCGCGCTTCTGAAGAGAAGGTATAATTCTTAGATATAGCCACACAGTAGCACATTTACATCCCAGCTGCTTCAAGGTTTTAGGAGAGGACTTCAGTTTGGGGGAACCCAGGGATCTGGAAGACGCTGGAAACCTCAGGACTGCTGGTTAACCTTCTTTTCCTCTCAGTTCATGGCTACTTCCAGAAACACTCATAGTTTCACTTTTCCACAGTGGGCTTGGGAAGATAGTGGGGAGCAGAGAATAAATGGGAGATCAAATGCATGGAAGCGGGGGCCTCCATGCCTGTGCATGGCATTTTCACCTCCACATGTACAAGTTCACATTCAGGGGCCTGGGGAAGTGTGGTGGGGCCATTTAAAACGGGTCTGATGAAGCTATAAAAGCACTGTGCCTAAGTGCATGGGTCCTACGATTACAACCCCGAAAATATGTGTG
Source organism: Sturnira hondurensis (assembly GCF_014824575.4). NCBI lineage: Eukaryota > Metazoa > Chordata > Mammalia > Chiroptera > Phyllostomidae > Sturnira > Sturnira hondurensis. Next base: position 12,173,724 of record NW_028080827.1, read on the forward strand.
TTTGAGAACAAAATACTAGAAGAAAATGTACAAAAATGTTGATGCTTCAGTTGAGCTTATATCTGCACTTTTATCTCCTCCAAATTTTATCTAATGTTACAGTATATTTAAAGTATATTTGCTATGATTTGAAAAATTAAAAACAAATTTATGTCAAAATGATACAACAAAGAGATTTGACCAGAGATTCTCAAACTTTAGTGTGCACCAGAATCTTATTCAAGTAAGGTGATTTTATTAAATCTTACTAATTTGTAAAATAAATAAAATTTATTAAAATAAGATTTCTGGGCCAAGCCTGCAGAGTTTTTAATTCAGTGGGCTTGGGGTGGATACAGGAATTTGCATTTCTAACAAGTTCCCAAGTACTGCTGCTGGTCTGAGGGCTGCACCTTGACAACCACTAAAAAAAGCAAAATTAGGTTGTTCATGGCAAAACTTGAATTCGGGTTTCCTGACTTCCAGGCTTAGGGCCCTTCCCACAGGAGCGAGGCACGCCTGCAGGGCAACCCTGACTCCAAGCCTGAGTCCCTGCTGGGGGTGGGGGAGGAGGGTCAGCAACTACTGATCCTGTATAGTGAGTGACCTCCCTCAGGGGTAGCCATAGCCCAAATAATATCACACCCAAAGATATCGTGGCAATTTATTTCTCTAAAATAAAATGTCATCACACTGAAAAGAAAGTGATTCTTGAAATGAAAAAGTTCCTAAGCTGTAAGTGGTGGAAAAACACTAGTTGCAGTAACTAATTAGGCATCCTCACTGCACCACTCCTTGACAAGCCTGAAAACTGCATCAAGAAAATTCTTTTCACATGAGCTGGGCATTACCGGCAGCTGGGCAGAGCCTGGGATCCTCAGTTGACCAGGACTGGCCTTTCCATGGTTGCAAAACACTTTCCAGTGACAAATGTTCCCACTTCTTCATCCCGAGAGAAACCAAAATACCGAAAACAATGTTGTGCTTTATACCGAAGCATAACAAGATCAGCAGCAACAAATTACAGCATGTATTAACCACCTACTATGTAGCAGGCTCCAGGGTCAGTACAAGTATGTGTCCTTGAGTGAAAGAGCACACTTCCATTTATGGAGGACCTACTCAACCATGGGGTCCTGGGCCCCCTGCAGCGTGTGTGTGTGTGTGTGTGTGTGTGTGTGTGTGTGTAGATTGGGAGTGCACAGTCTCAACATAATGTGATAAGTGCACCCTTAGGTATAAAACATTACATATCCCACATTCACCCAGTGGGTTAATTTGCTGGAGCTACCATAACAAAGGACCGTGGAGTGGGTCAAACAAAAGAAATGTACTTTCTCACATTCTGGAGAGTTAGAAGTCTGAGATCAAGGTGTTGTTGGGGTTCAGTTCTTCTGAGGCTTCTCTTCCTGGCTTGTGAATGGCCGTCTTCTCTTTACCTTCACATCGTCGCCCCTCTGTGCCTGCCTGTATCCTAACCTCCCCTTCTTAGAAGGACCCCAGTCATACGGGATTCCGGCCCACCCGCCAAGGATCTGTTTACAGACCCTGTCTCCAAAGGTGGTCACATTCTGGTGTACTGACGGTCAGCACTTCAACTCACGACATGTCAAGGGAGGGAGAATAGGGATGGCAAACTCTGCCCATCATATCCAGCAAAGACTTTCAAGACCCTGCCCTGACCTGGGTATTGGGCCAGGCACTGGGGGCCCTGTGGACCCCGCAGATACATCATTGTTCTATTTGACCTTTAGCAACTCCCCAAGGGCTTGAAAATTAGAAAGAGAGGCCTATTGATATACATGAGAGTGGAGTGAGCAGTAAGTCTGCATGCTCTGAACCAGGCCCAAGCAGAGGCCTTCGCTGTGGGGGTGCAGGAGCCAGCTGGCAACTAGTGGTGGAGAGGCTCAGCCTCTTTCAACAGCGTGATTAAGATTTTCTGGCAGCACAAGCAATAATGGGCAGGAGACCAAGAAGGAGCCATTTATCTGGCTCATGTTGCCAATAAGTGATAAAAATGCCCTCTGGCTGGGCGCCTGAAGGAATGATGCTCTTCCCAGGCATGTGCCCCACTTGAGCCCACGCAAAGCACCCTCTGGCCTTGAGAGGTGATCTTCCCACACAAGCTGTCTTTAACCAGGCCACTGCCCAGCCTCATCCCACCCTCAGCTGAGGAGGAAGGGCCAAGGTCAGCTGCCATCTTTGCCTGGGAACCTGCCTCCGCTCCGGTCGCCCCTTGCAGAACCCAAAACAAGGAGTCATACTTTTGCCCAGGGACTCCTTACACCAGAGACTCCTGAGGAAGGCTCTGGGTGATGAAAGGGACCTGGATTTGGAGTCTAAAAACCTGGGCCTTAGTCCCAGCTGGATTGTTATCAGCAGGGGTCCTCGGGCAACACACCGAGGTCTCCAGGCCTCCACTAGGAAGTGGAGTGATCATTAGAGGCCTGCACAGAGTCGCTCTGAGTGGGAATGGAGGTCACATGTGCGACGCACTTGGCAACTATGCCTTGCTGGCCATGAAACAGACATTTGCAAGCATCTACTTTTTACTAAGTCTTCCTCCTATTATAACACTCACACGATTCTTGTAATTTTCCTGATATTTCAAGTGCAAAAAAAAGTCGAAATGATAGTACAATGAATTATCACATTCCCTCCATATAAACCTAATAATTATTAACATGTTAGTATATTGGCTGTATCTCTCTCTATATGTATGTTTATATGTATGTGTATTGCAGAGCCATTTGATTTCTCTGCATCTCTGTCTCTATTATATATGAATATATGAATACAGCCATGCACTGCTTAACAAGAAGGAGAAGTTCTGAGAAATGTGTCACTAGGTGACTTTGTCATTGTGTGAACATCAGAGTGCACTTACACAGACCTGGGTGGCCTAGCCTACTCCACACCTGGGCTATATGGTGTAGGTATTGCTCCCAGGTTACAACCTACATAGCAAAACAGTGGAGAGTAAATCAAGCACAAGAGAAAACGATGCAATCCAGAAATGTGGTAAACACAACATGTATGAGGCTGCTGCTGGTGGAACATGGCATACTATTTTATAGCATGCTTTTTTTTATAACTGGATAGAATACATTCTAAAATAATGAAAAAGTATAGTATATTGAATACATAAACTCATAACAGTCGTTTGTTACCATTATCGAGTATTATGTACTATACATAATTGAATGTTACACTTTCCTATGGCTGGCAGTGCAGTAAGTTTCTTTACATCAGCATAACCACAAACACAGGAGCAACTCCTTGCACTCTGACCTTAAGACAGTTATAGCACCACTAGGCAATAGGAACTCTTCAGCTCCGTTAGAATCTTTTGGGGCCACCACCATATAAGTGGTCCGTCATTGACAAGAACGTCCATGTACGACACACGACACACATGCATCTCAGCCCATCTCTCTTTCATGTACACATGAACCACTGCCCATGCACTTGGGGGCCTCTTGTCCATGCCCCTTGGCTCGTTGTTTAATTCTCTCTCCCCGCTAGACTATACGAAGCTCAGGTCAGAGGCGAGTCCTGGTCACCCCTGCACACCGAGGACCCCCACAGGCCTGGCATGGAGCAGGCACGTGGCAAATTGCCATGGAGGACACGCCTCTTCACCGAAGGGCTGAGTGACGTACACTTTTTCTTAAGTAAATGAGATTTAAGTCATTTCATTTGGCAAAGTCTATACCCCTGCTGGAGATCATAGAAAACATCCCAGAGGTTTGAGAGAACCAGCTCAGGTCCTGCCCACCTTCCCCATCTTGAAACATGAGGATTCTGGCAGCACTTGGAGCTCCTGATTAAAGGCTGCATTTGACACTGGGGAGACAGCTATGGATTTGCAAGGGAGAAGTACTCTCCAGACCACAGTCTACTCTGGAAAACCCACCCACATGCACAGAATTCGGCTCAGTTCCCATTGTGGATCTTACAGAAGTGGTTCTGAGTCCTTTGGACCATGAGACCAGGAAACTACTTCTAGACCAGCGGGAGTGGGAAGAGGAGACGTATTTCATGCTTGTGTGATGGTCTTGCCTATAAATTTCCCACAATGCTCACTAACTTAATAGGAGTTTTGTAAACTTTGATGCTTTATAAAGCAGAGCTTCTTAAACTTCAAGATGCATACACATCACCTGGGGGAGTGTAGTAAAATAAGTGTTTTGTTTCAGGACATCTGTGACGGGCTCCAAGATCTTGCGTTTCTCAAAAGCGTCCAGGTCAACTCACACTTTGAGAAGCAAAATCCTAAGGAACCCAAAATAACTCCTCATTTATGCAATGAACTAGTAATGAGTACCTACTACTAGACACAAGGCAGAGTGCTCACATTGTAGGAACAGGAGCAGGGAAGAAATATGCAGACAAATGAGATGCCATCCTTTGCCTCAAATGCAGCAACTATGCCTAATTACAATGTGCAGCATTTTCTTAAGTCTGCTCAATCCCTACAGCAACCTATAACCTGTAAACACTGGGGTGTGTGCAGCCTAACTGTCTACACTAGTAAAAGGTTGCCCTGAGATCTGAATTATGGACCAAACTTTGTCACTGAATGGCTGTGTGACTTTGGATGAATCGCCACCCTCATTTGGACCAGGATTCAGAGCTCTTTAAGTCCTTTCCTTGCTGACAAAAGCTCTCTAAACTCTCTCCAGTTTTCCTTTCAGGCCAGAGTGAAAGCAAATTGGTTAGATTCCCTCTTGGGGTCCTCCAGCCCCAGCTTCTTAGCTCAAGACCAGGAGTTTCTGGAGCTCACACTGTGTCTTCCCCTTTTCCATCCTGACTTCCTGGGCACATACTCTGCCCTGGGCACAGGCCTGGGGCTGCAAAGGCAATTACATGCACTCCCTCCCTCAGGTAGCAGATCCAAAGTAAACCAAAGGTGTTGAGCCGAATTGCCCTGGCTCAGGCCCCAGAAATGTGGTGGCAAGCACCGAACTACATAGGTGGGGCAGTCAGGGCTACGGGGCAGCTTCCATAAGTGTGAGGGCTGAAGTGGAATATCCCAGAAACCCTAGGAGGTGAGAGATGTTATTGTCCCCATTTTAAAGATAAGAAAACTGAGGTTTATAGAGGTCAAGTGCCTCGTCCAAAGTCACATAGTAAGGATTAAATGAAATAATGTATGTAAAAACACTTAGCAGTGTCCAGCAAATGGTAAGTAAATAATGGGAACTGAAATGCCTTTTTAAATGTCAGACAGGGACTATGAGCCCATCATCCTCACTCTCAGACACAACAAACAAACTGACCAGTTGGAGAGAGGCCTCTTGTCTCCCTGGAGGACAAAGACTAGGCTTGAGACTGGCCACAACTGATGAGAAAACTGCTGAGGAGAGAAGCAAAAAAAACCCCTCATGAGAGGGCTGGGCAGGCTCCCAAGCCCAGGGGAGGGGCAGTGCAAGCTCTGATGGGACAGACACAGTGCGTCAGGCTGGGGGAGGCTCGAGGTGGCAGTAGCTGCCACAGGGTCCTTTATCCTTCCTAGATGGCTGCACACCCGGCCTCAGCTGCTCCGTGTTTCAGCCATCATGCTCCCCATCAGGGGAATGGGGTGCCCCAAAGCATGTTGGAGGCCATCACTTAAGTGCTTAACTCCGTGTCATTGGGTTGTATTTCCAAGGATGCACACTCAGATCCACAGCAGATGTAAATCTTACACCTTCTCATTTAATGTCTTGGAATTAAAATGCTGTCCAACATTTTCTCCCAAAGAAATTAAGATTTATGGGTCACTGTCAATATCAACACATGTTGGCCATTATTTGAAAGTCTCCTTGCTAGTCAGGACTGACTGCTATTTACTTTAAAAGATAAATGCGCCTTTATAATCTATGCAGGTTCCTGGGAGGAGTGGGTTTTTCAGTGCATTTGTTTCTTCCGTTAGAGAATTCTTTTTTTTAAAGATTTTATTTATTTATCTTAGAGGGAAAGGGAAGGAGAGAGAGAGAGAGAGATATCAATGTATGGTTGCCTCTCGTGCGTCCCCTGCCAGGAACCGGGAACTGGCCTGCAACCCAGGCATGTGCCCTGACTGGGAATCGAACCTCGATCCTCTAGTTCGCAGGCCCGTGCTCAATCCACTGAGCTACACCAGCCAGGACCCGTTAGAGAATTCTTTATTCCACTTCATTCTGTTTTGTCTGGTGCTGTCAGACACAACACATGGGCCCCACCCCATGGGCTCCCTGACGTCTCTGAGACTCTGGGACAGAAACAAGAGGAGTTAGTCTCCTTGGTCCAGGTGCCAATTTGGCAAGACAAAGAGACTTAGCACCTCAGTAGCAAAATTTCCCATCTTATGGGCTGAAGCCACTAATACACAATCAGGGCCAGAGTGGGAGCCCCCCGAGGAGCTTGCTTGAGGAGCCACTGGTGGGTCCCTCTTGAACACCTGGTGTTTGGATTGCTGGGTGGGGTGTGGAAACTGAGGCAGAAGCTGAACCACTTGGATCAGTGGTTTTGACAGTGGTTCTCAAACTTGAGCCTGCATCAGAATTGCCAGGAGAACTTGATAAACAGTGATTTCTGGCCCAGACTTCCTGACCCAGTAGACCAAGCACAGAGCCCAGGAATTTGCCTTCCTAACGAGTCCCCAGGTGATACTCATTCTGATGCTGGTTCTGGGCCCACTTGCCGTGAAGTACTAGAGGCCCTGCAGGGAGAGGCAAGGCTGCTGGCAATGGTTGGCTCTGGAAAAAAATGGCAACATCTAAAGAGAAACTTTCATTAATTTTTGCTGGGAATATATGATTTAAATTTTTAATGGAATATTTAGTATTCCATTTAATAAGCTGTAAACTTGGATCTATCTTGGAAATGTATTCAAGGACTAACAGGTCTGGAACTGCCCAGGCCATCTACTGGTGATTGGTTATACCTAGATCACTAAAAAGGTCATGGTCTGGCTACTGGTATGTTTTAGTAACTTTATTGGATGACAGTTGTAAGGAGATTCCGGTGTTTAAAACAGTCTGTGGCACTGGTTCACACACAGGGTGTGCAGGTGAAACTGTGTCCAGGACAACAAAGGGCACAGTCTCTGTTGAACACCAGAAGGTCATTACAGGCAGAGGATAGCTTTTTTGTTGTTGTTGTTGCACTGGGGACCTCACACTGTAAGTCAGAAGGCTGCACTGGCACCAGGAAATGTGCTAGAAAGAGTCACTGTGGACCAAAGCTGGACTGCCCCAAGCTCTCCCCATTGAAGTCCACTGGACTCAGCAAGTTGTCACTTGGGATTTGTTACTTGCAGGTGAGCATCCCCAGAGCCACGGCCCTGATTCTCACAGGGGTGGGAGCACAGTGGGGATGGAGAAAATCAACACATTTGGGGATGGGGAAAGGTAGATGAGAATACCCAATGAAGGTGTTAGTTGGGGCCTCTGGTCTCAAGGACAGAAATCCAACTCAAACTAACTTAAGCCAAAAGGGGAATTACTCACATAACAGGGATGTGAAAATGAAGCCTTCAGGTACAGCTGGATCTATGCCTCTAGTAAAGTTACCATGTCTGTCAATACTCTCTTCCTTCCACCACCCACCCTCTCTCTCTCTTCCTCTCTTTTCCTCCCTTCCGGATGGCACTTGGGGGTCCCAGATGGCCTTGGTTCATACAGCTCAAAATTCCAGAGAGACTATGATACCTTATCACATAACTCTTGCAAACCTTCGGGAAAGGACCTTGCTTGGCCAGGTGCTCACCCCGAAATAGACGACAGTGGCCCAGAGGATGGGATCTCCAATTGGCCTGGCTTGGGAACCATGCCTCCCCCTCGAGGAGGATCAGCTCTACCCAAACCTGACCGCGCAGGATCCCCACAGGAGCAGTGCCTCCTCTAAGGAGGCGATGCAGGCCAGACCGCGGAGGCTGTGAGAGGGGAGGCAAGGCTGGCTCCTGCATACGCAAGGCTGCCGCCCGTCCCTGCCCGCATACCCTTGGTTGCACACTGGGCCGCTGCTCAGAGGTGTGCGGTAGCAGCTCATCTACCCGGGCAGAGCTGACCTCAAGAGCACAGGTGAAATTCTGGTGACCTTACAGACTCCACCCTTCGTAGGACAATGGAGTTTCCACTAGTTCTTTAATACACAGGAGTACTGATGTAACTTTCAAGCATTGTTCCCTCGGTGGGCAGGCGGGGGGGGGGGGGGAATAGATGGGTGAAATAAATAAAGTTAGCATTTTTTATTGGCTTGCTAGGAAGTTCAGAGGCCTATTTTCAAGGGTGTGTTAATGACGGCCTCCAGTCACGCTCTAATCTGCACCACAAGGACTCTCCAACTGCAGGCCCAGACTGGCCGCATTAACATCACCTGGGACCTCGCTAGAAATGCAATTCTCTACCGAGCCCCAGACCTACTGAATCAGACACTGGGTGTGGAGCCAACTGTCTGCTTTAACAGGCCCTGCGGGTGCTCCTGATGGTGCTAAAGTTTGAGAACCAACGCTCTGTGCATGTAATGGATTCAATTCACCTAGTCCAGACGGACTATCTGCCGTAAAAACTAAGACTTACATTACAGGTTTATGGACCTATCTAAATGTAAGAGATAAACTTGAAATGGTTTTGTACTTCTCTCATCCTTGCCTTCAACCATGTACTATCAAGTCACACTTTTCCACCCTTTAATGGCATCTTGGGCAGATTTCTTAACTTTTGGTCAGTTCTAGTATTAAAAGTCTTTTTATCTTATTTCACTCTAAAGCTGCAGGCTTACATCTGATTTGACATTCTTTTCTTTCTTTTTTTTTTTCTCTCCTTCACGAGCAGAGTTGAGGAGGGGATGGGATTTGCCCTGTGGAGGGAAGTCCTACCATTCCTTTCACCTCTCTTCCCACAGGGGCGCTGTGGGGTGGAGTGGGAGAGCAGGCCTGGTTCTGGGATTGCTCCCCCCATGCAGGGCCTACCCTCTCTGGGGGAGCTGGTAGTGGGGTACAGGTAGGGGACACAGAGATTCTAACTGCATGTTGGCTGTCTGGCCTCACTCTGGGCTCGTCTGCTGCTGGTCGCCTTGGCTTCACGCTGGTCCTGTGTGTGTGGCTTTCTAAGGGCCTCTCAGGGTGACCCCAGTCCATCTATCCCTGAGAAGGACAACCGTAGCCCCTTTGGCTTCTCCAGAGGTCCGTGTTTCTCCCACTCTGTCACCGTTTACAGAGCCTCAGAAATCACCAGTCTTTCCTTGGCCTCTGAGGGCCAAAGCGAACCAGGGTGACGGAGGCTCCCACCCCTCAGCTATACTGCCCCCCAGTTTCTTCTCCTCTTTGGCTAAGCCTCCTGTCTTCACATTCACACAAACTCCTATGGACACATGTCAGACTCTGCTCGAAACTCTATCACTGTATCCCCATCACCAAATGGGGGCCACAAGTCTCCACATCCCAGCAAACATCTAGCCTAGAACAAGACGACTTCTGCCTCCTGCAGGCACCTTCACCCTGCAATCTCCATAAATCATTCTGATAGATACCCCCAGCTTCACCTCAAGATGAGAGTCACATGNTTCTCCAGAGGTCCGTGTTTCTCCCACTCTGTCACCGTTTACAGAGCCTCAGAAATCACCAGTTCAGAGGCCTATTCTGTCACCGTTTACAGAGCCTCAGAAATCACCAGTCTTTCCTTGGCCTCTGAGGGCCAAAGCGAACCAGGGTGACGGAGGATCCCACCCCTCAGCTATACTGCCCCCCAGTTTCTTCTCCTCTTTGGCTAAGCCTCCTGTCTTCACATTCACACAAACTCCTATGGACACATATCAGACTCTGCTCAAAACTCCATCACTGTATCCCCATTACCAAATGGGGGCCACAAGTCTCCACATCCCAGCAAACATCTAGCCTAGAACAAGACGACTTCTGCCTCCTGCAGGCACCTTCACCCTGCAATCTCCATAAATCATTCTGATAGATACCCCCAGCTTCACCTCAAGATGAGAGTCACATGGGAGGGGCAGAGTAAATTCTTTTCCCACTTACTCCCACCTCCCTTCTCCCACTGGCTCCCGACACGCCCCAGGGGAGGGTAGTGATGGTAACTGGACTGCTTTCTTGGGAGCCCAGGAGTTGGGGGTATCTGGCCCCATAAACTGACAGCTGTCTTTAGAAAATATGGACTACTTCGCACCTGGTGTTTCTAGCACAGGTTCTCGTGCTACTCCTGTTCCCTTGTCCTCTTTTGCCACATGTTTTCATGCAGATTATTTCATTTGATTTGACTTCACAATGATCCTGTGAGGCATTTAACCTATGAGGAAACAGGCTCAGAGGGGTTGAGTGACAAGCCTAAGGTCACTCAGGCTTGTGGTAACGTGGAATAGAAACCCAGTCTTGCAGCTTCCTGGGTACCTGCTCTTTCCCTACTGTTTCACACAAATGCATCAGCAATGCTTGTCTACAGCAGCTCTAGGCAAACTTAGAGCAATTAGCCAGAAAAACACCCTGTTTCCAAGGCTCCTGAGCAGCTGACTGCAGAGGGTTCACGGTGTGGGGTTTCCTTAGAAAAAACACCAGCTGATTTGGATCATGAGTTCTGACCATAGTCTTCCCAGGCCAAGGCCACATGACCCCAGAAACCTTAAGCTGGCTTCAGTGAGCTAGCCCCTTCGGGGGGTGGGAGGTGAGGACGTAAGTTAGTACTTGCAGAGCAGAAAGCTGGGCATAAGCTGACAGGACTGACTAGCTGGCAGACCCTGTGTGCCAGCCACACAGAACCCAGCCCAGGTCACACAAGGTCAGGGCACCATCTGGGCTGCAGAGATGGCTCTGCCCAGAATGACTCATTTCCCCACATGGTGGGTGGAGGTTCATGGTTATTCTCCATAGTGGCCCCAGTACATGGCAATTTTCTAATCAACAGATGCGGTCAGCACCCCTGCCACACACAAAAGACTTCTTTCTTTAAGTTTAAGATTTATGACCAGCACGAGACACTCGCATGCCCTTGTCCTGGGCAGAATTTCCCCCAGGGCTGGGGTTCAGTTGGAGCCGCCCAGATGGGCTAGGATCCTATTTCCCAACCAAAGATCAAAGCCTTCATCTTCGATGGAGCCAGTTGTTAAATTTTCAAGAATTTTGCAAGCTGGTTGTTAGGATAGCCATTATTTAAAAATTAACTTATAAAACCTTGCAATTAAAATATGTTAAAAACGCAGTAGTAAATTTTCAAAACTCTATTCCTAATTATTTTACTACATTTTACTGTTACATCTGTTTTTTAAGATTATTGTCATTTATGGACATTTATGGTGGAAATACTATATAATGATGAACTAAAGTGCATCACTTCCCAACTCCCATTAGTAACATTACTGCGATACCTTAATAACATCCATGATGATTATATTTACACATGGAAATTGGTATACATTACAAATTTCTTTTATATGAGTAAATAAAATTAATCAGGAGTTGATTTATTGTTCTGTTGACTATGTAGAGAAAAGATCAGCAAAACTTTTCTAAAAAGAGTCAGATAGCAAATATTTTTTCCATTTGTCCGTCATACAGTCCTTACTGCAGTCACTCAGGTCTGCCATCACAGCACAATAGCAGCCACAGACAATAGACAAATTGACACAGCTGTGTGCCAATAAAACTTTATTTACAAAAATAGGTGGTGGGCCAAATTTGGCAGGCCATAAGTTGCCAGGCCCTGGTCTAAACTTCAGAAAGCCATGGAGAAAATGTCAATAATGAAGATTACACTCAAAATGGTATTGCATCTGTAGTTGTTCTGATTGTAAATAGCACAAAAAAAAATGGGGAATTATTTTTCCAGGATTCAAAAACTATTACAAGATACAGCAAAGAAGTAGCTCATGTCATTGTTAAAGGACCAAAGTTCTGATACATGTCTCCATCATTATTTTTGTCTTACTCTTTAGTGTAAATGAAAATATCAACCAACATTCATGTCAGAACTATGTATCTTCCTTATTTGAGACAATGGGTTGGCTAATGACACAAAAGTTCGGCAAAATCACCAATAGCGTTCTGTGAGGATCAATTGCTCTATAGGGTTGACGATAAAGAGTACTGGATACTTTATTTTTTCATTGTGTAATACATATTTTTGGCGTTAATAAAATAGTTAATAACCTTACATGTATTTGTATATATGTATTACATTTGTATATGTATGTGTATATATGCGTACATTTTTCCAGGGGGCCAGTTGTTAAATATGTCTCATCACAGCACTGCCTGAGGGGCATCTACATAAAGAGAGACCCAACTGTCCAGAGCAGCACACATAAGGACCAGAGGCACGGTCCAGAGCACGGCNATTTTTTCATTGTGTAATACATATTTTTGGTGTTAATAAAATAGTTAATAACCTTACATGTATTTGTATATATGTATTATATTTGTATATGTATGTGTATATATGCGTACATTTTTCCAGGGGGCCAGTTGTTAAATATGTCTCATCACAGCACTGCCTGAGGGGCATCTACATAAAGAGAGACCCAACTGTCCAGAGCAGCACACATAAGGACCAGAGGCACGGTCCAGAGCACGGCGCCAGGGATGGAGGGACAATCAGGAGGGCCCTTCAAGATGCCCTGGGAGGCGGCATGGAGGACACAGGGCCCTAGGGAACCATAGGACTGAAAGTGAGAGGGAGGGGCTACACTTCAGGCAGGTAAAGAGCATGGGCAAATGAGCGGAGGTTGGAATGCCCTGGCCTGGTCAGGGCGGCCAGGAGAAGAGGGTCAGCACTGGGAAGCAGCAGGAGACGAGGTGGGGCCAGATCCATTTAATGACATGGACACACCCCATGAGGCTGAGCAAAAAGAAAAGCAAGTAGCAAAATGTGTGCCTTCCTGCTAAGGATTAAAAATAAGTACGTTACAAGAAAATGCACTTAAATGAAAATAGCTCTGGGTGATAGGATTATAGCTGACTTTATTCTCATGCTTAATACTTTCCCTGTTTTCCTGAAGTGTTGTATATTACTTTGATAACCATGAAAAAATAAGGTTTTCTCATATGAAGGGCATAAAGCAGGCAGCCCTGGAGCACTGGGCTAAGCCTGCAGCCGTAGCCAGGGACAGAGCACATCCAGCCTGATGCAGCGAAGAGGCTCTGGAGGGAGGTCCTGAGGAGAGGTGCCGTGGGGACTGGGGGTGATCCCCCTGTCCTGGGAGGATTGCAGGGTAACCACCACTGATGCCCACCCCTGCCAAGTCCCATGGGCCTCAAGCAGCCCTGTCCACCCGGGAGATCTGCTCCCACCCTTAGCCTCAGGTAGATGTCTTCTATTTTCTCTCCTATGTCCTAGTTTGCACATGTTTCCCCTCCACACTCGCAAAGGCAGAACAAATTGGGAAAAACAGGAGACCCTCTGACTTTTCAGGGCTTCACCATTGCTATGTTCCCAAAAGAGGAAGTATGCTTTTTAAAAGGCACACCTGATTCATACAATCGGAAAATTGGACAGGATCCTGGAGTCCATCTAGCCCAACTCACTTCTTTTACTAATAAGGAAAAAGGCACTAAGGAGGTCAGCTGGCATACCCAAGACCACAGAGCAAGGTGGAAACTCATCTCCAGCAGAGATGGCCCCCAGGGCCCGGCCCCTCGGTTCTCAGCACCCAAGTCCTATCAGAGGAGCCCCCGGGGGTACACTGCGGGGTGAGGCTGGCTGAGCAGCCCTGGGGAATCGGAGCATGGTGTATTCTCATCTTCCCTAAAGCTTACCTGTGGAAAGCATAAATGCCCACATGTCACCAGCTTGTTATGTGCCCCTTGCCTCTCCAGGGCAAAGCACAGGACTGGTGCCCTCTTCCCCTCTGGAAACCAAGCGGCTGGAGTATCGCCCTCAGGGCACTCCCCGCCCACATTGCCTGACTTCTCCTTGAAGTCTTTGCACAGCGAAGGCCTTGCCATTTTGTGATCAGTCCCCTTCATTGTTATCATCTTTAGTTGCCAAGCCAGCCAGGTAGTCCCATTTGGTCATCAAAAGGGCGAAAAACACTGTCTTGGTCATTTTCTCCATGTAAATTGGACCAAACTATATAAGGTGAGGATTTTTATCTTGCGCCTAAATAACTAGCAGCCTCTGTAATCCACACAATTCTTTTCCTCTCCCTCCTGGGCCAATGTCCATGTCTTCATCCTGCCGCTGATGCTGGCTCTTTGGGTATTTTCTGCACGTCTCTCTGTGTATACGCCATGTTGTTAGTCTTAAATTACATGCTCTTGGAATACCAGGGACACGTCAGTTTATGCTTCTTCTGATCAGGAGCATCTGTGAATATAGTACTAAGAAATACATTTTCACGACCTGGGTAATAAGAAAAATTAAATGGCAAAAGTCCTTGCTGTCCCCAGTAGCTGGAGAGCTTTAAAAAAAATAAGCACCCATTTCAGTTTTTTACTCCTACAGGGATGGGAAATTCTGGAGAAAAAATTGTGTCCATATATCTTATGCCATGCCTCTTCAAAGAAAAAATTAAATTTTAAATGGGGTCATCAGGAAGAGCTTACTAAATGTGATGCTCACAAACTGGCCTTTGAAGTTGGGTAATGAACATCCCCGAGCAAGGGAGCAAGGTCGGCCTGTGCTGTGGTTGCAGCAACAGCTGAGCGCCCCGACCCATCCTATCCCTCCACCTCACGCAAGTATGGAAACAAACAGCAGGGGCAACGGGAATTGCTCTTTGTATTGATGCACATGGTATTGTGATCATTTATAGCAGAGATTGTCCTCCTTCCTGTCCTTTTTCCCAAGTCAAAACATCTAGGATGATACCTCCCAAAGAAGAAGTCTCATTTGAGGTTTCCCACCTCTACACCCTCTGCCTTGGATGCTTTGGGTTTGTAGATCCACTTTCTGCCAGAGCCAAACAGCACTCCGGGTTTCCCTTCCCCGGTGGAATTTCCTGTGCGCAAGATCTTCCCAGTAGAATCTGAGTCATCCTTATGCCCCGGGAATTATATACCAAGTACCACCTGTTTCTGTCTCAGTACCACTCCTGTCCCTTGTCCTTGACCCCAGTGTCTCTGTAGAATAGGGTTTGGCACCTTCTGCAAAGAGCCCTTAGCCAACTACGTGTCTGATGTTTAGGACAAGTTTTAAGTTGTGTATTAGGCCAGCCCAAAGGCCTGCCATCAATAATACTGCTGAGGTCTTTATGTCCGGCTTTATCGTCTTTCTAATGAGTGTTTAGAAAAATAAAGGAAAACATCATGGGATATAGAGAAAGCTATAAATTCCCTTTGACTGTGGAAGCAATACAGGGAGCAACGAAACATGTATTCTAGGTGAGAGGCGTGTTTTCTAGTTCTGCAGGGACAAAAACAGCTCTTAACCACTGAAAGCCAATGGCCTGGTGGACCTGAGTTGGGGTTGCCCTCTCTTGGCACAAGAAGACCACCTGGAGAGTCTAGTCAAAATCCAGTGCCCAACCTTTGACCTTTCCCAGTGAGTAGGAAGTGACACAGAAAGCGTCTCCTTAGAGACCCTGCTTTGGAGAATGCTCAGAGAGGGACAAATATTGGCGGTGAGGCTGTGTTTTAGTCCTCTGCCAAGTTTGAGTGAAACCACCGTGGCAAAGCTTTTGGGGAACTGCTTCATTGTGGTTTTCCTTGGGGGTGTCTTTTAGAGAGTTAACAATAAATACACACCCACATAAATCAAATAAGAGCTAAAATGACATTGTCCCAGACTTGGTCCAGGTTTTCAGGAGCGAAGCAGTTTCTGGAGGAAGTCCTGTGCCGCTGAGACACGGGGAAAATACGCAAGATGGGAGTTCACCAGCAAACAGGTGCTTCACGTTCCCCCGAGTCACATATTTTTATGTTTATGAGAAAACAAATAAGCATTTCCCCTAAATGGACGTGGCCTGAAGCAAGGCCGAAAACCAGCCCTGGGCTCTGTGCGCCACCCGCCGCTGTCACAGGAAGGAACTAGATAATCCACACCCGCGTCTCAAGGACGCCTGGACTGAAACCAATTCCAGCTCCATTTAGCCTTCAGGGAGGGTCAGAGTCAACACACAGACTCACAGGCCTGTGCAAGTACAGAGCTTCCTGGGTGTGAGGACCTTAGGTGGCCCCAGGCACAGCCCCTGGGTTCCTCTAAAATCAGAACAGTAGTTAGATGTGGGTGTTGCTGGCCTACTCCTGACAAGAACTGACTCCTCCTTTTTTCCTCAGAAGGGAGAATCACTCTTGGGGTTCCTCCTGAGGGCTCCCATGCAAGGCCTCAAGGGTCTGGCCTGTCTACTTCCAAACCCCCTAGTGGAGACCTGAGAACGGTGCTGTGGGGTCTGCTCTGGGAGTCCTTTCAGCTCCTGACCAGCGCCACCCACGCCTATTCCAAAATACCCCAAACTCCTTAGCCCCTGGACCCTTGGCCCAACAGTCTGGCTGCTCTGTCTTCAAGGACATTCAAAGCATATTCTGAAATAAGGTTTTGGCCCTTCCCTGGAGTTCTAGCTCTGAATGTGAAGCAGTGGGCTTGGGGCCTTGGAGAATTTAGGAGGTAGAGAGCAGCTCATGGGGGAGGAGGGGTGCTGAGCTGTCGTGGTGATGTGGGGGGAGGTATATAAAATGGAAGAGAGAGGAAGGGCTAAAAGGGAGACAGCGTGGAAAGCAAGCAGTCCTGGTGGGCTCCTGGGAGCACCTGGCCAGAGAGGAGAGGTTTCAACATTCCCGAGCCCCGTCCCGTGTACCAGACACCCTACCAAGCCCTCCACTTAGGTTACAGTCCCATGTGCCACCTCACTCCCCTCCTGCAGGGGCTGTTATAACATGTCAGGGAGTGGGAAACAAGACAGTTACCTTTCTTGTTCAAGGTCACTCAGCTAGTCAGGGGCAGGGCTGGATGGCAGACCCAAAGGGACCAACTGCACAGCTGTGCAGGGTCACTTCCACCCTCCTACTGTGTCTCCCAGCCAGGAAATAATCGAGCCCCAGAATGGGAGACTGAGGGAAACCGGGCAGCCTGTTAGAGGGGAAGCCAGAGTCAGGAGACCCGAGGCCCCGTGTCACACAGCTTTAGAGCGTGGCCTGGTCGCTTAGCCCCTTGGCCCCTGTTTTCCCATCTGTAAGGGGAGAAAGGCCAAACTATAACAGGCCAGGCTGGTGCTTCTCAGAAACAGGGAACGTTGAGGCTTTTGAACAAAGAAGTGACAGAAACAGGATGCTGAAGGGGCTCTATTTGGGGCCCGTCCACAAGCAGTTCACAGAGGAAGAAAGCCAGCCAGCAGAACCCCGTCAAAGCCAGCAGAACCCCAGATGTGGGGTGCAGAGGGGAGGGCTCAGGGGCAGGGGGTGAGGCGGTCAAAACAAGAGAGATCAAAACAAGACGCAAGAAACACTTCAAAGGAAAAACTCAGAGCATTCAGCAGTGGACTGGAATAATGACAGCAATAAAAGCCAACATTTCCGGAGGGCTCTGCCAGTTATCCCACCACGTGCCGACCACCAATCCTCCTAACGGCCCATTGCCCAATAGTCATCAACCCCAGCGCTGAGCAAACTGAAGCCTTGCAGCCCTCACAGAGCTGGTAGATGGCAGAGTCGGGATGTGAACTCAGGCAGCCTCAGTGCCTTTCACTCACACTGACCTTCGTCCTCTCCCTGGTCCAAATTCCCTTCAAACTCCAGATTCCAGCTCCCCCTTCAAACTTTCATGCCCTGCTCTGTCTACTTCCCCCACCTACCAGCCACTGTTTGCCCCACGGTCCACGCCTGCTCCTGGAAGTCCTGACATGTGTCGAGCTCACCCCTGTCCCTCTCCTATCCATCTAATATCCACACCTCCTCCCAGCTGCAGCCAAACGCCATCTCTCTGGCCCCAGAGTTTGGCCCACCCTTCTCTTTGCTTCCGTCATCTCTTTACCTGTCTCTTAGAGGTATCACACTGGATTCATTATATTTTCATCTAATTATATTTCCACTTTCCCTGTAGGATTGTGAGCACTGTGAAGGCAGAAAGAAGCCGGTCTTTGTCTGGCTTGTGCACAGGACAGGGCACATAGCGGGCGCTAGATAAATGTTGGTGCGTCAACTAACACCATTGGTGGATGGAATGAATGAAAGAATCCAAGTCCAGGCAAGAGGGTGCTTCAGGCACCAACCCCATCCCATTAAACACGTTCATGTATACCATCTATCACGAAGACATTTTGTGTCCTTTTAAAATATTTTTTATTGATTGATTTTAGAGAAAGAGGAAGGGAGGGAGAGAGAAAAATCAACTTGTTGGTCCACTTATTTATGCATATGTTGGTTGATTCTTGCATCTGCACTGATTGGGAATCAAACCCGCAACCTTGGCATATGGGGACAACACTCTAACCAACTGAGCTGCCTGACCAGATTTTTGTCTCCATCTTCCATAGTTGGTATCAATGTTCCTCTTTCCACCTTGTCTGTAATTCATCTCATTGGTTTATACCCNTGCTTCAGGCACCAACCCCATCCCATTAAACACGTTCATGTATACCATCTATCACGAAGACATTTTGTGTCCTTTTAAAATATTTTTTATTGATTGATTTTAGAGAAAGAGGAAGGGAGGGAGAGAGAAAAATCAACTTGTTGGTCCACTTATTTATGCATATGTTGGTTGATTCTTGCATGTGCACTGATTGGGAATCAAACCCGCAACCTTGGCATATGGGGACAACACTCTAACCAACTGAGCTGCCTGACCAGATTTTTGTCTCTATCTTCCATAGTTGGTATCAATGTTCCTCTTTCCACCTTGTCTGTAATTTATCTCATTGGTTTATACCCGCCCCCCTACACACACACTTCTTCCCTGATTGGGCCCTAGATCAAAGCCAAAGAAATAAAATGTCCATCCACTGCTCTGTTCCCACTAAGACAAATTAATTCTAAGCACGAGAGGAGTGAACTCTGGCAGGGCAGGAAAGGGCCAGCTGAACAGAAGCCAGTACCTCAAAGGTGAGGTGCCAAGGAGCAGGGTAATTACCAATTTGCTTTTCTTACCTTCATGGCAGCTCTTGGCTTCCTCCTCTGATGTGAGAGAGGCACAGCCTTGGCTCAGAGGCTACTGCAGAGCATCCCCTCTCCCAGGCAGTCCCGATGGGAACCCAGGGCTGAACTCTGGCCTCTGCAGGCCCAGACAGAGGGGGCGGGCCTGCAGAACCTCTCGAAGGCCCAGCCCAGCTCTGCTCCTCCCCCAGGCCCTGCCTGCTGAGACAGGTGAGCAGGGTTATTCTTGGTACTCATTAGCACTTGCAAAAATGCTTGAATCATTCCTATATTCCCAGGTGGCTCCCAGAATGCTGCAGACTCATCCTTCCTTTCCAAGTCCTTGTCGGAGACTCCAAGAAGTTGACTCCAACTCTTCCTTCCAGCAGGGACCCCACTAGAGCAGCACTGAGGGCCTCTGGCTGTCACACAGAGTGGAAGCCAGGGGCCAGTTCCCAAGGACACATGAGACACACTTGTGAAGAGCCTCCCTAACTGGCCGCTCTGTCCTTGACTTCTGTGGACCACTAGGGTGGGAGGCAGTCATGTGTCATTTCCTGCAGGGTCCCGACAGCCCCTCACCCAGAGCCAAGAATGCTGGTGGGGCCGGCTGTCTGGGTTCCAGTTCCCACGGGCTCTGTGCCCCCAGGACAGGGGCTCGGCCCCTCTGAACACTCATCTCTAATGCCCGTCCTGCCTCTTTAGTGGCGAGATCACATACGTGTGGACTCTGATGTCCAAAGAAGTGTGTCAGTGTGACTCGGGGCTACAGAAAGCTCTGTGCTCTCGCTACCCTTGAGCAGACAGTTTGGAGAGCGGGACGCACTCCAGCTCCTCACCCCCACAGCAGATTGTCGGGACAGCTGCAGGGAGCTGGTTCCTCCTGCTGCCTGCAGGGCGCTTTGCCCATGATGACAAAAAGCAGGGGATAGACTCCCAGGCTGTGGTTCCCACAGCCTGGCGCCCCCGCTGGGTCATCTCAGACTAGGGATTGGGGACTAAGGGAAGGAGAGAAGGGAAGTGCCAAGTGCCTAGGGCTGGCCCCTCTCAACCAAAATGAAAAATTCCGGGTATTAGGTGAGGGGCTACAGCAATGCTATAATGTTTTAATAACTGATGAGGCCCCATGCCAGTCTGTGCTGTGTGCGGGGAGGGAGAAAAGTATGGGAAATTGGTCGTTTCTAACCTCATGAAAACATCTAGACTGGCCCACAAACATCATCTCCTCACCCACCCCATAGCCCTAACTTCTTTGCTTCTTACAATTACACACACACACACACACACACACACACATACACTATCCCAGGGGCCTGACCTTCATCCCAAAGTCCTTTACCATTTCTTCCTGGGTCAGCCACTCTCCTCCTCTCGCTGGGAAAGAGAGAGAAAAACCCGTGGGGTCTCTGCTCTACCTTGAGAGTGAGCCTGCACTCATGTTCTCCCATCCCCTCTCCCCAGCTCCTCCCCTGCCCTCTCCCTCCGCGACCAGTGTTGGGTACTTCCTGGCTTTTCCAGTCTTCCATCACGCCCTTGGGAATCCTCACTGTCGCGCTCACATGGGGGAAAATTAAATAAAGGTACTGATTATCTTTGAACATTAGATTTCACAGTACATCTTGCATGACTCTCAAATATGGGGTCAATACAAATAAAATCATTTCAATTGCCTGATATTAAACACTTCAGAGCCAAAGAGTAAAAAGCTTTTTGAGTGATAGTTACCTTGATACAAGAGTCACAATGACAGGTTTCAAAGATGAAAGTAATGGATCAGAAAATAGAACACCAGCGAAAACACAGATGAAAGGCATATAACCCCTTTTGAAATCCAAAGCTTTCATTTGGGGGTAACAATGCCAAAAGCACTATTTTGTACTAAAATAGATCATGATGAAAGGAATGCACACTTGCCAACTACTTGAGTTTTCGTCGCTCACATACATGTCCCTTTCTGTTTTTAAGTACCTGGGCCTTGGTTGTGAGTTAGTTTTGTTAGGCTGCTCATGCCAGCAATGTAAGTAATAGGGACACCTGTGGGTGGGTGGTGCCACCTGGGCGAATGAAAGAGGCTCCGAAGAGCTAACTCCCCATCCACATGGTGAGCCAAGGCAGATAGATACCAGCCTGCTTCCCACCCAACTAGAACGCAACGGGGCTCCCCCGAAAGAGCACATGGTGGCAAACACTCAGCAAGTACAAGTGAAGCATTTTACTTAGAGCAAGATTTAAAGGCATCTGAATGTTACGCATCTGAAACACTATTCTTTATGTACCACAGCCAAAGCCAGTCCTTGAGTAAGCTCAAATTTGAGTAAAATGTAGTTCTTTAATTCATCTTCAACCTTCTTGGGGTCAGTCCCTCCCAGGCTTCTTTTGTTCTAGAACTTTCGGTGGCTTTCCTAGACATCAAAACAGAAAGCCTTTCTTCTACTTTATCTTTAAAGTCCAAATAAAAGAATATTACTGTTAGTGGTTTGCATGAGAGTAAAGAAAAGCCCTATCATTGCAGTCTTATCACTTCTTTGGGCATTTGGAGTTTCTATGTCTTACCCCACCAGGGACCAGAGGGATGAGAGGATTCAACTTCAGAAGGTTCTAGAAGTCCTGCACACTCTTTACGTCAGACTTTGTCAGATACCTTGATTTCGTGAAAGGTAGACTAAGGCCTTCCATCTTGTGTACAGTGCACTCTTTAGTTAGTTAGGACCTTGAATAAGCCTCTTAGCTCTCTGGGCCAAGTTTTCTCACCTATAAAATTATAGAGACCAATAGACTACATTATTTCCATGGCTCCTTTAAGTGCTAAGGATCTAGAGTAATTTTAGATACTTTGTTAGCTATCTTGACCAAACTAACGTCACAGGTAAGAAATAGGCTGCAAAGACCAAAATCCTCCTCTAGCTTATACCCATTACGTCAGAGACAACCACCTTATGTGTTGTTTGGGTTACTTGTTGCTAAACACATCATGACCTTGTCCACACCCAAGGTCATCTTCTGTTTTTCATTGAATGGCCCCATTCCATCCCAACCATCAGCTGAGTATTTTACCTCCTAGAATTCATATAGATTTTTTCCTCTCTTTTCATACCATAAAAACATTGCATTGATGTTTTTCTCTCTCTCTTCCTCTCTCCCTTTCCCTCTCTCCCAAAGCCATGGGGGAAAACACTGCTGTATGGCAGTTATTGCAATTACTAGGTCACTTTCCAAATCTCTTCATTTACAAAATTATTCCAGTGTTTTTGAATGCCTTCATTGTAATAAATGACAAATTACAGTTTTCAAAGCACTTTTTAGATATCCATTGACTTATCTGACTCCTGACAGCAGTCCTATTTTTTAATATAGTAATTTGTTACACAAATTTGTTCCTACTCATGTATAATAGTTGTAACAACTTTTCTTCCCAGTAAACTTTGGCACCAAATTTCATCAAATTCTTTCTGATAGTTTTTTTTTTTCCTTCTCTATTCCTACCCAATGCTTGCTTACCTGGGAAAGAAATCTGGTAGACCAATGAAACAGGAGGGCCCAACGTCCAGAGGGTCATTGGAACTAAGAGCTGAAATGGCCTTCAGTGATCACCTGTCCCACTCACACCTGAACATGGGATCTTGTCCCCAGGATCTAAAAGGTACTCATGTGTCAGGAGCTTCCCGGTTTGAGGTGCAGAACCTTTGACTGTGGGCTCATGTCTCTGTAAGCTCTCCGGGGTCCCTCCTGAGCTCACAGATTCTGACTTGCCCACACAGGGTCCCACTCGGTAGATTTTCCCAGTCCCCTCGCCTGCCGTGAGCACTTTGCTTCCTTGTTTCAACTTGTCCTTTCTCTAAGATGGCAGCTTCGACTTAATGAACCAGCAGCAGCATTTGTGATCTGCTACCAGGCTTTCTGGGAGGAAGTGTCCTGGGCTTTCGACAGGCTGTTAAAGAGCCCTCTGGCCTTTTGCTGGCTTTTGCTCTGCTTCTTTTTCCTCCTACCTAATGTGTGTGTCATTATCAAGAGGGGCCTGTTCTCAGAGTAGCTGAGTGACCGATGTGTTTTGTTGTGTTTTCTCTTGGAAACGTCCTTATCTGCCCAGGCTGGAATTAATTGGGGTTTGCTCACTATTGTAAAATGATTTGCTACATCAAATCCTGCTCAAATTCTGAGGAAAACCACGGCTAAAGGTTGTTTGGCCAGTCTCAGGGCTCACAAGGTTTCCCGCTGAGGGCTAGGGATGACAGCTCAGCAGTGGACCTTGGACTCTGGGGTTAGCCGGAACCACATCTCCCACAATTGTCTTGGCAAAGTACTAAAGCTAAACTTCAGTCTGTGAGCCTGTAAATAATAGGGCCTACTTCATAGAAATGTAGGGAAATGTAATTGAAATAATGCATAGAAAATACTTGGTACCTGATAAGTACCCAATAAGAGATGACTGATTATCCCTCTCAACTTTTGCAGGTAGTCAGAGCAGCTCATTTTATCCTAAATTATGAATGAAGACACTGGGCTCAGAGAGGTTGCCTGGCTCACCCAATGCCACACAGCACATGCATGAGCCACAGCAAAACTAGGACCTGAATCCAGGTCTTCTGCCTCCTAGACTCACACTCTTTCCACTTTTCCAGCAACAGTTCTTAGAGCCGAGACCCGTGTCAGAAACAAAGTGTGCTCCCAGAGCCACGGCACCAGCATCACCTGGGAATTTGTCAGACTTGTCAGTTTTGGGGTCCTAGACCCAGTGAATCAGAAACTCTGGGGAGGTTTTAGAAAGCCCTGCAGTGTACTCAGAAGTATGCTCCAGTTTGAGAACCACTGCTCTGTGGAACAATCATTTCTCTCTGCTCTCACTCCCAAGATGGGTGGCCCTCAAATCCAGGTGTGGTGCCCAACAGGAGTTAATCCTTCCATCCCTGTGACTTCATCTTCACATGGGATTTGTGATTCAGAGCTGCTGGCACTATTGAACTGCGGACTTGTTCTCACCCCTTGATGATGTGGATTAGAATCATCAAGGGGACTTTTAAAATAACGCAAAGGCCCACCCTAAACCAGCTGGCATTCAGTTGTAAAGATAACCTGGATCATAAAGCATGCAACTACAGAGCTTCCCTCTATGGACTCCATGGAACTCTGCTAGGCTGGGAATATGTTTGCCTTACGAAGGTTTGTGTGCTTTATAATCCACTTCCA
Source organism: Sturnira hondurensis (assembly GCF_014824575.4). NCBI lineage: Eukaryota > Metazoa > Chordata > Mammalia > Chiroptera > Phyllostomidae > Sturnira > Sturnira hondurensis. The sequence continues at coordinate 12,197,863 of NW_028080827.1, forward strand.
ATAAATTGGTTTCCTTCCTTCCTGTGAACCTTGGATTCTCTGATTGGTCAAGTCCTCTACCTGCTAGCACTCGTACAGAGTTGTACTCAATACATCTCAGCTTTGCTGCCTCTGTCCCCACCCGAGGATTATCCTTCTTGATCTTGAAAAGCAATGACAGGGTATGATAAATATTAAATGCTAACTCACTATAGTTTTTATTTCTCTTCTAATAACTTAGAAGGGATGAGGAAAAATGGTTTTATGAGCATGTTACAGAATTAAGGATACTAAGCTTATCCTCTAGCCCACCAGCGTCACAACCACACACAGAGTATTGGTCACTGGTAAAAACACAGCCCATAGGCCCTGGCTGGTGTAGCTCAATGGATTGAGCGCGGGCCTGTGAACCAGAGGGTCACGGTTCGATTCCCAGTCAGGGCACATGCCTGGGTTGTAGTCCAGTTCCCTGCAGGCCAACTCCCAGCAGGGGACGCACAAAAGGCAACCATACACTGATGTTTCTCTCCCTCTCTCCTTCCCCTCTAAAGATAAATAAATAAAAAATTTAAAAAAAAAGAAATAGCAAGAACAGAACGAAAGCTATTAAAAAAAAAAAAAAACACAGCCCATGAATTCTAGTTACTAACAGATAAGGCTCCTAGAGGAGAAGCAAGGAAAGGACAGAGGAAAGAGCATGTGCTCCGTCCCCAGTGAATTCCTGAGGGGAGAGAGTTGTTGGTGGACGCTGAACACTGTACAGACCGAGGGGAAGAACTTGGGGAAGCACCAGGGGGAAGTGGGCAGGCCCAGGTTTTAAGGGGCCTGAAGCCCCACATAGTTTGGGGTAGGGAGGGGAGACTCACTTTAAGAAAAAGAATACAAAATTATAAATATCAAATTAAGTATGAAAGTACAAAAGTTGCCTTGGAAGTGAGGCTTAAGTTTGAATTTCATTTGCTACAGAGTAAATTTACCTCCACCTAGACCCTATCTTTTCTATGTTGTTCTGGGTTGTTGGTTTTTAATTGACCACCCTGCCCAAAGCTAAATGACCTTCCATTATCTTTGTGAAATATGTCCTTGAATTTTAAAAGACTCTGTAAATGGGAAGTTTGTTCATAGAAGAGGGTGTTTTTACATGTACAAACACAAAAAAAACAACTTTTAATTAATTTTCATTAGGTAGTATATTCACATAGTCAATTGTTCAAAATGTACAAAGGGAATAGAGTAATTAAGTCTGAGTTTCTTTTATAAACTTTTAAATAAAATGCATGCTGTTAAATGCATTCTTCTATTACTAAAGTAATTCTTGCTTAATATGGAATTTTTTAAAAACAAAAATACAGAAGGACTCAATTTAATTCTGTCATTCAAAGCTAAAACTTAAAATCTTCCCGAATACCTTCCAAATACCAGTAGATCGAGGTGAAGACTTGTCCTTTTGTCTTACCTGCCTTTCACCTTCCTGACACCTAATACCACGCTAATCTTTCAAGCAATGGGTGAGAAGTGGGCTTCCACAAAGAAAGGTGGGAAGAACTGAAGCATGGTAGCATTTTGAGGGGGGGAATTATACACCTCTGAAGTTGATGGGGGCCTCGAGTGATCTAAGAATCCCAGACAGAGACGGTAAGCGGCTCTCGGCGGAAGTAACACTCTCAGGCCCTCGGGGGTAACTGCTGTGGGGAGGAGTGCGAGATGGTGCCAGGCCCCACAGAGACGAAGGCCCTGGCCCACGTCCCGGCTGTGGGAGGAGGAGGGGCAACCTGGCGCCACACACATGCCGGAGTGACTTAAGAGTGTGCTGAACAGTGAAGGGAGATTCGTCTAAAAGAACCATCCAGCGTCAGTGCTCCAAAAATGTGAATCAACTGAATGAATCAATTAAACCAAACAGAAATGCATGGCTATCCAAACCTCCTTGTGCAGACAGACTCGGAGAGGGGAGGGCCTGAATGTCCTTCACCTGCCTCTCCTTCCCACCCAGTCAGCGTTGTCCTCCTCTTTGGGAACGCTCCCTCCCCGTCAGACCTCATGCCCTCTCCCTCTTTTGGATACCCTCTGGGCTCCCCTCTTCTGACTCTCCCCAATAAAGCTTGCCAGGAGCAGGACCCTGTGCCTTGCACAGTGTCCCTGCACAAGCTGTCCGCTTTTCACACTTGCCGAATGTAATTAAGCTCTTGGGGGTGGTACAGGTGTCGAGCCACACTCCTCACCCCTCAGACATTTGCTGAGAACTTTCTCTGCCCTTTGTATTCAGATTTGGAGAAGATCTGGCCCATTCTCTCCAGGGGCTCATGGTCTGAGAGGGAAGGAAAGCACACACATAGTTATAATCAAGTAAGAAATTATAAATGCTATAAATTTAAAATGCAGTTATAATAACATCGTTATAATTTTTTAAATTAGAAATAATAAGAGCAAAGGAGTGCCAGGTATGCTGCTAAGCATTTATTGGCATACCGTATTTCCTATAACTTTTCCAATGGCCCTGTGAGGCTTACTAATATTATCTTCATTTTACAAACTGAAGCTTAGAGCATTGAAGTCACTCATGGAGCTAGTCCATGGAGAAGCCTTGATTCAAACCCAGTGCGTCTATGTTGTTTTAGGAGGGGAAAGGGTCATTTCAGTTTGGGTTTAACCAAGAAACGTGCATGTTTCTGGTCACTTTAAAACCACCACCCTCCAACACTGGCAGAGAGAAGCTGGATAACCAGGGAGGGAGAGGACAGCAGCCAGAAGAAATATTCCCTGCAGTCCCAACTACTGGGACCCAACATCTCAACCAAGGTTGTCCCTGCCCCACCTGGCCCCTGAGTGCTAGGTGTCAGCCCAGAACAGAGACAGCTGCTGGGAGCGCGTGGTCCCTGCACTGGGGCTACTGGGCTGGGCTTTATTTGACCAGAGAAGGAAGTAGGGGAAACGGATGAGAAATCTGAGATCTACCACAGAGTTGGAGATGAGCTCCGGGAAATGCTTTTGTCTAAAAATATGCCATTTCTGAAAGGAAAACAGTCATTAGAGGGTGTGAGAAGCCCCCGTGGTGAGGAAAGCAAAACAGTTAGGCTCACTGGGAGGCCAATGGAACAACAGAGAAGGCCATTACCCACCCACTTCCTGTGTGACTTTAGGAAGATGAAAGGCAAGCAGACAAAATGACAACCCACAGACAGAACTCCAGGGGAAGGCAGCCAAGAGGTAGGAGGAGAAGAAACTGTTCCAGTTAATATTTTTCTCCCACTGCAGCTCATTCAGCTATAGATTTAGCTAAAATTTCCTGTGTACTTACTATATGCCAGGCACAGTGAGGGGCTTTGCGAAAGTCATCTCCGCCAATCCTTTAAACACGGAGAAAGTGGGCTGTGAGTCTTAGAGGTGGCGTGACCTGTCCAGAGTCACAGAGCTGGTAAGAGACGAAGGCAGGACTCCATCCTAGGTCTCTTAACCCTGAATCTCTTGCCCATTCCAATGTACCAAGGTGCCTTTGATAAGATCAAGTGTCCTGGCCACCCCACCCATCCAAATTATGCAGGGCCAGTCACTCCCATTGTCCTGGTGGACTACAGCAGTTGTGCATTCTTTATCTTGTGTGGAAGCACTTTGTTTTTCAATTACAGTTGACATTCAATATTATTTTGTATTAGTTTCAGGTATACAACGTAGTGGTTAGACAATCATATACTTTACAAAGTGGTCACCCCAGTATTTCAAGTATCCACCTAGCAGGAGACATAGTTGTTACAATATTATTGACTATATTCCCTATGCTGCACTTTACATCCCCACGAAGATTTCGTAACTTCCAATCTGTACTTCCCAAGCCCCTCATCTCTTTCACCCAGTCCCCTGACTGCCCTCCCCTCTGGCAACTATCCGTCTAACCTCTGCATCCATGAGTATGCTACTGTTTCATTTGTTCATTTATTTTGCTCTCTAAATTCCATGTGCAAAGTGGAATCATATGATTCCATCTTTTTTATTAATGATTCATTGTCAGCTAAAACAGGTTGTAGCGACCCCAGAGCCACCTCCTCACCCAGGAACAGGGTACTCTTGGAGTGGGAAGGCAACACCCAAGCCCTCTAATCCAAATTCCTTCTACATCAGTCACAAAGCACCTGTCCTTCCTTGGCTGAAAATTCCGGGCGTTGGGGCAGGGGAGATGGGACCTTAGGTGAAGGGGCATCTTGACCATTAGAGAGCAATAAAGAGAACTTTACATGCGCGTCTCATTCTGCCCGCCTCCACCCTTGATGTGGATAACGTGTCACCATTTTGTAGGAGAGAAAGCAAAGTTGCCCACATGTTGAGCCCAGATCTAGCTCCTCCAACTGTCATTCATGTGTCAGAGTTCGGCCTTCGGGAACACAAGACTCTAGCCCCNGACTACAGCAGTTGTGCATTCTTTATCTTGTGTGGAAGCACTTTGTTTTTCAATTACAGTTGACATTCAATATTATTTTGTATTAGTTTCAGGTATACAACGTAGTGGTTAGACAATCATATACTTTACAAAGTGGTCACCCCAGTATTTCAAGTATCCACCTAGCAGGAGACATAGTTGTTACAATATTATTGACTATATTCCCTATGCTGCACTTTACATCCCCACGAAGATTTCGTAACTTCCAATCTGTACTTCCCAAGCCCCTCATCTCTTTCACCCAGTCCCCTGACTGCCCTCCCCTCTGGCAACTATCCGTCTAACCTCTGTATCCATGAGTATGCTACTGTTTCATTTGTTCATTTATTTTGCTCTCTAAATTCCATGTGCAAAGTGGAATCATATGATTCCGTCTTTTTTATTAATGACTCATTGTCAGCTAAAACAGGTTGTAGCGACCCCAGAGCCACCTCCTCACCCAGGAACGGGGTACTCATGGAGTGGGAAGGCAACACCCAAGCCCTCTAATCCAAATTCCTTCTACATCAGTCACAAAGCACCTGTCCTTCCTTGGCTGAAAGTTCCGGGCGTTGGGGCAGGGGAGATGGGACCTTAGGTGAAGGGGCATCTTGACCATTAGAGAGCAAGAAAGAGAACTTTACATGCGCGTCTCATTCTGCCCGCCTCCACCCTTGATGTGGATAACGTGTCACCATTTTGTAGGAGAGAAAGCAAAGTCGCCCACATGTTGAGCCCAGATCTAGCTCCTCCAACTGTCATTCATGTGTCAGAGTTCGGCCTTCGGGAACACAAGACTATAGCCCCTTCCATGAAGATGTGAAGGGCCACTGTGAGGGTGACAGCTTTCTTGGCCCCTCTCGGTCCCCTCCACCCACGATAAACACCTTCAGCCCCACCCCTCCACTCTCCTCTAAGCATGCAGTTGTCATCCCTTCACAGACACAAAGTTGCTTCCATACTGGGACAGCCAGAGCTGGCCAGTGAGTCCCCTGGCCACCCCCACAAATGTGAGGGAACAGCTTCAGGGGCTCAGAACTTCAGCTCAGCGTTCAAAGCAGAGGGGTGCCCATCTCCATCCACTGAACTGCCCTTGCTGAGCAAATTAATGGTTTCTCTAAGGCCACCTCCATTGGCTCCTTCTCAGCCTTTTCCTTCTTAGACTGTCCTCCGAGTCAGAGCACTGAAAGTCACCGTGGATTTCTCTCTCTCCCCTGCCCATCACATCGGCCATGCACTAAGTCCAACTGACCCTCACCTGCATGTCTCTCACCACCCCTTGCCCCTACACCCCCATTACTGCTGTCCTCTTCACACCCTTACCACCTCTTCCTTGCACTTCTGCTCTAGGCCTTTAGATGATCGCCCTCTCCCTTCCATCCTTCACCCTGCCATCCTAGTGATCTTCTGAAGGGACCAATTTAATCATGATTCCTTCCTGTTTAACATCCATCAAGAGCTCTTGATGGAGCTTCAGAGAAAATGCAACTTAGCCTGGCCACCAAGGGCCCCCGCCATCTGCCCCTGCTGCTTGCTGACCGTGTGCAGTGACCTGTGGCTTCCTGAACATGCTCTCCTTCCCTGCCTATGCCCACCAAACTCCTGTCCTTCCTTCAAGACCCAACTCATGTATCTTCTGTCCCTCACATCTTCCCTGACCTTCCTACTCTCAAGACAGAGGTAATTGTCCCCCTCTCACTCCCACGACCGCACCTCATCCTCACTCCACTGAAGCACTCCTGAAACTGCGTTGTAACGACAGGCTCCCACATCTGTCTCCATCAGTAAACAACTGAACTGTGATGAGGTGGCTTCTCTGCTGGGCCTTGAGCTATGACTGGATCTGCACCAAAGGGAGACATGCAATGACCACATGAGCTTAGTCCTAGCATTTGGCCCCTGGGGAAGCAGCAGCCCAGGACAAGACCCCAGCCCTGGTGGATTTAACTGTGCAAGACATTATTTAACAATAGGCACCACTCTGAGCACAGTCCATGTTCCAGGAACTATGTGAAGCTCTTTACCTGCATTATGCCATTTGAAGGGATTGAGTGAGTTCATCTATATGAAGTGATTAGCACAGTGCCTGACACAGGGTAAGCACGGAACAAATGTTAGTGATAAAAGTGACAGATCACTTAGGGGGCACTTCTTATGCCAGGCAGCATGCCAAACTCATTCCAGGCATTGTCTCCCTTCTCACAACAAACCTGGGGAGAGAGAATATTTATTTGTCCCCATTTTACAAGTAAAGATATTGAGTCTCAGCTGAGCTAAGTGATCAGCACAGAAATAATGGCCTTGGGTTTCCAGCCCAGATTATCTGCTCTGACGTCCGGGTTCTCCTAGTCTCCAGTGCAGCAGCATGCCAGCTGGTCCCCAGAGCTCGCTGGGGAAGAAAGCAAACCAGGTTCTTTCAGGATGGAGCCCTAATGAGATATCCGGGAGAAACATGTGGTGCTAGGAGGCTTCCCTCTCTGTCCCACTTAGTTTAACATCACATTTTACATACCATCCACCATAGGACACAATTCACAGGAAGTGATGTAAAGTTCCTCTTGATTTCTTCTGTGTGCGAAGTGATGATGCCTTCCTTCTGGGCTAGCATTATAATGTAAGTTGGAGTCAGTCTCCTCCCTCACACAGCTCGGTAAACTGAGATCCAAACGGTTATAGTGATCACAAGAGCTAAGACACAGGGGTCATCCCTCAGCTGGTCTTGGTCTCATTCTTTTGGCTACATATCAAATGCCAGTAGCACAGTGCCCTTGGTGCTGTGAAGTCCCAGTTCCTCCAGGTGCTAGCTCTGTGACATCTTGAACTAGCCATTTAGCTTCTCTGAGCCTCAGTGTTTTTGCCTGTGGAACAAAGCTGAGTGGTTCCTCCTCCCAGGGCTGTGGTCAGAATCAGATGGATGATGTGTACCCCAACATTTGGAGATCTGTAAAATGTTCTCCAACTGCTGTCTGTTAGCCATTAGTTCAGATAAAATTCACTGGGCCTTGAACTCTGTAGCCTCTCCATTTCCACTGAATTGCACTATGTCCAAGGTTCTTCCTGTACCCCAACACCAACTGGGCACATTCTAACTCAATCCGAGCCAATCAAGGGGAGGGTTGTCTCAGAACAATCAGTCCTACACCACAGCAGCCTCATGCTGGGTCCCCAGTCAGGTAGTGTTTGCCAAGCTCTGAGTGGGAGCCTCACCCCCACAACCAGGCTCCTTTACATTTTCCTTTCAAAGATATTTTCCCTTCAATTGTAGTCCACAGGTGTTGGATGGTGGACCCAGCAGGTTGTCTATAGAGTTTGTCCCAGGGAGAAAAGGACTCAGCCATCTCTTAACTTCTTTTTTAAAAAAATCCACCTTGATTTCCTCTGTCAAGATATATCCTCGGGTGGCGTAAGGTGCTTCTGAGTCTCCACAAGCCTCATCATCACTGAATAAAGAGGTGGAGGAAGGAAGCAGGGGTGAGAGAACCGCATAGTTCATCCACAGTTGGCCAGGCTCCTGGGACCGAACTAGAAAGTGCTGAGAGGAGATGCAGTAGGGCTTGCAAACATTTTATGGGCCAAAGAGCTTTTGAAATGTAATAACTTGGGGGAAAATATTCACTATGTCATCTTAAAGGGCACAAAACTCTACTCAAAGGAAAATTGAAGGACTCAAATATCACTGCTAATACATCTCCCTTTAAGCCTATAGAAGACATGGTTCCATTCACCCTGGCTGTCCCTGCTGGAAGGTCCCACAGCGTTTTAAAAATGGATGATGTGAACATTAGAAAACGCCTGGGTTTTCTACTAGCTTTAATTTAGGAAATGTATTGCTGGGCCATGTAGTCATCAAATTTTCTTTTATGAGAAAATACTTGATCTCCAGGGGATCCAGGCCTCATGCAACAAATTTTCACCATGTCGCTTACCCTTGACCTGTAAGGACTGGCCTGATTCTTCAAGACAATTTGAACCACATGACAGTCTGCAGGGATCCACATGTCTGTCCATGATCTGACCCACCTATCTTTCCAGTCTCTTCTCACCTCCCGTCACTCCAGTCAGAGGGGCATGCACTCTGTACCCACCCTACTCCTTCCTGCCCACGTTCAAGCTTTCAGCTTGCGCCCCCAAAGGTCCTTCTCCTCCCACCATCTCAGTGTACTCAAACCTGGCCCATCCTGAAGCCATTTCTGATAACTTCCACTACCACCTGCTCTGACTCCAAGCTAGAAGTAACAACTGAACTCCAAGAAGAAACAATAATGATAATTATTATTATTACAGTTTAATTTGCTTGAGCTGAGTGCCAGGCACTATCCAAGCTCTTGCTCATTTACTGCTCTACCCACCCCTTCATGTTGGTGTAACTGCAATTTAACCCCATCTCCCAGGGGAGAAAACTAGGACTTAGGGAGACTATGCAAATTGTCTAAGTTCACGTAGTTGGAAAGTGTAGGAGTCAAGAGCAGAACTCAGGGTCTGGATCTAAGTCTATGGCATGTTGCCTCTCCCAAGGACATTGCTTTCATGGCCAGACCACTTCCCACCTTGCACTGGAATTATTGTGCACTTGCTTTGTAATCTTTTCAGGATTGTAATTCAGCGGGCAAAGACCATGCATGATTCTTCATACTTCCAACAGCACTGAGCTCTCAGGTATAAATTAATGAATATGTACATGAGAAAATGTACATCAGATTAGAGAGTTAAGGCAACTTTTTATAAACATTTAAAAGGTGTCATGTCACTAAACAATCATTAAGCACCAACCATGTGGCCCACATTCTCATGGGCTCTGGCCCCAGAGTCGAAGCAAAGGTCCATTGGACTCTTAGATGTTTCACAAATTCCTCCTTTCTTAAAGACCCAGTTGTCTTTTGAAACTGATTTTCAGTCTCCTAGCAGCTCTCCTCATTATTGCTTGGCAAACAATGTGATTTATGCATGGGACACACACATTAAGATGCAATGTACTTATTCCAACTGTCATAACTACTAAATTGAATTGAATGGCAATCCACTGATAGTTCAACCTCTGCAGAAAAAAGAAATCAGCCCCCCAAATAATCAAGTCAATGGTACTTTAGAGACATCGCTAGAAACAACTGTACAAACAGCAGGAAAGGTGAAGTCACAACTGTCATTTATTAACATGCGGAGTGTTGGTGTTCGGCGCCAACACGAAGGCCCCTGAAATGTGAAGCTAATTTTTCTAAACAGAATCTCTAATAAATACCTTTGATTGTCCTTTTGTCTCTATCCTTCACCAAAGATAGGCAATTAGCTGCATTTGCAATATTACAAGCAAATGAAATTGGGTCTCTGCCCAGCCCGCCTACAAAGGACTTCTACAGCAATAAAAATAATCAAATGAATTCTTCATTTTCTGCTGGGTCCATGTGATTTCCTTAATAAAGTCAATGCAGATTGTAATTTGCAGGAAAAAATAAATACCAATTGCATGAGGCGTGAAATTTCAGACCACAGATATGTCATCTTTTTTTTTACAGAATTTCGTTACAAGGGTATTTGGCTTGCACGACTGCAATAGGCCTCAGGTCTGGTGCCCAATTTTTCCTTCATAGAATGACCTATATTTTGTCTCCCAAATGTGTCTTCTGTGTTTCTCCTTTTTTACCTTTGCTCTTCAGCAGTTAGCAAGGGAGAGCAGCACAAATAGGATCAGAAGACCAACGTTAAATTCCCAGCTTGGCTATTTACTAGCTGAATAACCTTTGGCAAGCCATTTAACCTCCATGGACTCTGTTTGTTTATCTCTAAAATGAGGCACACACATATGAAAGTGCCTACAATCTGAGTTCCAAGGCTCCTAGGACAGTGCCTGCCTGTAGTAGGAATACAGGACATGTTGCTTGACCAAATGAATGAATGAATGTCTCACACAGTATCTGGCATGTGGTCAGCACAAATTGTTGCTTAAAAACTAAGAATCTACCCGCCCCCCACCTCAACACCCACCTTCCTCCTCTTGGCCCAGCAAAATCTTACCCATTCCTAGCATCAAATTCTGCCTCCTTTACAAAGTCTTCCCAAGACCACACCAGCTAAAAGTGATCTGACTTCCCCAATAACAACTCCTTTGTTGTCCATAGCCTCAGTTAGAACCCAAGTTCATGATCTTGTATTATTGCTTCTCATCTCATAAGGGATTTCTTAGCTTTCCACAAGCTTTTTGGGCACAGGCCCAGAGTCTTTGATTCCTGAGATTCCTATACCTCCTGGGAAAGTGCATGGCACACCGTGAATGCTCCATAAACATCCACAGATCGACTGATGTGGAGAAAGCCAAGGCCCCGTGCAGAGGGAGAAATGCCCGTGGAGTTCCCGCCCCTGACCTTCAGAGGCCACAACACTAACCCTTACAGCTCTCAGCTGAGCGTACTCTGTCCCTAGAAACTTCTCTTCTGTGGAATGTTCACTCCACTTTGCAAAAACCTTTCCCATTTGTAAGGAACCCCAGTGTGAAAGGGAGACAGCATGGCACTATCTCTCAAATTTTAAACTCTACATATATTTTTTAACACTTGATGACACACCAATATCCTTTGAGCCAACAATTGCACTTCTAAATATTTATCTTACAGGTTGACCTTCACGTGTATGGAAAGACATATTAAGAATATTCATTGTTGGGTTATCTATAGTAGCAATGACTGGAAATAATTTAAATGTCTAGTAATAGGGAACTAGATAAATAAATCATGGGATATCCATGTAGAAGAACACTACGCAGCCTTAAAAATGAGTGGTAGATCTGTATGTACTAATGTGGAATATTCTTCAAGACATATTAAGTGAAAAATCAACATGCCACCATGTGGCTGGCCTAATCTAACTTACGTCAAAGAGGACATATGCACACATGTGCTCGTATGTGCAGAAAGTGTCTCTAGGACAGTGGCAATGGCTGACAGTGGAGGAGGGGACAGGATGGCCTGGGGTTGGAAGCAGGGGAGAATTACCCCTGTGCTTTGTATTCCCATTTGTACAAAATTCTTTAGCAAGTACCTGCGTTATCTTTCTCTTCTTTTCCTTTTTAGAATTTTATTTATTTTTAACGAGGTAATGCAGTCACCTGTACACGCTTATATAAAATACAAAATGGTGTGGTAAGAAGTGTCCCTCCCAGAGCAGCCCCCAGCCTCCCAATATCTGCCACCAAGGCAACTAACAGGAGCCCTTTCTTCTGACCCCTTTTAGGGGTGGTCTGTGCACTGCAGGTATGCTCTTTAAAAATAACCGTAACAAAGCGAAGTGGGGAAAAGCTTCTGTCGACCTCATCTCACCTCTCCAGCCAATGCTCTATCCCAATCTTCCCGACACAGTCAAGTCAGCCTTCGGACAGGCTCATCTACTTGTGTGGAGTGGCAGGAAGGACTTCCTCGGGCTTTAGAGTCAGGCAGACCTGAGTCTTCGATGAAGTACCTCCCCTCTCTGGGCCTCATTCCTTAATGCATAAAATGGGCGAGTAATACCTATCTCTTAGGCTGCCAGGGTAAGAAACAGTTGATGAAAAGCAATTTCATGAGGGTCACTTAGCAGGTGCGTGGCGCAGCTGTGGCACCAGAGCTCTGGGACTGCTTCTGGCCGCTGCCTGGGCCCGTTCACACCGAGCAGGGTCCCTGCAGGCAGCAGGAGACCACAAGACTCCTGGATGTCCCCTCCCACCCCCTGATAAGTACATCATGTTTCTGAGGCAACATTCTGTGGTAAACATCCATAGCAAATGGAAAACTTTGTGGTGGGTGTTATGCTAATGGTCAATGACCGTCCTTCCCCCTGGCTTGGGGACATTTTGAAAGGATTCAGGATTAAAAATCAGGAAATCTCCCGGTGAGACCTGACCCTTCCACTAATGGGGCCTCTGAGTAATTCCCTTCTCACTGGAGTCTTGCACAGACTGGGTGCATATTTCTCAGACCCTGGCCAGCCTTACAATCTCACGTTGGAAGCTCATGTTAGGGGAGCCCTTCACTCCTGGGATGGCAGCTGGGTGGGTCTCTAGGAGGTGAGTGTGATTTCCGACCCAAACTCTGATCGCCTGACTTACAAAAGGATGTGAGTGTAGAACAAGAATTTACTAAATGCTTCAAAGCTAACCAACTGCATCCTTCAAAAAGGCAGCAAATATTTTAAATGATCTTTAATTCATCTTATCATTACTGAAATGAATTGCAAACCTAGAGGTTCAGATGTAACCCTCCCTCCAGGTTACGAAAGATTAAGAAATGATCACTTTTAACAAGTTTGGTAGAACACGAAGTGGTAGCTGGGGAGAGCAATCTACGGTTCCTTCCAGCTCCAGGGACCTGATCTGGTACCGGACAAGCAAGCAGTGGGCCCATTAGCACTGCAGTTAGGAGACTCCTATGGTCCTGAAGGCAGAAGAGAGTTTTGCACCTGGCAGGGGTTTCCCAGAAGCACCCCACCCCCACGCACACACACCACTGGAGCGTGGGCAGGGTGGGAGGGGGCCCTGCTGTCCCTGTGTTTCTCTCACTGCCATGTCACCAGTCAGCATGCATACTCCACTCCCCAAAATAAACCACAGTTATACAGCCGAAAAATGGCTTGCCACCTGTTTTTTAAGTAAATTTGGGGAGTAAAAGAGCACAGCTAGCTGCCTCCAAGAATACCACACTCGTCGAACAAAACCTTCTCTGAGCAAGTTGTCCTAAATCAGTTTTTAGATGAGTCCTTTTTTTCCCTACATAGTATTGATAATTTAATAGCTCTTCAAAAATTGCTATAAAAGCAAGAAAACAGTATTTTCTAATGTATTCTCTGGGATATTTATCTGTTAATCAGTTATCTTAATTCCCTCCATACTTAAAAGGGCATTTTTAAATGACATTCCCAGCCACTCCAGATCACTCCTTAAATCTTCTTGTCTGTTTTAAAATTTATGTCCCCCATGGCTTTCTTCCTGGGAACAGAGCTGTTTGAGAAAGTTGCTATGGAAATTTTGGGTGAAGCCACTGTGGTGCTGCGTCTAGCTGAGCGGGCAGGCCACTGAAACCCCGAGGATCAGCCATGCAGCCCTGTCTGCTGCCTGTCATCCTCCCGGCACGAGCAGTTAAGCATGCAGACCTGCCTCGGGTCTGGTTCTGTCCTTGGCATTTCAACTCTTCTTTATCTCATGTTATTCCTTCCGACTCTCGTGGGTGGATAGTTCACTGGGCAGCTTTCTGGGCACCGACATGCAGAGAGATGCCTAAGTCGTAGTCCCTGCCCTCAAAAGGAATTTACAATCCAAGGGAAGAGGAGACAAGCACATCTGACAAAATGCAACCTAATAGATGCTACTCCTAAGATGTGAGCAAAATGCTCAGGGATAATTCATTTTATTTATGTAACAAATGCTTATGTATTGCTTACTATGGGCCAAGCATGGTGCTGATAAGAGCTTAAGCCTCATAACTCACTGAAATGGGTGCTATTATTATCCCTTGGTACTGACGGGGAAACTGGAGGCACAGGGTGGGTAAGTAACTTGCCCAAGGTCACACAGTGAGTAAGAGTCACTGCCAGGCACTGAACCCAGGCATTCTGGCTCCTGAGCTCATGCTCCTACCTCTCAAACAGCTCCTACCTCTCCTTTTCTCCTCATTCAAAGATACTTAAATAGAATCAGCTACGAATGGGGACCACCGAGACGTCTACAGAACACAGTAAGGAAGTGACATTTCCACTAAAACCTGACTGATGGACAGGAGTTAACTGGGCTAACAGGAAGGAAGTGGGTTTCAAGTCAAGGTTCCCGGCTGGGAAGGAGTAAGATGTGTTCTGGGGACTGATTAGCACACAAAGCCACACACACCAGGAAACCCCTCAGTCCCAGCAAACTGAAATAGCTGGTCACCATGCACCCAGCCTAGGGAGATGTGGAAGGGGTGATCCAGGTGAGACTGACCCAAAGACTGGGACCTGTCCAAGCACATAAAAGGGAGAGAGAGGAGGAGCCAGGCAAAGGGATGGAGCTGTCTCCTTTATTCTGATTTTACCCACTCTCACCCCATCCAAAGGATTATTCTCTCTTTTCCGGCTGCTGCCTCCCCATGGGTCTCCTGGCTTCCCCTCTTGCCTCCTCCAGTCCATTCTACACACCAGCAGCCAGAGTCATCATTTGGATGATGCAAATTGGTGCTGTCATTCCTCTACCCACACCTTTCGATAGATTCTTATTCTTTCTGGAGAACCAGCCACGTGACAACCCTTGGCCTATAGAAAGTGTACTGAACGATATGGTCCCTGTCCACTTTTCAGTCACCCCTTGAGCTGCTTCCCTCCTTCCTCTCCACCCGCCTGCCAAGGTGGCTTTGGTTGCTAAATCAGGCAGGTCTGTGTAAACCAGGACTACTTAGGTACCCGGATTGCCTCAACTTACTGCAAGCCCAGCAAATGTGCAAACTGTCTCATATTCATTCATTGGTTCTCTCCTCCATCCTCTCCTCTAAGGTAGATGAGACTCCCCAAGATAAGGTCTTGTGCTTCATGCACCCCCATGCACTTGATACCCGGGGACTGTGTGCAGTCAGTACTGTGGGATGAAGGTATGATACCAGCACGGGCTCACAGTGAGTGTGGGAGAGGATGGCTCCTATCACCAGCAGTCAAATAGCCAAATCTGTGGCCTGAGAAAGATGGAACCCAGGCCCACAGAAGCCAAAGAACTGGTTTTGCTTTTTGTTTATTCGTTTCATTTGTCAGGTGGAAGCTTGGGGTATATTTAATGGAACCCCTTCTTAGATGCATTTAACTTGAAAGAATTCAACTATAGGTGCTTGGAAAACAATCCCCCAGGGAGCAACATGAGAAAGGGAACTAACCTGGGGATAGGTAGTAAACCTGGGGATGGTTTCACTCACCAGCCCACTTGGTGAGCACGTGTCCACAGTGGGGGTGAAGTGGGAGGTGGGGCGCACTTTCCTCCTGCATCTCCCTCATCTTGGGAGTATCTTGCTGCCCTGGGTGTGATGGTAAGGTACAGAGACACATGTTACGCAACCTGGCCCCTGAGCTTAAGGAAATCCCTTCATCCGATGGTCAACTGGGGAAAGTTCGATGAACCCTATACTTTGTGAGTAATGAAGAGATTTTCAAGGGTGTTCCAACTGCACACTTTCATTTGAATCCCAGTAGTTAAGTGACCTTAAATCTATAAATGACTTAACCTAGAGAACTTCAATTTCCCTCTTGGGTAAATGGGGCTGAGGGTAATAATAGCTACATCTCACCTGCTTGCTGTGAGGATAAAATGAAATGAATGTGTGTACAACACTTTGGAGAGTGCCTGGGACATACAGAAGTACTCGATAAGCTGTAGCTATTGCTTTTAGGTAATAATATTGCTGTTATTTGGCACTTAAAGTTTTAAAAGTGAAAAAAATACTGTATAGTCAATCTGGGCATTCCACGATGTTCCTGAAGCAAAGACAGCCCCTTAATAAATAGCTTCCAGGTGATTTGTCATTTAAAACTGACTGCACTTTCATTTCTCAGTTATTGAGAAATGGTCCTATTTCTTCCTACCTGATGGTTCTTGATCCAAAACAGTGTGGCCCAAACTGGCTAATTATAGCATTTCCATTGCACACAGGGTCATTCACAGGAGCTGGGACTGAAATCCACACACAATTAGCATACTTAACAGGATTTTCTTCCCCCCCATTACTCCCCCAGTGTCTCTAACACATTAAGTTGATCACATTTATTTTTAGGAAATTCAGCTGAGATATTTGTGGGGCTTGGGGTACTTTTGTGTCTGCCATAAATGCATCATGAAATTTTGTTTCCAGGAGCATTGTATGAGGGGTGGCAGGGAGGCTGGGAGACCAGGAAGGCCAGGCTCTGCCCCCCAGTAGCCCTGTGGCCTGGGCAAGGTTGTTCTGAAACTCTGGCCCTCAGTTTTCTCATCGATGCACTAAGTAAGTTAGGCTACCTGATCCCTAAGGCTCCTTCTAACTGGGGAATTGGATGGTTCTCCGAGACCAGTGCCCGCAGTTGGATTGGCCACTGAATTACATGTAGCCACCCCGATGCCTCAGTTCCTCTATCTTTGTCACGCATCCAACAGCTATTTATCAAATCTCAATTAGGTGGGCACTGTGCTAGGTGTTTGGAACAGTGTCTTCCAAATCTGTCCTACCTCAGCAACCTGTAAGGATGTCTCATTTTTGGTTAGGACCCTTGGAAGGAAAATATTCCCAGTTCCATTGCCTTCTGGTCTCTTCCTGGAATCATCAGGCTCTGCCTCTCTAACCTGTTCCAACCTCTGAAATATGATGAAGTGAAGCCCAGACGTGGGGCCTTCATCACAAAGGGACCATGTCTTGGAAGAGGGAGAATCTCCAGGACTAAAGAGATCATAAGTCCTGACCATGTTGCTCAGTTGGTTGGACCATCGTCCCATACACAAAAAGGCTGTGGGTTCAATCCCCAGCTGGGATGTGTGTGGGTTGGGGGTGGGGCACCCAATCAATGTTTCTCACATTAATGTCTCTCTCACTTCCTCTCTCTTTCTCAAACCAATAAACATGTCCTCAGATAAGGATTTTTTAAAAAGAAAGAAAGAAACCTTGGGATTTTTTTTTTTTTTTGGCCTTTGACTATCCAGTGAGTACAGATGAACAAGCCTCTTCCCCTTAATAATTCTTTTTGACAATACCTGGAGACCCCCTCTGTGAGGGCCACACTTTACGTCTTCTGTCAACCAAGAGATAAATTCCCCAATTAAATCTGACTGGGAGAGGAAAATGGAATTTAGGAGTCTCAGTCTGACCACTTCAGAAAGGACCTTAATTGTGACTTCTGGTCTTTTGCAAAATGCATGTGGCCTTGATGGCTGCTTGATAAAACCGAGATTGCATTTGGAAGTGCACTGTGAACTGTAAAAACAGTAACTGTGGTCCCCCTCAGCCTTCTTCTGCTCCGTGACAGTACAGATATGGCCCTACAAATACGTTGAAGGGACCCTATCTCCAGACAATTTGAAGGACACCAGGAAGTGTCACCTCCCCCAGAATATCTTCCCTGTGGCCTGAAATTCAACTATTTGTGATTCATTCAAGCACCCTATTAAATTGCTTTGCCAGCTGTGACCTACCTGCTTAATTTATGAACAAAAATTATATTCATTGGGACCTTGCCATTTGCAATACTTCCTTTTTTATCCCAAACCAATATGCAAAATAGGGACTATGACCCATACATTTTTTTAAACAGGAAGGTGAGCTTTGAACACTTTAGGAAACAGGAAAATGGCCCCCTGAGTGATGGGGTCAGGACCTGACCTGGGTGGGTTTAGGAAGGTGGCAGGCCAGGGTAACACACAGGACGGCTGGCAGGGGCGTGAGGCCTGGGGGAGCCATGCACTAGCCCCAACCAGGCTCAGCCCCCTGGGCTAGCCCAGTGCCCCCAAATGCCTGGGTCACCTCCACGAAGACAACTGGAGTTTCTGCCAGGAAAGAAAGAAAGAATGTTGATGCTGTTTATTTTCTGAAACAGCATATCGCTTCCAGCTAATCTGGAAATATTGTTTACAGGGCTCTCAAATGTCCCTTTGTAGCTGCGTGGGTGGAGAGGCATCATGACTATTTGGCACTGCCGCTCCTCTGGGAGCCGGCACTGCTCATTGGATAATCACTCCGTTGTCTTCTCACCTCTGGAGAAAATGCGAGATGCCCTTCTTCCGAATCTGGCCCATCACGCTAGCAACACTTGTATTTTTAGAAGCTGTTTTTCCCTAATAGTTTCACAGCCTCTAATCTGCCACTCTCCAGATGAATATAAATTAAAACACAACAATGAACAAGGAAGAAATACTTTCTGCCATCCTAATCTCCAACTCTCTGAGCCCAGGGCCAGGAGTGGGTGGAGCCCCTGATTTGTCTCCAAAGCAACAGGGAGATGAAGGCAGCCAGGAGAAGTGGTACCTGGTGGCTTCCGGCTCTGATGAATAGCTACCAACCAGTTATTAGGGAGGGGAAAGGCACTTGCAAGAACTTCGGGTCTCTGAACGCCCGGAGCTGGGAAGTGTAGAAGATTATAATTACACGCAGGTGGAAGCCTGACCGCAGCTCACCTGCTGAGGACAGAGTGATCCGGTGAGATAGCTGGGAAGGAATGGAGTTCACAGGGGGTTGCATTTCTAGGCTGCAGCCTTGAAGCCAGTCTCGAATTTATCCCCTAAAATCTGAAGGTGAAGGAACAAAAGCGCCCTTTAAAACCAGTAATGGGAGCCCTGTTGGAAGGGAGGGTGGCCCAGGCCTTTGCCCCTGACATTGTGGCCACAAGAGGACAGACATCCTGTCTGCACAGCCCAAGAAAGCCCGAAAGCCAGAACAGCTGGCATTTCAAGAGATGACAGGGCCCTTCCTCCTAACACAAGGGAGGAACAATAGTGGCTTAGTGCAGCATGGCGCTGCCATAGCATAGTTGGAGCGTGGGGGGTTGAGCCAGACAGCCACAGGTTCTAATCCGGACTCTACCTCCTACCGCTGTGTCATCTTGGGCAAGTCGCTCAACTTCTCTGAGCCCGTTTCCTGGCCTGTCAAGTGGGAGTGATTATACTGCTATTTTGGCTATGAAGTTCAGGAGACAAAATTAATGGGAGGTGCCTGGCAGACTATCTGGAACATAAGAGGTGCCAGGGTTAGCTTAGTCTATTCTTCTCTACCTCCCCCCACCCACCATGCACCAGCGAGCAAATTCCCTATGATTCCCACGTGATGTCTCTGCTAAACACCGGTTACGGTTCTACAACCAGGCATCAGGCAGGAACAGCTCCACAGTGGTGCCCCCTTTGCCCCAACATTCACTGTGCGACTCAACTTCTGGGTCAAGAATTAGATGTAAGCTTTAGCAGGAGCCTGCTGTTGCCTGACCAGGGACACACAGCACTGTCCTTTCCCCTTGTCCTGGAACTGAGCACAGACTGTCATCACGGAGAGCTGGGCAGAGCAGGACTGTATCCCAGAGCAAGCTCAGCGGGCCAGAAACTCTGCCTGCCACGTGATTACAATGTGGCCCTCAGCAGCGCCAACAAATCTGAGCGGGGAGGGGGGTGGGGCGGTGGCCTCTCTGCCCGCACTTTCACACATGACCTGGCTGGGAGCCCGCTCTCCCTCACTGCATTTCTGACCAAGTCGGATACCTTGACGTGGGCCCAGCAAGTAACAGAGCACCCATTGTTCATCCTTACCAGCCCCAGGGAGGGAACTGCGCCTGCCAAGTTTGGAGGTACCACCCAGATTCTGGCAGCAGAGAGAGGCTCCCTGGCCCTTCCTCCCAGAAGCACAGCCACCCTCACCCGTGTGGCCTGGAGGCCACTTCACTCTCAGTTCTCGCAAGCCTCTCCAAACTGTCTGCTCTGCTGTTTGTGAAGGGGCGGGGGGCAGGCAGGCATGTGGACGAAACCTAAACTATGCTCTCTACTCAAGACCAGAGAGACTTTCTAAACATTATTATTACATAGCTGTAATGTACTAATATTACTACAATTAACTAATGCTACTGGAGTTAATGCTACTATTACATATCTAAAATAACACATAATTAGCTGTCATAGCTAACCTTTATACCTACTATATGGCAAGTTTGTGCTAAGCATTATCTCACTCTAAACTGCTCAAAAATGTGTGAGGTAGGAACTTCCGTTCCACCCCATTTTAGAGATGAGGACAATCCAGAGAGGCTCAATCACGCACACAGTCTGTAAGGGCTCAAATTCTCATTCAGGCATCTGACCTCAACCTGCACCACCCAGCTCTGCCAGTGTGGACACCCAAACCCGAAAGCTGGTTGTGCTGGGGGCAAGTTCTAAAGACCAAATGTCAGAGCCTCTGAAATTTGCTCCGCCCCACCAAGGCCACTCGACCCCACTCGACCCCACTTGGCCCCACTCGGTGCCTGAAAGCCCTCTGTGTGCGCTCCTTTGGTGAACACTTTCTACCTTCCTTCAGTGCAGATACCCTTTGGATAGGATCAAAATCCACAGTCAGAGGCCTTAGTAGGACTTCACGAGAGAGGCCTTTTCCTCCAGACAGCGAACTGGAAGCAGGAGAGAGGGGCCCTTAGCAATCTGCAATATCACATCACAGTTTCTTTTTCTCCCTTGGGTGCCTAACATTTCTCAAGCTTTTGCATTCTCCCAATGATTCAGAACTTTCATGCTGACATAGAAAAAACAGATTTAATAAACCTACACTAAGGATTCTTTCCATCCCCTCTTTCCCTCCCACGATATCCCACGTCCCCTTCAGACCTAAAGCACCCCCTAACCTGAGAAGAGAATGTTTTGGAAAATAACATCACATGATTAGGAGACTTGCATGAATAGCAAAACAAGGAGGTCGTCTCTGCTGGCCACCTCCTCCCCTGAAGCTCCCCCACAGCCTGCCTGCTATCCGCCTGTTTGGAGGAGCATCTGGGGTTGTAGGATCCAGCGACTCATTTTTGAGCTGCTCGACTCGAACTCTGCAAAAATTACGTCACAAAACTGGAGCATTTGTGGGAAACTAAGGAAAACAGACAAGCAATAAAGACTCCATATGGATCAGATCCATATTTGAGTCTTGCCCAATATGCACACCTTAGGTGCTATGGTTCTCAGTTTTCAAAAATATATGGCCACATAAAAATGGCTCACTATAAAAATTAAAAAGATGCTCTTTCAGTTGTGACTTCATCCCCCAGGGCACCTTCCTGATAAGAGGCCTGTGAAGACAGTCACTATTAACCCAGTGAAATTTTGTTTCCTGGAAAAACGCGGGGTAAGAGAGGTTTTGAGAGATGGGGAGGGACTCTGGAGGAGGTCCTTGAACTTTACAGTGCAGAGAGTGTATCGGTAATTCCTTGCCGTGGAACAAATTCCCTCCAAATCTAGCATCTTAAAACAGCAACACATTCACTGTCTCAAGTTAATTAGGGTCAGACACCTGGAAGCAGCTTAGGTGGGTGGTTCTAACTCAGGGTCTTTTCTAAGGTTGCAAGTCAGCAGGGGCTGACATCACCTCAAAACCTGAGTGGGACTCAAGGATCACTTACAAGGGTGATTGACAGGCTCAGATCCTTGCTGGCTACTGGACAAAAGTTTCAGTTCCCCAACATGGGGGCCTCTCCACAGACCTGCTCAAGACACAGCAGTTATATCCCCCACAAGAGAGAGATCAGGGAAAGGGGAGAGAGGATCCAAGACAGAAGACCAAGCCTTTCACAGCCTAACCCCAGCTGTGACACCCCATCACTTCTGTATGTTATCGGTCACACGGACCAACCCTGGTACCATGTGGGAGGGAACCACACAGGGTGCAAATACTAGGAGGTGGGGACCTTTGGTGTCTTCTCAGAGCCTGGCTACCCCAGGAGGGTGCAGAGCATAATGAGGTCCACAAGTGGAGGTATCTGGATTATAACCACATGCCCCTGGACATGTCGGTTAACCTCACTCAACCTCAGTTTTCACCTGTATAAAATGAGGGTAATAGAGTTTCCAGGGATCCACAATATCCATGGCAGCACAACGAAGTGCTCTCTGCAAGGCAGCATTATGTCGGTTGTTATTAGCAGTAGCTGTGGCACACAGTTCTGGGGACTCCTGCTCTGCTGAGCGTTCAGGCCCGACCCACGTGTATAAATCAGTGCCAGTGTGCATTTCAGACTGCCAATACCCAAAGTCAGATAATGAAGTGCTGCAAAACCCAGCTTGGCAGGACCACTTTAATGATGTGTTAGAGCTGATTTATAATTAGCCTTTCACCTGAATGCAAACAGGGAGCCTGCAGTTCTTGCTGGTTGTTGCTTGGAAATGATCTATTCTTCTTATTTAAATGTCCTCCTTCATCCAATTTACTTAGCAGCCCTAGTTTTTCCTATTTAATAGACAATGTGAAAGTAAGCATCAATCCAGCCCTATCTGAAATTCATAGGACACCACCCAGTGCTGGCATCCTCAATCCCAACTGAGACCCAACCAACTATCCCTCCCCTCTTCCCCCCCTGCCCTGCCCTAAAGGCTCTTAATACAAGATCTAGTTTAACTCTGGAGAGTTAGGACACTGAGAACATTCTCACTAGGAAATGCTTCTTTCTAGAACCCCGCAGTGCTGATCAGAAAACAAAACAACAGCCCTGGACGGGAGTTGGGAAACGAGAGTGCTCATCCCGGCTCTGAGCCTCATCTGTGGTGTGGCCTCGGGCAGGGCACTACACTGCTGGGGGCAATTTAGGTCTTCTTATCAGAGACTCGGTTATTCTTCCAGGTACTCACTGACCGCTTCCGAGCCTTCTCCAAAGGCTCCCGTCCCTCTCCACCCCCCACTGAAAGCAAAATACAGGCAACCGTCTGAGATACTCCTCATAGTTGTTTCTCTCCCTGTGGGATTTCTCCTTCTGAACACTGGCGGGACTCACCTGTGTGTGTCACACGCTGGCTGTGGCACCAGCATGACTTCGTGCTGGTGATCCAGCCTCATCTCCACAACCACCATAGTTAACCTTTACTGAGCTCTCACTATGGGCCAGGAGCTGTTCTACCTCATTGAACCTTCACAGCAGCCCTTAGGTCCTTACTATCATCACGTCCTTTTCACCAATGAGGAAACTGACTCTCAGAGAAGGGAAGCAACCTGTCAAAACCAGCCTGGGTGAGACAGAACCAGGATGCAAACAGAGGCAGTCTAGGACCTGGGCAGCTCTCTTGAGACTTCTTTCTCCACTGAGAATGTAAACTTCGTTATCATAGGCCCTATTTCTTTTACACATTCAGCATCTGCAAGTATTTGCTGACTGATTACAGGTTTCTGTCCTAGGCACTTGAAGCACATGGTGAAGCATAAACTCTATCCCTACCTTTCCAGAGCACATGATCCAATATGTTATAACAGACAAATCCAAATTTGATAGACTCACAGGATTTAGGAGTTCTATTCCAGCTCTCGTTTTGCAAATAAGAAAACCCTGAGAGATTAAGTGAGCTGCTTCTGATCACAGTTCCCTGAGGCAGAGCCGGAGGAGGAGCTCTGCCCCATCAGGACCCAGTGAGAGCCCAGACCGCCAAGAACCCAGTCGGGGGCAGGGTCTCAGTGGTGCACACCTGGGGTGATTTTCTCCCTTCACCCTCGGGGATACCTGGCAATGTCTGGGGGCATTTTTGGTTGTCACAACTGGAAAAGTGAGTGGAGGCCAGGGAAGCTGCTCAATGCCCTGTAGTGCATAAGACAGTCCCCGCCTCCCAGCAAAGAATTACCTGGTCCTAAATGTCAATAGTTCTGAGGCTGAGAAACCCTCACTACGGGACTCACCCATTCTCGATGAGGCTCTGGTTCCTATTCATTTGTTTGTAGTCATCTACAGTCTGGCAACTTGTTGTGTTCATCCTTGGTTCCAGTGCCCACCAGAGTATTTGGCATGGAGTAAAAGCTCACTGAATGAGAGAGTGAAGAAGGAACAGGAGAGGCAGGCAGGGGGAAAGGGGGAGTATGACAGAAAAGGAAATCAGGTTTTCCTGGTGGACAAAGAAAGTCAAATGCTATAAATCAAGACTGCTTTTCATAAAAGAGAAGACTATTGACTGTTTGAAATCAATTTTTGCATATCCTTCCCGAGAGAAGACTAACCCTGAATGCCTTCATTCCGTTTCAGCATAAATTAAACCAATACTAGCCAGGTGCATTAAGGAGAGAACCCAGCCCTGCTACACCCACTATTAAAGTAAGTCCTGATTGATGGATGTGATGGAGCCAGTGAGGTACAAATGCACTGCCCTCTTTAAACTAACTAGTTCCTTCAGGGTGTCCATTGGGAAAACTGCAGTCGTGGCAGCTGCCACCGGGGAAGACATAATAGACAGCTCTCATTCCACGGCAGCCGCAGGGGAGGGCTGGCCAGTGGGCTGTGAATCCAAATTGGCCACCAACCAAATGACAAATGGCACCCCTATCAGGCCTGGCAGGTGATGCTCCGCCTCCCCACCTCCACCCCCACCCCCACCCCCCTCAGCAGTGGGACATGTGTCAACAGCCGCTAATGTTCAGGAATTGATGGGGAAAGAGGAAGTCAGCCTGTGGCTCCTGGGTGAGCAGAAGGGGTCTCTGAGCCCAGACTTCTTCTTGGGAAATGAAGGTCCTGCCCTTTGTGGCAAATAAGGCTCTATGACCAGCCAGAGGAGAACAGCGTTTCTCTGCGTTGTCAGGGCGAGCACCCAGAAAATACCTCAAAACCATCAGATGGAAATGTCCTCACCCATTCCTCCTTCCCTTGCTCTGGCAATCTCCCTTGCGCCCAGTCCAAGGAGTCCTCCCCTTCTTCTCCGCAGGTGCGCCTCTTCCCAAACTCAAACGACACCTCCCATAGGATGCTTTGCCCGGGCTCCTCATCAGGGCAGCACTCTCTCCACTCCATGTCCTGACTGTGGAAGTGCCTCCATCACAGGTGCTGGGCAGACCCCACCTCTTCACACCCCGGCGGGCAGCAGCTCAGCCCTGCCTGGCTGCCATCTGTTCTGCCACCACTTTCGGTGCCATCACCATGCCCTGGGTCCTCTACTGTGCTGACTTGCCCTGGGGCCTATGGAGCTTAGGTTTCAAGACCCCTCCCGTGTACAAGCCCCTTCCAAAGCCATCTGCCTAATCGTGTGTCCGTGTGTATTCCTTTCCTACGGAGGACCCCAGGTTGTGTCTGTGATTCAAGCGCCACAGAACCTGGCTCTTCCTGCCCACAGTGATCTACCTCCACAGAGCCCTGCATGCCTTATGCACAATAGGTGCTTAGTTGGGTCTGGAAGATTGACAAGAGTGGATCCTGTGATTACAGTTAACTAGGAATGAGTGAGTAACAGGACAGGGAAGAGTTGTGTTGTCCTCAGCTGGGCTTTGATAATCCTTCTATCATCCAACCAAAGAGAACCAAAGGTGTCCTCTATCGGCTAGAACCTCTATCGGTTCTCAAATTCCATCTCCTGTTATTCAGCCATGCCCTTGTTTTATACACTGCATGCATATCTGCTTTATAATAAAAATAGTAAGAATTTTTGTTACTCCTCAAGAACCAGTTTTCTGCCCCTTGGGGGCAATGTCACCCCTGCTGAGAATGCGTGGACTCAAAGTGGTTCTCACAGTATGGTCCTCCAGCCAGCAGCAGCAGAACTCGGTAGAAATGCAGACTTTCAGTCCTTCCTGGGACCTACTGAACCAGACATTCAGGGCTGAGCTCAGGGGCCTTTTTAATAAGCCCTCCGGGAGATTCTGGTCTCTCCAGAAAGATTCCACTTCTCACTGGGGACCCAGATCTGTCTGCCCAGCCCTGGTCCCAAAGCTATCTTCCTGTTGGAGAGGTTGGGCGTTCAGAGCTGCACAGCCCTGGCCTGAGCAAGGATGAGTAACACATGTTCCAGGTCAGTTATGCTCTGGGGCAAACAGGATGTGTCCGGCGAAGGTCTTCTTGGCAGCAGCCCTTCTCGGCTGAGGCGGATGTTGTGGTCATGGGTCAGGGAGGTCTGATTCGGTACCAGAGATGTAGAAGTAGGAGCCAGCTGGAGCAGGGACAGGAGGGTATTGCTGAGACAAGGTGACTGGACCTCACGGACAGGGCAAGGGGCCAGCTGTAGATCTACCCAAAACTTGGGAATCCCTAGGCCCCCCAGCAGTCCCCCAGGCAGTGACAAAGAGTGGATAGAGCATGGGTTTGGGGTATCAGTTCTCCCTCATGCACACTGTGCCAAGTTTCCTCCAATGCTGTCTGTGTCATTGACTATGGCTGAGTGAGATGTGAGCACCAGCAGATCATGGGGTTGATGGTGTTGGGGGGGGCACCATTTCTAGTCCCTTCATCATCACGCTTGCTCTCCCCTGAACTTGCTCCGGAGGCTCCATGATGTCATTGTCATTTAACCAGCATAGAAGTGAACAGGGCGATCACCTCCCTTTTCCCAAACACGTGCTTCTGACCATGCAGCCACCAATCACATGAGGACTGGAAGAAGAGACTGTACACAGTTACTTCTATTAAAAATTAGAATCAGATAAATCCATGAGTCTTTCCACATGGGCTGCTACAAAGCCATGGCTCGTGGTCCTTTTTGAAAGCAGTTGGGTTTAAATTCCAAGTGTAACTCTGTTAAATTTTAGCTTTTCTTCGTTTCTCTTTCTCTCTCTCTTTGGGAAATTTTGGATTTTGTTTCTGCTGTTGCTTATAGATTCTTGACCTCAGAAATTTGACGAATCTTTATGCTATTATGCAAATCAAGGATAAAATTGCTAAGACAAAGCCAAGGATTGGACCCTAATTCAAAACACAGAAAGCCTCCATTTAAGGACCCCCAGTGCATTCACTCGTACTTTGGGTACCTTCGTCCAATTAGTTATCCCTCAATCTACCCCTTGCAGCCAGTCTGTAGTTCTCCCATCTTTCCGAAAAGACTGAGAAAGCTTATCAAACATGCTGTTCAGGGCCTGCTCTCCTTCTCCACCCTTCACCCCTCACTTCCCAGCCTCTGGGCCCCATGGATTCTACCTCGAAACGCCTCCTGCAGGTCTCCATCCTGCACACCTACCACCTCCCCTCGGCCACGGCAGTACCTTCCTCACATGCCTTCTCACCTTAACACCTAGACTCACTTTGGGAAAGACTAGAGGCAGCTCAGCATCTGGACATTCAAATGCATCCACCTTGTCCCAGGGTAATGGATACCTGGAAGTCACTCTTACTACTTTTTATACTATAAGTTTTTCATTGTTTTCAAGTCTACACTTTAGAATTTCTTTGGTGATGACAGATCTTCTCCCACATGACAAAGAATTTAAAACATTTAAAATTTTTTTTAACATCTGCATCAGTGAACGAAGACATCGTAGTTGGTGACAGGAGGCGGGGAGGGAGGAGGAAGCGACCTTAATCAGCTTTGGCTTTTATAGAGACTTTCACCTGTGCCGGGTGAACTGGGATGTGGCATCTGATGGGGTCCAATCAGGAGAAGGAAGGGCACATTAAATGGCCATGCCTATATTTACCAGTTTTTAACAATACCGTTTTTAAAACTCTCTGCAGAAGCCATTTTCCTCGTGAGAAAATTATCCTACACAGATTTTTTTAGAATAAAAAAAATCCAAAATTTCTTTCCTACTTTTAATCAATTTGACTGGTTTTTCAACTGTGCTTCTGAGTACAGACATCAGCACAATCTTAAAGACACTGACTCTTCACCCTTCAGGAATTTTCTGTAGCCTGAGTTTAAATAGGGGACCCTCTGGGTGGAAAGACCAACCAGGCACCTGTTATGTCCCGTGATGCTAGAGAGTGTCAGTAAAATTCCAGCTCAGCCACAGTCTCGCGTAGGCTAGAATTTAACAGGACCCTTGGGATGTGTGGGCCAAGACAGAGGCTGTAACTAAAGATGCCCAAAGCTGGACCTAAGGCCTGGCTAGGCAACGGAAGGCCAAGGCCATGGAGTTGGAACCTTGCATGGACCTTAGTGACAATACAGCTCCTGGAACGTGGCAAGAAGGGGCGGATGCACATCTTCTCATTCTCTCTTTCGCGGCTATCCTCCAATGTCCCCTCTCCCAGTCAGAAACCCACCAGCCCTTCCCTCCTTGAACGCCCCACAGCACTGTCTTCCCCCATCCTGCGCTGTTTCTGCACTCCTGCACAGCTCTTTACACACGGGATCCACCGCCCTCTGGACCCACTGCAGGCCCCTGGGCGACGGGCGTCTCACTTATCTATGCATGCTGAACAGTCCCTGGCACATAGTAGGTGCTAAGTACATATTCTATGAAACAAAAGAAATATTTGTGGTGCATGATTACTCAGTGCCTGCACTCCAGTTTGTAAACTTTGTGTTCAGTTCCATGTAAATTTCTCTTTCTTTTGCAAAAACAAAGCCTGCCATCACTCTTGCTTTGGGCTCACAAATAACAAACTAGGTAGCTCCAAGTCACCAATGTGTGGGCACTAGGGTATAACGTTTCAAAATTAGAAGTAAATTTTCTAAAACTAAAACTAAAGAGAAGGTGTAAAATGAGTAGAGCGTGTTCATTCATCCACTACACACTCAGTAAGCCACTTTTGCGGTGTTCCCACATGCCAAACAGCATATCGGGCATTGAGGGCATAAAGATGAATAAGCCATGTTACCACCACCCCAGAAACACTCAGCTGCTAGAACTTTCCTAGTCACTGGGCAAGCATTTAATGTGCCCATGAGGTGCTGAGCATTTCACTTGGCCTTTCTTCTTTTAAACGAACATTTCCACCCTATATGCCAGGTACCATTGAAGATGGTATATAAACATTATAAATCACCTATATAGGCATCACTTACAAACATTAACTAATATCTTTACAACAACTATGAGGCATGGACAATTAATCATTGCAGGTGCCCTGACAACTGAACCAGGACGATATTACTAGTCCCGTAACAAAAACAAGAGAACTGAGGCTCAGAAAAGGGAACTGATTCACCCAGAGTCACACAGCCTGTTCAGTGGTAGCATAAGGGTTTTAGTCTTTTTCCTGAGATAAGAGAACTAGGTGTGTCCTTTAAACCCTAGTCAGAATCTGTCATGGGGGGACCTATTGTCAATTTGGAGGCTGGAGGAGGAAGGCAAAGGCTGGGGTTGGAGACTTGAAGGAGGGGTCAGGAGAGGTAGTTGGTGACAGGCCTGCAGGGCAGTGCAGGCCCTTGAGTAACTGGACCCCTGGAGATGCCACTGAGGCATCTTTGCCAGGACCACCAAACACCAGTGTTCTTGCTGCCAGAAAGCCATACACTGACAGCATCCGATCTCCAAGGCCCATCCAGTGCCCAGACACCCTGATGATCCCAGGGTCTCAACGCCAGAGAACTGCGCAAGCTGCCCTCTGGTTCATAAGGCCTGCTGTGCTTCTGGTGATGAAGAAATGAACTCCCAGTTCTCGTGTGGCACTGGGGTCACCAAACACAGCTGGGGAAAGAATAAGACCCATGTGGTCAACTAACTTCAGTCATATCAACTCCAAAACGTGAGTCACAAAGCCGCTGGGGTAACTGGTAGGGCAAGGAGAATAAAAAATCCCTGGATCCTGGGCATCAGAAGTCCCCGCTTTTGGGGGGCATCTGAAATCTCACATGACAGCACTAGAAGAGGCCAACAGTCCATGGCAGGGGCTGCAGGGGCAGGGAGGCCACTGTAAGAGCTCATGCGCCCGTGCTAGGCTGGAGGCGGGGCAGGGGAGCTGGCGCACGGGCCCCTGCATGCACGCAGTCCCGGTCCCACCATTCACTAGTCGTGGGGCCTCAGGCAAGTTCCATCATCCCTGAGCCTCGGTCTTCTCATCTTTAAAAGGTGGAATAATAAAAGGTCAAGGTGCTTCACAGGGTTGTCGTGAGGATTAAATAATTTAATGTACAAAATACTATTCAGAACCAGGCTCGGAACATAGTTAAGTACTCTGTAGTCATTGCTGTTGGCCGATGGGTCAAGATCGCTCTGCGGGGAGACAAGCATTTCATGAGCACAAAGATAGCCTGTTCAGATGATCTAATTGTCTGCCATCAGAATGTTCCCCTCTTCACTGCACCAAGTTTCCTTCACACCCTACCCAGCCCCACACCAGGCCTTCTTTGGCTAAATATCCCTGTACCTGGCCCTTAGGTGACATGGTTTCCAGTCCCCCCCACCCTTGGGTCACTCTCTTTGGAACAAGCTCAAGTTGCTAAATGTCCATCTCTAAAGCCCAAGTTCTCACCCAAACCAACATTCCAAGGCCAAAGTCATCACTGCTGTCGCTGACTCCATTTCCATTCCTGGGAAAATGGGTTGTGTTCTCAGGGCTGGAGCTACCAGTCGGCTCCTTGGAAACCCACACGGAGAAGCCCCTCAAGCTCCCAGCTCACAGGAAGTGGCTGTTGCCTCCTCCGTTGGTCCTCCTGGGCTTCCAATACAGAAATCTGACTGCTTGGAGTCTCCTCCTTACCCAGCCAACCTGGAGGGACTACCTTAAAGGGAATAGAAGTCACCTTGGCCACAATCTTCCTCCCTTGACTCTGTCCTCATGGGGTGCACCCTGCCTAGGCTGCACTTGGACCTCTTACAGCACCTGTCTGCCCTTCTCTGGGTCTCTCACAAACACCTATGTGGGACTCCTCCCCCAGCACCTGGGCCTTAAACTGGGCTCTCTTTAGCGCAGGAGAGGAGAAACCATCCTGGAAGCAGGTGGCCGCACTGCCCATGGCATTGTTGGTTGGGGACAGGGTGTTGTTTCACTGCCTTCACAGATCTGTAAAACCACAGCTATGCTGGAGCCCACAAATAGAAGCCACACCCAGACTGCTTGGAAGGGCACATGGGCTTCAGTTCCCCTCCATGACTGGAAGGGCATGCTCCCACAGGAGACTCTCAGCCAGCTGTTCCAAGGATGGGCCCCTCGGCAGTGGAGGGGCTGAGGAGAGGAAGCAGCCAAGGGTTCCCTGGGCACCTGTGCCCATTGTCCCGTCATCCCTAGTCAGCTCTACAACAATTTGAAATCCACACCCCTAGTTCCTGAGAAATCCACGTGTGCAGCAATATTTTCTTTCTCCAGATGATACTACGAGATGAGGAGCCCCTCCAAATAAAGCCCTAGTGTACTCCCTGGAGACACAGCCTCAAACTGTGCTCTGCTCAACGCTGGCTCTGCTTCCTGACTCCCAAGCCCTGCTGGCTCCCTCCGCCCCCACCCCTGACGAGGGAAGAGGCTACATGTGTGCAGGACCAACCAGGCAAACACCAGCGTGTTTACTTGCCCTGATAGGCTCAGAAATGAAATTGGTTTTTTACCGTGGCTAAGCTCTCTGGAATTGCTTCTTTCTTTTTATCTTTCTAACAACAAAAAAATGTCTTTCCTTGTTCTCTCTCTTCAAAAAAAAAAATGGAACCAATATAAGCCAAAGTGACTTGACTTAGCTCATTACTAAACTTATAAATGGAATATCATTGTTCACTTGCAGATCGTGGGACATATCTGTGTTGAATTACTTCTTTGAATCAGGGCTCCCCGCCACCCTCCAAAAGGTATGGGTACGGCCTTACTTTTTGAATAACCAAAAGAATTCACTAAAGTGGACCCTCCTGAAATAAAGAGAAAGAGGACAAACTTCAGCCTCTGCAATTCCAGAATGGAGGAAAGGCAGTTTGCCAGTAACTTGAAAGTGCAGGTGCCACCAGGCACAGTGACCCAATCATCAAATTAAGCTGTTGATATCTGAAGCAATCAGTCCAGCCCTGTTCCTTTCATGACAATGACCTGAACACAGGTCTCAGAGTTCACTAGTCCCCAGTGGGCATTGTGGGGGTGGGGAGAGCCTCTGCACTCAGGCTTTATAAGACAGCGAGTGCCTTTCCTAGCTTTTTGCCTTTCTTATAGGCCCATCCCCAGCCCCTTTACTAACAAATATGTTAACATGAAAACGGTTGGGTGCATCCACTTTGCTCTGAAATGAAGCTGTGTTCATCCCCAAAGGCAGTGCTGAGGCCTGAGGGAGAGTCTTCAAGGCTGACATTGTTTCCCACAAGGATCTCATTAGTCCGGGCTTCTCGAACACCTGTTTCTCTCCATTCCTTCTTGCACCCTGTCCAGCTTTGTATATGAAGAACCATTCAATGTGTCCTGGCCTTGATTGAAGAACCATGGGGTTTCACAGCCCTTCACTCTTGCTACATTTTCTCGCCGTTCTTCCATGCACCTGCCTTTCTTTCCCCCCTGCGTCTCACCTACCTCCCTTCTGGGTGCAGCTGTAGCTGGTGCTCTTTCATTGGCCACATCCAGTGCATTTACATCCAGTCCTATACCCAGCCCAGACTTTGTGCAGGAACTCTTGGCCACTGCTAAAAAGACCAAAGAACAGAAACGTGCCAAATGAAGTATAATAAAGAGGATGTTCCAGAAATGGTTGGGGCACATTATCAGAATCCTCTCGTCGTTACGGTACCCAATGCAATGCACACGTTCTCCTCAGTGCTCTCTGGGAAACACACTTCCACTGCCAGTGGTTGAGATAGAACAGATCCCACCAACTTCAATGCTCCATCTTCTCTCCAGATAATGCACCATAGTCCCTATTCTAATTCCAGCGCTGGCCCAAGTCTTCCTGAATGTCCATCAGCTGCTATTAAGCGTCTCATAAATCTCAGGTTTTCTGAGTCAGTCTGGAATGGTTGGAAATGCAATGGCTGTCAAATCAAGAAGGCTCAGATTTGAATCCTGGAGAAGCCACCTGCTAGCTATGGGCAAGTGATCGTCTCTGAATCTCAGTTTCCCCATTTTCAAAGTGAGGCAATGCCTATGCCACCTAATTCAAGGGTTCGTGTGAGGATGAAATAAGCACATGCTAGCCTAATAGGTGTCCAATAACTATATATATTCTCCTTGAAAACTCATGTCCCATCATTACTGGCTCAGCCCTAGGTCTTTCACGCCATTCTAAAGCATGACGGCCACGCCATTGCTGGCCAGTTCTTCACCAGCCAGGACCTTCTGAGTCGTCTGAGTGCTTTGCCACAGCATTCACAAGGACATGACTGTCTCCTGTACTCCCTGGCTTACACTGCTTGGTCATGAACAGTCACTCCAGGGACCAGTCCCAGTGATAGCCCATCTGTGTTTGGAAACTGACATGAAGAATTCAAAAGTACTCCTTCAAAATACAATGATGAGAATCCTATCAATGAGCATCTACCATTTTATCCACCAGTTGAAATTTTAGCCCTTGTAATTCAGGGGTATCAAACTCATTTCACTGGAGGCCACATCAGCCTCATGGTTGCCTTCAAAGGGCTGACTGTAATTTTAGGACTGTATAAATGTAACTACTCCAAATGTAGGCAAGGAGCTCTGCATTTGGCCCTTTGAAGGCAACCACGAGGCTGATGTGGCCCCCAGTGAAAGTGAGTTTGACACGCCTGTTGTAATTAGTACTACCAATTAAGTGAATTCAGAACAAAGGAGCTTTTAAAAATAGCAGAAACTATTTATATATTGTTATATTTCTGTAAGGCATCAGTTTCACAGTTAACAAAAATGTGCAAGTATGCAATTATATTAATTCCTACATCCATCGGATACATATTTATGGAGTACGTTCTGTATGCCAACATTGTGTAGGTGCTGGGCGTGCAGTGGTAGACAAAACTGACAAGGACTCAGCTTCCCAGTAAAGGAAACAGGCACTTTATTTCATTAAGTCTCGGGCACACGTGTCTTCATATTTACAATGTCTTTTCAATTGGAATATATATTATAAATGCTGGGGGTGAGGCCGTGCTGTGAGGTTGCTCAGAGGTGCTCATACGGCCATCACTTCAGCTCAGTTATAGGCATTGTCAGGACTACATGGGTCAAGCTTAATAGCCAGTTAAAGTGTTTTCCAAAAGACGAATCTATAATTTGTATGCAGAAAGGCATGGGATGGTGGTAAGGCATAAATGTGATATTCATCGTTGGAGAAATGACTGCCATCCAATTATTTCTTACAAAGTAACAAACTAGTGTTTATGGAAAGATAATCACAATGTACGAAGTTGTGCTTTCCTGTAGCATGTGTGAAAGAATTGCCCATCACATTCCAAGCAAAGCAAATAACAGTAGGAGAAACTGCCAACCCTTAAAATAGATGAAAGAAATCTCAAAGCAATGAAAGGATGCTGTGACCAATTTCTTCACGACACAGGACTATCATCAAGGCATCACGTCACAGTTTAATTTGTAGCTTTATTTTGTCCTTTTTAGTGGTACATAACACAATGTTTCCTACTGGCCATGGAATGTGAGGTTAAATGAAGTGCTATAACAAACAAGTAAGCAAAACCTCCGATCACGACAGGACCCTACGTGAAACACTCATTAAGACGCTGTGATAGGAATAGCAGAGCAATCTGATTTACCTGGGGAGGTCAAAGAAGGCTCCCCGAGGAGGTGAAGTTGGGGAGAAGTCAGCCCTACACAGAACCACAGAACATTCCAGGCCAGGGAAACGGCTGGCGCCGAGGCCCTGAGGTTGGGAGGAGTTCCTGTGCTCAAGAGGACTTTTATCGCTGCTTACACAGTCCTGCTTAGAAGTCGTGACAATGTCTGGAGGCCACAAGCCAGTCCGACTCATAGCTAATCTGACACATAATAAACTTTGTAATTAAAGGAATTTGAAAAATTTAAAAATATTATTATACTTCATATTATACCTTATCCTGATGAATATGGGGAGTCTAATATTTTGGTAAAGGAAATGCCCATTGGCAGCACCACCCACGAAGAAATTCAATAGTACACAACCATGGGGAGAAAAATGAAAAACTAATGCAGGTGAGGCAGACCCCACTTTCCTGACTGCTTAGCGTGAGTGTTTGATTCTCCTGTACCCTTGTCTTGGTGTCCTTGGCAGCCATACATTACGCAGAAATAGTCAGTTTGGGTCTGGAGACTTACAAGATTTTAGAAGCAAATTAAACTCAAAGTTATCAGCACATTAATGAATAAACTAGTTAATTTCCCATAGCAAAACGATCTGCTATATTGGCTCCTTGCATCAGACACCTAGATTGCCATTCTGGGACTCTGATAGAATCAGATTTGTTCTCCCACTGACTGGTCACAGGACATTGAGTTTCTGAGCCCCCACTACTCCATCTGTTAAAGTTGGGTGCTAATGCCTCCCATTCAATCCTCCCAGTGAAGGAATTGAATGGGCACTTAATTCTAGAGCTCTGTCTTTTTTGTATTATTATTTTAGAGAGAGGGGAAGTGAAGGAGAGAGAAGGAGAGAAACATTGATGAGAAGAGAAACATTGATAGACTGCCTTCCAATGAGCCCCTGAACTGGGGACTGGACCCTCAACCCATCCAACCAGCAACCTTTTGGTTTGCTGGATGACACCCAACCAACTGAGCCACACCAGCCGGGGCAAAGTTTGTCTTCTAACCGGGGCCTGCCTTGGAGAAACAGCACAGACACGCACAGCATGGGGGATAAGCACATTCTCTTCAGCTCACAACCATCTGTAGCTTTCTAACCAGAGGCCTGGCTGGCACATTTATTTCCCCCCCAGCCAAATAACCAGCCAGCTAAGCAGGCCAACGATGTGCCCATGGTATGTGGTTACCAACCCAAGCTGTGAGAGACATTTGGGGAGCAGAACAGGAGCCTGCCATTGAGCCATCGGTGCCTGCCGCTTCCCAGGCCCAGCCACGCCTCCTCTGAGGTTTGGGCAGGCTTTTCCATAGCAGAGGGAACGGTTTTCATAAGAAAACTGTTTTCCAGTAGCATTCTCATAGAGGAGAATGACATTCTCACACACTTCCCTCAATCTTCTCACTGTGTCCCAACTGTAGAAAATTTACACTAGCTTCTTTAATCTACAAGTTTACAAAATAATAGAAAACTGAACCTTCCGTATGCCAGGCACTGTGCTAAGGATTTTACTAACTTCTTATTTAATATAAAGCACTAGCATAAGAGCGTGAGCACTAACTTTGTCTGTCTTATTATCTGTTTTATTCCTAACAGCTAGCCTAACATAGAGCAAGCTCTTAAAAAAACAGGAAAAAATACATGAATGAATCAAAGAATGATTAGAAATGTCATTAGTAAAACGCTTGACACATAGGTAGCACTCAATAAGTGGTTGCTTTTCCCACTGTTTTCCAACTTGACCCTGCCTCAGCAAGACATCTGGACACATCATCTGTAGAACGCAAGGATGTTGCTCACTTTGGCACCATTACTCACCTTCCTCATCCTTTCTAGATGAGTAAGCTGAGGCTCTGAAGGAGTTTACATGGTTTAGCAAAGGTCACAAGGTCACTGGGTGACCATCCCTGGGACCATGTCTCCTTTACCAGACACCTCAAAGCCTGCAGAGATGAAGATGCTAAGAGCATCTGTAAGACAGACAGACACCCTCATTTGTGTCCTCTAGTTCAGTTTCTGATGACCTGTACCCAGCAGGTCCAAACTCAGAGGCCCAAAGGCAGCTGTCCTGAAACTCAGCAAAAGTTCGGTTTAGGTTTTTCGGTTTGTCTTATTTTGCTTTTTTAAGAAACAAAAGGCCATCCAAATCAGAGGTGGAGGTGGATGTAAAAAATGAGGACAGGGCCCTGGACCCAGGTGAGACATTAGGAAGAAAGGTGAGTGACCTGAGGAGGCCAAGTCAGCCAGAATGCCTGGAAAAGGCCACACAGTGGCTTCTCCAGATCCTAGAGTCTTTTAAGAGGGTAGATGGAGCCTTGGACCTGTCCCACACTCTTAAAGTGGAGCTGGAGTCTGAGCAGATGCACATGGCCTTGAGCAAGTTACAAGAGTGGCTACAGACAAGGGCAGGGAGGAAAGGTTAGCTGTGGCCCCCATCCTCAGGGTGCTCAGGATCCATGTGAGCGAGTGAGCGAGGCCCTGGAAGAGCGAGGCTCCTTCCAACAACCTGCTCCAGACCCCTTTTGTGCAAAAGTCCGGTCTTTCACCTCCGTTAAACTAAGCAAAACAAAAATAACAACAAACAAGGTCCAAAAATATATTTTTAAAAACCCACAGAGGAGAACAAAGAAAGGCCTCCAAACTATTTCATACCAGAGGACACCCAACCTTTCTGTGACATCCTGCCACAGAGAAAGTCCATCGCTCACAGCCCGCCGCCCTGAATTCCACTCCACACAGTCTGGGATCAAGGTGTTCACTTGGTGGAAGCTTAGGATGTTCCGATTTCTCTCAAATGCCCCATTCCTTTCTGCCGAGAGGCTGTTTTGAAAGACGACATCCCCTTGATGAGAACCTGCAGCCCGCCCCGCCTCCCCCCCACCGAAGCCCCACTCGGAACACACTTTTAGATCAGCCCTGTTCCACACACGTGCTCCCGAGGACACACCAGAGAAACCTCCGTGCCAGCTCAAACCTCTTTGAGCTCTTTGATGATCAGAAACAAGTGTGAATATCAGAACCAATGTGATCAATCCAAATGTTCTCAACAACCTTCAAAGCAAACCGCTCCTCTGGGCTCCTGGGAGCGCAGCTCAGGCAGGCGGGGCTGGTCCCTTTGGCCCACATTTCTATCAGCCAGGCCAACCCCTTCAAAACAAACAGACCTCAGAACAATGGGGAGAAATCAAAGGTGAGGTGAGGAAAGGGAAGAGGAAGCAGGCAAATGAAAGAAAGGGAGGGGGATTGGAAACCAGCTGTAATTAGCACGGGCCTCATTTTATTTAATTTTTTAAAAAAGGATGAGGTGCTCAAAGGGCACAGCCCCCCTCCAAGAAGCCCCCTAAGTTCACACGCATGCAGTTGAGAGGTCTGGAGAGAGCACAGAGCAGCGGAGTCTCCATCCTGTCTTTGCGCACAGTGACCGAGGACTGTCCTTGCCACATGCAACTGCCTGTCTCCTGGGTGTGGTAGGACAGGCATTTCCGTTTCCAGACCTCAGAGCTGTTTGCTGTCAGATAAACAAACATCTCCTCATCTTTTGCCAACTTTGCACGGCCAGAAAGCCGTAGTGCTGAATTAGTAGCATTTCAGTCACTTCTGTGACAAGCTGGTGGCAGGCTGGAACAATGATGAGTGGAGCAATTAGCTGTTGTTACAGGATCGGGGCATGAGGGGAGAATAATGGCAGAGTGGTACAGTAATAATCATCATCATAACTGCCCTCATTTACATAAAATTTTTAATTGCCATAACCACAAAATGAGCAAGAGCACCTGTTCATAGTGAGACAGACCAGGGACAGAGGTCCATCTCCTCTTTCTACTGGTGTGACCCGGAGGAACTTGCTGGATCTTTCTGAGCCTCAGTGTTCCATCTGTTAGAGGGAAAGAATGATCTCTACTTCATCATCGTTTAGAGGTTTGAACGCAATCATGTCTGTAAGGTGTCTGCACATTAGAAGTAAGACTAGCATCGGTAGCATTGGTGTCATGAGGAGTATTTCCTACTATTTCGACTCATACTCTGCACTATTCCATTTGACCTTTGTGTCATTTAGGAGGGTTTTAATCCTATTTGGTGGAAAGTGAAACAGAGATCCAAGAAAGTTCAGCTGTCTCTCCCAGTCAACGTGAGAAGTTGAATGTGAAACAAGAACTGTGTATTACCTTCTTATTGCATCTGTAACAAACTACTACAAAATTAGTGATTTAAGATAACACAGCTTATTACCTTACAGTTCTGAAGTCCAAAGTCCTAAATTCAAGGCATTAGCAGGGCTTTGTTCCTTCTGACGACTCCAAAGAGATACTCATTTCCTTGCCTTGTTCAGATTCTAGAAGCTGCCTGCTTTCCTTGGTTCGTGGCCCCTACCTTTGCCTTCAGAGCCAGGAGCATAGCATCTTCCAGTTTTACTCGCTCACTAACTCCACTGCCTGCCCATTACAAGGACCCATGTGATTGTATTGGGCCCCCCTACAGAACGCAGGATAATCTCCCCACCGCAAGATCCTTAATTTAATCACACCTGCAAAGTCCCTTTTGCCACAGAAGGTAACAACATGTTCACACATTCTGGGGATTGGCATGTAGGCACCTCGGTGTGGGTGGATCGTTATTCAGCCAACAACAGACTGAATCCTGTCCTGTGGAATGTAACTATTTGGGTTTGTTCATTTGCTTTTGTTTTTGTTTTGCTTTAAACTCTTGCATTTATTTATTCAGCAAATACTGTGTGCAGGGCACATGTATAATTTATAACCTGCTCCTCTCTGGATATAACTGCTTCAGAATCAAGCTTCGTTAGTGAGAAATAAAGGAGGTCTGCACATATATTTCCTAAAATGTCACTAAAGCCGAGACTTTAGAAGTGAAAAGGACCCTGGGAGGCCATTAGCCAACCTTATTTTACAAAGGGGCAAACTCTGACCCACAGGGATAATATGACAACCCCAAGGTCAGATGGGGATTTCGTGGGAGACTGAGGGCCTGAATTAGAACTGAATGGAGCAAACTGATGGGTATTTTGGAGACAAAATCAGTGGGATTTCATAACCAGCTGGGGATGGGGTCACACAGATGGAGGAGGCAAAGCTGCCAAAAGTTCGTAGCTTGGGGGTGTCACTGACAGACCTGAGACTACAGAGTGCAGACAGCACATTTCCTAGGAAAAAGAATATATTTCACGTTTCTGGAACTTGCACCTCTCTGGTAGAACTGGCTTAGTTAGCACCAGTGTGAAATTTCTGTTACTCTTCCCCTTCTCTTCATATTGTCTCATAAGTATGGGCATGAGGCTGTATCTTCATCCAATCATTGCTTATTTTTAACATAATAAACTTTATTTTTGGAGCACTTTTAGGTTACAGCAAAATTGAGCAGGAAGTATAGAGAGTACCCACACACTCCTTGGCTCCACCAGCGCACAACCTCCCCCACTGTCGACACCCCCCCACCAGAGGGGGTCAGTTGTTGCCATTGAAGACCCTCTACCGACACAACATCAGCACACAGAGCCTGTGCTCTGTACTAGGGCTCACTCTTGGCACTGTACACTCTGTGGGCTCCGACAGGTGTATAATGACATCTCCACCATTACGGTGTCATACAGATTCACTGCCCGTGAATCTCTGTGCTCTGCTGCCTGCTCACCCTTCCCTCCCCCAGCCCGTACCAAACACTGATCTTTGTGCTGTCTCCATGGTTTTGCGGTCAGGGCTTTGTCTTTCCTACTGACACTAAGCCAGGCCTAGGGGGTGAGATTGTGTCCCAATAGCTACCAACGCACATTTGACCCCGAGGCATTGGGGTTGACTGTGTACCTCTGTGTGACCTTTAAAGATGTTGCTTCACTGTTCTCTGCTTGCACGGTTTCCAGAGAAATGCCTATTAAATTTTCGTATCTATGTCCCTTCTTATGTAATACAGTTTTCAACTCTGGCTGCTTTTAAGATTTTTCTCCCTACTGCTGGTTTTAAGCAATTTGCTTATGCTATACCTTAGTGTCGTTTTTCCATGTTCCTTATGCTGGGGGGTTCATTGAGCTCCTGGGACCTCTGTGTTCTCATCAAATTTAGGCATTTTTCTGCCATTATTTCTTTAAGCATTTTTTTCTGTTTCCTCCCTCTTTGTTCTCCTTTAGAATCCACAATTATATGAACATGAGACTGCCAAAAATTGCCCTACCGCTCCCTAATACTCTGTTCATTTATTTTCAGTCTTTTTTCTATGTGTGCTTTGTTTTAGATGGTTTCTATTGCTATGCCTTCGAGTTTACTAATCTTTTGTTCTGTAATGTCAAAGATATTGTTAACCCCACACAATGTATTGTTCATCTCAGACGTCATTTTTTCAGTCTCTAGAAGTTCAGTTTCGATTTTTCAGTATCAAATGTGTTTCTTCTCACCATACTGACATTTTCTTCTATCTTTGTAAATATATGGAATAGTTATAACAACTGTTTTGATATTCCTGTTACTAATCTTCTGTATCATTTCTAGATTGATTTCAGTTGATTGATTTTTCTTCTCATTACAGGTTCCTGCTTCTTTGCATGCCTGGTAATTTTTAATTAGATATAAGACGGTGTGAATTTTATCTTGTTGTTGTTGGGTATTCTTGTACTGCCTTGAATATTCTTTAGCTTTATTCTGGGATGCAGTTAAATTACTGGAGAAGAGTTGGATCCTGCTGAGGCTTGCTTTAAAACTTTGCTCAGTGGGCCCAGAGCAACGTTCAGTCCAGGGCTAATGTGCCCCGCTCCTGAGGGGATGGTCTTCTGGGTATCCCAGCCAACCCCTACATTCATAAGGTTTTTTCACCCCATGGGAGGGAATGCAAATTCTTCCCTGCCAGGCACTCACACAGGGCTCATC
Organism: Sturnira hondurensis; assembly: GCF_014824575.4. Lineage (NCBI taxonomy): Eukaryota > Metazoa > Chordata > Mammalia > Chiroptera > Phyllostomidae > Sturnira > Sturnira hondurensis. Next base: position 12,239,066 of record NW_028080827.1, read on the forward strand.
TCTGGTCACCCTCTTCAGGCCTCACGCAGATGCCACACACACCTGTGCTGGTCTCTGCCACCCCACGGCCCGATGGGACCCTCTGCAGATCTTTGGAGACCTCTCCTCTCTGGCTCTCTTCTCTATAAGCCCAGGTTGCCTTGATGTTCAACTCTGGACTCTGTCTCCCCCTCCCCTGGCAGGGGCCTGTGGGCTGGAAACGCTCCAGACTGCAAACTGGGGCAAAGGTAGAGCTCTCCCCATTTGCTTCCCCTCTCAAGTTCACTCTCCTATGCCCAGTATTTGAAAACTGTTGCTTCGTGTATTTTGCCAGATTGTTTAAGGTAAGGAGATAAGTCTAAATACTTATTTTATCCTGACTGAAAGCAGACATCCTTTTCTATCTACTTTTGGGTACTAGAATTTGGGGTGTCCTGCTGGAAAGAAATAAACCTACCTCAGCCCTGTATTGAGATTCCAAACAGCCCGGCTTATGTTATTAATTATAATATGATGCCAAAATACCCACATCCCATACTCTCATTACCACACTAATTTTCTCTTCCACGCTGGATTCACACAGAACTATTTACTGCAAAGTCTCCCTGGTTTTAATAAACACCCAATGTTTCGTTGGCAAGAGCTTTGCATAGCACCAGGCCTCTTCCTTCCTGCACATGGAGAGTGGTGCCCCTCACCACACCGCATGGCTCAGCGTGATAAGCTGAGCAGTATTCTATCAGAGGGGGCTCATTGTAACATTTCCGGTCCCCACCCCAAGCACCCATAGCCCTTGGCCTCTCAGGTGACAAAATCAAACCCAGGATTCAGCACTATAAATAGCTTGCTTTTTTGAAGTGCATCCCTTTGAGGGGCTCCCAAGAACTTAAACAAGAATTTCTGGACTGCAAGCCCCTGTGCTGACGAGCGCAGCCTTAGAGAATGGCAGGGATGTTGGAAGCCCTGCCCACTTTTTCAGGAAACCCCCTTAGTGTAGGAGCTCCTTTCCCACACCAACATGAGAACATGAGGCTGTGACCCCGGCATGGAACACAGTGAAACAGAAACCCTGCTGGAAATACGCTTGCACTGACATGAGACACAAAAACACCCCTCCACGTTTGATCTGCTGTCACGGTCAAATGAAATAATAGCTTGACAGCGTGTCAAAGCGATTCCACTGACATTCTCACTTGATCCTGACAACAAGCCTGTGGTGGTAGGAGAAGCAGGCAGCACAGTTCAGAGCGGAAGATGAGGGAAGGGAAGCTCACAGAGGTGAAGTATTTGAACAAGGTCAGATGGCTACTCAGTGACACGGTGGGGCCTTGAGCTTCAGGGCATCTTCTAGCTCTAGGTCAGGAGCTCTTGTCATTCTGCCCTGCTTCTTCTCTGCCTGTATCAGGAAAAAGAACAACCTCCAGATTCTCTACTGAACCTGGGTTGACCCGGGCTTCTTGATGGGGACACCATTGAGCTGGATATTTCTTTGGAAGAGGGGGTGCAGGCTAGCCTTTCCACTGTAGGATGCTCAGCAGCATGCCTGGCCCCCACCCACTAGATGCCAGCAGCACCCACTCCCCCAGTCCTGACAGCCAAAAATGTCTCTATATGCTACCATATTTATCAAATACCCCCAGCAGGGGAGTGGAAGACGGGCATAAAATTGCCCCCCTATTAGAAAACCACTGCCCTAAATGATGGCTGAGAATGCTGCCCCACGTTGGAGGAGGTGGCAGTGACAAAGTTTGTTCCACAAAACATGTGCAAAAGAGTAACTTGTGCTTATGCCAGTGAGTCTGGGGCCTCGGGACTCAGCGAGGGACTGAGAACTGGACAGCGCCAGGGAGCTATCAAAAAAGGTTCTCTTCTTGGCCATCTCCTGAGCTTAACCTTTTGTGTTCTTACTGCACTCCTCCAGGCTCAACCAACTCGCCATAGCCCAAACCACTTTCCAAGGAGACATTCCCAGGAGGTAGCATGGAGCCAGTTAACCTGAGGAGAGGCAGGATGGCATAATGACTAAGATGCAGGCTCTGCATGTACAGCAACACCCTCACATGTGGCTGAGAGGAGCCAGGCACCAAAGCACATGTGCTGCAGGAGTCCACTTACACAAAGTTCCAGAACAGGCAAAGCCACTCTCTGGTGATGGCGGTGAGCATGGTGGTTCCGCCTTCTGTGACATTGCTGGGAGAAAGCTGGGAAGACGCCTTCTGGGAATGGAAATGTCCTGTGTCTTTCTCAGGGTGGTAGCTACACTGGATATAAACATATGTAGCTTAAAACTCTTGGAGCAATACTTTCAGAACTTGTGCACCTTCCTGTGCATGAGTTGTACTTAATATAAATTAATAATCTGCATGGCCTTTTTTCAAAAAAGATATGTTAACTCTGGAACCAAACTACTTGGGTTTGAGGACATCTCTGGCTACCTCAGAGCATTTTATGAGAAGTTAGCGAACAGCGTGAGGCACAGGAGTGCACAACGAGTATTAGCATCGTTACAATTAAAGACACCACCCCTCTAATCAGCCAGGCAAAGTGGAGGATTAAGAGAGGTGCTTCTGAAGTGCTCTGTTGTCCCCTCCACCCTGCCCCACCCCACCACTGCACTGGACACAGAGTGGTGCACGTGGTAGGTCCACCAACCAACCCTCCTCTGTGGCAACCACGACGGGTGTGTCTCCATTGTTCTCTCTCTTCTTACTTCTTCCAGAATTCTCTTAGGAGACTTGCTGAGAAGCTGCCGCTATTTGCAGAATGCTTCATCAATAGACTGAATATTCACAGCACACGGCAGTTGTGATTAGACAGTTTGTTTCACTGGAGACCAGGCTATTGTATCTTATGAGATATTCTTGGCAGAAGCAGCTCGTGTTCCTTGCATGCGCTTCTTTACTTTCCAAGGCCGAGCAGAACTGCAGTGAAACAGATGAGATGAGGAGCAGCTGGATTGCTCCCTACATTTCCCCGACCCATTTCTCAGTGGGTTGGCCTCTGCATCTTTGCTGCTATTTGTTTCTTGCTATGTTTTATTCTTCTCTTCGGAAATTGGCTGAGTCAGAAGGAAATAAGCAAATGAAAGAATGTGTCAAAAGAGCATGTGATGGTGGGTCAGAACCGGGCTCTAGATCCAGTATCCAGGTGTAACTGACTAGTCTATGGTTTAACTTGGCTGCACCAAGTTTGTTTTGTTTTGTTTTAATCTGTTCAATGAGCGACTGGTCTAGATTTGTGGGTTTTGAACATATGTCATCCATGGAAGCCCTCTTCCAAACAGAGTCTCGAGCAGAAAACATCTTCGGGGTTGCAATGGGTGTGGGCAGCCAGGAACCCGCCTTCACTTTGCACCCCCCCTGCCCTCACAGTGGCCCCCAAAGTAGCTCTGCTGGGCTCTGGGGCTTCATATCCTAGCAGCACAATTTGAAAACTGTTAAATTTTCCAATAAAAAATCATTTCCCAGCCAGCAAAAATATTTCTGTATACTTTTCATAGTTTTTTAAATTCTTATTCATTGATTTGAGGTGGAGGGAGAGAGAGAGAGAGATTTGTTATTCCACTTATGTATGCATTCATTGGTTGCTTTCTGGATGTGCCCCAACTAGGGATTGAACCCACAACCTTGGCATATCGGGACAACACTCTAACCAACTGAGCTACCCAGCCAGAACTTCATTCCATAAATTTTAATCAAAAGACCCGCTGCACTTTAAAAAAACCCATAAGTAAATTCTTACATGACATATATCTTCATGGAAAAAAGACTGGAAGGAAATACATCCACAAAAATGTCAGGAGGATGGTCATCTCCAGGTGATGGGCTACCACAACATAATTGCAGCAAGATGTTACTTGGTTCTCACTTTTCTGCATTACCACCTGTCACAGACATCTGCAAAGATCCTGCAAAGATCCCAGAGCTTCCTTCATTGGAACAGCTAGCACCAGCCATCAAGACACCAAGATACAAAGATATGGGTGAACTCAACTCCACACAATACAGGCACAGTGGAAAATTGTCTTCAAACAGGATTTCCTCAAGTGTGTCCCATAGGGTATTAGTCCCAGAAATGCTTGGTCACAAAATAGGAATTTGGGAAATGGCAGGGGGAAGCCTACTCCAAAGTAACTGAGTTTGAGAAACTTGCATTTCCATTGCCCCTGCTGGACAGTAAATAAACAGTAAGTAGTAAGCGTTTTAACATCTCTGACTATCAGGAAGCCTGGTTAATGTTCCTTAATACACCATTTCTCAAATGTATTTGACTACAAAATTCTTTATTCCCCATGACCCTTATTAATATCTCAACAAACAGGTCAGGATTGAAGACAGTTTTAGAAAGGCAATTCTTAAACCCTGAGTTGTAAGTCTTGAAATAAATGAGAAGTTACACAGGCTGACAGTGACCAGAGGGGAGAGGGGAGGGAATTTCAGGGGAAATAGGGGAGGGGTTTAGAGGAACATATATAAAGGATACATGGACAACAACTGAGAAGGGTGGAAATGGGAGGGAGGGGGGAGCATGGGGGATTGGATGGGATGGGAGTAATAGACAGAAAACTGTACTTGAAAAATAATTAAATAAAAAATGGGAAAATAAATTTTTCTTGTGTATCAAAAAAAATGAGAAGTTACAGAAGAGGAAGAGAAGGGAGGAAAAGAGACCAGTTTGAGGTCGGAAGGACTTTGCAACGGGACAAAATGACCACCCACAATTCCAAAGAATGTCCAGAACCTTCTTCCTATCTCATTCCTAGGAGACAGAGGCAGGGATTGCTGTGTTAGCAGTCCAACAGCCGAAGACCGCCAGAAGGGGACTCTGGAAATTAGAAGTTCAAGGTCCCCAACTGCACACTTTGCTGCCTCTCCATGTTGGCTCACTGGGACAAACCTTTCCCTAGGAAGAGCAGGAAAACAAAATGATCCTAGTAACAAAATCATCCTAGTAATGATCCTTCAGTTCCCCAAGTAACCCACACCTGTGCCAGCCTGGTGCTAGGGGCCAGGAGCCTGTGGGTGCATAGGTCATGTTTAGCAGAGAGCCTAGTCTGGAAGTCAGCAAAGGGACAAAGAGCTCCTCCCTCAGGGTGCACACAGGGGCCTGGGAGACTATAGAAGAGCACCCTGTCTGAGCAGTTGCCAGGAGTTTCCTACAGTCTCATGAAGCAGACATTCTCACTGCTTCCAGGTAGAGGGCTGAGGTGTAGGAAGCGGGGAGAGAAATGTCAGAGAGAATTGTCAGAGAGAACTGCAAGAGGGAAATTGTGGAGGCAGGAGAGAGAGGGGTGGCCTGGGACCTCCCAGGCTCTCGGACTGGAGCAGAGTGTTTGGCAGGATGGGAAGGGTGTAGACATAGAGGGTAGAACAAACGTATCCTGCCCAGAAGTAAGCAGGTTACTGCTATAGTAATTTGCAGTTGCTGATATGGGGGGAAGAAAGAGGAGGGAGGAGTAGGAGATGACTCAGGGGGTTGAGCAAGTGACTAGGAGAGAGACGTGGGAGCAGATTGAGAAAGTCAGTAAATCTGGATGCAGGAAGGAGGTGGAAAGACAAGTTCAGCCCTCGACAAGTTTAACAGGTTATGTAAGAAGTCCAATAATTAATGATGATGATAGTGATGACGATGATGATGGTGGTGATGATAACAAAGATGACTGTGAACTCTCCCCTCTCTCTTTCTCTCCTGGCTGTGGGAGTCATGCAGGGAAGGGGCAGAGGGACAGCAATTATAAGAGAGGGTTATATCTTCTCTAGAGAGTACTTTGGAGAGGGTAGAGCTGATGCAACCTTCTCCATCCACCTCTGACTCCCTCCACCCATTCATCCATCTGCAGAAGACAGACTGGGCTGGTCCACCTGGTCCTACACCATCAGCCTTGGAAGTCCAGTGCTCCATAATCAGGATGTCTTCTCACCAATCTCCTCCTTCCCCTTGGGTCTCCAAAGACTGGCCCTACTAGCCCTACACCGGTCCCTAGTGGGGTGATTCCACCCTTCTTTTTCTGGCAGATCACGGTCCAGAGTGGCTACCCCCTCCACGCCTCCACCCAGTGTCTAAGCAGCCTGGGCAAGCCAGCTCCCTGCAGAAGCAGAGAACCAGCACCACAGCATACCGAACAGGGAGGTGCAGAAAACAGAATACTGAGGCACCCTCCTCTAAAGATGCATTATCTTCAGGGTAGATGTTGAATTCTAGTAACACATTCCCTGGGGTATTTTCAAAACCAGACACAGTGGAGCCTTGTTCCAGCCTCACTATGGGCCAATGCCCAGGCTCCCCTCCAGCCTCCAACCAGCTCTGGCCACCGCCCCTGCTTGGGTTGCAGATACCATTTAATAGGCCAGGGTTGCAGTCTCTGTGCTGTGGGCAGCGAGCTCTGCTCACTCCGACCCCAGGCCCCTGCCTGCCCACTTCTGTTTTGGTATGCTCCTGCTCCTTCCTGCTGGCCTCTCTGAATGCTGATGTTCTTTCGCCAAGACTGCGGGTGTTGGCGTGTCCCAGCCTCATCTTCGTTGATCTCTTGGTTCTTTGCCACGTACAGAGACCACCTCCTTGCCACCCAGATCTGGGAGGGTGAGCAGGAGCTGCCTGTTTTAAAGACTTCCCAATTTCTACCAAAGCGCCCCAGCATAGCTTAGCTGCCAGCGTGAACTGTGAGTTCCCAGAGACGCCGATGGCACTTTTCAACATTCGTCACTTTTGACACATCTAAAATATCCTCACTCCCAACACTCTGTGAGCACCAGCCCAGATGGTCTGGCTGCTGGGGAGGCGTCAGTCTCCAAAAGGCCTCTGAGAGGCCCTGGGCAAAGGCTTCCTGACTGAGAAGCTCGTGCTTTTCTCTCTCCCCCTCTACCCCCTCCAAAGCTAAGCCAGCCAAGTGGGCACCTCACTGCCCGGCTTCTAAGCTCTAAGCCAGATCCCTTTTATAGAATTCCTCACACGTTGGCTCCCCGTGGCTCCAAGCACTTTCCCATCTGCCAGGCACAGCTCTGTCCTAGAGGAAGCTGCTTATTTGAGAGGTTCCCTGTGGAATCACCTCTACTCCTTCAGGTGACTGAGGACCCCATGGGAAGGAGCTTGCCCCTCTCACCCACTCAACAGCTGAGGTCAAGGGCACCTTGGGCTAAGCTCCGGGAAAGCAAATATGCATGGGTTTACCGCTGGGCTCTTAATCCTGCTCTGCTGATCAGATGTATCGGTTTTTATGCCAGTATCAATTTTTTAAAGAATTAGCACTGCTTCACATTTTATTTCATCATGCATTCCTACAGAACTGGGTTCACATTTCCAGTTTCGTAGAAAAATAAGTATACCGGCCACTATTTATTTAACAGTCTAATCTTTAAGACTAATCAGTAGACCAACCTGGAAAGATGAATAAGTCTCATGACTAACTCATTTTCTTAAAATTCTTTAAGACAAAGAAATAACTTTTTTTTTTACTCCCGAGGCACAGAATCTCAACAGCAGCAGCCAACATGGAGTTTTAGCAGCTTACCTTTACCCCCAAAATAAAGGCTTCGTATAAACCAGTGATTTTACCATAAAAACCTGTCCTGGAGAGAAAGGAGCAGCAGTGAGACATCACTGCAAACACAGAGTGATGATGTCATCAACAGGCCACTTACAGCAGGTAGACTATGAGAACACTCCATGTAAGAAGTGGTTACTTTTCTGTCTCCTTTACACAGTTAAAAACAAATATTTTCTTTAAAATTCCCCTTACATTTAAGTCTATAAAATTTCAGAAATGCCTTGTACCCAAAACAAGCACTTAAAAAATAACTGTGCTAACAACACTTACAATTCAGATAGGTATATGTTTTTATAACATCTAAGACTGCAAGGGTTTTTATATCCCATAGCTCTCAGGTTTAACATGCCCTCCGTCTCCTTCACATGCAAAACATTTTCTGCCCCTTGAAGGACAAAGATCTCTGAGTTGTTTGGAAATTATTCCAGCAACTACTGGAAACATTCGTCTACCAATTACTCAAGCACAGAGTGTGGATATGGGACATCCAGATTAACGTCCAGAATTTCATTATAAATTTCTCATAACCTCTTTTCATTTGGTCTAGATTAGCTGTAGAAGATTTCCAAAGGGATTTTAATAAATCCCAAATCATCTTACATGCACTTTTTCTAGTTGACTCGAAAACCTTTAAATGGCTTTATATACAAGCTCGTGGTGAAAATGAGGTGCTTCCAGTTCCTTCCAGGCAATATTCAGCTTCCAATATGTCTCTAGAGAGTAAACACTCTTTCAGCAGCATGTCAATCTCTTTAACAAAGTGATTAATAGATCTGCCCACCGCAGAGCCCCACACACTATCTGTGCTCTTGCCACCTCTAGACACACTGGGGAGCACAGCATTGTCAAGAGCAGTGCCGGCCTATACACAATCTACAGTTCCCCTGTGCCTATCAGCATAGGGATTACACAGAATGCCATCTGCAACAGCTCTAATGGCCAACTGGCCCACCCACTGTGGTGCTCAGGGTCATCCAATGCTAAGTCAGGTTGATGGTACAACAATTTATCAAATGGTTTTTCTACATCAGCTGTGCTCATTACTGTTCCACAAAGGTCAGAAAGAAACTTAGATGGCATTTCCCTATGAGTAGCCTTTCCCTCCAATGCCAAGGACACTGCCAACACTGGTACTCTTAAAGAGAGTACTCTAAGAGATTTAAGTCTCTTAGCATTTTTGCAGCATCATTACTATATCCATGCTCAAAATATTCCTGTATGACTGGTGTCAAAGTCTCCTCAACTGTGATTTCATCCAAAGTTAAAGCTACAGTTTCACAAACAAGTTTTTCTGGTCATCAACACAGGATCTTTCCCATCCACCTCCCCCACATCCTGCTCTGCCTTTCTTCTCTTAGTCCCTGTCCCTTCCCAGATCTGGACCACCTGTCTAGCAGCCTTCCCCTTGGACCGTTGGTACAGTTACTCCACTTCTACTGGCTTCGCTTCCATTATCATTGCTTTAACCACCTACAGAATCCCAGCATGGGGTTTTCTGTAGTCGCATTTTTGCCTTGGCATTAATTCTCGTTTTGTTAAGGGAGGATGCTGAAATCCAGTTTCTATGGATCTCATTCTTTATGTCCCCAGTCCCAACATTTTATGTATTACCAGAAAAGAGTGACTTAAGCTATCAGGATCTGTAGGGTTTACATTCAGCATCTGCTCATTTTCTACATCCACTGTTCCTTAACTTCACATGCACTGATTAAATTACCAAATAGAGTCTTCCTTTGGGATCTATTTTTGCTGAATTCACCATGATCCACTGACTTGACCATGCTACTCAGCCTCTGCCACTGCCTCAGTGTGTATTTGGCCTCTCCCTCTGTTTTTGTTCTGTTCTGTCTACCTAGTAAAGGGGGACAGAGGGCAGCCCAAGAGGCTGGTGTTTATTGGGTGAGGCCAGGAGGTCAGCTGGCCAATCACAGCAGTGGAGATAGAGCTGATCACTATAGCTTTGTAATATAGTTTAAGATCAGAGTGTGTGATGCCTCCAGTTTTGTTTTTTTTCAATCTTGCTTTGGCTTGCTTTTGTTTTTTGTGGTTCTATACAAATTTTAAGGTTGTTTTTTCTATTTCTGTGAAAAATGCTATTGGAATTTTGATAGGGATTGCATTAAACAATGAGATTGCTTTCTTTATTTCCTTTTCAGATAATTTATTGCTTGGTATATACAAACACAACTAATTTTTATATGTTGTATTATATCCTGAAACTTGAATGGTTAAGTCTAACAGTTTTTGGTGGAGTCTTTAGGATTTCCTATATACGAAATTATGTCATCAGCTAACAGGGACAGTTTTACTTCTTGCTTTCCAACTTGGATGCCTTTCTTCTTTTTCTTACCTAATGCTCTTGCTATGATTTCCAATGCTATGTTGCAAAGGCATGAAGAGAGTGGGCACCTTTGTCTTGTTCCTGATCTTATAGAGGGAAATATCATACCATTGAGTATGATGTTAGCTGTGGATTTGTCTTACACACCCTTTATTGTGTTGAGGTATGTTCCTTCTAGACCAAATTTGTTAAGAGTTTTTATCATAAAAGGAGACTGAATTTTGTCAAATGTTTTTCTGTGTCTGTTGAGATGATTATATATATGATATTTTCTTTCTATTAATGTAGTATACCAACTGATTTGTGTATATTGAACCATTCTTGCATCCCAGGTATAAATCTCACTGACCATACTGTATGGTCTTTTTAATGCATATTGAATTTGATTTGCTAATATTTTATTGAGAATTTTTATATCTATATTCATCAGGGATATCCAATGCTTATATTCTTTTTTTTCCCAATGCTTATATTCTTAACAACTAGAGAAGTTAGTCTCAGAATGATCTTCCACTTTGGGATAATGCAGATTCTCAGGCCTCACCAGACCTACTGAATCAGCTACTCTGGGGATCTTAAGCACATGGCTATGAGAGAATTACTGTCCTTAAATTCAGAAGATTAGGTAAAACATAAAGGATCCTGGAAAAGAAGTACTTATTCAGCAGAGGTTTAAGGGCAGAACCCTGGCTATGTTTTGCCAGGGTTCTATGTTTGTCATAGATTTATTTCCCCATTGACCTATAGCCTGCTTGGGCTCCTGGAACTGCCTAGTTTGAATGGCATGGCTGGAGTGCCTACCTGGTAATGGTAGAGACCCAGACTAATAGTCTCCAGAGCTGCCACATAAAGTCAATAGACTCCTACCGCCAGAAAGAGCCTGGACAAATTGGAGAGGAAAGGCTGAAATCCTGACTCCAAAGAAGGGCCTCTTCTTGGCACAAAGGCACAATGCTCTTGCAAAAACATGAAACGTACTGCCTGAAGGAGGTACACAGAATTCACAGAAAGGTCCTAAACAGGCTGGCAAAGAACTTGGTAGATGAGTACCAAAAAGTATCTGAAAGAAACTATGTTGCATCAAGCTATGAAATGGAAGAGACCATAGGTAGGTGCTAAAGGATAGAGAAGTGAGGTGTTGAGTGCCAAGCTCCATGGCAGACATTTCACTGAGTTTCATCCAGTTCTCACAATGACCCTAGGAGATGTATATTCAGGTTCACAATTTAAGAGAAGGAAACTGAAGCTCCCAGGTTAAGAGAGCTTTCCAAGGTCACATAGCTGATAACTGATAAAGTTATTAATTAATAACTGATAGATCAAATACAGAGCCAACTGATTCCAAAGCCAGTGCCCTTTCCAATAAACTATCCTGTCTCCACCATGGCTTTTCATAGTGCCCCAGAAATTATTGAGGTACATGTCCACAGTCTGAAAGGGGCAGACAGCACTGCCTCCAGACCCAGGCAGTGAAGGGAGACCATGGGTCCAAAACAATATCTTAGGTAGAGTAAAACAGTATAAAAGCACATGCCCAGAAAAGTTCTGCAGTCCTCAGAACCTGGATGTATGGCTGGTGAGATAGAGAAATGGCATTCAGGTCCTAGTTTTATTTTTGTAGCCAGCTGTTGGCCTTAGGCAAGACTCTGGACCCCAGTTTATTTCTTCATCAGGAAATGAACATGCAGAAAATGGAAACAGCTGTGCAGTAGACCCCAGGACCCAGGGAGTCTCAAAGGAGATGAGGGTACCAAAGGCCTCAGGAAAACAGACTATAGCCATGACCTCAAGCTCTGTATGTTTTGTGGTAACATATCAATCACACATGGGCTCATCTTTTCCCATATTCCATAGTCCTTCCTTCCTATCAGGACCAGCCTTTGATTTGGAACCCCTAAGATTATCTGGGAAACTGGTGACACTACTCACCAATGTGGTAATCTGGCTGACTTCACACCAGCCACCCTATGGCTAAGTAGGTGCCTCTATTATTTATTATTCAGCCACTGAAACACTTCCTGGACTTCCAGTAAAGATGGAGGTGTAGGTAAACATGGCTCGCCTCCTCAGGCAACCACAGCAAAAATTACAACTGAACTTCAAAACAGCTATCACCCAGAATCATCAGAATATCGAGCAGTTTGGAAGTCTGACAGCCAAGAAATTAAAGAAGTCACATTCACCCAGATGGGTAGGAGGGGCAGAGATGTTGAGATGTGCAGAGCAGAGAGGCACACAGGCACAGATCCAAAATGAGCAGTCCCACACCAATGTGTGGTGGATACACAAAAGAAGGGATACCTCAGGAGCAAGGGATCCCATCCCCACACAAGACCACCCAGCCCAGTGCTCCAGTGCCAGGAAGATAAGTCCCCATAATTTCTGGCTGTAAAATCCAGTGGGGGTTAGGGTAGCAGAAGAAACTGTGGGATTTTCAGGATTCTCCTCTTAAAGGGCCCACAATGGACTTAAGACTTACACAGACTCACTCCCTCAGGGCTCCAGCACCTATGCAGCAGCTAGAAGGGTACCTGTGGCATAGGGGGAGACATTGAGGCGTCTGGCATCAGGGCAAGTGCCAGGGGACAGCTTTCTCACAGACAAAATGCCAGAAGCCAGGCAGTGGCATTGTCCTCTTTCTGAGCCCCCTCATACAGAGCCACAGAGCACTGATGCCATATCAGAGCCTTCATCAACCTGGTTCACACAGGTTTCCCCACCATGACAATTACCTAAGGCTCCACCCCACCCAACTTATGAGTGCATTTTTCTACAATAGGGCACATTAGTAAGACAGGAGTCAAAGCAGCTCTACACAGAAACAAACGAAGGGGAGCTGCCAAAATGAGGAGACAAAAAAAAATGGCCCCAATGAAACAGGAGATCAAAACTCCAGAAAAAGAACTAAGCAAAATGGAGATAGGCAATCTATCAGACGCAGAGTTCAAAACACTAGTTATTAGGACACTCAAGGAACTCCCTAGGTGCTTCAATCGCATAAAAAAGATGCAGGCAGAAATGAAGTTTACACTAAGTAAAATAAAGAAAAATTTACAGGGAAGCAACAGTGCAGTGGATGAAGTCAAGAATCAAAGCAATCATTTGGAACAGAAGGAAGAAAAAAACATGGAGATCCCCTGAGGCTCCATCCTACCTAACTTACAGCTGTTCACAGTGGCTTTTCCATATGAATGGCTGGTCTTGGCTCATGCTTCACAACTTCCTAAGTGCTTTCAAACAAGTAACAGCCAGCCTCAGTGAGCCAACAGTCCTATACCTCTTGCTAAGTGGCCCTGACAAGGCACTAGCAGCAGCCAGCCTAGATTCATAGCTTGGCTTCACCTGGGAATCTCTAAATCCAGTAAAAGTAGCAGCCATCTCAGATTGCTTTACAGTTCAGGCAGGTCAGACCCAGGCAAAACAAAGGTTGGGACTGACCTTGGCCTACCCCACCTTAAAACCCCAGAGCCTGCACACCCAGTGGACAGCTACAGACCACATTGGAGCAACACCACCCTGCCTCCACACAGCTGATCCTCCATGGAGGTCAAGGGTTTGTGGTTAATGGTCATAGCCAATCTGTGCAACTGACTGACCTGGCTAAACCTCTCCCATGGACTTGCCAACAGCAACCAAAGCTCAACTACAAAAGGAAGGTGTACTCAGCCCACACAAAGGGCACACTTCAAGTACCCAGCTACTGTAATAGGAGAAGTTGTGCCACTGGACCCCACAGGACACCTACTACACTTGGCCATGCTGCCAAGACAGGGAGTCATAGCAGCTTACCTAATACATAGAAACAAACACAGGAAGGCTGCCAAAGTAAGGAAACAAAGAAATATGGCCCAGATCAAAGAACTGATCAAAACTCCAGAAAAAAAATCTAAACAAAATGGAGATAAGCAATCTATCAGATGCAGAGTGCAAAACACTGATTATAAGGATGCTCCAGGAACTTAGCAAGGACCTCAGCAGCATAAAAACGATCCAGTCAGATGAAGGATTCACTAACTGAAATAAGGAACAATTTACAGGGAAACAACAGTAGAGTGAATGAAGCTGAAAATCAAATCAATGATTTGGAACATAAGGAAGAAAAAAACTAACCAATCAGAACAACAAGAAGAAAAAAAATCCAAAAAAATGAGGATAGTGTAAGCAGCCTCTGGGACAATTTCAAGAGGTCCAACATTTGCCTCAGAGGGGTGCCAGGAGAAGAGAAAGGGCAAGAAACTGGAAATCTATATGAAAAAAACTTCCCTAATTTGGTGAAAGAAATAGACATGCTTCCAGGAAGCATAGAGAGTCTCAAACAAAATGGATGCAAAGAGGCCCACTCCAAGACACATCATAATTAAAATGTCAAAAGTTAAAGACAAAGAGAGAATCTTCAAAACAGCAAGAGAAAGGCAGAGAGTTACCTACAAGGGAGTTCCCATAAGACTGTCATCTGATTTCTCAAAAGAAACTATGCAGACTAGAAGGGATTGGTAAGACATTCAAAGTCATGAAAAACAGAGACCTACAGCCAAGATTGCTCTACCCAGCAAAGCTACCATTTAGAATTGAAGGGCAAATAAAGAGTTTCTCAGACAATGAAAAAACTAAAGGAGTTCATCATCACCAAACCAGTATTCTATGAAATGTTAAAGGGACTTATTTAAGAAAAAGATTGAAAATATGAACAAGAAAATAGCAATAAATACATACCTATCAATAATTGAATCTAAAAAAAAACTAAGCAAATAGAAGAACAGAGACAGAATCACAGACACAGAATGCATTTTGATGGTTGCCAGATAGAAGGGGAGTGCAGGAGAATGGGTGAACTGGTGATAATATTAAGTACTAATAGGTAGTTACAGAATAGTCATGGGGATGTAAAGTGCAGTGTAGGAAATGGAGTAGCCAAAGAACTTATACACATGACCCATGAACATGAACAATGATACAGGGATTGCCTAAGGAAGTGGGGGTTGCTGAGTGGAAGGGGGCAAAAGGGAAAAAAATAGGACAACTATAATAACATAATCAATAAAACATAATTTAAGGAAAAAGATACTGAGGCCTAGGTGGTTTGGAAGAAAAGCCAGGTCTAGAACCCCGGTCCAGCTGACTTAAGGAGCCAAGGACATCTCACTGTATCACAATGGGGATCTCAGAGCCGGCTGGTCCAAACTCCTCATTTTCCAGTTGAAGAAACCGAGGCCTATAAAGAAAGTTAAATGACTTGCTCAAGGTCAACCGGGATAATTTAACAAGAAACTAGGAGTTCACAGAGATCTGCCAACACTCAATAACACTTAATCCACCAATAGCTAAATATGAGTGAAATAGTTCTGAATGCCTACAGGCACATTGTCTCTACAAGCAGGTACAGCAGACCCAAACAATAACATGTTCAGCTGCTTGCCTCATGTGACAGGCCTTCACTTCAGGCTCTCAGCTCTCCTTTAAGTCACCACATAAATGCAATCAAATGCAATTCAACACAGTCACACTTTGGATCAGTGATTTTCAACCCTTCTCATCTCATGGCAAAATAACTAATTACTAAAATTCTGCAACACAAAAAAAAGTTATAATTTTTGCCACCAATGTGACAAAAATAGGTAGATAATTACTATTTTTTGTAAATCAATCAAAATAATTGACTGATTTACAAAAAATAGTAATTATCTACCCTTTTTGCTCCAAAGTGATTTTTTAAAAAATCAGGTGCCTATATTTGTATATAAGGATTTGTTACCGAGAATCAACCAATCAGACACAAGCTTATTATGTGATATATCCAATAAGATGTTATTGACCTATAAATTTATGGTTCAAGAGAGGGTATTCACACCAGATGGATATTGTTTAGTTGGCTGTTGTCATTATTTTTAATTTGACAGTCTAAGGAAAGAGATCAGTGCCCCTACTAAATAGTCAGGTATTGTATGTTTTAAAAACTCGTTCAGTCCACACGTTGAAAACTGCTGCTCTAGATCAGGGGAGTACAATTGCAAAAAAACCCATTTCAATGGCGTCATGGTCTGCAAGCTTCCTCTGGGGTGCTGAGTGCCTGAAAGGAGGTTTATGGGTCTGTCCCAGTGGGTGACTTGAACTTCCTGTACTGCAAAGGGGCCGCTCTTAGCATGAGGCTCAATTCAATTATTTCCTGTGGCCTTGGCCAAGACATTTACACTCTCTGAGACCCAGTTTTCTTTTGGGATAACCTACTGCTAGGTCATGAGGACTGAACAAAGTAAGGAATTCTGAGTTACTAGCAAAAAGTAAGTAATAGCCACATGAACCTGCCTGACCAACTCCACCTGCACCCCAGCATTCCATCATCACCTTTAGTGAGAACTTTTGGGTCTTACTGGTTCTCTGGGTCATTATTAATTGTGGCTGACACCTTGTGAGGGACTTAGTGGTTAGACTGCCAACTCCCATGTCAGCAAAACAGTCTCACCATTTAACCAAGGAATTCCATGCCAGGTCATTCATCCTAGTGGAAATAATTCTCCGAAAGGAAAGCTCTCTAGGTGAAGTCCATTACAGCTCTTTTTATGAAGGTGAAAACCTAGAAACATACTGCTTGCCCCAGACAGGGAAATGGAATCATGAATCACAAAACATTCCCTCGGTGGAATATTACTCAGCCTTTAAAAATGATGAGTATGAACACTAGGAATATGGAGAGATTTTTATGGCATAATGTGAAATAAAAAGACAGAAAAAACAGTTATATCTGCACAGTTACATGAAAAATAGATTTGCTTCAAGATACCAAAAAGAAACACAGGAAAATAGCCAATCCATTAAGATGATGAGAATGCAAGTATATTTTTTAACATTTTATTTTCCGGTATTACTCCACTTTTGTGCACCACCTATATTTTTAAAAGAATAGGAAGAAATCTGATTCTTACTCCGGATACAATTTAGCTGAAGGCAAGTTTCATTGTGGAAGAATGCCTGCACAGAGTAGGTCCTCAGGAAGTGGTGGTACCGAGAAGAATGAATCCGTAATCCTAGAAATTCTGAAGTCAGTGCAGCTGGGGCACAAACCGGGGGCCAGACCACAGCAGTCTTGGGGCGGAGCCATGGCTGCGTTTACCTCGGGTTTGTTCCACCCTGAGCAGAGGGCGTGGCTGGGAGGGCTTTTGGGGTAAACAAGAAATTACAGTCTTCCAGAGGACCTCTCCCACTAGTCCCAGGTCAGGGGATATTTTCAGCAGTTCAGGTTAACACAAGGAAACCACACGCGCGCGCCTTAGCAATTCATATCACGAATGTGAAGATATTTCACACACGACTCCGTGAGGGGCATATTAATACCTGCGGCTGCTGTCTTATTCACGGTGTCCCCAGCATGGGAGGCGTGTGACAAATGAACCGAGAGAAGCACCCAGCCCAGGCGTCACAGGCCGAAGTTGGATCCTGACTCCTGCTAGAGCCTCTGCTGCCGAGTCTTCGGTCCCCACCTATGGCAGCTCATTCATTGCCTGCAGTCACCCACCTAATGATGTCCCTGCCCCGAAGAAAATGAAATCATTTGTTCTTGTATGAACTATTAGGACCCTTCAAAAAGGACTGACTTAAGAAGAGAGAAATCATTGCTGCAAGGAACTGAATATTAGAAACTTAACGGCTGCACCTGCTTCTTCTGACTGATTGGAGGAAGCTTTGCTGCCTCTGGATCTTGCCGTCACGCGGGGGGAACACCAAGCCTCCCCCGTCTGTCACCTCACTTTCCAGGTGACGGGAGATGACTCCCTCGAAGGCCTTGGACCACTTACCTTAGTTAGTATTCTCCCTCCCAAAATCACTGCCTATTCTCCAGATTCTTTTTTCTTCGTTGACTCTATTGGTGTGACATAGGTTAATAGAATTGTGTAGGTTTCAGGCGGACAGTTCTGCAATACGTCATCCGTATAGTCCCACGGTGTGTTCACCACCTCGAGTCCAGCCTCCCTCCACATCTCCAGATCCTTATCACCGCTTCGCCTTTTCTCTCCTGGAGACAGGAGAAAATGGTGATTCCAGAAGGCGTGTCTGGAGGAGCTGCTCCTACCGAATCCAAATGCAACCGACTTCCTCCCTCCTAAGGGAATCCCTAGGACTTCCACAGCTCGAGTTGTTGTGAGGCTTAAATCAGTTAATAGAGTTAATACAGATAAGACTGTTATAAAAGTGCCTGGCACAGGATAAGCACTCGATAAATATTAGCTTACAAGGTGCTGAAAATCAATTTAGATATATATGCATATAAAAAGAGTGATAAATAAGACCAGAACTAAGGCGCTAATGATTCTACTTTTAGAAATCTATAGGAAGAAAACACTCATAGACTCAGGTAAAGATTTATGTACAAAAATGGTCATCAGAGCATTGTTTGTAATAGAAAAAAATTTAAAAGAAACCTGGAAACAACGGAAATGTCCAACAATAATGGAACAAGTCCACGAACTGTGCCACTTTGCAAGCGCATGTTTTTGAAGAAGGTTAATGCTCTAAGAAATTATCATGACAGGTGAAGAGGGATACAAAACCATTCATATAATGTGGTCTCAATGATAGACATTCCAAATAAACATCCACAAAGCAAATATCTGCACAAAAAAGATTGGAAGGAAATACTCCAAATAGCACTTGTGTTTTTTTCTGAATAGCGTGATTCTNTGTAGGTTTCAGGCGGACAGTTCTGCAATACGTCATTCGTATAGTCCCACGGTGTGTTCACCACCCCGAGTCCAGCCTCCCTCCACATCTCCAGATCCTATCACCGCTTCGCCTTTTCTCTCCTGGAGACAGGAGAAAATGGTGATTCCAGAAGGCGTGTCTGGAGGAGCTGCTCCTACCGAATCCAAATGCAACCGATTTCCTCCCTCCTAAGGGAATCCCTAGGACTTCCACAGCTCGAGTTGTTGTGAGGCTTAAATCAGTTAATAGAATTAATACAGATAAGACTGTTATAAAAGTGCCTGGCACAGGATAAGCACTCGATAAATATTAGCTTACAAGGTGCTGAAAATCAATTTAGATATATATGCATAAAAAAAGAGAGATAAATAAGACCAGAACTAAGGCGCTAATGATTCTACTTTTAGAAATCTAAGGCTCTGGCTGGCGTAGCTCAGTGGATTGAGCGCGGGCCTGCGAACCAGACAATCGCAGTTCGATTCCCAGTCAGGGCACATGCCTGGGTTGCAGGCTGGTTCCTTGCAGGCTAACTACCAGCAGGGGATGCACAAAAGGCAACCATACATTGATGTAAAAAAAAAAAAGAAATCTATAGGAAGAAAACACTCATAGACTCAGGTATAGATTTATGTACAAAAATGGTCATCAGAGCATTGTTTGTAATAGAAAAAAGTTAAAAAGAAACCTGGAAACAACCGAAATGTCCAACAATAATGGAACAAGCCCACGAACTGTGCCACCTTGCAAACGCATGTTTTTGAAGAATGTTAATGCTCTAAGAAATTATCATGACAGGTGAAGAGGGATACAAAACCATTCATATAATGTGGTCTCAATGATAGACATTCCAAATAAACATCCACAAAGCAAATATCTGCACAAAAAAGATTGGAAGGAAATACTCCAAATAGCACTTGTGTTTTTTTCTGAATAGCGTGATTCTTCATTCACTTTGGCATATTTCAGAGTGTATATATACAATTAGCATGTATTAATTCTACAAATAAAGGAATTAAAATAAAACATTGAGGAGTCTATCAAAACACTGTGACCCCCCAAAACGAGATCTTAGACTGGGCCAGCAGCAAGGGAAGGGAAGATAATCCTGAGTCTGAGTCCCCAGTATTGGATGACCCTAGTGGTTTGCTTAGAGGACAGAAAGGTCATTCCAGGACAGCTCTAAGTTTTCTAACCTGAGAAAATGCATGGACAAATTATGGTATTACAAACCACAATAGAAAGAAAAATGGGTAGGGAGGGAAGGAAATCAATCCAGTTTGTCCTCACTGGGCTTGCAGTGCCAAGAGTTTCCCCAAGTAGAGATGCCCCACCAAGAGCTGCCTATGTGCAGGGCAAAGCTCAGGATAAAGTTCAGTAAAGGTACGGGTCTGGGCGACAGCAGAGTCCTTGAGGCCATGGGTCGGCTGAGAATGATCCAGTATTCTAAGTGTTCTGAGAAGGGGACAATAGACCGTCACGGAGGCTCAGACATGCAGGCCCTAGAGCTCCACTCCTTCCATTCCAAGTGTGACCTAAAGTGACCCCTGCCTCCCTCAGTCACGGGACAGTTGCTAGATTACAGTGAAGAGCCTCTTAGAGAGTCACTATGACTTAAGTGCTGTGTGACGCTGGGGCCACTTCTTTCATGAGGACTGCAGACCACTCTCAGAGTCAACCACCTGAAACCTGCTACTATGTGGGGATGATGCTCAAGACAATGGCCCCTGCCCCACCTGGTGACTTCTTTTTACAGTAACCTGTAAGAAAACTCTCTCAGACTTCATGGCCAGGAAAGTGCGAGCAACTGGAGGCATGAATCCTATTACTGCTCCTGTTTCCACTTTTTGTTTGCTCTTGAGAACCAAAACTGTGGCCCATCTCCAGCAGCCTTAGAGGATCACACACTATGTGTGTCAGAGTCCAAATTGACAAACACTTCTGTCTTCATTGTTTTACTGACTTTACTTTCTTCTACCATGAATTTTTGTGAACTCCTTAAAGTCAAAAATGTTCTTCCATGTCACGCCCATCATCGGTTCCTATTCTCCCAGCTTAATCCAAAGAAAACACATATAACACAGAATTGGTCCTGTGAGGGCAACTGGGATACACTTTCACAGATCAAAAGTGCAAGATGCTGGGTGCTTTGATCTGTACTTATTTTAACCGCACGGCCCTCCATAGCTGCTAATTATGTGCCAGGCACTGTTCTGAGCTCTTCACAGACGTCATCTTAGTCAATCCCTGTAACAACTTGCTGAGACAGGTACTATTTCCATCCCCATTTGTTTTCCTGGAGTCCTCTTAGCATTCCAGTCAGCTATGCTGAGATGAAGATGTAGCTAGTCAGCCACCAAATAAAAGAAAGTTGGTTACATTTAGCACCGATGCATAAATGGGTGACAAATCAAGTGTCAGCCTTTGACCCCAGGCCTGGATCCCACAGATTCCACACTGATCACTGTGCGTTTACTAAGCACCGACCAGCACTGACCCTCCTTGAGTCCACAGCCTGGTGGAGGAAACACCACACACCTAAACAAACAAATCACCAGGCCACATAACAAGGACATGAGGATCAGAGAGGGGACAGCAAGAGAAAGTAATGACCTCTGGCAGATGAGAAGGCTTCCTGGAGGGGGTGATATCGGCAATTCATTTTCATGGATGGACCAGAGTTCATGGGGAGCAGCAGAGATGGGGGAGGAAGAGGGATTGCGAGGGTCCCTGCTATGAGCGGCTTTTGTGGGGAACTCTTGGCAGTTGGGGGCAGCAGGAGAATAGAGAGAGGGGAGGGGTTGCAGAATGAGGGGCTATCATTTAGGTGGTGGTTTTGCCTGCAATACCAAGAAGTTGAAGTCACTCAAGGATCTAATAGTCATTTCTGTTCTAGAAAGATTCTTGAGCAGCCGTGCAAAGGAGGATGGCAGACCACACATAGGCTGTTGTGATAAACCAAGCAAGAAACAGTATGCACATGAACTAAGACCCGGGGGTCTAGGGGCATGTGGGAACCTTCAGCTTTGGGCTGTTTGGCAGGCAGGTATGGAAGTTCAAGGTGACACTCCAGCTCCTGACTTAGCAGGAGGGCACAGTGTGCCTTGAAACTGGGAGCAGACTGGGAGCATGTTTGCAGGGCCAAGGGCTAGCTCAGACCGTCCATAAGCTTGGGAAAGCCAAACTGAGCAGAAGAAATCTTTATTATCTCAGAGAAGTTATTCAGATTCTCACTCACATCTCCTTTTAATAAAATATGATGCATCTCATTCTGTCATCACAGTGAAAAAGCATGGCTCTTTGCTGGGAATTAATAACCTTTCAAACTAACAACCTGTGGGTAGGAAAATTGGCTTCGTTAATACTTCCCCTTGTACTTGGTAGGTTCATCATCTCTCAGTCCAGCCATGCCCTGAAACCCAGAGCCCAAGACTCATCATTTGAGAAGCTGAATGACTTGGTACTCGAAAGAGTGATCAGGCTCCTTAGTCTTTTGGCCTAATTTAGTTCACAGACAAAAAACACTGGCATAGCCTTGTGTCCACTCCTCAGCTGTCAGGGAGGGAGGACGATTAGCCTGATTCCTAATCTTGGCAGAAAAGATGTCAGTCGTTTTGACATCAGAAAAGATGTCAGTGCTACGACTATGGAAACTGGTGCATCCTTGGGTGATAACCACTCCCATCCTAAAGTAGCTCAGGAGCAGGATGAGGCTCCCCCCAAAAAGAGGCTAAAAGGCCTTTCAGGAAAACCAAAAAATAGTGAAATCTGAAAAGCAATCTTTCTCTCCCTACCACACCCTTGCCCAGTCTTTGAAAGACTCCAAATGGATAGTCCTTTATCCTTGTCTGCTGAACGCTTTGGCAGCCACCTGTCACAGAGTACAAAGTCCAGAGCCCTCAGCATCCCAGGGCCCTACACCCTCTGTATGCCCAGGCCTCTCTCCTGCCTCCTTATGCCCACAAGGTCCCGTGCTTCTGAGCCCTTACTCAGCTGTTCCCTCCTCAGCACAGAAAGACCTACTCCCTCTCACACCCACCCACTACCCCCTCCCCCCACACACAAGCCCTCATTGGTCCTTCAAGGCCAAGATTAGCATCACTTTCCCTGAAAAGTTCTCCTTGAATGACATGCCCCTTCACACAAAATTCACCACTTCCTTTATGATCCTACCCACTCCACCACTACCTGGTCTGTACCAGGCCACATTATATAATAAGTGATGAGTTAAGCTACACGCAAGAATGCACAGTCATCTAACTGAGATGCTCTATTCACTGTCACCTAGCATAGGGACGTCGGGAATTGCAGCACAGAGACGTGGATTCAAATCCTGCATTTATCACTTACTGGCATTGTGATTTTGGGTGAAACCCCTGTCCTCTGGGCCTATTGCCTCTCTCTTATTCCTACTGTCCTAGAGTTACCTACTGGCTGGCTGGTCCTATAGTCACCAGGATGGTAGTGGGGAAGGTGACCCTCTCCACCTCCATGTTGGGTCCTCCTAGGTTACCCTCCATTATCTCCCAGGAGAGAATGGCCATTATCCCAGAAATGTTCTTTGGGGTTTCCCAAAGCTGTGACTCACGAGTATGTCCACCAACTCACCAGAACCCCATTGGCTGGTGTCCCCTGCCACCTTCCGGTTGTCCCAGAACTGGTGGAGGTAGAACAGATTTAAGCACCATCCCCAATCTTCCATTCTAGAGCCATTTGGAAGAAGATCTCGAGCTGTTGAAGAAAATGAAACGCTGCAGGAGATGAAGACAAGATTTCTACTCTTTGAAAGGGGAAGTGACAAGGCCTGTCAAATCAGGCTCCACCGTCCAGNCACCAGAACCCCATTGGCTGGTGTCCCCCGCCACCTTCGGGTTGTCCCAGAACTGGTGGAGGTAGAACAGATTTAAGCACCATCCCCAATCTTCCATTCTAGAGCCATTTGGAAGAAGATCTCGAGCTGTTGAAGAAAATGAAACGCTGCAGGAGATGAAGACAAGATTTCTACTCTTTGAAAGGGGAAGTGACAAGGCCTGTCAAATCAGGCTCCACCGTCCGGACACGCTCCTGCAGTGCGGCTTCAACTCCTCCCTGCCGCTGGTGGTGATCATCCACGGGTGGTCGGTAGGACACGCCGCCGCGGCCTTTTTCTCTCTGCTTCTCCATTTTCTCCTTTTCTCCCTTGTGTGTTCAATTCTAATAAAAAGATGGGGAGCTGGTGATAACAACGTCATGCATACTATTTGTAAAGCACATTCTAATTTTCCAAGTGCTTCCCCACACATTATCTCACTGAGTATCTCAATTCCATGAGTAAGCAGGGAGGGGAAAGTATAATTATCTCCACATTTCAGATAATAAAATGTGACTCAAAGAGGTCACACAGACATGAGGGCCCAGACTGCAGCCCACGCAGGTGAAGCTGCATGTCTCACAAGAGCAAGTAGGGAGACAGATGTCGTCTCTCGATGAAATGTATCTGTCAGTGTTAAATTTAGCTGCAAATAACAGAAACCCATTTGGCAGTGGTTCAGAGAAGTCAGAATTTATCTCCATTTCATACAATAGTCAGAGATATGTAATCCAGAACTGGATAAATGGCTTTGGTCAATGAAGTCCTCAAAGTCCCAGCTCATTTCCAGCTCACTGCTCTCCCATCCTTAGACATAGGCCTCATCCTCCTAGTCCAAGGTGGCAGCTACTGCACTAGCCATCACATCTTCATTCCAGGTAGCAAATGCTGTATACAAAGGAGTTGAAAAGCAAGGAGTTTTTTAACAACAACTTTAGTGATATATAATTCATATAGCATACAATTTATCCATTTAGCATGTATAATTCAATGGCTTTGCCATAAAAGAGAGGTGGTTTGTTGTTTTTTTTTAAGTTGGCCTCCCAGAAGCATCTGTGAAATACTTCTAGTAACATCCATTGGCCATACATCAATGGAAAGGGAGCTGAGACCTGTGTAGCCTCTTAGAGAAAGTATAGCCTTTTAGTGATGCTAAAAATTCCATTTCTACAGAAGAAGAGGGGAGAGAATACTGTGAGCAATAATCAAAGTCAAATTAAGTGAAGCCTTATCTCCAAGAGGAAATTCTGACTGCTGGTCACCAGCCCACCCATGATTTGAAGCTCAGTTCACAATATGAAACATCCAGGATTTGGGAGTCTATTTCGTGACTTGGAAACCTTTCCCTGCCGTCTAGTTGGAAATACCCCTGAAACCGCTTCTACTCCACCCTGGAGAGCAAAATGGGCCCATCTACCCACACGCCACTCCTTCAACAAGTATTCTCCAAGGGCCGCTACGTGCAGGCGCACAACCTCCCATGAACAAAACAGACCCCTGCCTGGCCATGAGAGGTGGTAGGGAGCCACGTGATGCCGTGGGTGTAGCCACGAGGTGGGGCGCCTTCTATAATCATCCTAGAATAGCACAGGGGCTCCTGCAGCCTGCCAGCAGTTTCCCCTCAGAATTGGCAGGGATCCCACCCTAGAGAAATGGGGGCTGGCAGCGAAAGTGGTGGGGGCCTTTTCTGCCCCTAGAGAAGGGACCTCACATAGATTGAAGCCCTACTGGAGCAAGGCCCTTGGCATTATGTATCAGCCCATTTCATCCTCATTCTCCCTGCATCCCTTCACCTCCCTGCGCCCTCCTGACTCCCCCTGCTTCCCCTCGCCTCTCTCTGCCTCCAGCAATACCCAGGTGTTTGTGGCTCCTCCTATGCTCCATGGGATTTCTCTCCTCTTGGCCTTGGCCTTGGCCTTGTCCTTGGCCTTGGCTCAGGCTGTGCTTTCCACCTATAGTGTCCTTTCCCCCTTCTCCTTTAGGACAGTATTCATGACATATTAGGTGCTCCAAAAATACTTGTTAACTGAAATAATGACGGAAGAAATATCTCGTTTCTTCAAATGCAACATGAAGATAATAGGGTCCTTTTACCAGAATGAGCTCTTCATTCTCAAATTCCTACCCAGACTGGAATACATCTACCATTATCAGTAATAATAATAATACAACTGCTAATAAGAACTAACATTTGCTGAGTGCTTACTATGTTTCAGGCAATACTCTAAGTGCTTTGCATTCATTGACTGATCTCGTCTTTACAACAGTCTTGGAAAGAAGGCACTATTCTTATCCCCATTTCCGCATGAGAAAACTGGGGCACAGGGATGTTAAATAACTCGCTTAAGGTCACTCAGCTAGCACCTGGGAGAGTCTGGATTTGAACCCAAACTGCTATATCCACACAGAAGGCCCTGGGGAAACATTTATTAAATAAATGGATCTTAACCTGGACGACACGTCAAGCCACCAGCTTTGCTCTTCACCTTAGTGGGCTAGTCTTTAGCCACACCTGCCTTTTCTCCTCTCCCCAGATGTACCACACTGTCCCTTTGTCATTCTGTGCCTCTGCCCATGCTCTTCCTTCTGCCTGGGATGCCCTAGACACTGCCCCCCCACCCCACCCCCCACCGCCACCGCCCCAACCAGCACCACAGTCACCTGCCCACCCTATTCTTAATCCTATTTCTCCTTTACAACACAGCATAAATGTATTTGCCCTGGGAACCCATCAGAAGTGCCCTTTAAACATTTATGGAGCTTCTACTATGTTTCTGGCTCATGGAGCTGGTCACTCTGAAGCAAGCCAAGCGCAGTGAGGGAGAGGAGAGGAGATGCAGTGGGTTTCAGAAGTGCGGCAGAGCAGGCCACCAGGAGGAGCTGGCGCGGGAGCTGACCCTCCAAGGACAGGTCAGGGTTCAGTGGCTGATTTACACAGGAGTTTCCATTGATCTAAGGCTTGGAAAGTCCTAAAATAGGGAAATGCTAAGACAACAGTTCTCAATTAGGGACTGGGGTGTAGCTCCCAGGAAACATTTGGCAAAGCCAGGAGGATTTTTGGTTTTCATAACAGGGGCAAGGGGTGCTGCTGGCATCTCCTGGATGGAGGCCAGAGATGCTGCTAAGTCTCCTACAACACACAGGACAGCCCCACAGCAAACAGGGATCTGGCCCAGATGTTCATAGTGCTGAGGTTGGGAAACCCTTAGAGAAAAGATCCAGTGTTACCCAAGAGTTGGAGAAAACCAAAAAGAGGTGAATAGAGAAAAGGAGGAAATGACTGCAAAGCCCCCTCTGTCCCCTCCTGGTGAAGCTGACCACCCTGTGGGCCTACCCTCAGCTGGACGGCTTGCTGGAAAGCTGGATCTGGCAGATGGTGACCGCGCTGAAGTCTCAGCTGGCCCAGCCGGTGAACGTGGCACTGGCAGACTGGATCGCCCTCGCCCGAAACCACTACGCCACCGCTGTCCACAACACGCGCCTCGTGGGAAAGGATGTCGCGGCTTTTATCCGGTGGCTGGAGGTAAGACCTGCCCCAACCTCCCTCCTCACCTTTCCTCCAAGACCCAGTGAATTCAGCTGGTCTCCAACAGCAGCCCAGACAGGAGAACCACGTGGGCTAAGCTCACAGGAATAGAAGGGCCTGAGGTGGTGACCAGGCCCCAGGGCTCTCTCGGCTGCCTCACCTGCACCCCTTTTTGAGGAATCATCTTCCCCTTACCATCCATCCATTAGTCCTTTTATGTTCACCAGTTGGATGTGCTACAGGATCTGTGTATCCTATAAACCAGCAATCCCCACACAGGAGCTACAAACAGGATTGCTTCAACAGGGCATTCATACCCAGGTGAAGACAGGCAGGCAGGAGGCCTAATCACTAGGCAGGGTCCCAGGTCGCTGAGCCTGGAAGGAGAGACGACAGGGTCTGCAAGGTGAGAAGCCAGTTTGGGTCTGCCGTATGAATGAAGCACCTCATTTGTGATCAGGCACCAAGAACAGAGTGGCAGCCTGAACAAGCTGGACCCACAAAGGCTTTTGTCGGGGCAGCTCTTCTCCTCCTGCAACCGAGTTATCACTGTCTTCCAGGCATCTGTTCCGTTTTCCCGAAGCAACGTTCATCTTATTGGGTACAGCCTGGGTGCACACGTCTCAGGATTTGCTGGCAGTTACATTGGCGGAAAGCACAAGATTGGGAGAATTACAGGTAACAATGCCTGATAACNTGAAGCACCTCATTTGCGATCAGGCACCAAGAACAGGGTGGCAGCCTGAACAAGCTGGACCCACAAAGGCTTTTGTCGGGGCAGCTCTTCTCCTCCTGCAACCGAGTTATCACTGTCTTCCAGGCATCTGTTCCGTTTTCCCGAAGCAACGTTCATCTTATTGGGTACAGCCTGGGTGCACACGTCTCAGGATTTGCTGGCAGTTACATTGGCGGAAAGCACAAGATTGGGAGAATTACAGGTAACAATGCCTGATAACTACGACCGTAATCTCACAGATGCATCAGGCCACAGAGCAAGGACCTGCTTTCCCAACAGTCTCCTAGTGAACACACTCTCAGCTTCCTTCCTGCTGGCTTGGTGTCTGGGGAGGGCTTGTAGCACTGTTGGAAACGCGAGCCTGGTCACGGACTGCTGCCCAAGAGAACTCAGAAATTGCAGCCTCCGCTGCTACTGCCTTTCCTCAC
Source organism: Sturnira hondurensis (assembly GCF_014824575.4). Taxonomy (NCBI): domain Eukaryota; kingdom Metazoa; phylum Chordata; class Mammalia; order Chiroptera; family Phyllostomidae; genus Sturnira; species Sturnira hondurensis. The sequence continues at coordinate 12,267,159 of NW_028080827.1, forward strand.
ACAGATGCCCCTCAGAGTCGGACCCTGTAGGATCTAAGAAGTAGATTTTTCTGTACACTTTCATAGCAGAAAGTTTATTTTTCAATTTATAATTTAAAAAACCCAACATGAACAAGTTAAAGAGTCACAGCCCTAAATATGCTGTAACAGCAACCACGTTTGTGCCTGGGTTTCCACATTGGTGAAACACATGGGTATTACTTGGGGCCCCCTTTGAATTGAGGGAGGGACCTCTGCACCAAAAACCTCGCCCCACACTCTACACCAACTCAGAAATGGCCCTGGTACCCAGGAAGAGATAAAGACATGCGAGAAGGCCTCTCCTCTAGGTGTCCCTGACCTCAACCCCACCCCCATGCTGCCCCAGAGTGACATGAGGAAAAACACACCTGACCAGATAGTTCCCCAACCACGTCCCCAAGGCCCACGAATCCCCACAATGGCCCAGGCGAGGCCCTTTGCAATGAGTGTAGTGTCCCAGAGCTTCAGCTTCTCCTCTGGCTGTTCCCTCCCTCTAGCTCTAGGCTTCAGTAACACCAGATTTTCCTCCACTTCACAAAGACGTCGTGGCCTCTCGTGCTTCTGGGCCTTCGCATGTACTGTTCCCTGTGCCTGGAATATCTTTCTGCCACTCACCCACCAGCTCTCATCTACCCTCAAACTCCTACTCATCCTTCAAGACCAAACAGGCTAAAACAATGCTTCGCAGGCTAAAACAATCCAAAGGAAATCTAAGATGAATAGCATTGCTATGACCTTTTACTTTTATCAAGTAAGAACATTTTTGGCAACTATTAAATATCATCTAGTGTTATCATTACTTCATAAAAGAAGACATTTATTTTAATATGAAAAAAGATAGGGATAATGGCAGATATTTAAACCAAGTAAATTTGTCATTATGAGAGTCCTTTTTTTTTCATCCTGGGGTGACTGGGGAGGCCTTGTCCCCAGACCAGTGACTGTGTCCCCACCAGTGTTATGTAACACCCAACAGCCTGGGTGTGGGCAGAGCTTCTCCAGAAGGCCCAGGAGGCCCATCACCAATGAACCAGGACTTGAGGTTGATCAGAATCACAGAGGCTGGATCAAGCCCGGACCATCTCCCCTTTGACTGGTACCCTGGGCGCCATCAGGCATTATTATCCAGGACCACATGTCAGAGACAGCGAGATGGCTAATTACTATTGTCCTCTTGTAGTCAGCCTGATGAAGAAAGGAATATAAATCACACCGAGACATTCTTCATTTATAACTGCGGAGAGGGCTGGAGAACAGGCACTCTCCTGGCGTCCGGTCAGTTCCTCCGCCCCTCTCAAGGATGAAAGCCAGGGCTGACATGGGGCATCAAAGGGCCCCCCAGAGAAGGTAAAGGAAGAAAGGGAAAAAACCTTGGGTGCATAAATGCTCCCCAACTCCCGCCAGCCAGGGGCTGCCACTCACCTCATGCAAACACATCTGTCACTTGAGGACTAGAGCTTTGAGAATGCTATCTGCTCTCAGTATCTTCTCCACCAGGGACCAGTGACGTACCGAGGCTGTTCTGGACCATCCCATGAAATGACATTAGTGTAGGAGAAAAGCCAGCTTGTTTAGGGAAGTTATAGGCAACATTCTGGCAAATTGCTTCTTTTTTCATGGGTAGGTTAAAACTATTTACAATAAGCACAGTGGGTTTTTTGCAGGCAAACAGATGCTCTTGAAACTAGCTTGAGAGGTACTTAAAATTGACTTGCTTAAATAAATCAGGCATTGCCTCATAACCTTATTTCTACCACTGCATAGTTCCTGCAGACCTCTTTTCCCCATAGATAATGCCCAGCTTGTGTTCAATTTTCAGCACCATGAATTACTGTGGTTTTACTGCAAAAAGGTTGTGGCAAGATTTTCTAGAGAAAGATTATGCCCTAGGATTTTCTTCTTCCTGCTAGCCCATGAATGTGTAATAACATGAATAAGCTAAAAAGAGCATCTCTCCTCCCCTCCCCTTGTTCTTACCTAAACCGTGCCCTTACTTTCCTGTTAGGGCTGGATGCCGCGGGCCCTTTGTTTGAAGGAATGTCCCCCAGTGACCGTCTTTCACCAGATGACGCCAATTTTGTGGACGCCATTCACACGTTTACCTGGGAGCACATTGGCCTGAGCGTGGGCATCAAACAGCCCATAGCACACTATGACTTCTACCCCAACGGAGGCGCCTTCCAGCCTGGATGTCACTTCCTAGAGTTCTACAAACACATTGGCAAGCATGGCCTAAATGGTGAGGAAGAAGACATGGCCAAGAGCACTGGCCTGCACCCCCACCCTCGCATGGGGCCTCTGCATCCTGTGCAATCTACCAGCTCTGTGGATTCTGGGAAGAGTTTGGCAAGGATGGGGGCCCAGGGTGTATGCTCACCAAGTCTGTTCAGAGAGAGGGCTTGTGGGTAAGAGCTGGTGTTCCCCCCTGCAGGCCCCTCCTCCTATCAGACAGAGGTCCTTGGGGCTCAAGCTCTGAGGATGCACTGAGGGCACCACCGGGAGTCCCCACCTCTTGCCCCCACTCAGTTCAAAGCCTCTCCAGGAACAGTAGCCCTTCTGAGAGTTGAAGGCGTTTAGTCCGCCTTCTCCAGAAGCTTCATCACTCAGGCAGCTTCCACTTCTCTGCTCACACGAGGACCCACTCACTAGATTATAGCTTCTTGATACTTGGCCTCACAAGAGTGTGAAAATTCTTCCACCTCTGTGAGGTTTATTCAGCTGATCCTCCAGGACAGTACTGTGATTCTTTCAACTCGAAGTTCAGCTCTAAACATGTCCCCGTGACTTCCTATAGCTTAGGGCAAAACCTGGATGTGGCATCAGCTGGGCCGTGATCCCACTTTTCTCTCAAATCCAAAACAGTAACATGAGTATCAATAACATGCACAGGGTTAAAAAACAAAACTTAAAAAAGCAAATGCCATACTCTCCATAGACGTCCCAAATTTCTCATTATTATAAGATGTCATCCTAATTAAAACATGCCAACTCACAAAGCCACTGGAGACCCCCACACTGCATACCGGTCTCACCCCAATCATCCAAAATCGAGCTGAAAACACACTCTCTTGTGATTGCATCACCCCCCTCACCCCTCCTGTATCAGGATGCCCTTCACACTCGACATGATCTCATTTGGGCTGTACTCCCAGCCCTGCAGCCACCCACACACGAGAGAACCCTCTGGGAACATCCCCCATCCCTTCTTACACGTTCCTGGTGTCATCGCACCTCCAGTCACCAGCAGTCCTGGCCGCCTGTCCCCAGCCAGCCTCTCAGACCCACACCTCCTGACACCCAGCACAGACCTCTAGGGTGGTGTGTGGCCACTAGTTGCCTGGTAAATGCATCTCTGAGCAATGAGTGCTGTTTGCTTTGGTGCTAAACTTCAAGGTGATGGAACCAAGTACACTCACTTAGCTTGTCCGACCTGGGTGTGGTTTTCCTCAGTTTTCTTCACCCTTATGTTGGCAAGTGATTCTGCGGTGTCTCTCACAACCAAAGCTAAATGAAAGGCAGCTTGATAACCGTTCTACCACCCTCATGACCGGGGTGAGGCTAGGTGAGGTGGAACGAGTCGGTGAATGTCTTTGAAGCCCCGTTTCCTCACTTGTAACAGCGGCCTCAGAGCTGGACGAAGATGCAGGGAGCAGATGAGTGAAGGCAGAGTACCTGCCTCGTGGTAAGTGCTCTGCAAATGTGGCCATGGGTGACCAAGAGCTAAGGTGACCAATGTCGGGAGAAGGGCTTTTGGCAAAGTTACCTGTGCTGTGCTTTCACATTCGGCACTTTCCATGACTTGTGGTGGTTTTTTCAACATTCTCTGTGAATCATTTACTAGATTAGGTTAATATTTGGAGAGAGAGAAATAAAGGAAGAAAGAAAAGGAAAGAAAGAGACAAAAGAAAGGAAGAAAAAGTAGCTGAACCTCCTAAGCTTGCTGGAGGGGTTCAGACCTGGTCACTGGGGCATGCTCTTCTAGAAGCCCGTCCCACACCGGTCTTAGTGGCCAGTTACCCCAGGGACGCAATGGCTGCTTTGGGACAGAAGGTAGACACTGCCAGAGGGGCCTCAGCTCTCAGCTCAGTGGCTGGGCCCCTAGTGCCACAGCCTGGTGTCCCTGGCTTTCCTAAGAAAAGAGGTATTCCACCCAAGCTTTCGTCAGCTAACTCATTTGTGCATTTTTAACCATTTAAGAAAGAAATTTTTCTAAAAGAAATTACATTACCCTGCTTCCTTAAATAATTTGATAGTTTCTGAGTGACTTGGGGTTCCCTTTAAAACATCTGCCACAGCCTGCGGCACCTGTGGGGTGCCTGCACCTGTGCCTCCGCACCAAGTGACTGAGAGGACCCTACGCTCCCCGAAGGTCTTCAGTCGCCTGTTATATGCACCATCGTCAGTGGGTCGACCTCAGCAGCCCCACCCGTCCATCCCAAGGTGCTGCTAGTCTGCACTGAGAAACAAGGCCATCCTTTGAACTGAAGGTTTAATCCTTTGGATTAAAGGTTGATAGTGTCCCTCTTGCCCTGTGTTCCAGCCATCCCCCAGACCATAAAATGTGCCCATGAGCGGTCGGTGCACCTCTTCTTGGACTCCTTGCTGCACCCCGACCAGCAGAGCATGGCCTACCAATGCAGCAGCATGGACCGCTTCAGCCAGGGCCTGTGCCTGAGCTGCAAGAAGGGCCACTGCAACACGCTGGGCTACCACACCCGCCAGGAGAGGCAGAGCAAGAAGAGCAAGAAGTTCTTTCTGGTGACTCGAGCCCAGTCTCCCTTCAAAGGTGAGTGCAGGTAGCCTGGAGCCTTCGCCAAGGACAAGGAGACAGTGCCCTGTCGGAAGGGTCAAAAATTCCCTGGAGTCTTTTCCTGGAATGACTTCAGGTTCTATTTTACTGTTTCTGAAATTGCACAGACTCCACACAGTGATATTGACAAGGCCTTTCTTTTGCCAAGAATGCGGCCACTGTGCTGCCAAATGCTAAAAGAAAAGCCTTACTACTTTCTGATACAATCCTTGGGTTGGCCTCTCTTCGTCCACTTGCATGGTCCCCTGAACAGTTACCTCCTGCCACAGGTGTCTCTGTTACGGAGACCTGGAGGTGTCCTAAACCCAGACTACAGCCCAGTGCCTTCATCTGCTCCTGACCCCCATGGAAAAACAGCTCCAGGCTACATTCATGGCTCCTCATTTTCCCGCAAGTTTCAATCAGCTGAGCATACAGGATATCACTGCCTGGTCGAGGCCTTTCCGAGATGCTTTTCAACTTCCACTGTTTCCCCGTCAGATCCCCACCTCAGGCAGAAACAGAGCCCCTGCCCCTCTCTGGGTTGAACAGGAGGTCAGAGAAAGGGCTGTGCTCACATCTTGGGCTGAAGCCAGCAAAAAAATATTCCACTGAAGCCCAAATCTTCCTGCAGGGAACCAGGGGACATCTATTGCCATTAACATTTCTGCCTAATCCTTAAAAGAGCTCATGAATGATTCAGCATCTTTCCTAGCACATGCTCACCTGCACTGGGAGGAACCCGTGTTTTGCTGTTTGATTATCACCATGCAAATATTCATATTTGCAGAAGGTGTATGCATCATTACCACCACTGTGCATCTGCACAGTGTTTCACACAAAACGTTAGATGCAGCCATTTATTTCCGGTGGTTCCCACACAGCCAAGCAAGGTCGGCCTGGCTGGTTACTATCCCGCTTTAAAAAGAGAGCAAAACTGGGACAGAGTGACCTGCCCACACTCCAGGCTGTGGGCAGGTACATCTGACTCCCAGTCCAGTGCTCCTTTTTACTATCAGGCTCCCAAGTTCAAGCTCTCAGGAGACTTATTTTTTAGGTGTGGAGTCCTCTGTTAATCTGAGCCTTTGCCCTTCAGCCAGATTTCCCTTCCCTGAGCCCAAGCTGCCCAGGAACGACAGGAATCATTGTGGGCAGCCGATGGCTTCTGAGAGTGCTTGGAGTGGGGGCGGGATCCTTCCCACCTGAAGGGCTGGAGAATCCCCTTTGCTGCTTGTGCCTTAAGGCCAGAGCAGGTGAGGGAATCAGGAAGGCCTCCTGCTTCAGGGGCTCCCCCACTATAGGCTGCCAATTAGACACTCACTCATTTGGGTTAAGCCGCTTCTCTTTTAAATGGCAAAGCTGCCTGGAATGATTAAGCTTCTCAGATAATCACATTTCCCTGGATCTACTTTAATCCCAGACTGTTAGCATTGCCAGAGACTGTTCACCCCTGCCAGTTTCACAGACAGGGAAACCGAGGCCCAGAGGGCGGAAATCGTTTGTCCAGGATCACAAAGTCGGTTCTTAGCAGAGCCAGCATTTAGACCCACGACTCCAACCAGCTAGCTGAGTGATTATGGTTAGCCCAGTAGCCTGCCCTGGTCTGTTTGTGGAGTGATGAAGGCAGGAGAAGAGAGGGGGTGGGTCGCTTTCCTTTTGAGATCAACTGGGAAGAAGGGCTATAGTTCATCTCCCAGGGATGGGCTGTGCATCTGAAGCAAGGGGACTGATCCAGACTTAGGGCTGGGAGAGGGAGGGCCGTGGGGAGGGTGTCAGGAGAAGGGAGAGGTAGAAGAAAGAGCAGTAGGCACAAGCCCGGCTGAGTACCTCCCTTTTGCCCAGGTACCCCCCACCCCATGCCTGACCTCCCCATGCTGGTGGTGGGAGCTCCCTTCCTATTAAGGAGACCACAGAATCACAGCAGCTACCAGCACTGATGTAATCACTTATTTGTTTCTTCTTCAAACATTAATTGAGCCAGAGTAGGCAGAGTCCCTACCTCTGAGGGGTTGGGTGAGACCGGCCCTGGCCATTTGGTATGTGCTCTGTGCTGTCCTGGAAAGACAGGTCATGAACCCCTTGGAGAAAACACTTGGGTCTCTTTATTACCAACTACCCGCCTTGATGAGAACTGGACCCACAGGGCCGGTGATGATGGAGGTAAGCCTATAAGGCAGGACTGCCTAAATCTGGTCAGAACCCAGACCTGCAGCAGGGTACTGAGGTTTCAGTGATATAACCCCCCTCCTCAGGACCTCCCAATTCTCCCCAGTTCTGCTTCAGTCCTTCCAGTAAGCCAAGTTCAATCCATCTGCTCACCAGTGGCCAGGAGCAGCCCTGCAGCCACACCAAGTGGTCCTGGGAATGGCTGGGAATCACACTCAGGTGAGACTCCACCTGTTTGGAAGCAGCTGCTCACAGGGATGCTGCGATCCGTCTGATGCTATGTCATCCAATATGATAGCTGCTAGCCATATGTGGCTATTTAAATTATTTAAACTAAATAAAATCAAAAATTTAAGTCCTCCATCACACTAGCCAGCTTTCAAGCGCTCAAATACACAGTTGCTGTCTCAGAGAGCACAGAAATAGATCTCCGTCACCGCAGAAAGTTCTCTGGATGGTGCTGGCAGGAAGCCTTTAATCTAAGCCACCATAACTACACCCTTCTCTACCCATCACTGCCAAGATCGTCTCCGCCTGGGGCCCCCAGAGCCTGTTTGGCTGGCCGCCTCCCGCATTTGATAAATATGTATCAGCTCATGAAAGAACTGACTTGCCCAACTCGGTCTCACAGAAGCCACAATCTGTGTTTTTCAAGGACATCTGATTGTACTATATATTTTAGTGCAGGGCCTGGCTGGGCAAGATATAACTCACCTCGCAGCTGTAGTTTTACAAAGGATGACTAACTTGGCCTTTGTTCCTCTGGCTCCCAAGATATTCTGACAAAACCATCAAAGGATCTATTTTCTACAACCGACTGCCAGAACGCGGGTAGACACTGGGAGAGCACAGCCCCAGCAGGGGAGAACTGGGAAACAGTCGCTGAGTGAAAGGAGGCAACTCATTGCCCCTTTCCATTCTCATTCTCTCAGGAGGAACCTTTAGCAGTTTGGGAGGCAGGTTTTTAAGGGGGTGGGGTAGAAGCACATCCACATTCAGTTAAATTCTGCTTAGCAAGCGCCTTATCTAACTGGTCCCGGGAGCTGTCAGGTGAGGCAGTGGGTGGAGCAGAGGGAAGCGGACCCTGGGGCTGTGGTCCAGGCACCCTGCTGGGTACGCACAAGAATTATCCCGCTTAGTATTTAATCCTCACAACGACTGAGAGATACTGAGGGACAGAGACAGAGACAGTGGGGTGGCAGTGAGAGATGGGGTGGGGGGCGGGGAACTGATTCATTTTCCAAAAAAAAAGTTAAGATTGAAAGAAGTTCAGTCTTCCCAAAGCCACACCGTTTGTAAGCCTCAAACACACTGCCGGACCCGAAGTCTCTGATTGTCATGGCCCTCGCTCCTTTCACTCCACATGGCCTTCTCCACCCCCATCCTTCCCTCTCCTTCTTTCTCTCCCCACCCCGCCCCTGCCCCGCCCCTGCCCCGCCCCCGCCCCGCCGCCTCAGCCAGCAGCGGACCTTGCTTCTGTCGCCACTCCAGCTAGTAAGAGGGTAAGAGCACTCTTCTCTTCTGGTCATGAGACGACCAGCCAGACTGTCGCCCGGGGTGTCTGTGTGTCTTTGGCTTTTCTCAGCTACTTTTTTGGAAGGTTTTCACTGACTTCCAGAGAGAGTTCCAGAAGAAGCAATACTTACAGGAGACGTTGTACAGGCTTAGGATTAGGACAAGGAGTCTCCAGAATTGGGCTTTGCCGCCAACAACACATGTGACCTTGACCTAGTGACAGAACCTGTGGGGGAACACTTAACACCCATTTTTAAAAGAAGGAAACTAAGCTTCAGAGAGGCTGTGCGTGCTAACCACCCCGTCGTGCTTGGTGGCAGAGTTGGGCTGCAACCTAGGGTCCTGTCCCTCAACAGAGAACTCATTGCCCCCCAACATGAGCCCCCACAGCACTGGCAGTGGGCAGCAGGGCACCAACCAGCATGGCACTCCTAACCACTCACACTCACACACTCACACAACACATTTCTCAGTCTTTACACACGTACACACGCACACACACTCCCCTATTTCCACCCCTAGCAGAAGGGGCAGCTACCTACAGAAGGGGCAAGGATCAGATCTTGTGGCTTTGGGCATCACTTAAATGGGGGATTACTGTTAAGCCCAAAGGTAGGCTTAAGCACCGACCTAAGCGCACATGCACACACGCATGCGCACACATGCACACGCTATCAAAACCCCTTTTCTTCCTCCGCACCTGCTCTGAGCTCGTTCCTGCAGCCCCTCCCCGCACCCTGCAGCCCGGCTGCCTCCAGGGGTGGCCTTCTGTTCAGTATAGCCCCTAGGCCTCTCAGTCCCAGGATGGGCAGCCTGCTCCTGGGTTAGAGGCATTTCAGACCCGGAGCAAGCCCTCAGTGCTGCAAGAAAACGCAAGAGATCCCACTCTTACCATCTCCGCCAGAGAAAATCAATAGATGGAAAAAATATGGCCTCTTTGATGTTTGCAAAGGGAGTCATAATATCTCCCAGAGCCTATATCTAATGATTCAGAATCATTTTTTCCAGGAAAGTAGAATAAATAAAAATAAATAAAAATGTTCTCTCTTCATGAATTTCACAACCTGGTGCTCACAGTGGCTGCCTTGAGAAAATCACCTTCAGCTGTTTTTTCTTAAGTGGCACCAGTGGGCTTCACACAGGAGTGGGGCGTCTGGACGCAGGCGGAGTCTGGTGAGGAGAATTTCAGGGGCTTCGCCTCCCTGCTGTAGGCGCAGTTTGCTTGATCTCACTCAGGGTTCATCAATTAGTTCATGTTTTCCATCTGTAAGATTTGAAATAGTTTCTCCTGCCTGCACTGAGGCGTGTGTTGTCCTGGCCTCTGTGCACTCACAGGATCAAAGGCATTTTCCCTAAATCAAATTTTTAAAGCCTTATTAAGCATGTCATAAAGTAAAATGAGTAAAATCGTGCTTTTTCCCTTAATTTTTGTAATAGTATCATTGTCCTGGAAGGGGGGTTGGGTATTGATGATAGGCAAGTTGTCTTTTTTCCCCAAGAAAAATAGTATAAAAATTTCAAAATAAGAAGAAAGAATTACTTCTCAGTATGGAAGGCCCTATCTTTTTAAAAAATATCAACGGCAAGTCTTCTCCAAAACAGCGACTTTCCCAGAGCGGGTAGTATGGGGTCCCCTGTGCTATCACCGTGCTGAGGGCTCTGCAGCAGGGCACCCCCTCTGTGCGCACAGGGGCTCTCCCACTCCCCCACTTCAGTCCCTGCCCTGCAGTCCACGTGCCTTCAAGCCCCTTACAGCTCACACATCCTTGACAACTCTGACTTTCGCACAGGTCCCACCCCAGGAAGACACTGGGGAGGGAAGGGGGAGGAACAGAGAACTCTCATTCATGGGATGTGAGAGCTAAAGGAACCTTCGCAGTCATCTAAGCAGATCCGGGTTTTACACTAGCAAGCGTATCCACAGCGTGAGACGAGACAAGGGGATCAATCTCCTCCTACAGGCAATTTAAGAACAAAGGAAGACAGAAACCCATCTCCAGGACAGAGACAGGAAACATTTATCCCCGCAGGGGCTAACAGTCAGGGGACAGGTGGGGGAACCTGCAGCAGTGATGGCCCAGGACGTATGTCCATGGGCGGGAGCGGCAGGCACTTGGTCCTGGTGGCTTCATTTGAGCAGGTTTCGACCACAGCTTTTCTTCAGGGGCCGAGTGTCTGCCATTTGTATTCTAAGGGTGGATTTAGCTACAGAACCAGAGCCCTAGGAGACAGTGAGTGGGAAGGGTCTTTTGGAACCAGAGAGACACCGCGTTTGAAATTCTGCTCCACTTCTAATTATCTGGGTAACCAGCCTCCAAGTCTCAGCCTCCTTTCTGTAATTCACCAGGATCATTGACACCCGGTTTGTCTAGGTTTCAGCAGAAAACAGAACTCCATCGGCCTGGGTCAGCAAAAGGGAGTGGGCAGGCCTCCTTATGCTTGGCAGGCAGTATTAAAGAAACCAACGTAGGGTATCAATGCGCCCCGCATCTGGTGACAGGCCAGGAAGTTTGAGGGGATACCCGGGAGAGTGGGAGCTGTGGAGGCATGGGGTGCAGTTACTGTGTTGTCAGGCTCCAAAGCAGGACGGAGCAGAGAAGAAACACCCTGACCTCCCTCTGATCTCCTGCGGGTGCCTCCCCAGAGGTCACTCTCAACCAGAAACCACTCTGCAGGGCAGCCAGGGCCGTGCTGCCCGTGGGGCCACATCCTGGGGTTCGAGCTGGGCGGAGAACGGATGGGGATAGCAAGGGTAAGTATGGAAACCCAGTCTAACCAGCATGTTGTCCGTATTTAGTCTTGTTATGAGGACAAAAATAATGTATGTAAAATACTTAGCAGGTAGTCGAATGCATAGTAGGATCTCGACAAGTGGAAGCTGTTTCCTCATGAGTCCTATTCACACGTGAGGCCTTTATTGTGGCAGGAGTCACGTGCTTTCACACAAAGAGCCCCTGCTGCGGTGTGTGCTGTGACCTGCGACCTGTGAACTCAGCGTTAACACAACCAGGACTGCCCTCAGGGAGATAAGACCTGGACCCTGGTGCCCATGAGGCAGAGGGTGACCAGAGTCTCATAAGACTTCCCAGCTGCAAGCTCCTCCAAGGCCAAGACCACAGCTCTGGTTCTCTCATTTTCTTTCTTAATACTTTTCAAAGCTTTTCTTTTTCCAATGAGATTCTAATTAGAATACATGCTTATTGTGGAAAATGTTGAACTTGTGGAAAAGCAGAGAGAAGAGAATTAAAAAATTCCCTCTCTACCCTCTCCAGAGACAAGCACTCAACATTTTTGTGAATGCCCCTCCCATGCATTCTGTTTTATAGTCAGTCTCATATTACACGTACAATTTACTTGTCTGGTTGTTGTTTGAGGTGCTCCCCACTTCTTTTATAAGCATTGAAATCATTCCAAAAGTATCTTTTAATGAGCTCATAAGAGTAAATCACATGACTGGGAATCTGAGCTCGGAATCAGCAGACTAACATTTAATCACAGCTTACCAGGTCTTCACCAGGACTCACCCTCAGCTTCTTCATCGGTGAAGCGATGCGGGAGGGAGAATGAGTAAGCCTCTTACGGAGCTGTCGCAAAGAGAAATGAAGTATTTATTGATGTGGAACCGTTAGCTCAGTGTCTAGGACAGAGTAAAGAGCTAAATGGTAGCTATCATAATTGTCATCGATAGTCCATTGTCATTCCTCCATTTGTGAATATTTAGGGTGTTTCTGATTTACTTTTAATTAAGTAATTCTGTTAGGAGATGTTTGAATTTAAGTCTTCTTTCCCCACTTCAACTTTTTCCCTAGGGTATATAAAGGGCTTGGTCTCAGGTTTCAACAGTTTAAAGTAGTTCAGTTTCTGGAGCCAGGTGCCCTGGGCCGACCTGCCAGCCGCGGCTTACTGCCTGCGCAGTCCCGGAGAAGTCACTTAACCCCTCTGTGCTTCAGTTACCCTGCTCTCAGAGGTCATGATGTAAGGATTGAAGGAGATAACATATGCAAAACACTCAGCACAGTTCAAATAAATATTAGCAAACATTATCATCATGCATATTGCCAGCTACACTCTTCCTTGTTTGTCCCTGACAGCTTTTAGCACTCGGCTGAGCACCAGGGACTTCCAGTTAATACATATTAAACTGGGTTAAAATGCATTGTTAGCAGCATTCCTTGGGGACTCTGACACATGTCCTTCCTCCTCCCTAGGAGGTTACCTGAGTTCAGTTTACCTCAGCCTGTCTGCATCATACCCGCCTCCCTCAGCAGATGCCTGTGGCCTGTGTCTTTGGAAAGACCTTTTGTTTGGCCTTAGTTCAACTTGTAACACTGCTCTCTTGAGTTTCCTAGACACATCTTAAATAGTGGAAGACCTCTCCAGAGGCTCTGAGACTGCAAGCCAGAGTCCCTGTTCACCACAACCACCCAAAGGGTTAGGGGCCTTCTTGGTACTTGACCCACAGCCCTTATTTCTCACCCAGAGTCTCACAGTCCTGAAAGTATCAGACTACTTTATTCTGAGCTGGAAGATTTAAGCCCCTATTATGTACAGGTCACTGGAGTAAATCCACCACAAAGGCCAAATGGGAAGATCGGTTTATGCCAAAGGGTAGGTTTGTATAAATAACCCAGAAACCCAGCAATGCAGGCACACCCTGCAGATGGGGTATTGGCAACCAACCATCAGCCACAGCTGCTATGTGTGTGTGCAGCTACCTGCCTCCAGTGGAAATGCACCATGTAGGAGTTAGTAGAATGATTCATGAGGGTGAGCAATCTCCACATGCTGGGTGCGTGAAATGGATGACCAAGTGGCTAGTTCTATATTCTGTTCTTCCCAGTGGGAATCCTCATATAACAAACCTTGATACACAGGCCTTGACTCCTCAGAGGCAATTTTCCATCTTGCCAGACGTTAATATGTACCCTAATACTGCTAAGCTAACTGTCAGGCCATTCATCCCATGTATGTTCAGTAAGTAACTACTATGTGCAAAGTACAGTATCAGCACAAGTGGGTTAGTCATTATTTAAGCCAGGAAAGGCAAGTATGCAGCAGGCATACCATAAATCCCCTATCCTTTGCCCAGAACAGACCATAACTAGCCTTCCAGGAGCCTGGACATGGTCTCAGAACCCAGTCCGAACACGGGCTCTAGGGGGTCCTTTCAATCACACTGACATGCCATATTACACCTGTCTGCAGTCTTGGAGCTAAAACACTGCAGGCACTTAGAGAATGTGGACAAAAAAAAAAAAAGAAATCTGAGGAGCTCTCAGCCAACTTGGAATGAGGGAGGGGAACTGTGAGGACAGACCCACAGCTGGTTGGTGCAGCAATGCAGGCCAAGCCAAGATCAAGCGAAGGTCAAGCCAAGGCCATGTTAGGAACCTTGGCAAAAGGTCCACACTAAGATCACAGGTGCTGCTATGTGACCTTGAGCTAGTCACTTCGCCTCTCTGAGCCCGTTTTTTGATGTATAACATGGAGATGATGATTACACTACCTACCTCATAGAATTGTTATGAAACGTTAATGAGATGGAGCAATGTGAAGTATCTAACAATACCTGTCTACTGGTAAGCAATTTGTTTTTATCAATGAAATATAGACTATACTTAGGTAAAGAATAAAATAAAGTTTCTGCCTTCAAACAACCCAGTAGAAGGACCTAATGGACATTTGGTAAAATAGAAAACTTTCAGGCCCAAGTGCTAGAACTCGAGTTACCTTATTTCCATTGGGAAAATGTGCTCACTGAACCCCCAGGGCGAGTCCCCAAGACCAGCCCCAGGGATGGGGCTGTGGCCACTAGGGCATGCCTCAGCCGGCATCCCGCCTCACCCCAACACGGACCCCATGAACAGAGGCAAAGGGAAAAATGGTAGTGTGTCCTCTTGCCTTTGGTGACTAAAAGGCAAATATCCTTTGATTTATGTAAGGGGACCCCTCCGAAACACATGGAACATTCCAACAGAATTGCACCCAGAAACCGGCAATGGCAGACATTGTACACTCCTGTTCTACCTTCTTCTGTGGATAATTCTTATTAGTACTATTTTACAAACACAAGTCCTTCCTCTGTAGACATTCAGAAAGTGCAGAGAAGGAAAGAGAAGAAAAGATATTCATAATTCCATTGCCAGGGTCAAGAGGGGGAAATTGGGGTATCTATCCATCCAGACTTTTCCCTCTGCACTTTTAAATTTTAAAAATGAGATTTTTAATTTACACACTTTCTGCTTAAATTCTCTTCCTCTCTCTCTCTCCTCTCCTCCCTGCTCCCAGTGTACCATTATCAGTTCAAGGCCCAGTTCCTCAACCAAATCGAGAACCCGGCGGAACCTACGTTTACCATGTCACTCCTGGGAACAGAAAAGGAAATGCAGAAAATCCCCATCACGCTGTGAGTATGAGGAGCGGCCCTGTGCGTGGAGAGGACAGACTTCACTTTCTCACAGGCACTGGATGGACTCTGTACTTTTTGACAGCCAAGCCAGATACAACCTACTCCCCTCAGCCCATTAGGACTGCTCCAAAAACCCTATCAGAAGAGACACCCACCCAAGCCCAATGCCTCGTCATCCCTCCTTGGCCTCACTCAGTCTCACCAGTTACTTTATGTTGGTTCCACTTGCATCTGTGATGGGCGCTGTGCCCTGTGGGCTGAGCAGAGAGAGAAGCCAGAGGTGGCCCAGGCCCGTCAGCAGTGCGGGAAGTAGGTCCGAGCAGGGCAGAGTGGTGAGGGCCGGAGCAGGTGTCCGCAGGAAGGCCCCGAGTGCCTCTCCAGTGAGTTCTGAATAGTAGCCCAGAAATAAAACTGTTATCACTCAACTTGGCACCGATTTCCCATCCCAATCAGCCTGCACTGCCAGCCTGTCCCATCTGTCCCCCGTCCTGTTACACACCTGCTCACAACATGAGCAGTGGCCTCACACCTCCCTCAGAGGCTCCCAGCCTCGCTGGTCGGAAAAGGCCCATCAGCTGCTTTTCCTTAGCCTCTCCCCTCCCAGTGTACGCTCTCCTTGGGAAGTGACACTGGTCCTTTACTCAATCCCGGGACAGTCCTCAGCTTCTGAAAAGTGCCCCCAGGCTTTGATCCCCACTAGTCACCCTGCTTCTGTCATTCAGAAAGTAGTTCTTGGTGCTCCACCCTAGTGGCAGAGAGGAACTTATCCTTAGGATGCTCCCAGTCTGGCAGGGTGCGGGCATTCCTGTGGTCCTCTACGATGTTCTGCAGGAAGAGCTATGCCGAGGCACGCAAAAAGCCCTCCATCCACCTGTCTCANAGTGACACTGGTCCTTCACTCAATCCCGGGACAGTCCTCAGCTTCTGAAAAGTGCCCCCCGGCTTTGATCCCCACTAGTCACCCTGCTTCTGTCATTCAGAAAGTAGTTCTTGGTGCTCCACCCTAGTGGCAGAGAGGAACTTATCCTTAGGATGCTCCCAGTCTGGCAGGGTGCGGGCATTCCTGTGGTCCTCTACGATGTTCTGCAGGAAGAGCTATGCCGAGGCACGCAAAAAGCCCTCCATCCACCTGTCTCACCCTAAATCTAACATTACCTATGCACTGTCGCAAGTCTCTCTCTGGGGGATTGTTCTGAAAAGAGTGGAAGGGGCCTCAGCGTTGGGGTATTTTTAATGTCCTGGCAATCAGTGAGTAAAGCTGATAATGATACCTATGAATATGCACCTAAATCTTGCTGCCGTCTGTACATCCCTTTAGTATATGGTTTTTTATGACAGTCATGCTTTGTTATTTAATAGAAGTTTCTATTTCTATGGGGAGACACAAAGCCTTAATGGGAAGGAGAGTGTGGTGTTCATCAAGCCTGCAGAGAGCTGCGCTGCTCAGAGGCCATTGCCCAAGCCCCATGGTCTCATCAGGGACAGTTTTCCCGATTTGTTGACATAAAAACTAGGAAGCCTTAGCGACACCAAGTTAACTAGATCTTTTATTGTGGAATTCTCAGAGCCTTTTAAATACACTAACCCAGAAAATAGTATGATTTTCCCCAATATTAGTGGTCTAGCAAACCCCTTTTTATCCTGGTGTGTCCATTGCTCTATTAACAACCTATCCTACACCAGTTTGAGAAATGCAGCAGAAATGACCACCCCGAGTCACACGTGCAAACCTAACACACCCTGACTATATCTAAGCATCACTTTGCAGTTATAAAGAAGCTGTCTGGTTTCCTTTGTATTTTCAAGGGATGAAGGAATTACTAGTAATAAAACCTACTCCTTTCTTATCACATTGGATTCGGATATTGGTGAGCTGGTGATGATCAAATTCAAGTGGGAAAACAGTGCAGTATGGACCAACGTGTGGAACACAGTCCAGACCATCATCCCATGGGGCAGCAGACCCCACTACTCAGGCCTTGTTTTGACGAGAATCCGAGTCAAAGCAGGAGAAACCCAGCAAAGGTGAGTGCTAATTCAACTTCCTCCTAACAGCTATTAAGCATCTACAGGGGCCAGCACTTTTATAATTTAATGCTTGCATTTATGTGAAGTGGGCATTATTCTGTCCTAATAATGGAGTATATACACTCAGGGAGGTGAAATGTCCATCACGAGTTCACTCAGCCATAAGAGGGAAGACGGAGATCTGCATCCGGGCCTTCTGAGTCTCAGCCTCGCCTCTTCCCACTGCCTGTGTTTAGTAGCCGCCTGCCTCCGGAGTTTGAGAGGAATCTCCCCAGCCCAATACAAGGACCATGCTTTGAGTGACAAGGACCCAGATTCCATATTTCTGTTGTTATTGTTCATTCAAAGGCATGCTTTTAACAGATTGCAATCTCAAAATCTCACTCTGTAACAGCACTTTTCAAATCTTTGCCTGCCAAAGAATCTCTGGGAAGCTTATTAGATGTGCATAATTCCCGGGCCCACCTGCAGAGCTGCTGATTCACCACGGTCTGTGGAGGGACCAGAGACACACATTTGTTACTAAGAGCCCTCAGAAATTCTGACGTGGACCAGTGGGTTACTCTTAAGAAATGCCGCTCTGTGTGATTTAATATCTGCCTTGGCCAAAGGGTCCTCTGGGACAATAAAGGCCTAGGGAGGGGATAGGAATAAAGGAAAGGAATATCTCCCAGCTGCTACTTCAGTCTGCTCAGCAGAGCAAAGGGATGCCCAGCATATTTTGCCATGGCAACCATACTTGTCTATAGTTCTGCAGGTCTCCATGAAAGGAGAATTCTGTCCTCCCCAGACCTCTCCCTGACTCTTCCTCCTGTGGTCAGGACACTGGTCTCTCCTCTCCCATTTCCTTTGTTGGGCAGCTCATTTCTCTCTTTGGCTTGTCCCCAGCAGGGGTGGAAAACAGCAGGCCTCTGACAACCTCCCACCCCTGCCCCAGGTTTCACTGCCGGAAGGGGGCCCAGGGCAGATTCATGCCCCCTGAGTCCCTTCCACAACTGCACTCTGAGAGTGTGTCTTCCTGGGATACAAAATCCTGGCAACCATAGAGAGCATAGTCTGCATTCTGCCAACAGATTTCTCCACATGATCAATTCCGAAAATTAAACTGCTCCTCTCCTCCTCTACGCTTAGCTATTCTTGCATGACCACTTGGCCCTTTAGATCAGCTCCACGTCTGAGCAGCAGCCCCCCAGACACACTGTCAGCTAGTAATTCCTCCAGTGTAGTGGCTGTTCACCATGACAAGTCTATGTGACTTGACCTCAAAGGTTGCCTACAAGACAACCCTACCTTTTCCACTGGTGCTTATCGCATAGTTCTCAAGAAGGAAGGAGGGAGGGAGGGAGTGGAGAGGGAGCGACACTTACTGAGCTCCCACAGCACGGGGAGCATTATACAAAGTGCTCCAGGAGTCTTTCCAGTGACCCTCTGAAATGGGTAATATTGGCTGTGCCGACTCAGAACCTAAGGCTCACAGAAGTCACACAGCTTGTGGACATTGCTAATAATTGTCCAAGCCCAGATCTGACTTGGGTTTGTCTGATTCATGGCTCATTTGTTGCCCGTGCACTGTTTCCAATAGGTCCTTCCTCTGTTATTCTTGGCCCTGTTAATCTGACCTTTTTTAGTGTAAACCAGCAGAGTGGCAGTGCTGGACATTAATATATGTGCACACCAAACTCTTCTTCATGGCTGTCAGAGGTACATGCAGAAAACAGAGGAGGGGCTGGGGGACCTAGAGTGTTTTTAAATAAGATTTTATTTATTTATCTTTAGAGGGGAAGGGAAGGAGAGAGGGAGAGAAATATCCATGGATGGTTGCCTCTGGTGAGTCCCCTGCTGGTAACTGGCCTGCAACCCAGGCATGTGCCCTGACTGGGAATCAAACCGCGATCGTGTGGTTCACACTTGGACCAGCAAGGGTTTAGCACTGCATGGCCTAGGAATTCCAGAGGAAAGACATCAGTTCAGGGTGGTGGTCTTGGGGCTGTGCTGCCACAGGCTTCGGGAGGCCAGGAGGCATTCCCAGAGAGACAGGCAGGGAGCAAGGCAGGGATCTTATGGCCTCTGTGGCAGCTGGTCCTAAACTCTAGTTCTGACTTCACACCTCTGTGGAATAAACGTGTAGAATAAACCATAACTGCACCTCTCTGAGACTCAACTCTCCAGTAATAAATGGGAATTATATTAATGCATCTCATGAGACTAATAACAATTACTAATTTTTAATTACCTTCTACAAACCAAAATCCCAGAGCCAACATGCAAACTCAACCTCGTACTCTCGATCTCTCTGCTAACTATCCGGGGGGGACACAGTGGTTAGATCATTTGCTCTGTGACTCCACGGGGTTATTTTTCTCTCCCAAAGGCACAGAGTTAGGGACAAGAGTGTCCGTTGTACGGTGAAGGGAAGGGCAGGCAGTATTAGCCCTACTAGAGGACATAAAACACAATTAGCTAAAAGTAATGAGATGTTCCATTTCCATAGTAATCTTGTAATTCAAAACAAAAATCAATGAGATCACCTTTGGTCACCCATTAGCTTGTCAGGAATGCAAAAACAGCAAGCACCTAGGGTTGGGATAGGTGTTGGTGCCGGTGTGGGGCAGCGGGCACTCTCATCCACTGGTGGTGGGAGTGAGCATTACGGAGCTTCTGCAGGGGCATTTCCCTCAACCACTACCATGCAGTGAGCACATACCTCATGCCAGGCACTGCTGTGGGCACCAGACGCACGGCAGTGAACAGAGGAGACAAAGGCCTTGGTCTCACGGACCTTCCATTATCAAAATTTTGCATGTGCATGATATATATGGCCAAGAATATAACATGACACAGTTTTCCGGTGTCCATCCTGGAACACATGAATTGTGTTCATAGAGGATGGACATACACAGAGTTTCCTGCAGTGCTATTTGGAAACAGTAAACTGTGGGGAAGCCTCAGGACCCACAGGACATGGCTGAATGCATGGAACTCTATGCAGGCAAGGACTGTCATGCAGCAGGTGGGTTGACATGACAGGGCTCCGAGTGTGTTATTTGGTGACAAGGAAAATTTTCAGAAAAATACCTGCAAAAAATCTACATTTGCATATGAACATTGACAGATGTGTGAATGCCCTGGAGAGACTAAAACCAAACCATGAAGTAGGGAGGCAAGCAACGCTGGAGAAGGGGAAAGGAGAAGAGGCTCAGTCATATTTGACTTTATTCTTTTCTATTTGAATTTTTCAAGAATGTGTTTATAAATCCCTCATAACGCTTTTATTTCAGCTTCATTGAAGTGTATTTAACAATAAAATTATAAGATATATATATCAAATCATCACTGTGATTTGATACACAGGGCAGGTTAAAATCGATTTACAATTGTATGCATGCAAAACAGTTGATCCTTGTGTTATTAGTTATTAATTATTATATTATTTATTTGCATTGCCACCGTAAACGTACTTTTGCCCAATCATGTACAAATACGTTGTGAAAGGATTCCTCCCGTCTAATTAACAAACACATTCATCACCTATTTATCATTTTTGTTGTTCTGAGAACATTTATGTTTACTCTGTTAGTAAATGTCATTTATACCATAGAGCATCACCAACGATAGTGACTATGTTTTTTATTATTAGTTCATCAGACCTTATTCATCCTATAGCTGAAAGTTTATACCCTTCCACCAACTTTCCCCTGGTCCCCTGCCCCTGGCACCTGGGAACTACTTTTCTATGATTTTTCTATGATTTATCTGGCTTTTACATGAATTTACAAAGTCTGATTTAGTAAAGACTTGACCTCAGATGTAATTCAGAGAAAAGGAAACCATACACGAGAATTCTCTGTGACTATTGCTAATTTTTCCCTAATAGATGCAGTTGAAGTTAGTAACACAATATAGCCCCTCGGGCCAAACTACTGGTCAAAGCAGTCTAGCCATTGTTCTCCATGAGAGAGTGAGACAATTGTGATGCCCTCTCTGGCAGGACAGCGTCTACCCCACTATGAGGAAGGGGTAGGGCTTACACAACTGGGCTAGGCAGAGGCTGGTGACAGTGGCCTCCTGTCCAGGGACCTTTAAGAACAGCTTTAACAAATTGGAGCTCGAACACAGAAGGAAGGCTGGGAGTGGAGAAGGGACCGCCAGTGTTTGTCCCAGAGTCAGGGCGGTGTCTGGAAAGGAATGCCAATTGCCCTCCAATCTCTGAGGAGTGGCTATGAAGGAGGACACAGGAGGACGGCCCCTAGGACTCCAGGTCTTCCAGAACCGACCCCACTCTGGAGCAGAGCCCTGGGAAGGCTTCCGCTGCTTGCTTTCACTGAAGTTAGGAAAATAGCTGCAAACATAGAATCTAATTTTTATAAAACACATCGCATGTGTTATATCAAATGAGCACTTAATGAAGGATGAGATGCTTCGGTAAGTTCCACGTAAAACTTAATGGTGTGTTTGTTTTATGTTTTCTATTCAGAATGGCATTTTGCCCAGAAAACATGGATGACCTACAACTTCACCCAACCCAGGAGAAAACCTTTGTGAGATGTTACATAAACTCTAAAATCCTGAAGATAAAGAACAGATGAGTTTTAATGAAGATCCAGTGTAAAAAATAAATGATCTTATTCCTTATCTGGAATGGTTGCCTTATTTGGAAACCAGTTATGTAAAAGAATCTTGGGTGAAGTTTAGACTTCAAGGGGGAGTATGTTTCACTACTATAAACTAAGTTTTTCATAACTATATTATGTAACTTTATTCAAATATTAATGCAACCAAATATTTTCCAATTTTAACTCTGATTAAATTGTAATATATGCAAATAAGTACAAATGTAAGAGCCATTTTAGATCTGTTGTTCTAATTTAAAATGTCTTTCCCAATTAAGTCAAATTTCCCATAGTTCTTTGCCAGTTTATCCTGATCAGTTTTTGAACCATGCTGGAAAGAGTCTTCTTTATTACATAACCAGTGCTTCAATAAAGTGAAATTAATCACTAGTTGTCCCAGTTTTCCTCTTCTACTAATGCTTGCCACAAAAGCTAGTGGAAAATCTCAAGAGTTAGGTATCGAATCTCAAACTGTCCGATACATGAAATAACGATGTTAGATCTGCAAATTCCATCACAGAGCACGTGAAGGAAATACTGGGTGTGGTGATCCCTTGGAAACGAGTTTCCGGTGGTTCAGAGGGGAAGAGCAGCTGTGCACACGTCACCACCTGCCCCGACATGGCCTAGGCTCGGCTCCACACAGCTCTTGGTTCCCATGCTCTTCACCAACGCAGGGTGAAGGGGCTGGTGCACTGCAAACAACAGTCCTGAGGAGAGATCTGCCTCTAAACCAGTGAAAGATGATCTGTCATGATTCACCTTTGTGTGGAAAAACAGCTGGGTCAGTGTCGCATTGTGTCCTGAATGCTACTCTTGCCTGCAAAAGTATCTGGCAACACTTTCAGGTAGAGTGTGCATGTGTCTACAAATGATGGATGTTCAAATGAACAGTATTTTCTATTATGGCTGAAATATTAGATTCACCCTAAAATCACCTCTCATCATTAACTGTCCAGGAAGAATCTGAAATACAGCGGTCCTCCATCTTCTTATTCTCAGTTTCACTTTCCAGGTTTCGGTTACCCTTGGTCAGTCACGGTCCAAAAATATTAAATGGAAAAATTCCACGAATAAACAATTCGCAAGTTTTAAATCAGGAGCTGTTCTGAGTAGCATAAGGAACTCTCACACTGTCCCATTCTGTCCGTCTGGGATGTGGGCCATCCCTTTGTCCAGTGTCTCCATGCTGGATACACTCTCTGCCTGTTCGTCACTTGGTGGCTGTCCCAGACATCAGATCAACCGTCGGGGTATCACAGTGCTTGTGTTCGAGTCACCCTCATTTTACTAAATAGCAGCCCCAACACACAAGAGTAGTGAAGCTAACAATTCAGATAGGCCACAGAGAAGCTGTAAAGTGCTCCCTTTAAGAGAAAGAGTTTGTATGTATATGAAAAGAAACACAGTATATATGAGGTTTGGTATTATCCATGGCTTCGGTTACCCACTGAGGGTCTTAGGACATATCCCCTGCAGACAAGTGGAGACTCCTATATCCCTTTTTGAAAATACTGGTTGCTATATGCTCTAGAGAGTCCATGCACATGCATACCAGGAGAAGTGTGGAGGAATATTCCTATAAGCTTTGAAATCATCACAACCAGAAACAGCTGGGTGGTTCATTTGGTTGGAGCGCACCACGCACCAAAAAGTTTGTGAGTTCAACTTCCAGTCAAGGCACCCACCTGGTTGCGGGTTCAGTCCCTGGTCAGGGCACATACAGAGGGTAGCCAATCTCTCTCTCTCTCTCTCTCTCTTCCTCTCTCTCAGGTGTGGATTAAAAAAATGAGCCAAAGTTATACATACAAGAACAGGATTGACCCTAGAGTAAGGCAAGGAGGCACTCAGGGTGCAAAATTTTAAAAAGCATTCATGGGATTGTGCATTTGCGTAAAGACACAAACATGTACAGTATGATACAAACAAAGCTAAACTATATCATCAGGGATGGGCAAATAGGCAGTAAAACTTTAAGGAAAAGCAATAAAATCACTAGCACAACAGTGACACCAGGGTAACTCTAGGAAGGAGGAAGTGCACATGAGTTTCCGGGTGCCAGCTCAATCATGTTCTCACTCCAGGTGGAGGGTGCCCAGGTGTCCATGTTTCCAACCATTTCTTTAAAGATTTTATTTATTTATCTTTAGAGGGGAAGGGAAGGAGAGAAATATCAATGTATGGTTGCCTCTCGTGTGTCCCTGCTGGGAACTGGCCCGCAACCCAGGCATGTGCCCTGACTGGGAATCAAACCACGTTCGTGTGGTTCACAGGCCTGTGCTCAATCCACTGAGCTACACCAGCCAGGGCCCAACATGGCAAATTGTTAGCTGGACCATTCGAAACTCCTCTTGGCCTGGATTGTTTTCATGTGGGAAGATGTGCTCATCGCCCTCACATTTGCTGAAGTACATCTTCGTATGGAAGTCAAATGGGGAAACTGAATAATGCAGCCACAACGCTTTATTGCACATGCAGAATGCTGGCTCATCCGCTGATTATACGCACCTCTCTCCAAAGAATCTGTACTTAGGAGCCCACTCAGGAAAGATAGTACTGGCATCTTGCCTTTCAGGCAAAAGCCTGTTTGCGCCTTTACTTGTAAGAGAGCACAGGGAAAGAAATAGAGCATCGATTAACACTGCAGCTGGGCTCTTTGAGGTGCATGGAGTCGGAGAGAAGGAAATGAGCCCCCCATTCAAGACTGAAATGAATGCTCTCTCCTCCGCAACAAAGCTGAGTATCCTCAGTGTTCACCTTGATGGTGTCGCCTCAAATATTGCAAAAGCTTTGACTGCACTTATGCACATCCAGGGTGGCAGAGCAGGAAGCCAGCTGCCCAGTGCAATGCCTGCTTTCCCACAGAGGAAAGTCAGGGTTAGAGCAAAGTCAGATGGATTCGAAATAAAAAGATAAGCAGGAGGTCGCCAGAGGGGTAGGGGTGTGGGGCTGGATGAAAAAGGTGAAGAGGTTAAGTACAAATTGGCAGTTATAAAAAAGCACGGGGATAAAAAGTACAGAACAGGGCATAGAGTCAGTAAACACTATAATAACTATGCCTGGTGCCAGGTGGGAGCTGGACTTACTGGAGTGATCACTTCTCGATTCCATCCAGGTGATGTGTCTAATCACTGTGTTGTGCACCTGAAACTAATATCGCATGTCGACCGAGATTGCAAAATACCCTGTAAAATTTTTCTTTAAAAAAGAAACAAGTTCCCTGGCCCAGTTAGTTGGAACGTCATCCTGTGAACTGAAAGGTCACGGGTTCTATTCCAGATCAGGGCATGTGCCCACATTGTAGGTTCCATCTCCAGTCCCAGCAGGCATGAGAGGCAACCAATTGGTGTTTCTCACATCAGTGTTTCTCTTCCTCCCTTTCCTTCTCTCTAAGCACATCTTTAGGTGAGGATTTAAATAAATAAATAAATAAATAATTTAAAGAGACAAGTGAGAGGAAGACCAAGGAATTCAATCCCAAAAGTCGCCATCTACCTGCTAACCTCATCCACACTACCTACTTCTCCTTGATAGTGATCAAGCGATCATGATGACTAGCCCCTGATAGTCCTTGGATGGCACGGGTCCCATCTCTGCTCTTCTACCTCCTCCCTCTTCCTCTCTCTCCAGAACTTTCTCCTCCCTGCCTAACTGAATCTCACCTACCCATCCAGGCCCCATTATTTTCACCAGCCATTTGCTAGCTCAGGCCAGTCCATGGATCTCTCTCTCCTCAATGCCTCGCTGTAACATGAGCGATGCTCTGTACCACTCACTTGGCCCTCACTTACTTGTGCCCCGCTGGATTTGCCCCTCCTCTCAGACTCCCCTTCTCCCCGCCCTCTGCCCAGCCTTTCAAGGTTGGCTCTCTCTGCTCACTCTGCTCTCTCTCTTTAGGCAATCTCGCCCACTCCTGTGGCTTTCATGAGGACCCACACAGGCCAACCGTTCCCACATTAGAGTTCTCTCCTCTCAGAATGTCCAAAACTGAGCCCACTATGTCCTCCCTGCTTCCCCAGACCCGCTCCTCCCCATGCCCCTTGTTCCGTAGCTCAGTGCTTGTCATCACTGCCCCTCAGCCCTTGATGCCAGACATTGGGGGCTCATGCATCATGTTCCCTCTCCATTGGCCCCTCGCAACCAAACAATCGCCAACTCCTGGATTCTACCTGCCTTTCTTCAATGTGCTTACATCTCCCCAGCTCCGAAGCCATCATTCTCTCCTCTCCCACCACTCCCTCTGGCTGGGGTGTCTGCCACGATTTTCCAACTCTTCCGGTTGGGTCTGCACTTCTCTTTCAATCCATTTTCATCACAACAGCCAGAGTGATTTAAAAATATATATATATCAGATCCCACTTTCCTGTTTTAAGTCCTTCAAATGAATTCCCACTACTCTTTGGAGAAACTCCCAAATAATTACTCCAGCCCCCAGGCCTCGGGGCAGGTTTTCACTGCTGCTCCCTCGTTCACTACGTCATTCATTGTCCACAGGTGCCAGCCCAGCCTGCGTGTTGGAACGGCCTTGGAGGCTTTAAAAGCCGCCCAGGTCTCAGCCCCTTCCCTAGAGAGTTTGATTGACTTGGTCTGGGGCAAGGCCTGGGGACTGTGGCTTAAATAGCTTTCCCGATGATTCTAACGTGTGCTGCATTTGAGAAACGTGGGTCTGGACGCATGGGCCATCTTTCAGTCCTTTGGCCCAGTGCAGGTGTTACTGCATCGGGATCCTTTAACGAGGACCGTCCCACCTGACACGAGCTTCTGTCAGCTCCCCCTGCTATACTTACTCTTAGCGCCTTTTCATTCTTCTGGTAAAATTATTGTAGCCATGTCCTGTGGAACCATGAACAAGGTGAAAAATCAGCATGTGAAACAATGCAAAGGTTTAAAAAGCGAAAGCTAATCACCTCCCTGCGCCCACCCCCTGCCCACCCCAGTGGGGTAGGGTAGAGAACAGCCTCAGCCTGGGCGGTTATTCCTTCCAACATCCCAAAGCATTCTGACATGCTCAGGGCGTTCTTGTCTTCACCAAAGCAGAATCATAGAAGTATACAGGCTCCCCTGCAGCTTGCTTTTAGTTTTTATCTTTCAGCCAATGATATATCATTGGTCTCCCTAGAAGCCAGGGGAGAGGGATCTTTCTCTAACCCCCATACAAGTAGAACCGCACACACTGCAGGAGTCAGTGCCATCTGTTTCCTCCTCTCCT